>NC_138769.1:638688116-639888116 GCF_965119305.1 Pelophylax lessonae | reverse complement strand
TATCACCTACACACTGTGCCCATCACACACACCTACCTCATACCACCTACACACTGTGCCCATAACACCTACCTACCTACCACCTAAACACTGTGCCTATCACACACACCTACCTCATACCACCTACACACTGTGCCCATCACACCTGCCTCATACCACCTACACACTGTGCCCATAACACCTACCTACCTACCAGCTACACACTGTGCCCATCACACACACCTACCTCATACCACCTACACACTGTGCCCATAACACCTACCTACCTACACACTGTGCCCATCACACACACCTACCTCATACCACCTACACACTGTGCCCATAACACCTACCTACCTCATACCACCTACACAATGTGCCCATCACACACACCTACCACCTACACACTGTGCCCATCACACCTACCTCATACCACCTACACACTGTGCCCATAACACCTACCTACCACCTACACACTGTGCCTATCACACCTACCTCATACCACCTACACACTGTGCCCATCACACCTACCTCATACCACCTACACACTGTGCCCATAACACCTACCTACCTACCAGCTACACACTGTGCCCATCACACACACACCTACCTCATACCACCTACACACTGTGCCCATCACACCTACCTCATACCACCTACACACTGTACCCATAACACCTACCTACCTACCACCTAAACACTGTGCCTATCACACACACCTACCTCATACCACCTACACACTGTGCCCATCACACCTACCTCATACCACCTACACACTGTGCCCATAACACCTACCTACCTACCAGCTACACACTGTGCCCATCACACACACCTACCTTATACCACCTACACACTGTGCCCATCACACACACCTACCTCATACCACCTACACACTGTGCCCATAACACCTACCTACCTCATACCACCTACACATCTACCTACCACCTACACACTGTGCCCATCACACCTACCTCATACCACCTACACACTGTGCCCATAACACCTACCTACCTACCACCTACACACTGTGCCTATCACACACACCTACCTCATACCACCTACACACTGTGCCCATCACACCTACCTCATACCACCTACACACTGTGCCCATAACACCTACCTACCTACCACCTACACACTGTGCCCATCACACACACCTACCTACCACCTACACACTGTGCCCATCGCACACACCTACCTCATACCACCTACACGCTGTGCCCATCACACACACCTACCTACCTCATACCACCTACACACTGTGCCCATCACACACACCTACCTCATACCACCTACACACTGTGCCCATCACACACACCTACCTCATACCACCTACACACTGTGACCATCACACACACCTACCTACCTCATACCACCTACACACTGTGCCCATAACACCTACCTACCTCATACCACCTACACACTGTGCCTATAACACCTACCTACCTCATACCACCTACACACTGTGCCCATCACACACACCTACCTCATACCACCTACACACTGTGACCATCACACACACCTACCTCATACCACCTACACACTGTGCCCATCACACCTACCTACCTCATACCACCTACACACTGTGCCCATGACACCTACACACCTCATCATACCACCTACACACTGTGCCCATCACACACACCTACCGACCTACCTCCTCATCCCACCTACACACTGTGCCCATAACACCTACCTCATACCACCTACACACTGTGCCCATAACACCTACCTACCTCACACCACCTACACACTGTGCCCATCACACACACCAACCTCATACCACCTACACACTGTGCCCATCACACCTACCTACCTCATCATCCCACCTACACACTGTGCCCATCACACCTACCTCATCATACCACCTACACACTGTGTCCATCACACCTACCTACCTCATCATACCACCTACACACTGTGCCCATCACACCTACCTACCTCATTATACCACCTACACACTGTGCCCATCACACCTACCTACCTCATCATACCACCTACACACTGTGCCCATCACACCTACCTACCTACCTCATCATACCACCTACACACTGTGCCCATCACACCTACCTACCTCATCATACCACCTACACACTGTGTTCATCACACCTACCTCACCATACCACCTACACACTGTGCCCATCACACCTACCTACCTCACTCATCATACCACCTACACACTGTGCCCATCACACCTACCTACCTCACGCATCATACCACCTATACACTGTGCCCATCACACCTACCTACCTCACTCATACCACCTACACACTGTGCCCATCACACCTACGTACCTCATCAAACCTCCTACACACTGTGCCCATCACACCTCACTCTTCATACCACTTACACACTGTGCCCATCACACCTACCTACCTAATCATACCACCTACACTGTGCCCATCACCCCTACCTACCTCACTCATACCACCTACACACTGTGCCCATCTACTCACCCCGACACCTACCTCACTCATCATACCACCTACACACTGTGCCCATCACCCTCACACCTACCTACCTCACTCATCATACCACCTACACACTTTGCCCATCACCCTCACACCTACCTACCTGCCTCACTCATACCACCTACACACTGTGCCCATCATCCTGACACCTACCTACCTCACTCATCTTACGTACACACTGTGCTTATCTACCCACCTGACACCTACCTACCTGATTCATCCTACATACACACTATGCCCATCTACACAACTGACACCTGACTCATCCTACTACATTCACACTGTGCCCATCTACTCACCCAACACCTACCGACCTCACTCATCCTACCACATACACACTGTGCACCCATCACCCTGACACCTACCCACCTTCCTGACTCATCCTACATACACACTATGCCCATCTACCCACCTGACACCTACCTACCTCACTCATCATACCACATACACACTGTGCACCTATCACCCTGACACCTACTTACCTACCTGACTCATGCCACATACACACTGGGCTCATCTACTCACCCAGCACCTCATACCTACCTGACTGATCATACATAAACACTGTGCACCTATGTATCACCCGACACCTCAAACCTACCTGACCATAATAAATACACACTGTGCCACTTCCTCAAGGTCTACCTGACTTTATAAAAAGCAAAAATCGTATGCAGAGAATTGCATCTAAGACCCCTCATGGACAGACAGACCAACATAGAAAAAATTGTTTTTATTGTTAAATTATAAAAAACATATAGAAAGACATATAAACATTATATCCATCTAGAGAACGGATACATATAAAAACTGGTACCCATTACATCAAAGAAAGTATGGCAATTGTACGGCCTTTTATTATTGCATCAGGCTGGCTGCCATACATCATATGTAGACACCTAACATGTTTCACACTGATATTGTAGAGTCCTTCTTCAGAGGTGCAGCAGTGGGTACTGCTATATTGTAGAATACAAATATGTGCTGTTCGTAACATAATTATGACTAACTACAGTAATAATATATATGTAATAATATCACAGTCACATCATTACATAGGTTCCATTATACATATACAAAGTTCAACAAAAACATTGCACATCATAGCTGAATAGGAAATGGCTACCACCGGGTGAATATACATGACCGAGAACCCCCTGTAAGTGTAAACCAGCAGGTCTAAGGAAAAGCGGCCCAAATATGGATAAACCGCCTGAATCACCAACAGCCAGATATATCACCTATAAAAAATATACAGGTAATATGAAGACTCATAAGAAAAAAAAAGAGGGATCAAAAAGATCAGCTGGGGTATTACAGAGAAAAGTAATTGATACATATTCTGCATCCTTATTAAAAGGTAAAGCAGGTTTAATGGCTGCAAAGGGACTGTTAGCACCTATACGGGTAACCATACCCACCTTTGAAATAGCCATAAATATATGATAAAGGACCATAGAAAAAAAAGGGTTTTTTTTTTTAGAAAATGTTGTCAGATCATACCTGTCTCTTAAGTCACACTAATATTTGTTCAGCAGTACCATCCACCATCCACTCCATGCAGTCTGGACTGGCCTTTGAGGAGTGATGGGTACAGATCTTACATTCAGTGGTAATTATCACTTGAGCAGATTGATTATCTGAATCAGCTGTCCGCTGGTAAAATGGATGCGCTCATCGTCCTGGCAACGAGCTGCGTCTAGAGAGGATCCCTCGGCGAGTTGGCGTGCAGCGCGGGTCCGCCCTGAAGGGGAGTAGCCGCGTCATACATCATCACCATATTCTCTTAACTTGTACCAAATGTAAGAAAATTATTCTGACAGCATGGCCCTTACATTGTCTATAGCAATTAGCAGCAATCCTCTTGGGTTTGTATTTTTGTGCATTTGATGTATTGTATTTTCTTCCACCATAGAATGGATGGAAATGGAGACCCTTGGGTGGACCAGTGGGGTTCATGGGGGGAGCGGTAGGTTGCACCACCCAGTGCACAAAGGCCCCTTCTGCTTCCCTTGTAAAACATAGGTGGGCCTTCTGGCAGGCCTTCAGGGATCATATGCCTCTGAGATGTGCAGTCCTCTTCCTGTTTGTGCTCCAGCTTGGAGCGTAGAGGGATGGCCTACGAGCGCGTCTATTTCACCAGCGGCGAGCTGATTCACATTCTCAATCTGCTCGAGTGATAATTACCACCGAGGGTAAGATTTATCATCACTCCTCAAAGTCAGTACAGACTGCATGGACTGGATGTTGGATGGTACTGCTGATCAAATATTGGTGTGACTTAAGAGACAGGTATGATCTGACTACATTTTCTAAAAACACCCCTTCTTTTCTATGGTCGTTTAATGCATATTATGGCTATTTCAAAGGTGAAGGTGGTTATCAGTATAGGTGCCAACACTCCCTTTGCAACCGTTAACCTGCTTTCCCTTTTAATAAGGAAACAGAAAATGTATCAAGTACTTTTCTCTGTAATACCCCAGCTGATCTTT
Organism: Pelophylax lessonae; assembly: GCF_965119305.1. Taxonomy (NCBI): domain Eukaryota; kingdom Metazoa; phylum Chordata; class Amphibia; order Anura; family Ranidae; genus Pelophylax; species Pelophylax lessonae. The sequence continues at coordinate 639,883,174 of NC_138769.1, read as the reverse complement.
TTGATCCCTCTTTTTTCTTAGGAGTCTTCATATTACCTGTATAATTTTTACAGGTGATATATCTGGCTGTTGGTGATACAGGCGGTTTATCCACTTTTGAGCCCCTGTGACTGCGGATCCGCTTTTCCTGGGACCTGCTGGTTTACACTTACAGGGGGTTCTCGGTCATGTATATTCACCCGGTGGTAGCCATTTCCTATTCAGCTATGATGTGCAATGTTTTTGTTGAACTTTGTATATGTATAATGGAACCTATGTAATGCTGTGACTGTGATATTATTACATTTTGATGACACATATATATTATTAAAGTAGATAGTCATAATTATGTTACGAACAGCACATATTGCGTTCTACAATATAGCAGTACCCACTGCTGCACCTCTGAAGAAGGCCTCTACAATATCAGTCTGAAACATGTTAGGTGTCTACATATAATGTATGGCAGCCAGCCTGATGCAATATTAAAAGGTGGCCGTACAATTGCCATACTTTCTTTGATGTAATTGGTACCAGTTTTTATATGTATCTGTTTTCTAGATGGATGTAATGTTTATATGTCTTTCTATGATTTAACAATTAAAACAATTTTTTACTATGTTGGTCTGTCTGTAAAGTCCATGAGGGGTCTTTGGTGCAATTCTCTGCATACGATTTTTGCCCTTTCATAATATAGTAGACATAACAGACCCTCTTCCTTAACACATGCCTCTTTACCTCATACAAAATAGTTGACTTAATAATAACGCCTCGTTCACACGGACATACTTAAGCGTACACCTCTGTGTAAGGCCCTGTTAGCCCATACAGAATGCACAGGTGTTCATGCGTGCAGGTGGTCCTTTTCAGGTCGACTAGGACACGACTGCTTGGACACAGCGATTGCTCCAAATTTGAGATCTGTGTGGGTGCGTGTCCCCGAATGTAGACAGTGTGAGTTCAGGGACATGGATCCGCACGAACACCTGTGCATCCCATGCGGGAAAACACAGCCTTTTTACACAGGTGTACGTTTATGTACGTCCATGTGAATTAGGCCTCAAGAGACACGGAGCCTTTTCCTGCATACCTACCTGACCAATATTAATAATAAACTGTGCCACTGCCCCAATCTCTACCTGACTGCCCATAATAAATTGTGCTACTTCCTCCATGTCTGCCTAACTGACCATAATAAACAGTGCTATTTCCTCCATGTCTACCGGACTGACTATAATCCACAGAGCTACTTCCTCCATGTCTACCTGACTGACCATAATAAACAGTGCTACTTCTTCCATGTCTACCTGACTGACTATAATCCACAGTGCTACTTCCTCCATCGCTACCTGACTGACCATAATAAACAGTGCTACTTCCCCCATCGCTACCTGACTGACCATAATAAACAGTGCTACTTCTTCCATGTCTGCCTGACTGACCATAATAAACAGTGCTACTTTCCCCATCACTACCTGACTGACCATAATAAACAGTGCTACTTCCTCCATCGCTACCTGACTGACCATAATAAACAGTGCTACTTTCTCCATCACTACCTGACTGACCATAATAAACAATGCTACTTCTTCCATGTCTACCTGACTGACTATAATCCACAGTGCTACTTCCTCCATCGCTACCTGACTGACCATAATAAATAGTGCTACTTTCTCCATGGCTACCTGACTGACCATAATAAACAGTGCTACTTCTTTAATTTCTGCCTGACTGACCATAATCCACAGTGCTACTTCCTCCATCACTACCTGACTGACCATAATAAACAGCGCTACTTTCTCCATCGCTACCTGACTGACCATAATAAACAGTGCTACTTTCTCCATCGCTACCTGACTGACCATAATAAACAGTGCTACTTTCTCCATCGCTACCTGACTGACCATAATAAACAGTGCTACTTTCTCCATCGCTACCTGACTGACCATAATAAACAGTGCTACTTTCTCCATCGCTACCTGACTGACCATAATAAACAGTGCTACTTTCTCCATCGCTACCTGACTGACCATAATAAACAGTGCTACTTTCTCCATCGCTACCTGACTGACCATAATAAACAGTGCTACTTTCTCCATCGCTACTTGACTGACCATAATAAACAGTGCTACTTTCTCCATCACTACCTGACTGCCCATAATAAACAGTGCTACTTTCTCCATCACTACCTGACTGCCCATGATAAACAGTGCTACTTTCTCCATCACTACCTGACTGACCATAATAAACAGTGCTACTTTCTCCATCACTACCTGACTGACCATAATAAACAGTGCTACTTCTTCCATCACTACCTGACTGACCATAATAAACAGTGCTACTTCTTCCATCACTACCTGACTGACCATAATAGTGCTACTTCTTCCATATTTACTTGACTGACCATAATAAACTGTGCTAGTTCCTCTAATCGCTACCTGACTGACCATAATAAATGGTGTTACTTCCTCCATGTCTACCTGACTGATTATAATAAACTATGCCACTTCCCCTTTGTTTGCCTAAGATTAACAATAAACAGTTCCATTTCCTCCATATCTACCTGAACAAACATTATTACTAAAGTGCTCTACATTATCCATATCTACCTGACCAATATGTTTAATAAACTACTTCTGGAGGTATATCCACCTGACCAATAATAATAATAATAAACTGTGCCACTTCCTCCATGTCTACCTGACTTACATTAAAATAAATGAAACCACTTCCTCCATGTCTACGTGACCAATATTAATACAAAATATAAACTGTGCCACTTCCTCCATGCCAAATCCTGACGAACCATAGCCAGCTCCCCACTGAACATGCGTGTAATTGCGTGACGCTCTGAATTGTCCTGCAGCCTCCATATGTGAAATGTCTCAGGATACTGCGGGAGGGAAGAGTACAGGGCAAGGTACATCATTCTCACCTATGTGAGGATTGAGGAAGTGGGAGCAGGTATTGGTAAAAATATTGGAACTCGCTTCTGGGCACCCCCCCCCCCAAAAAAAAAAAAAAAAACAGTAAAAGCACTACAAAATACCTGTAATAAATAATACCATAGCGTATATAATGAAATGACTTATAATGTTGAAATATCAGGGGTCCAAACAATTAATGAAATAGGTTACAGGCTTCGGGGGAAGGATTGAACCAGTGGCACTTCGCTTTTTGAGTGAAGTTCCGCTTTAACAATTTCACCACTCCTATCTGTACAAAATTACCTTAAAGTTGGGTTCATACTTATGCGAATTACATGGTTTCCCCGCATCCAATTCGCATGACAGGAGATTGTGACTGGCTCTCAATGGAGCCAGCTTACACATCTCCATGTGTTCTGCAGAGCAGGATGCTCAGGGGTTCTGTGCGTCTTTGGCTCCATTTCAGGTCCAAATTCAACCAAACATTTGGACTGGATTCGTCCCTGAAACAGAGAACAGGGACGCACCGTACCCCTACTGTGAGCCACATCTGTATTAGGTGTGAACTCGGCCTAAAAGCATATCAATAGCCATAACTTCCTTCTTATGCATTCCTTCAGTTGTCTGTCGGAATTTGTACCTGGTAGGCAACTCAACAGCCAAATTAATGAGCGCACATGGTTGGCTGACAAAGCTGCTGCCATTTATGAAAAAGTGGTTTAATGTTTTCAGCCTGCAACAGGAGGTGCCGTTACTGGCTGGATCTCCATGTGACAAAATGTGTACTGGAGTCACAAAAAATAGTTTTTGCTTTAAAAAAAAAAAATGTATACAGTGAGGCTTTGGGGTTAAATTAAGGCCATTAAACTGTGCACTCTGCAAAATGCAGTTTCACTCATTTTCCTTAGTAAATGTAATGTTGTAAAGCTTCACTTTGTAGAGAATACCCAATCAGGCGCAAGGGAAATTAAAAAAAAAAAAAATATTTAGAAAAAAATTACATGATTGGATGATGGAAATCAGCAGAGCTTTACCACATTTACTAAGCTGGAGAAAACCAGAACCAAACCAGTACCAAAATGAATGCAATAACTGCAAAGAGTACTAATTTCGCAACCAAAACAATGAAACAGAGAATATTGGTTGCATCATATAAATTACAACATATTTAGTGTACCTTGTATAACAAACCACTTAAAAAATGCAATAGTAAATACTAATTTACTAGGCTGGCATATTCTAGAAAACATCAACACTATGGGGTGGATTTATTAAACGTAAATAGACTGTGCACTTTGCAAGTGTAGTTGCACATCTGAAAGAGCAGTTGCTCCAGAGATTAGTGAATAAGGTAAAGCTTCACTCTGCAAAGAATACCCAATCAAGGAAAATCAAAAATTGCACGTTTGGATGACAGAAGTCAGCAGAGCTCTCTCATTTACTAAGCGCTAGTGCAACTGCACTTGCATAGTGCACAGTCTATTTGCCTTTAGTAAACCAACCCCATTATGCCAAAACATACTTAAAGTGGAGTTCCACCCATTTTAGTAACTTTAGATGTATGTAATCCCCTTTAAAACTACTTTTACCAATGGAAACTTTGCTAGTAAATACCTTATTTTCTTCTTTTTTCATCCTCTCCTCACTTCCGGGTCCGGCCGCCGATCGGCGATTACGTCATTCGGCGATTCGCAGGGGGTGCTGGGATGTATCTCATGGCATGAAATCTCGCACTATTACACAGGAGCTGAGCTGTACTGTTTGTATTGAGGCCGTGCTCTGCCCTGCCTCCGCCCCGCCGTCTCTCAGTGAGCTGTACTGTATGTACTAGGGCTGCGCATCTTCACTTACCTCACGATTCGATGCAATTACGATTATTAGGGTCGCAATTCGATACGATTCGATTCCACGATGCATCACGATTACTATGGGGACCCTTTTCTAAAGGGGGATCTATGGTGACATAGAAACATAGAATGTGTCGGCAGATAAGAACCATTTGGCCCATCTAGTCTGCCCAATATATCTGAATCCTATGAATAGTCCCTGGCCCTATCTTATATGAAGGATAGCCTTATGCCTATCCCATGCATGCTTAAACTCCTTCACTGTATTTGCAGCTACCACTTCTGCAGGAAGGTTATTCCATGCATCCACTACTCTCTCAGTAAAGTAATACTTCCTCATATTACTTTTAAACCTTTGCCCCTCTAATTTAAAACTGTGTCCTCTTGTGGTAGTTTTTCTTATTTTAAATATGCTCTCCTCCTTTACCGAGTTGATTCCCTTTTATGTATTTAAAAGTTTCTATCATATCCCCTCTGTCTCTTCTTTCTTCCAAGCTATACATGTTAAGGTCCTTTAACCTTTCCTGGTAAGTTTTTTCCTGCAATCCATGTACTAGTTTAGTAGCTCTTCTCTGAACTCTCTCTAGAGTATCTATATCCTTCTGGAGATATGGCCTCCAGTACTGCGCACAATACTCCAAGTGAGGTCTCACCAGTGTTCTGTACAGCGGCATAAGCACTTCTCTCTTTCTACTGCTTATACCTCTCCCTATACATCCAAGCAGTCTGCTGGCATTTCGTGTTTCTCTATTACATTGTCTTCCCACCTTTAAGTCTTCTGAAATAATTACTCCTAAATCCCTTTCCTCAGATACTGAGGTCAGGACTGTGTCAAATATTCTATATTCTGCCCTTGGGTTTTTACGCCCCAGGTGCATTATGTTGCACTTATCCACATTAAATTTCAGTTGCCAGAGTTCTGACCATTCTTCTAGTTTTCCTAAATCCTTTTCCATTTGGCGTTTCCCTCCAGGAACATCAACCCTGTTACATATCTTTGTGTCATCAGCAAAAAGACAAACCTTACCATCGAGGCCTTTTGCAATATCACTTATGAAGATATTAAACAAAATTGGTCCTAGTACAGATCCCTGAGGTACCCCACTGGTAACATGACCTTGTTCTGAATGTTCTCCATTGACTACAACCCTCTGTTGTCTGTCACTCAGCCACTGCCTAATCCACTCAACAATATGGGAGTCAACAATATGGGAGTGACCCTGCTCTAAAGGGGGATCTATGGGGACCCTGCTCTAAAGGAGATCTATGGGGAGCCTGGGCCTGTCCTAAAGGGGATCCAGGGGAACTGAGCTCTAAAGGGGGATCTATGGGGACCCTGCTCTAAAGGGGATCTATGGAGAGCAGGCCAGCATCCCCAGAGATCCCCCTTTAGTAGAGCAGGTCCCCCCATAGATCCCCCTTTAGAGCAGGCCACATCAGGTTAGAAGATTTACCTGATGCTAGTTGTAGTACCATAGGCCCTGGTAAGGAGGAATGTACAGAGCTACAGAGCCCAGCATTCCTCCTTACCAGGGCCTGTTATACAACAACTAGGGGGACTACAGAGTCTGTAGTAGTCCCCCTAGTTGTAGTATAACAGGCCCTGGTAAGGAGGAATGTTGGGCTCTGTAGTGCCCCTAGTTGTATTATAGCAGGCCCTGGTAAGGAGGAATGCTGGGCCCTGTAGTGCCCCGACTTACCAGGAAGCAGAGCTGCAGCCAGTTGTGGATGAAGTAGCGGTAGGTGTATGGAGTAGGGCTCGGACAGGTCCCGGGTGATGAGCCTCATGTCGGGAATTTGGAGCTCGGACTAGTGCAGTGCAGGGTACAGGCGGAAAGCAGGGCCTCCTCGCTCCCCTGCGGTCAATTTAGGCTGTCTGCCGAGAACCGCACTGCTACCAGAAGTGTACCGAGCTGGGAAGGCCGTGACTTCGGGCGGCCGGGCTGTCAGAGTGGGCAGTCGGGCAGCAGCGGGCTAAGTGGGCGTGCCGTGTGTATCCCGGGGCCAGAGAGAGAGCACTGATAGCTGCGCTCTCCTCTCCCGCGAGGAGGAGCTCCGTATCCCACAAGCCCGGCCAGCGCCGCCATGTCACTTCTGTCCCCGCCCCTGGAAGTGACGTCATTAGGTAATCGATTATTCAACCACCCCGAATCGATGCAGAATCGTGAAGGGTCGCATCACGATGCATCGATTCGGCGATTATATTCAGCAGCCCTAGTATGTACTGGATTGAGGCCGTGCTCTGCCCCGCCTCCGCCCCCTCTCAGTGAGCTCAGTGAGGATATAATGCTTTCAGTCCTCGCTCACTAAGAGGAGGCGGGGCGGAAGTGGGGCGGAGGCGGGGCAGAGCACGGCCTCAATACAAACAGTACAGCTCAGCTCCTGTGTAATAATGCGAGATTTCATGCCATGAGATACATCCCAGCACCCCCTGCAAATCGCCAAATGACGTAATCGCCGATCTGCGGCCGGACCAGGAAGTGAGGAGAGGATGAATAAAGAAGAAAATAAGGTATTTACTAGAAAAAAAAAAAAAAAAGTTTCCATTGGTAAAAGTAGTTTTAAAGGGGATTACATACATCTATGTAATCCAAGTTATTAAAAATGGGTGTAACTCCACTTTAAAAATAGATTAGGGGTCTACTTTAATGCACGTTACCACAACGCACCCATGCGCTACATATTAGCAATGAGGCGTATACACACGTGGCACTCTGCATTAAAGAAAAACTATAGGCAAAACTTTTTTTTTGTCATTTTTGGATCGAGCAAGGACAGGTAAAACCCGTCAATTTTTTAATTTTGTTTTGCCATCTGTGTCTCATTGCAGAGATTTCCCTTCACTTCCAGACCCATAGCCAAACAAAAAGTGAGAGGAAATCTCTGCAAATTAAGAGAATTCCTTGGGGCCCCCCAGTTGGAAGATTTCCCCTCTATTACTTTTCTGGGGACAACCCAAACTTTGTGATTTTATTTTCACTTTCAATGATAATGGAAAAACAGGACAAATAGAGAGATTCATTTACTTAACGGGGGCACAGACCATAGTAAAAACTGACAGATGCTCTAATCCCTACCCACTCTATCCAAAACTAGTTATACTAGGCCTTGTTCATATCTGGCGTTCTGTGATCTGGGGCGAAATCACTGTGATCCTGCCAGTGATACCAAATCGCACTGCAATAATGACAAAACGCACCACTTGTGTTTGGGGGGTCATTCATTTTCAATGGCACCTAAATGCTGTGTGGTTTTATGGTTTACCATTATTTTTACATGATAAATCTCGCAGCAAACCACAAAGTGTGAAGCTTGTCACCCAAAAAAGGAGCAGGAGCTTTTTTTCGGTGACAACCTAAAAGAGGAGCTCCAGGCTCCTTCAGAAGAAATGAAAAGCCAGCAACTAGAAATATTGTAGCTGCAGACTATTAATATAAGGACACTTGCCTGTCCAGGGATCCTGCGATGTCCTTACCCAAGCCGATTCTTTAATCAGCTCCAGGTGCAGGCACTGGCATCTCTAGGAAGGGAAACAGGAAGTAAGGGAAACAGGAAGTAAAGCCTTGCAGCTTCACAACCCACTTCCTACTGCGCATGTGCTTTGTGAATGATCCTGTAGTCTTCTGGGACCTGTGATGTGTCCAAGAAAACGGCGGGGGAGGGTAAACTTCTGGCCCAGTTTTCCGTGGCAATCGGAGCTGGAAGTGGGAGCAGGTACCTGCAAAAACCAGGTATCCACTCCCCTCCAAAAAGTGGCAAATGTGGGGTGGGGGGGGGGGGGTTGGGGTGTGAGTGCAAACAAGCAGAGCTTCTCCTTTTGGGTGGAGCTCCTTTAACAGGTGGCAGTTTGATTTATGACTGGGAGGTGCTAAGAAGGCCACCAACACCTCGAATGTTTGGCTGATTCAGCAAGAAGTGGCTGAGATATAAACCATGTATGGCCAGCTCCAGGTAAAGTATTCCCAGTAGAGACACAGCAATAAAACCCGATCGCTTCTTTCCCTGCACTACTGTCTAGTGGGAAAAAAAAAATATATATATATCACATACTACAAGCTTAATCTACCAAAAAAAAGTCTACCAAAAATATCTCCCCTTGCTTTCAGCATTCTGAAAATTACATAATGGGTGAAAACTTTCTAGGAATGTTCAGCAACTTGCATAGCTTCAAAGGTGTTCTGGCAATGACTCCGATTATTGAATTTACTGGAAATTTCATCTTAAAAGTTTGGTTTGGTACATCCAACAGATTTAGATCTGTTTATTTGACCACAGGCAGACATTGGACACTGTGAGCTTTGTTTTCCAATAATTTAGGCTACAGAAAGGCAGAGTACAGTACTAAAACACCTTGCCAAATATTTAATGTCTGGTCTTTAAAGGCTGAAGTAGGAACACATTGTACAGATATGGAATCCATGATGTATTCCCATATAACCAGCTTTACTTTTCATTATGAACTGCTCCACCTTCAGCGTGTAAGAAAGGAGAGCTATAACTTACACTATATACATGGGCAGTGCTATAAATTATTGTGTTGACAACACCCTAAAAGCCTTTGTACAGCATTCAGTTACCAGAATCTGGTACATGAGGTCTGTAGCAATGCCAAGAAATTCTTTATGGTAAAGACTGAAGGGACAGAGAAGATGAAAGCCATTACTAGCAATCTGGAAACGGCCAACTATGTAGGTGGTGAATAAGTTGCTGCACAGGCTTATTTTCTCTTTGGGTCCTTACCACGGTATCAACTGATCTATAATGACACTTTTCCACTGCTGGTACCGCATGGTACGGTGTTGGAACGGTTCGGTACGGTTTGCTTTTCCACTAAAGTAGTACTAAAGTTAAGTGGGTGGGATAACAACGATTCTCTGACCAATCAGTGGCTAGTAGTGACTGCATGCAAAGGATTGTGGGATATGGTACCGGTATGGTACCTCTTGGAACCACAATTGAGGTGGTACTGTTTTAGAGAGCCGTACCGTTCGGTTCCATGCAGTGGAAAAGCATCGCCGTACCGTACCGAACCGTTCCTACACCGTACCATGCGGTACCAGCAGCGGAAAAGCACAAAAGCGAGCCGAAACCGTTCGGTTCCATGCAGTGGAAAAGCGCCGCCATACCGTACCGAACCGTTCCTACACCTTACCATGCGGCACCAGCAGTGGAAAAGCACAAAAGCGAACCGAACCGTTCGGTTCCATGCAGTGGAAAAGCGCCATTAGTAGGTCACTAGTACATTTCCAATCAAAACTACGCTATATTGGATAAATTTGGCAAAAAAAGGCACAGGACGGTGGTCCCCCTTTCCACCATCACTTAAAATCCCATCAGGAAGGAAACTCATAAGCCACCTTTTGAAAATTAGTCACCATATCATTACAGTTATTCCATTTTTTTTAACATGGATATGATGGTTACTTGTTTAGAAATGAATACCTCTGATTCACTCAGTTACAACCATCGGTAAAAAGAAGGAGGTGCCCAAAAACACATCTTTTACATACACGAGTCCTAGCTATTACAAAAAAAAACCCTTATCACACACATAGGAACATAGGTGCTAATATTCCTATAATTTATTACATTTTCTAAAATTCCCTGTTTGTCAAGTGTTTAAGGAAATTCATGTAAAATATACGGTGCATGATGTCAGGTTGTGTTGTTTACATGGTGTGACAGCTACCAAACTGTCATCATTATGTGCCTCCCACTGTCGCAGCAAGCCACTTCTACAGTCACGGTAAGCCTACCCACAAGTCATAATCGCCCTTATTTTACAACTACCCAAAAGTGGGCCGAGCAATATGCGTTACTGCATTGCACATTACTTGCTATTTATTTTGAATGGCAACCCAAGGCACTAAGGCAACACAGCTACAGCGCATATACGTTGCAGCACACCTAAGTGTATTGTAATGCACCACTGTGCTTTGTTGTGGGCCACATCTGACAAAAATGCTGCACGTTTTTTGATCCATTCTAGTGCAAATGGGCTGGCTTAATGCAATGCACACTAATGAATTACACAAGAGGCTTCTGTAATTCAATGAAATGGCAGATCTCAATATATCCTTAGAAGCTGAGAAAAAAAGTTATATCATCAATGGTTAAACAACGGCTTCCCCTCCTCTCCTGCCAGCTGCTGTAGGGGATCGTTTCAGGATGGAGAGTGAGAAAGGGGTTCGGTACATATGCCATTTACAGACCCCTTCCTTTTCTGAATGAACACAGTGGCTGATCGGTACCACTCATTCACTGTGTTCATTCAAAACTGAAGCATAGTAAACAGTTTGTGAATTCTCAGTACAGAGCACTTCCCATTCACTGTCCAGTGCATCTGAGACTGCTTGGACCCCTGATATTTCAGCAAAGCCCCCCTATAAAAAAAAAAAAAAAGCGTGTGTATATATATTTTCGGGGTGCACACGCTCATGCAATAGCCTGCACACACCTATGTACACATTTATACATACAGTATCTCACAAAAGTAAGTACACCACTCACATTTTTGTAAACATTTTATTATATCTTTTCACGTGACAACACTGAAGAAATTATACTTTGCTACAATGTAAAGTAGTGAGTGTACAGCTTGTGTAAATTTGCTGTCCCCTCAAAATAACTCAACGCACAGTTATTAATGTCTAAACCGCAAGCAACAAAAGTGAGTACTTCCTAAGTGGAAATGTCCCAATTGGGCCCAAAGTGTCAATATTTGTCAATATTTTGTGTGGCCACCATTATTCTCCAGGGCTGCCTTAACCATCTTGGGCATGGAGTTCACCAGAGCTTCACAGGTTGCCACTGGAGTCCTCTTCCACTCCTCCATGATGACATCATGGAGCTGGTGGATGTTAGAGACATTTTGCTCCTCCACCTTCCGTTTCAGGATGCACCACAGATGCTCAATAGGGTTTAGGTCTGGGGACCTGCTTGGCCAGTCCATCACCTTTACCCTCAGCTTCTTTAGCAAGGCAGTGGTAGTCTTAGAGGTGTGTTTGGGGTGGTTATCATGTTGGAATACTACCCTGCGGCCCAGTCTCCGAAGGGAGGAGATCATGCTCTGCTTCAGTAAGTCACAGTACATGGTGGCATTTATGGTTCCCTCAATAAACTGTAGCTCCCCAAAGCTGGCAGCATTCATGCAGCCCCAGACCATGACACTCCCACCACCATGCTTGACTGTAGGCAAGAAAACTTGACCTTGTACTCTTCACCTGGTTGCCGCCACACACGCTTGACACCATCTGAACCAAATAAGTTCATCTTGGTCTCATCAGACCACAGGACATGATTCCAGTAATCCATGTCCTTAGTCTGCTTGTCTTCAGTAAACTGTTTGCGGACTTTCTTATGCATCATCTTTAAAAGAGGCTTCCTTCTGGGATGACAGCCATGCAAACCAATTTGATGCAGTGTGTGGCGTATGGTCTGTGCACTGACAGGCTGACCCCCCACCCCTTCAACCCCTGCAGCAATGCTGGCAGCACTCATACGTCTATTTCCCAAAGACAACCTCTGAATAGGACGATGAGCATGTGCACTCAACTTCTTTGGTCGACCATGGCGAGGCCTGTTCTGAGTGGAACCTGTCCTGTTAAACCACTGTATGGTCTTGGCCACCATGCTGCAGCTCAGTTTTAGGGTCTTGGCAATCTTCTCATAGCCTAGGCCATCTTTATGTAAGGCAACAATTCTTTTTTTCCAGATCCTCAGAGAGTTCTTTGCCATGAGGTGCCATGTTGAACTTCCAGTGACCAGTATGAGAGAGAGTGAGAGCGATAACCCCAAATTTAACGCACCTGCTCCCCATTCACACCTCAGACCTTGTAACACTAACGAGTCACATGACACCGGGATGGGAAAGTGGCCAATTGGACCCAATTTAGACATTTTCACTTAGGGGTGTAGTCACTTTTGTTGCCAGAGGTTTAGACAATTAATAGCTGTGTATTGAGTTATTTTGAGGGGACAGCAAATTTACACTGTTATACAAGCTGTACACTCACTACTTCTTTACATTGTAGCAAAGTGTGATTTCTGCAGTGTTGTCACATGAAAGGATTGTCACAAGAAAATATTTACAAAAATGTGAGGGGCGAACTCACTTCTGTGAGATACTGTATACACACCATATACAAATTAGATTTATATTTTTTCTGATAATCTCTTGGGTTAGTCCTTAACCACTTGCCGACCGAGTACGGTAGTACTACTGCGGCAAAGTGGTTCGTTATCGTCTGACGACGTAGTATTAACATCGTCAGACACTCCCCCTTCTGGGCGGCGCTTGCGCGCCGCCGGAGGCTCGCTCCCGCTGTTTTCATTCACAGCGGGAGTCGGGCCAGGGGAGGAGCAGTGGCGATCGCCGCTGCTCTGCCCCGATCGCCGGGGATCTAGTGTGGAGATCCGCCCGCCTGTGTAAACACAAGCGGGCGGATCTCCATAGTGACAGGGAGTGACAGATCGGACTGTTCAGCATAGCTGGACATCCGATCTGTCCATGACTCACACAGTCACCTCCCCCCCTACACGTCATTAAGCACCAGGCATACATTAACCCCTCCCTCTCCAATAAAATTAACCCCTTCCCTGCCAGTGTCATTTTTACAGTAACAGTGCATATATATAGCACTGATTACTGCAGTAATGTCACTGGTACCCCCAAAAGTGTCAAAAATGTCAGTCAAGGGTCCGATCTGTCCGCCGCAATGTCGCAGTCCCACAAAAAAAAAAATCGCAGATCGCCGCCATTACGCGTTAAAAAAAAACACCAAAAATGACAAATCTTTCCCTTTGTTAGTAAACGCAATAACTTTTGCGCAAACCAATCAAAATACGCTTATTGCGATTTTTTTTTGCCAAACATAGGTAGCAGAAAACAAATTGGCCAAAAATTTTTTTAAAAATTGTTTTTTACATCTTTTTTGGGGGGAATTTCATATAAAAAAATGTTAAAAATATTGTTATTTTTTCAAAATAAACGCTCTTTTTTTGTTTATAGCGCAAAAAGTAAAAATCGCACAGGTGATCAAATACCACCAAAAGAAAGCTCTGTTTGTGGGAAAAAAAGGACGTAAATTTCGTTTGGGTACAGCGTCGCACGACCGCGCAATTGTCAGTTAAAGTCGCACAGCGCCGAATCGCAAAAAGTGGCCTGGACGGAAGACAGCAAAATCCTCCGGTGGTAAAGTGGTTAAATCCTACAGTTTACAATACTGGATAATGGTCACATATATAACTGACCTTAAACATGGATATATTATATAACTATAATAAATATGTGACTTATCTCCCAACATTGTTTTATGTAGAGCAGTGCTAATTTCCATCTCTTAGAGGAGCCTAGTGATTAGTACCTCTGCCTAGTAGCAGTGGAACGTCTGGTTCAAATCCCAGTCAAGACACAATCTGCATGAAGTTTGAATGTTCTTCCCGTGCCTGTATGGATTTCCTCCCACATTTCAAAAAACAGGCTGGTAAGTAAATTGGACCTAGGAGTATGTAAAGTATGGACCTTGGTATGTAAGCTTCTTAAGGGCAGGGACTCGTGAATATATATGATATGTAAAGCGCTGTATAAGTTGTTGGCACTATACAAGTTTTGAAAACTGTTCTTTTTTAGCCTACGGGCTGACTAAGGTTGGGTTTGACTGGTTTGAGAGGAAGGGTATGAGTTTACCTTTCAGCTGTAGGGGAATAGGATTACAGGAATACATGACATAACTTTGCTGCATAACACGGGAGAAAGGTCTTTGTGTCTGCTATAAAAACAGTGTACTTAGATTTTAGAAAGCATGACTAAGTCTTGAGCTCGGAATGATGCTAGAAAAATAACCGTCTCTGTATTTCGCCTCAGAGATGTCAGTCTACATTCCTACATGTCTCAAACATGGCAGAACCCAAGGACATCTTGTAATCACGTGATTTTAACAATCCCAGACTCATCCATGGTGACTGACACTCCTGATGTATATCATCATTAAAATGTTCTGTTTTTGTCGTCACTCATGGGAGGATTAGCAAAGCTGTGCTAAGAAGAACAACATCTGAGGGAGTTTGTATCTGCCAGTACACAAGAACACAATATAATGGTTTTTAAGTGAGGTAATTTCTTTTTTTTGTATCTCGGCATGCTGTTGGGTGTGGTGCACATTTATATGTAACTGCATTAGTAATGTGAATTAGGCCTGCATCAGCGGTTTTTGGACGGCTTGGAAATAATTGCTCCACCTCACCTCATGTTATTTTAAACAAGCTGTTGTGATTTGTTCGTTTTATGTCACCTGAGGTGGACATATGTAAATAACGAGAAGCACTTGAAATTCTAGATTGCGGTTTTGGGTTTTAAAAGCTATATCCTCCCTAATCATAGAACTGCATTTAAGGTGAAGTAGATTCTATCTCCCTCTAGTTTAAAAAATATCCTTCTAAGACATCTTAGCCTATAATCCCAGTGGTATGTTTCAATGACTCCTTCGGAATACTTCTAAACAAACCTGTTATATGGAGATTACGTTGCTGTCCAGTCTTTGGGATAGCCAAAGAAGGACCTGATTGTTTCTGGTTTTAGACCTAAGTCAAAGACTCCAAACCAGCATGCAAACTTGTTCTAGGCCAGGGATTCTGAAAGTCAACTGGAAAATTCAGTAGGATAGGTTAGCAATGGCGGCTTACATTTTCCCCTTTCTCAACCCTTTTATCCCTGAAGAACCCTTAAAAAAAATGGTCATGTCCCTGCATAAAATAATATATCTACAACTCAGGGTACATAAGTGTAATCAGTGAAATGTTGATAATTATAAATTTAAAAAAATGGTGTACATAGTGTATTTGACACCCAAAGGGGTAATTTTCTTATACCCCCATGCTCTATATCAGTGGTCTTCAAACTGCAACCCTTTGCCTGCCTTTATCTGGTCCTAGGGACACTACTCTTCCCACTAATATAATGCACTATTCTGCCAACTGACACCAACAATGGGGCACAATATCCCCCACTGACACCAGTAAGGGGGCACTATTCCTTCCAATGATAGGGCACTGTTTCTCCCCCCCCCCCCAATTTCAAATGTGGCAATGTTGACTCCCAGTAATGCTGGGAAAATTTCCACTATTGCTGGCCATAGTTTAGCCCCTCTAAAGTCTGAAGGACAATAAACTAGCCCTTTGTTTAGAAAGTTTGGAGACCCCTGCTCTATATAATCATTTAATTGAAAAAAAAAAAAAAAAAAAACCAAACAGCAATGAAAAGAAAAAGAAAAGCAAAGCAGACATTGAATAGAAAAGGAGCAAGAAAGAAACAATATTCCTTATCCCACCCACTCAGTGGCGGAGCCAGAGGGTTAGCTGGGGTGGCAATTGACACCCCAGAAAAAGTCCCTGCCACCCCGATCCTGGACAGGTGCATGGCTGGCAGCGGAGGAATCACAGGCAGTGGTGGGATCAGCAGTGGGATGGTCGGGGAGGCGCCGGCGGGAGGACTGAGAAGATGCAGGGAGCCGTGGACCGATGAGAAGCTGCTGTGATGACCGTCCGTCCGTGAGGCAAGTAAGCCGGTCTCATGGGGGGGGGGGGGGTACGGACGCTGGCACTCTGCAATGATTGCGGGCAAATGCTGTGGCTGTGGCACTCTGCAATAATCATTGGGGGCATTACCGTCTCACTCTGCAATAATCATTGGGGGCATTGCTGTCTCACTCTGCAATAATCATTGGGGGCATTGCTGTCTCACTCTGCAATAATCATTGGGGGCATTGCTGTCTCACTCTGCAATAATCATTGGGGGCAAGGCTGTGGCACTCTGCAATAATCATTGGGGGCATTGCTGTGGCACTCTGCAATAATCATTGGGGGCATTGCTGTGGCACTCTGCAATAATCATTGGGGGTATTGCTGTGGCACTCTGCAATAATCATTGGGGGCATTACTGTGGCACTCTGAAATAATCATTGGGGGCAAGGCTGTGGCACTCTGCAATAATCATTGGGGGCATTGCTGTCTCACTCTGCAATAATCATTGGGGGCATTACTGTGGCACTCTGCAATAATCATTGGGGGCAAGGCTGTGGCACTCTGCAATAATCATTGGGGGCAAGGCTGTGGCACTCTGCAATAATCATTGGGGGCATTGCTGTGGCACTCTGCAATAATCATTGGGAGCATTGCTGTGGCACTCTGCAATAATCATTGGGGGTATTGCTGTGGCACTCTGCAATAATCATTGGGGGCAAACCTGTATCCTGTCTGTATCCTCTGATCGCCACCTGTATCCTGTCTGTATCCTCTGATCGCCACCTGTATCCTGTCTGTATCCTCTGATCACCACCACCTGTATCCTGTCTTTACTATGGCAGGGATCAGCGATTATTAGAGGGACTGCGACATTGCGGTGGACGAATCTGACACTAAATTACACTTTGTATATTGACCCCCCAAAATAATACCTAGCCACCCCTTTGCCACCCCTGTTTTAAAAGTCTAGCTCCGCCACTGCACCCACTCAGCGCTCATGTGTATGCAATACTCCTAGGATCAAACATATATATCTAGCAATGCAGCAAGATGTACTCATATGCCTATATAACCAATGAAGCAGCTGCTATACTCAAAACATAACATAAAAAAAGGTGCGTATAAGAGCCTCAGAACACATAAACACTAGCAGCGCTAAAGACAGCCTCTGACGAGGTTGAAGGTATATGGCAAATGCAAACAGCCTAACAAAGTAGGGAATTGTTATAAAGCCTTAAAGTTCATAAGTCCATAATATTCTCAGGGTGAAGTCACACGAAAGAATGGGTGCATAGAAAACTCGTTGTGTGATGAAACACAAGACTTCTTTATCGATCACTCAGCAACCATCATATCCTTCACCTCACCGCTGTGCTCCCCCCCTTGAGAGTGGACACGTACCCTTAACGCTAGGGTTTAGCGCTTTATTCAATCAATAATCCTCCACTCCCGGATGGCGATCCCCTCAGGATTCCACTCCAACTAGTAGGGATATAGGCAGCACCTCCTCCTCTCCTCTCACATAAAAGGGGAACAGATACGATACCCATAGCGTAATATGTACAAACAAGGCTTTATTAAAAGGTTAAAATCACACTCACATGGAATCGGATGTATTTATGCGAACAACATATCCAAGGCACAAGACCCGGTCCTCCCGCTACTGACGTTGTCCCCACTTAGCCACACGGTACGGGTGATCCAGCCACCCTATCGCGATGTTGCCCGGACTCAAATGGCGTTTATTGCTGGGGATCCTCTGGGATGTCCTTGGTATGGAACAGAATGACCGCGTGCTCACGCCCTTTGAAATTTGTAATATCATCTCACATTAATGGTCAGCGGAGAATCCCCCCTTCTTTACATTGGTGGTCTGTACAAATGTGCTTTTTATATTGATGGTTGTGGAGAAGGGCTCCTTACATTGGTGGTCAGCTGAAAAGGGCCTCTTACATTTATGATCAGTAGGTCAAGGGGACCACTTAAATTGGTGACAGTTGGAGGAAGAATGTACTTCACTTACCACAAAAAGGAACCCCTAGAAACTGCTGGAGAAACCCTAGGGTGCCACCATGGTTGAGAAAGGCTGCTCTAGGTGAAGGTTTCCTTTAAGGTCAAGTATTCATTTATTAAAAAGGACATGATGTGGTAATGAAGGTGGCAGCCTGTCCTTTATTTTAATGTCCCCCCCCCCCCCCACACCTGAATCGCATTCCATGGGTTTTCACAACCTATGTGATTCCCACAAATCGCACTGCATTTTGCAATCTGTTTCTGGGTGTCAAGCACTGCGTTTTGCAATCTGTTTCTGGGTGTCATTGAGATAACATTGACACCCGCAGTAGATCGCATGGGTGCTGTGCAATTGCTTTGGAGAGTGTTGCAGGGAAACACAGCGAATCTCATAGGTGTGTGCACGGGGTGTGCCTGGGCACACCCTAATCACCCCGTTTGCTGCAGATCCTCCCTGTTTAGACCCCTGATATTTCACCAAAGCCCCCGAACAGGGCTCCTAATTTTTTTTTTTTTAAGAATTTAAAAAATAAAATTGTAAACAAAAATAAAAAATAAGATAATAAAAATGAAAACTACTGACACCGTTCACTGCCCTTCTGTCAACAAACTCTGCCCTACTGACACCAGTAGTATATATACACATACGCACGCATTTGTATTTGAGCTTTGGGGTGCACACCCTAATGCAATATGCTGCGCACACCTATGGCGAATCTTGTGCATTTCCTGCATCGGATTAGTGTGAACCAGGATTCAATCTGCTAATAAAGTCAATTAAAGCATCCTGACAAGTACATTTTTTTTTCTAAATACAATTTGATACTATTCAACCTCTTATTAACCCTTAGCATATCCTAATCAGCTCTAATTAGCTAATTCTTCCCTTATTTTAATTTTTTTTGTTTAATTTCTATTTTTCTAATCATTCATTTTTTTTTCTGTGATGTCCAATATTTTTTTTAATATCACATTAAAAATTCTTTCAATTAAATAAGTTTGCAATGCTTTGTACCAAAATCATTTTATACAAGAAAAATGTCAAAATAAAATACTTTTTATCTACAGTAAAAATCATTTTTTAAACTAACACTGATCAAATAGAAAAAAGTGTGTTTTTTTTAGTTTTGTGTTTTTTGGTCTATGAATTGCATAAATAAATACATATTTTGTAAGACAATACCAAAAATATATATAATACTTTGTCATCTTAAAACGTAACTCCACTTTTGTTGAGAAGAAAAAATATTCTGAAGAAATCACTGTTTGTTCCTCTGTGCTGAGTGGGTCTAATGGGAGTGGTTTCATAATTATCAATCAGCTGTGCAGCTGCAGGGAACTGATGAGGAAATCTGCTGGGCCCGCATCCCTTTAGACATGTTCCTATAGGAAGTATCTCAACAAAAATGACATTTGTGTTCCAGGGGATGCCTGAAATCTGACTTGCACCTTAGGCAGACTTCTGGGAAAATTGGTGAGCCAATCACACTAGCAGCAAATGTTTAGGGGGGGTGTAGGTAGCCATATTGCATTTTCAGAAAATTACAGCTGCTGTAGATTAAAAGGGAAAGCTACATTTTAAAAACAGTTAATTACAATATGATTTGTGTCACAATTGTATATGCTATATTTTAAGTAATGACAAAGTTATTACTTAATAATCAGGCTCAGAGTAAGAGCAAAAATTGCTTTGGTCCATGGGAGATTTTCAAGTGGGAGAACTGAACTGAACTGGTTAATGAAAGCTGCAGTTTAAAAAATGTTGCATGATTTTTAAAATTGCATTAAGATGTTTTTAAAGCCTATATGAGATTTTATTGATTGCATTTACATGTACTTTAAAAATAGTACATATCCTTGCCCTCATAATTGGAGGAAAAACGGAGGACTTTCTGGCACAGCACTAAAGTGGGGTACACACTAGAAGAAAATCGGGCGAACAATTGTCTGAGTTTCCTCATTTCACAGCAAATCGAAACCGATGAACGAAAATTCTTATGAAAATTCTCGTATGACAAAGGCTTTTTTTGTTTATTGTTTCTGATCATGCGCAGTCTTTCTTTTCCGATTTTTCTTGCACAAAAACGGTACATTAAATGGAAATTGATTTGTGGTTTCCCGCACGAGAAAAAATTTTGAAGTTTGTCCCTTCGAGAATTTTTGTGCAAAAATTCTAAATCATCTGTAGAAAGTTCTGTACACACTATACGAAAATCGTACGAAAATTCTTTGGACGAAAATGGTCGCCTGATTTTCTTATAGCGTGTACGAGCCTTAAATCTAGGTACACATTGAAATTCAGATTGAAATTCAGCTGGCTCAACAAGAACTGGACACATTTTTATTGGTGTGCGGCCCTCCCTGTTGGACAGAAGCCGATTGTTGAGACGACTGATCAGCTTGTGTACAAGCAGCCTGTCTGGTTTTTCCTGAATGATTAGTGCTGCTGACTATAGGTGACAACACTTATCATTGCTCCCCACATCCTGCTGTCAGAATACAATACCACAGCAGGACAGGTCTCCACATTGAGCGTGTGGATGGGGAGAATTGAGGCATTATCTTCCGTTCAACCCATTGGTTGAAAAAAATAAAAAATAAAAAAAAGTATAATATATGGGCTGCCTTGGATCAGATTTTGTCAAATGGACCGGTTGGAAATTTTGCATTCAATCAGCGGCTGCAGCGCTGATCAGTGTATTCTGACAATGGGAGTCCTCGCTGGCTGAACCAAAAAGAGAACAAAGATCTGTGTGTACCCAGCTTAACAATCTATCATTGGTGCACAATTGACGTCCATAAACATAATATGGAAATATGAGTACAAGACACCCTGCTCATTAGAATATATAAAGCAATTTCCAGAACACACAAGATTTTGTTATACATTCTGTTGACAAAATGGAAGATTCTATTGTTCTTTCTTACATTGTATGCATCAGAAAAAAGCAAGTACTCAAGAAAAAAAAAACAAAAAAAATTAAAGAACTATAAGTAAAACTTTTTTCATTCTGATAAAGTGCTGGTTCACTCATATGTGATGCCAGACACTGCTATGCAAATCACATTCGATGTCTGTGTGTTGCGAATTCAGCCATACAGATTGTATGGCTGAATTCGCATCGCATTCAGACCAAAGTCGCACAGGACCCCAGAATCTAATCGCATGGGTGTTCACACTCATGCAATCTGATTCATGTCCAAATTTACAGTTCGCACTACGATATGCAAACTGATCTGGGGGTGTCGTTACCTTTTGTATTGACACCCCCAGCGATTCACATATGGCAGTGTGAACTGCCTGTGAGTCGAGTGCGATGTGGGCACCCGCAGTGGATTCCCAGGGTTCTCGCATCGCATAAATGTGAACTGGCACTAAAGGATGGTTCTATCCCCTGTAAGGTTTATTTTTGCCATCTTTGTCCCAGTGAGGAGATTTCCCTTCACTTCCTGTCCAATAGCAAAAACAAAGGAAGTGAGAGGAAATCCCTGCAAAGTAAGGGATTCTCTTGGGTACCCCCCCAGGTCACCAGAACTAGTGTTTCTGTTGAAAGATTTCCCCTCTGTTACATTTCTCGGGACAACCCAACATTTGGGCTTTTTTTTTTACTTTCAATGATAATGGTACACAGGACAAAGAGTGAATCTCCCTAACGGGGACACAGGTAGCAATAAAAACCTGGCAGGTGTTCTAATCCCGCTCCCCTTTATTCAAAATATAAAAGAAAAGTTTTGCCTTTACTTATACTTTAAACTAAACCTGAAATTTCAGATAACGCAGCATCACCTCCAGGATTTTGGATGCAATGACACCATCAGAATAATGAGAACTGAAAGTAGACATAAGTAAAGCAATTTCTAAAAAAATAACTAACTCCAACAAATATGTAGAAACTCATCTTTTTGGTAATGTTGATTTTTTGATTCCCAGGATTTCTTTCCTGCAGCTTTGTCTGAATTGTGTTACTTTCTGTAGCTTGCATGCCAATATTCAGACAAAAGATTTTTGCCTACATATCAAAAGTTTAGTTACTTTCTATTCGAAAGGAGAAATGCTATTATGTGTCTTGGCTGAAGTTACCCACCCTGAAATTCCTAAATCCTACACAGACCATATGACAGCATAAACCTCAGCGGGGACATCATATGGCGCTTTTCCACTGCATGGAACCGTACCGGTTCGGCACGCTTTTGTGCTTTTCCACTGCGGTACCGCACGGTATAGGGTCGGAACGGTTCGGTACGGTACGGTATGGGTTTGCTTTTCCACTGCATGGAACCGAACGGTACGGTACGGCTCTGAAAAAACAGTACCTACTCGATTGTGGTTCCAACAGGTACCAAACTGGTACCATATCCCACAATCCTTTGCATGCAGTCACTACTAGCCACTGATTGGTCAGAGAATCACACCCACCCCGTTGTTATCCCACCCACTTAACTTTAGTACTACTTTAGTGGAAAAGCAAACCATACCATACCGTACCGAACCGTTCCGACACTATACAATGCGGTACCGCAGTGGAAAAGCAAACCGGGCCAAGCAGGGCCGAGTAGAGCCGAGCCGGTACTAGCCATTACTTGCAGTGGAAAAGTGCCAATAGATGCACAAGGACATGGGGGTGACTGGACAGAGCTGAAAGATGGTTAAAAAAAATATACAATAAAAAAATGGATTTGATAAGTTGGTACAGAAGTTGCATCATTTTTACAATAAAGTTTAGGTGGCTACAACTGTGACCTCCAACCTGTGGCCCTAATGGAAACCTATCATAAGAGAAATACTGGGGCTGCCACTGTCAGCCTCCTTTCTAAAAATGCTAGTTACCTGGCTGCCGGCGTCTTCAATAATTTGTGTCACTAACTAGGTATACAGACCAGGAAAGTGGAGATCAGGAGAATTCAAATCTTTGATACCCCAGCATTTCATATTCCTTGTATGTGGCTGCAGTACCATGTACTTATATAAAAAAGTATCTGGTTCTCTTTGTGTTGCTTCCTTTGTATGAAATCCCTGTTTTTTCTGCCAGTCCCTCTGGTTTTTCTATTGAAAACTGACCACACTAAGCAGAAATACACTGCGGTCAATTCTCTAGCTCTGCTGGAAACTTAGCCTGTTATCTTCCAATGATCAGACTTGTCCTGACATGCCCCCCTCTGCCCAGCCATTCACTGGGAAGCTTAGGTGTCCTTTTATGAAATGGAGATGAACAGTGATCCTGCTGATCACAGCTCATTTCCGATTATTCTCAGTTTATGAAACAGAAATGATCAGCGGAGAGCATGTTCTTCGCTGATCATCTCTTCACACAGGAATCTGTCATTGTCTGACACAGAAACAGCCAGGCTATGAAGCTGCGATCCCCGCACTTCACTGGCGATCTGGGTCAGAATTCACACTCCCAGATTCACCAGCCTGGAGCTTCTGAAGCGGGGAGTGAAGACAGAATTGGGGGAGAACTGAGGGGGAAAAAGGAAGATTATGGACTTCCTTCTTCCTCGTTCAGACCCCCCAACACAGTAATCATGTCCCCCTGCCATATTTATGTATTATATATATATATATACACACACATACATGTAGATATATATATATAATGTATGCATGTGTCTTTTCAGTGTGTATATATATATATATATATATATATATATATATATATATATATATATATATATATATATATATATATATATATATATTTATGTAAGGGGACTATTATTTGGGGATTGTGTACTCAGCAGTGATAATTTATCACTGCTTGTTAAAGCGCGCCAGGGATTTTCATACTACGGTAATCTCGCTTTGTCTCACGAGATTACAGGCGTCCCATTCACTTCTACACAGATCTCAGAGAAAATCGTTCACCTCTGATCACCCTGGGAGAACTGAAGTTCTCTGCTTCATAAAAAGGGTGCCATAGGTGATAATTTTCCCCGGAGAACGGCAGAGAAGCCAAAAGTGAAAAAAATTCACCCGTTCATAAAAGTACACCTTAGTGTGCTGTTGCTTCTCCTCCCCCAGCTCTTCTGCAGCTGAGAACAGAGGAAATGTGATCACTTAAAGGAGAAAAAAAAAAGGAAAAAAGGTATTTACAATGTTCTATATATATATATATATGCACATATAGTTTATACACACAGTGTGTATATATATTATTCATACATATACAGTATTTACATCGTTATACAAGCTGTACACTCACTACATTACATTGTAGCAAAGTGTCATTTCTTCAGTGTTGTCACATGAAAATATATAATAAAATATTTTACAAAAATGTGAGGGGTGTACTCACTTTTGTGAGATACTGTACACACACACACACACACACACACACACACACACACACACACACACACACACACACACACACACACAAATGTTTGGCTTTTTCATTCATTTTCGGTTTTAAACTGAATACATTGTTTTACAAGGCGATCGTTTCCAATCACTTTAAGCAGGACCCCTTTTTTGCACATTTGTAAAATAAGGTCAAGGTCAGTGACTTGATCAGAAGTAAAAGGTCAGCAATGGAAGCCTCCATGTGTCTCCCATGACAGGATTTCTGTAAAGTAGTTCTGACTAGAGTGAAGTAGAAGCTTAATCATTGTCTGCAAAATGAAAGAATGCAAGAAGCTGCCTTGAGTGTTGTGTTTGGCCTGGTGCCCAAACAAAGCAGCTATTGTCACATTATTTGGGACACTTGGCTTTCAGCATGATATTTCCATGATGCGTTTTGTGAACCTGCATTGCATAATTAGCAGACATGACACATATATTAAAAAAAAAAAAAAAAAAAAAAAAAAAGGTTTTCATTTAATACACAAAATAACCTGAATACTCAGCAGAAACAGTGAGGCCGGGTTCACACTGATGCAAATTAGATGTGGGTTTCCCCACATCCAATTCGCAGGATAGGAGAGTGCGACTGGCTCTCAATGGAGCCAGTTCATACATCTCTAGGGTGACGGTGTGCAACTTTCATAGGGAACCTCCCCAGGACCCCTTATCCCTCCTGGCATTATGAAAAGGTCTACAGTGGGTATCGAAAGTTTGGGCACCCCAGGTAAAAATTTGTATTAATGTGCATAAAGAAGCCAAGGAAAGATGGAAAAATCTCCAAAAGGCATCAAATTACAGATTAGACATTCTTATAATATGTCAACAAAAGTTAGATTTTATTTCCATCATTGACACTTTCAAAATTGCAGAAAACAAAAAAATGGCGTCTGCAAAAGTTTGGGCACCCTGCAGAATTTATAGCATGCACTGCCCCCTTTGCAAGGCTGAGACCTGCCAGTGTCATAGATTGTTCTCAATCATCGTCTGGGAAGACCAGGTGATGTCAATCTCAAAGGTTTTAAATGACCAGACTCATCTGACCTTGCCCCAACAATCAGCACCATGGGATCTTCTAAGCAGTTGCCTAGAAAACTGAAACTGAAAATAGTTAACGCTCACAAAGCTGGAGAAGGCTATAAGAAGATAGCAAAGCGTTTTCAGGTGTCAATATCCTCTGTACGGAATGTAATTAAGAAATGGCAGTCATCAGGAACAGTGGAAGTTAAAGCAAGAGCTGGAAGACCAAGAAAAATATCAGCTCATAGGATTGTGAGAAAAACAATTCAAAACCCACGTTCGACTGCACAATCCCTCCAGAAAGATCTGGCAGACACTGGAGTTGTGGTACACTATTCCACTATAAAGAGATACGTGTACAAATATGATCTTCATGGAAGAGTCATCAGAAGAAAACCTCTTCTACGTCCTCACCACAAAAATCAGCGTTTGAACTTCGCAAATGAACATATAGACAAGCCTGATGCATTTTGGAAACACGTTCTGTGGACCAATGAGGTTAAAATTGAACTTTTTGGCCGGAATGAGCAAAGGTACGTTTGGAGAAGAAGGGGCACAGAATTTAATGAAAAGAACCTCTGTCCAACTGTTAAGCATGGGGGTGGATCAATCATGCTTTGGGGTTGTATTGCAGCCAGTGGCACAGAGAACATCTCACGAGTAGAAGGAAAAATGGATTCAATAAAATTTCAGCAAATTTTGGATGGTAACTTGATGCCATCTGTGAAAAAGCTGAAGTTAAAGAGAGGATGGCTTCTACAAATGGATAATGATCCTAAACACACCTCAAAATCCATGGGGGATTACATCAAGAGGCTTAAACTGAAGGATTTCCATGGCTTTCACAATCTCCTGACCTCAACATAATTGAAAATCTATGGATAGACCTTAAAAGAGCAGTGCGTGACAGAAAGCCCAGAAATCTCAAAGAACTAGAAGACTTTTGTAAGGAAGAATGGGCAAAGATACCTCAAACAAGAATTTAAAGACTCTTGGCTGGCTACAAAAAGCGTTTACAAGCTGTGATACTTGCCAAAGGAGGCAGTACAAGATATGAACTCTGCAGGATGCCCAAACTTTTGCAGACGCCATTTTTTTGTTTTCTGTAATTTTGAAAGTGTCAATGATGGAAATAAAATCTAACTTTTGTTGACATATTATAAGAATGTCTAATCTGTAATTTGATGCCTTTTGGTGATTTTTCCATCTTTCCTTGGCTTCTTTATGCACATTAATACAAATTTTTACCTGGGGTGCCCAAACTTTCGATCCCCACTGTACATCATGTTCCATCACTTCTCCTTTATACACTGCTGCATTTTATCTAATTTTGTAAGCAAACACTAGCCCCTGCTTGGGCAGAACAATATCATGCCATCTACTTGTTAAACTAAATAAAAGTTATTGAAACAGAAATATGCAACTTTCAATAACCTATAGCAGTGATGGTGAACCTTGGCATCCCAGATGTTTTGGAAATACATTTCCCATGATGCTCAACTACACTGCATAGACCTATAGCAACTACATTTCGGTTTTCTATAGTCAGGTCAGTAAAAGACTGTAGGTTGGATATTGTGGGGTACTGTGTCCAACTTTTTTTGTGTATTTCCATTTAGTGATATAGGTCATAAAATACATTATTTTGCAGGTTTCCTTTGTATTTTGAGATTATTAGAGTTGAGCTGTGATGAGTTTGTACCACATTACTTTTTTTTTCCCCCAGAGGTCCATCTGATATCAGTTAGGAACCCATTTCCCACAGCTAAATGCAGACATCCCTATGACCCCATTCACACACTGCGTTTAACAACGTTTTCATAACATACGGTTTTGTGCATTTAATAAAAATAAAGTTGACAGCCTCCAGGAGCGATGTACCGCAGCTATCTGAATATAAACGCAATTAAATCGCAGTAAAAAGAAAAAAATAAGTAAACAGTTGCTATACAAAAAGGCAAGAATGTACTACCACAGCTAAACGCAGCCACCTGTAAATGCACGTAATCGCACATAAATCGCAATGTACAAATGTGAAAAATCTTTGTGCCAGGAGTGTTGGAATTTCAAAATAACAAAACCTGCTTTTACCAGCGGCACAAGAACCGCCCGTGTGGAAGGGGCCTTAAAGCGGAGTTCCAACCTATTTTTTTACTTTGCAGTTTCCAATAGAAGAAAATATCCTGAAAAAGAATTAGATAATATAAAATTTTTATTTTTTTTCACTTACCTTGTTTTTAATGAAAATATGTTTACCTTCCTTCCTCTTCCTCCCTCTGCGGCCACGGCCCACGCCGTCACTTCCTCCTTCCATTGACTCCTGGGAGCTGAGCGTCATCGATCCCAGGAGTCAATTTGCCTGCATGCCCAGAAGCTGTGCAGGGATGACGCGCCTGCACCGGAAGTGACGAGCAGGGCCGGTGCAGGACATTCTGGGACTCAGACATCACCGAAGAGGACACCAAAGAGGACGCTCCAGCTTCAGCTGCCCACACCTGAGATGGCAGCGCTGGACAAGACATTTTCAAGGTAAGTATTTCTTCTAAAAGGTAAGTGAAACAGGGGACAGTTCAGAGGCTATCGTTGCTTAAATGCACTAGCCCTGACTGTCCCGGGGGAATTTTTAGGTAAAAAAGAATTTTCAGGGTGGAACTCTGCTTTAAGGGGACAAGGCAGCCTGGTCTGCTAAAAAGAGTCATGAGGCTTTCTGGAGAGTGGGCACTAGCTATCATTTGCCCTTGATGTGACTGTTGTGGCATTTTTTGTTATAAAGGTAAAAGACAGTCATGAGAAAACACAAATCTTACGAATGTGCTGCATTGTGATCATTTGTAAAATAAAGTCCTCCATGATGAGTTTTGGGTGAACTTATCTGCAGTTTGCAAATTTAGCCTATTAATGTGGAACTTTAACACTTGCAGTATAGGTGGGCTATTGCAATAATTTGTAGGTATGCACAGCACATTATGGCATACCGAACCTCCCCCTGGGATGTAACATCCACACTCCCTTTCATCACTCTTCTGGGTCCCTCATAGGCAATCACTGGCCCGGTGCACTGCAGTTGCATCTTCCCAGCACCAGGCTCTATTCTCTGCATCTCACAGTTGCTGGAAAGGAGTCCAGATTCTACATTGCACTTTGCATGCGCTGCAGGTGGTATACACAAAATAAAATTATTTTCTAGGAGGAAGAATGTACAATCAAATATGAACAAAATTTCAACTGCATGTAAAATATATCAATGTGTGTATACTGGATACTGCTATGAAAAAACACAAGGGAATACTGTACCATAGGCAATTATAAGATCAGAATATACTTATTATACTTTTTAATCAATATGGTTTTTAAAATCCCAGCAGTCTCACTTAAGTGCTGCACATTTAAAGAGCAACCATTCAACTGCTGATGCTCTCCAGGTAACATACTGTATATAGCAGGGTTAAAGTTAGAAAGCCAGGCATTTTACCTCAATGTATACCCTTCTGTCCAAAATACATTGTAGGCTCAGCAGCTTGAGTTAAATACGGGTACTTAAAGTTGCTAACACACACACACAAAAGGTGGGTGTGTGGGTGTAGTAGGGAAGGTAATGGAAGGAGGAAGTAGAAATATGGGGCACAACAGCCAGTGGGTCCTGAGCAAAGCCTGCCATATGGGACTAGGGTACAGATATGTATAAGGATACAAGGTTTTTTCCTGCTGAACCCCAACCCCTTTCCTTCCAGGCGGTCAGTATATGGTTTTTGAGTTATCAACTTTTTGGGGTTAATTTACCTTTAAGGGGACATTGTAATTGTGGGGTTCATCAAGTGGCAACATTTTTCGGAGGTTTTAAAAATCATCCATTTTTGTCCAGTATCTTCTGGCTCATATGGTTGATTTTCTTCATTTTGACTTCTTTATAATGAAAATGACAAATTTTGTGGCATTTATCATATGGGGAGCTAAAGTGTTACAAAACCCACAACAGTAAAATCAGTCTGTATATGCAGTAAAGCATGCTTGTTATACTCACTGTGGAACCTAAGGGGTTAATCCTCCGCATTGCGTAAAAAGACTGTTTGATCCTGTCTTCTCTGATCCTCCCCTTTTTTTACTGTCACCAATTCATCTGCTTGTAGTACAGCGCCTTTGGGGCACTTTGCACATGCTCAGTTTTGTGTGTATTGCTAAAGAGGTTTTTTTTTTCTTGGTAGAGTGCATGTGATCAGCACAGGGCCAATCAGCATTGTCCAGACAGAGGATCAGGGGTCATGCAGCCTCATAGGACATTCAGAGGAGAATGAAAACTCCTACAAGCTTTAACCAGACACTGAAAGAGGTCAGACAACTGCTTTATACTGCTTATAAGAAAAGGTATTTAGCAGTTTATATTTACTAAACTAATTGCATTTCCATGTACTGTGGGAGACCAGATATAGTCAATGCAGGCTCCTGAGTTTAGTAACCCATTAAAGCGGAGTTCCACCCAAAAATAGAACTTCCGCTTTAAGGCCTCCTGACCCCCCTGACATGTCACATTTGGCGGTTACCTAGTTTTGACAGGTACCCGCTCCCACTTCCACTCAGGCCACCCAGAGTAGAGAGGGATTTGAACGCTTGTCAGTGTTTATTGCGGTCTGTGCCCCCCGTTAAGGTGATTCACCCTCTCTATTTGTATGGTTTACCATTATTTTTGAAAGTGAACATAAAAGAAAATCCCAAATTTTTGGTTCTCCAAAAATAATAGAGGGGAAATCTTCCAATTGTGACACTCGTTCTGGTGACCTGAGGGGCCTCCAAGGAATTCCCGTAATTTGCAGGGATTTTCTCTCACTTTCTGTTTGCCTGTGGGACACAGAGAAAAAAAAATATCTGACAGGGGTTATACCCTCCTTTGCTCTATCCCAAATGAAAAAATAAATGTTGTCTATAGTTCTACTTTAAGTTTGAAGATATGGTTAAGTTAAGCTGTAGATCCTAGATCCTAGCACCCACTGTTGCTTTGCAAGGGAAGCAAACTGAGAAATCAGGTGAGAAGACTTATCCTCACTGACTCACAAATACTTACTATAGCTAAATATTGGAATCAAGACCCTTACAAACTCATTAAAATGTTAGTATTTTTAAGGATTATGGTCACAATTATAGTCCTTATATAGCACTTATTCTGTTTCAATAGGACCAGGGAAATGATTACCATAAATTGATCTTGCAAACTGAAATACCTCTTCAATGCACGACTTCCAATTATGCATGAATACATCATAATCTGAGCTTTATAACTGGATGGTCTCTAGGCAGATCTCTTGTACCAGGGGTACACAATGTTAACAGGCGTTTGATCACATATGGAACCAAAAAGTCCATAGAGTTAAAAGTTATTAATGGCACAGGGGGAGAAAAGTCCACCATGTAGGACAGCCATCCAGAAACCAAAGCCAGGGGTTCCACAGGGCTAAAACAAAGACAAACAGAGGCGCCTCTAAGTGTAGACTTTATGCAACAGGTTTAATGAATAAAATTATGCACTCACATTAGTAAGCATATAATCATGCCCATAAAAGAAGGTTCCAGTGTGGAGAAGTGTACATCATCCGGTCACGGACATCCGTCCTGCTGGAGCCTAAATCCTTTCGCCGTGGCCGTGAAGAAGGAGCGCGGCTGCGCTCCCCCAGGCAGCAAGCACGCTCGGAAACGCGTCGCATGCAGATGACATCATCCAGGTTCGACTATCCAACAAGCCTCGCTGTCAAGCAAATACACCGAGCCTACTTCCTGGTTCTAACCTTGCCGTACAAGCCGGCCACGGCAAAAGGATTTCGGCTGCAGCAGGACGGATGTCCATGACCGGATGATGTACACTTCTCCACACTGGAACTTTGTTTTATGGGCATGAATATATGCTTAGTAACGTGAGTGCATAATTTTATTCATTAAACCTGTTGCATAAAGTCTACACTTAGAGGCGCCTCTGTTTGTCTTTGTTTCTTGTACCAGGGGGCCAGGGCAAGTGTCTATTTTACATTTGGAAAAAAATAACTTATTTAAAATATTTTCAGCAAAATCTTGTGACAACCGATGTATGGGACATGTCAGGACTGATTTCAATGTTAAAAGGAATAAGGTGGGTTGGACAGTTTTGTACACTATGCTATTCATATCTGTTGATAATGGAAACATTGTGGGACCCCAATTAATTAGGACATTGGGGCCCGTAGTAACTTGGCTACACTCTGGTACAAAAACAGCATTAGAACCCGAAGTACAGAATTACTTCTAAACTCTCTGAGGCTAAGTAGGCATGAAGTATTTTCCTTGTAATGTTTTCCCAGGCTGACAGAATGGAAACTTTTACCTAGAAATCTGTGTAGGTTAAAGCAATATTAGAAAGCAAATTCATTTACTAGTGTTTAAGCTGTGTTTTTTTTATTTTATTTTACAAACATTAAAAAAAGTTGGTCTTTGTATAACCATCAAAAGCAGATGTCATGGGCGTAGACAACAGATTATTGTGCAAGTATAGAAAAGTCTATAGAAGTCTGCAGAACTCCAAAGCTGTTCATATGCAAATTCTGTTATTCAATCACTGGGGATTCACCTAGTTCTCAGTTATTTAGTGACTTTATTGATGAAAGGGTGAAAGAAACTGATAGCTTTCTATGGGCAGCATGTTCTATGGGCAGCATGTTCGATGTATCTTTTATACCGTAACCAACAAGGTGGTAAAGCCCCTCCATCATGATCGACCCTCCTAAATTTACACGAAAGCCTTGGAGCATGTCTGTCTGGTGGTGGTGGCAGGTTATCATACTTTGTAAGCAAAGCCCACATCTAAAGCAGGGCAAAGATAGGTCAAAATTCGGCAAATACACCAGAAACCAACTAAATTTTGATGTATGTGGTCCTCCCTGACTGACAAAAATTTGATCATTCTACACTGGAAAACCTTTGTCAATCATTGGACACAACCACTGATCAGTGTATTCTGACAGCAGTGGGAACCACATAGAATGCATAAAAAGGTAAAAAGCCTTCAGGCTGGGTTCACACTATTACGAACTGGATCCGGGTTTCCCCACATCCAATTTGCATGACCGGAGACTGTGCCCGGCTCACAATAGGGCCAGTTCACACAGCTCCGTGTCAGTTGCGGAGCAGCTTTCAGAAAAGTCCTGTGCGTCTTCTGGTCCGTTTCAGGTCCGAATTCAGCCAAAAATTCAGGTCTGAAATGGTGCATGGGGAAGCACCAGACCCCCTGCTGCGAGCAGCTTCGAATTCAGTGTGAGCCCAGCCTAGTCTTTACAATCATTTTAAACATAAATGTGTGGGTAAAAAGCTATGTATACAATAGAAATTCATACTTTGACACCGTGGTATCTGACAGAACAATTTCTGTTCAGCTTTTTTTCTAATCCAGACACCCTTACTTGATTCATTTTCTACACTAAAGTCAAAGCAATACAATATATACTGGCTCTACGCAGTTACAATTCCATTTGATTCACACTTTTGGCACCACCCAGTCCATGTGTGCATGGAGGACTGGTACAGGTAGTCCCCGTTTCTTTAGGTTTGCAGAACTATAGGTAAAACGTATTTTTTTCATTTTGGATAGAGTAAGGGAGGGTCATACCTTCTGGCAGTTTATTTTTTTGACATTTGTAACCCATTGGGGAGATTTCCCTTCACTTCCTGTCCCACAGCCAAAACAGGAAGTGAAAGGAAATCCCCCTGCAAATTAGGGGACCCCAAGGTCACCAAAACTAGCGTCCCTATTGGAAGATTTTCCCTCTATTACTTTTCTGGGGACAACACGGCACTATTCCACTCACTGATACCAAAGATGGGACATCATTTACTCCGGACACCTGGACATCAACTCCCATTGACTACAGTCTAGCCCCCTAAAGTCTGAAGAACTGGCTCTGTGTTTAGAAAGTTTAGAGACCCCTGCTCTAGAACAAGGACCTGCCTCAACCATTCTAATAAAAAAGCTATTTGCAAAACACATTTCTCTGTAAATCTAAAAGAGGATCAAACAAACTGTAATAGAATGGCCCAGTTTTGTTGTATAGCTGCAGGCACTGTGGATAAACTCATCCACAAATTCAATGCCTAAAAAGCTCCTGGATCAATGGTGGATGGGAGGAGCAGAGAAAGCCACCTACGAGAATGGCCTGATTGACTTCAAAGCTTCTGCCATGGATGAATTGCTCCAGTGCCTCCAGCTAGAGCTGTCAAAGGCTATGTTTTAAAGTTTGTTATACAATCTCAACCACTTGTTAAGAATTTGCCACAGGCTCTGTCATCTGTTTATAGCATACTGTAGGATTGCTATAGCTGGCCTGATCCAAACAACATACGCTATAGTACCAAACGTATCGGGATGCCTGCCTTTCCACACACATGAACTTTAATGGCATCCGAGTCTTAATCCATAGGGTTCAATATGGATTTGGCCCACCCTTTGCAGCTATACAAGGTTCAACTCTTCTGGGAAGGCTGTCCACAAGGTTTAGGAGTGTGTCTATGGGAAGGTTTGACCATTCTTCCAGAAGCGCATTTGTGAGGTCAGGCACTGATGTTGGAGAAAAGGCCTGGCTAGCAGTGTCTAATTTATCACAAAGGTGTTTTATTGGGTGCAGGTCAGGACTCTGGGCACTGGTCCAAATCATTTGGCAGAGGGCGGGGGGTGGTTATGGTGTGGGTTTGCCTTTCAGGGGTTGGGCTTGGCCCCCTTAGTTCCAGTGAAGGGAACTCTTAAGGCGTCAGCATACCAAGACATTTTGGACAATTTCATGCTCCCAAATTTGTGGGAACAGTTTGGGGATGGCCCCTTCGTATTCCAACATGCCTGCGCACCAGTGCACAAAGCAAGGTCCATAGAGACCAGGATCAGGGAGTTTGGGGAGGAGGAACTTGACTGGCCTGCACAGAGTCCTGACCTCAACCCCATAGAACACCTTTGGGATGAATTAAAGCGCAGACTGCGAGCCAGGCCTTCTCTGTAACATCAGTGCCTGACTTTACAAATACGCTTCTGGAAGAATGGTTAAACATTCCCATAGACACACTCCTGAACCACGTGGACAGCCTTCCCAGGAGAGTTGAAGCTGTTATAGCTGCAAAGGCTGAGCCAAACTCAATATTGAACCCTACGGACTAAGAATGGGATGCCATTAAAGTTCACGTGCATGGAAAGGCAGGACTTTTGGGAATATAATGTATATTCTCTATGGATCCTTACACCAAACAGGGACTCACTGATTGCTGGTTTTGTCCTGACATGCAAGGTGGAGGCCACCTTTTACCAAAAGCTTAGTTGTCATTTTGAAATTGAATTGGTTTACATTGTGATATCATCTGTTGAAGTTCTTTAATCCTTATGCAATATTGGCAGAAAATGAAATGGCACTTTTCCACTGCAAGTACCGGCTAGGCTCTACTCGGCCCTGCTTGGCCCGGTTTGCTTTTCCACTGCTGGTACCGCATGGTACGGTGTTGGAACGGTTCGGTACGGTATGGTATGGTTTGCTTTTCCACTAAAGTAGTACTAAAGTTAAGTGGGTGGGATAACAATGGGGTGGGTGGGATTCTCTGACCAATCAGTGGCTAGTAGTGACTGCATGCAAAGGATTGTGGGATATGGTACTGGGTATGGTACCTCTTGGAACCACAATCGAGGTGGTACTGTTTTTGAGAGCCGTACCGTTCGGTTCCATGCAGTGGAAAAGCGCCGTCGTACCGTACCGAACCGTTCCTACACCATACCGTGCGGTACCAGCAGTGGAAAAGCACAAAAGCGAGCCGAAGCGTTCGGTTCCATGCAGTGGAAAAGCGCCAAAAGTCTCAAATTCATCATGGCTATGCTCTATGTATCCTCTTCACCCCAACACTCCATGGCACAAAGAATACGGTTTATCTAGGCAGTGGAAGGCTTTTTTTCCATGTTTACAAGGGTCATGTTTGATGTGTATATACTGCTTTATAATAAGGCTTACAGGCAGGCACATCAGACAGTGCTAACTCTCTCATCTGCAGGGCTGGGAGGCAGAAATTAATATTTCTATGACACCAAGTCAGTGTAGCAATGCCTAGCTGCAGGTTATTTATGCAGTTTTCGGTTTTTAAAGCAACCAAGTATTTTCTGAAGGAATGCAAATGATATTCGCATAAACCTACCCCCCCCCCCCCCCCCCAAAGAAACATTATAAAATGCATCACATTCTCAAGGGAAAAAAAATAGGATTCAATGAAAACCTGCATTTTTTTAAATTGATAACATAGCCAGTTAACACAGATTTTAGTATTCTTAACGGAGGCTACTATTGCATCATGGGAGCATGTTTTCTTTTAATATAATTAAATAGTAGAGGAGAAAAAGAGAAAATAAAATTAGCAGTAAGTCTTAGGATGAATACAACATACATGCTTCATTACATTACAGTTGGTGTGCAAAACAATAGGTATACAGTGAACCATAATCCACTCCAGGGGTAATGTTCTCCAAGATGTGACAGATGTTCTATATACACAATGTACAGTATGTAAAGTATGTATGTTATGTCATTAGGAGTGGTTTTCCATTTGGTTAATGTCTGTTTAGAAGTGGCCACAATCAGGTCCTTCATTTTTAAACTCTTCTAGATGTGCGTAATTAGTAAAAGGAAAGTTACACAAATTGCATTGGGCTTAGGTTAGGTGACTAGTTTATACATTATGGCAAAATGTATTACACAATATGCAGGTGTGCAAGTAGATGAAAAAAAGAGACAGACATCTTCAAAAAACAGCCCATGTACGTGAAATTCCGAATCCCATTTTCAAGTAAAGCCTCAACTTCCTGACCAATGGCAATCTGGGCAAAAAAAAAAAAAAAAAAAAAAGGATTCTTTAACCACTTGACATCATGAAGGTTTTACCCCCTTCATGACCAGAGCATTTTTTTTCTTTTATTCAGCACTGCGCTATTTTTACTAGTAATTGCTTGGTCATGCCACACTGTACGCAAATAAAAAAAAAAAAAAAAAAATAAAAACATTAACATTCTTTTCACATAAACAGAGGTTTCTTTTGGTGGTATTTGAGCCCCACTGGGTTTTTCATTTTTTGCGATGCAAATTAAAAAAAAAAAATTTGAAAAAAAAAAATTTTTTTTTTTTTTTACATATATGTTATAAATCATATCCAAATATCCAATAAAATCAAATCTCTTCATTTAGGCCAAAAAGTATTCTACTACATGGCTTGGTAAAAAACAAAAAAACAAAAAAAAAACATAAGTGTATATTAATTGGTTTGTGTTAAAGTTATAGCATATACAAACTATGGTGTATATATATATATATATATATATATATATATATATATATATATATATATATATATATATATATATATATATATATATATATATATATATATATATACACACACACACACACAGTGCCTTGCGTAAGTATTCGGTCCCCTTGAACTTTTCGACCTTTTGCCACATTTCAGGCTTCAAACATAAAGATATAAAACTGTAATTTTTTGTGAAGAATCAACAAGTGGGACACAATCATGAAGTGGAACGAAATTTATTGGATATTTCAAACTTTTTTAACAAATAAAAAACTGAAAAATTGTGCGTGCAAAATTATTTAGCCCCCTTAACCACTTAAGCCCCGGAGGATTTGGCTGCTAAAGGACCAGGGGTTTTTTTGCGATTTTTTACTGCGTGACTTTAACGGACAATTGCGCGGTCGTGCGACGCTGTACCTAAACGAATTTGACGTCCTTTTTTTCCCACAAACAGAGCTTTCTTTTGGTGGTATTTGATCACCTGTGCGATTTTTTGATCACGCGCTATAAACAAAAAAAGAGCGTAAATTTTGCAAAAATAACAATATTTTTCACATTTTTTTATATGAAATTCCCCAAAAAAAAAAGTAAAAATCAAAATTTTTTAACATTTTTCGGCCAATTTGTTTTATGCTACCTATGTTTGGTAAAAAAAAATCGCAAAAAGCGTATTTTGATTGGTTTGCGCAAAAGTTATCGCGTTTACTAACAAAGAGAAAGATTTTTGTCATTTTTGGTGTTTTTTTTTTTAACGCGTAATGGCGGCGATCTGCGATTTTTTTTTCGGTACTGCGACATTGCGGCGGACAGATCGGACCCTTGACTGACATTTTTGACACTTTTGGGGTTACCAGTGACATTACTGCAGTAATCAGTGCTATACATATGCACTGTTACTGCAAAAATGACACTGGCAGGGAAGGGGTTAACTTTATTGGACAGGGAGGGGTTAAGTGTGTCCTAGGGGCGTGCTTTCTACTGTGTAGGGACATTGCTATTGGTGTAAAAGCAAAGATCAACCGTTCTACATAGTAGAACGGTCAGATCTTTACTTTTACACAGGGAGAACTGACAGGCAGCTTGTTTACACAAGCTGCTCTGTCTTTCTCCCTTCACAGGAGCGATCGCAGTGTGACTGGCGGACATCGAGTCCGCCGGTCACACGCACTGACTTGCCTGTGAACGAGCCGCGGCGGGCGCGAGCCTTGGCGGGCGCGCGCCCGCCCGCTATAGGCTCGCAAGTCAGTGACAGGCGAGTGACGTACCGATACGTCACTCTGCCTGGCCGGGGCTGACCGCCGCAGTATATAGTCGTGCGGCGGTCGGCAACCGGTTAAGTTAATACTTTGTAGCGCCACCTTTTGCTGCGAATACAGCTGTAAGTCGCTTGGGGTATGTCTCTATCAGTTTTGCACATCGAGAGACAGAAATTTTTTCCCATTCCTCCTTGCAAAGCAGCTCGAGCTCAGTGAGGTTGAATAGAGAGCGTTTGTGAACAGCAGTTTTCAGTTCTTTCCACAGATTCTCGATTGGATTCAGGTCTGGTCTTGACTTGGCCATTCTAACACCTGGATATGTTTATTTGTTAACCATTCCATTGTAGATTTTGCTTTATGTTTTGGATCATTGTCTTGTTGGAAGACAAATCTCCGTCCCAGTCTCAGGTCTTTTGCAGACTCCATCAGGTTTTCTTCCAGAATGGTCCTGTATTTGGCTCCATCCATCTTCCCAATTTTAACCATCTTCCCTGTCCCTGCTGAAGAAAAGCAGGCCCAAACCATGATGCTGCCACCACCATGTTTGACAGTGGGGATGGTGTGTTCAGGGTGATGAGCTGTGTTGCTTTTATGCCAAACATAACGTTTTGCATTGTTGCCAAAAAGTTAGATTTTGGTTTCATCTGACCAGAGCACCTTCTTCCACATGTTTGGTGTGTCTCCCAGGTGGCTTGTGGCAAACTTTAAACAACACTTTTTATGGATATCTTTAAGAAATGGCTTTCTTCTTGCCACTCTTCCATAAAGGCCAGATTTGTGCAGTATACGACTGATTGTTGTCCTATGGACAGAGTCTCCCACCTCAGCTGTAGATCTCTGCAGTTCATCCAGAGTGATCATGGGCCTCTTGGCTGCATCTCTGATCAGTCTTCTCCTTGTATGAGCTGAAAGTTTAGAAGGACGGCCAGGTCTTCCACAGGTAGATTCCATTTATCATCATTAGTCATTTAGGTCAACATTGGATCATTCAGAGATCCTCACTGAACTTCTGGAGAGAGTTTGCTGCACTGAAAGTAAAGGGGCTGAATAATTTCGCACGACCCAATTTTTCAGTTTGTTTATTTGTTAACAAAAGTTTGAAATATCCAATAAATTTCGTTCCACTTCATGATTGTGTCCTACTTGTTGTTGATTCTGCACAAAAAATTACAGTTTTATATCTTTATGTTTGAAGCCTGAAATGTGGCAAAATGTCGCAAAGTTCAAGGGGGCCGAATACTTTCGCAAGGCACCGATTATATATATATATATATATATATATATATATTAAACAACTTCCACTTCCTGACTGCCTATCATTTTCTTAAGAAAATTCCATTGCAGTACAAACACCCGCCAAATGACCCCTTTTTGGAAAGTAGATACCCCACGAAATTTGCTGAGAGGCACGTTGAGTCAATGAAAGATTTTTTTTATTGGTTTCTTTTTTTACACACAGCTGTCACTGTAATGATATCATTCTCACACATGCCTTGGGTATATGTAGAATTACACCTAAAAACACATTGATACCTTTCCTGAGTATGGGGATACCACATTTAAGACGTTTTGGAAGCCTAGCCATGTATGGGGGGGGGCAAAGCCAATGATCACCTTCAGGCTTTTAAAGGGCGTAATTCCCTCATTTAATTTCCTTACTACCAATCACAGGTTCAAAGGCCCTGAAATGCGGGGATAGTACAAATACGACCCAAAATAACCCTTTTTTGAAAAGTAGATACGCCAAGGTATTTGATAGTTGAGTATTTTGCAGATCTCATTTTCTTGTCCCAAGGTTTTGAAAAATGGAAAAAAAATATATCTAAAATACATTTTCAATTTCTCTTTCCTAAGTTTCCAAAATTAAAGTGTATCTAAAGATATTACTTTTTATTGGATAGAGTAGAGAATCTACAACTGAAACAGAGAATAGGCAACAGCATCAATTCTACTCCAGTGTGTATTACCTGCCACACTGGTGTAATGGTTTTATAGCTATAGAGGTCATATTTTGTATCATTATAGTGTCTGAATTAATAAAACAAGGGCTACCCATTAATTAAAGGGGAATTTTAGCTTATACCATGTTGCTTAAAAACCTTACATGAAGTCGTAATAAATAAAAGCATTTTAAGCTGTAAGAAGATATAAAAAGAAGATAAAAGATCAATTACCCTGAATGCACTAATTTCCTACTGCAACCTTCAATCTAACCTGTACCCACAACATGGGATGCTCAAAAGCTACATAAAAACACAAAAAAAGAAAAAAAACAATTCTGAATTAGAAATGCTGATTTATTGCTGGCTAGAAATAGAACATCATGATCTGTGAATCACTTTTTCTGTTATAGTAACTGTTCTAGTGACATCTACAGTATGCTGTAACTACCCAACTACCAAAACACTGAGAGATGAGGCTCAATTACAGTGAGTGATAGCATGAAAATAAGAGTCGGTTCACACTGATCCGACTCAAAGTGGAAGTCAATGCAAGTCGCTCCGACTTTGCAAAAAAATAGTGCAGGAACCTTTTTCTAAGTCGGAGCGACTTGAGTCGCTCTGATTAGAACGGTTCCATTGCACAGCATTGGAAGCTACTTGTCAGGCGACCAAGTTGCCTGACAAGTCGGAGTAGTGTGAACCGGCACTAAGAAGGATATTTTTATTTTCATTCCAAATAAAAAGGAAGAAAATAAAAGGTACTCAGGTCCCAGTGAACAATATTAAAAATCTAGA
The DNA here is from genome assembly GCF_965119305.1 of Pelophylax lessonae. Classification (NCBI taxonomy): domain Eukaryota; kingdom Metazoa; phylum Chordata; class Amphibia; order Anura; family Ranidae; genus Pelophylax; species Pelophylax lessonae. The sequence continues at coordinate 639,842,200 of NC_138769.1, read as the reverse complement.
CAAATCTTTGAAAAATTAGGTAAAAAAAAAAAAAAAAAAAATAAAGACTATATAAAAAAATATAAAAGTAGAACTAAAGGCAATTTTTTTTTTTAATAGAGTAAGGGAGGAATAGAATAGAGTAAGGGAGAGTATTTTGAAAAGAGTAAGGGAGGGTCATAACCCCCATCAGTTTTTTTTTTTGCCATCTCGCTCCCTTTGGGGAATTTTCCTTCTCTTCATTTCCCACAGCCAAAAATGGGAAGTGAGAGGAAATCCCACCAAAGTGAAGGAATCCCTGGTTGCCACCAAGTAGAAATGCAGGACATTTTTTAACATTAGTTTCAAATGGAACACGTTCACATCAATGCATTTTTGTGCCTCTGCATTTTTGGAAAGGATCAGGGACATTTTTAAACACAAAACTGTGCTTTTTTGGTTCAATAAACTTCAATGGAGAAGATGCAGAAAATCATGTAGAGCATTTTTACCATTGCCACGATATGCATTTTGCATTTTTAAATCTGCCCAACAATAAACTCCCCCCCCCCTCCCAAAAAAAAAAAAAAAAAAAAAAAAAAAAAAAAAAGCATAAAAACTGCAAAATGCAAATTGCAACAAAAAAGCGAAAAAAAAAAAATACGGAAAGCACAGCAAAAAGCAATACAGAAATGCTCACAAGCAGCATGCATAGGTGTGAATTGGGCCTTAAAAGTTGATTTTTTGAGCAACAAGAACACATAACAAGCAACAGGAAGCTCAATAAGATTGCATTTCCAATCATTTATTAATCCGAAATGGCAGCAATGCCAACAAAGGAAATAAGGAAAAATAGCAATAATTCAGGGTGATAGAAAATGTGCATTATGTAATATCTGTATCATTTATCATTTATCTGTATCAGAAGATCCACAACTCTAGAGGTACAGTATAAAAACACATTTTAATGTATTACCTGGGCAAAACAATACCACAAGCTGTGCCCGAAATGTGACTCCACGCTAGCTGCAAATTAAAAAAAATATATTCTATTTCAAGTCGGAACTTTTGTTATTGTATATTGTACTTTTATTTCCATGTTGTGCTAAACAACTTCTTTCAATAACATGCCATTGTACGGCACGGCGGGTGGGAACTGAACCTGCTCATGAACTTGCAGCAGGGAGAAGAAATTTGCTTAACGGTTCTGTTTTCTGCTAAAGAAAATCAAATGTATGAAATTGTTAGGCTCTGGAATATGCTGAGGAGACAAACTTTATTATAAAAAGGAAAAACCGAGCGTGGAAACAAAAAGAAGGGCACAAGGCAGTCTTATCTGCTTCAGGCTTTTGTTGTTCAGATTGACATGGCTTGGGTACAGTGGCGGCTGGTGATCAAAATTTTTTTTTTGGGGGGGTTGGGGGGCGCAAACAGAAAAATGAGTGACCATAGCGTGCCCCCCATCAATGCAGAGTGCCACAGCGTGCCCCCAATCAATGCAGAGTGCCACAGCGTGCCCCCAATCAATGCAGAGTGCCACAGCGTGCCCCCAATCAATGCAGAGTGCCACAGCGTGCCCCCAATCAATGCAGAGTGCCACAGCGTGCCCCCAATCAATGCAGAGTGCCACAGCCTGCCCCCAATCAATGCAGAGTGCCACAGCCTGCCCCCAATCAATGCAGAGTGCCACAGCGTGCCCCCAATCAATGCAGAGTGCCACAGCGTGCCCCCAATCAATGCAGAGTGCCACAGCCTGCCCCCAATCAATGCAGAGTGCCACAGCGTGCCCCCAATCAGAGTGACACAGCATGGTCCCAGCAATGCAGAGTGCCACAGCGTGCAGAGAATGACCAGTTCACTTACCTGATCCAGCGGCGGCTTCTCCTCAGTCTCCCGTCGTCGTCCTCCTCCTCCTCGGCCAATGGCAAAGTTTCGCCTTTCGGCCAATCAGGAACGGTCTCGGACCCGCTTCCTGATTGGCCAGGAGGAGGATCCGTGTGACAATAGCAAATATTCATTCGCTATTGTCACACAATAGGTGGGCCCGGGGCGCACTGCTCTGCGCCCCCGGGTCCACCCTTTACTGAAGCCTATTAGAGCCTCTGGCTCTAATCACGTGCTTCAGAAAAAAAAAACCTCATTAAACTCCATGTGTCCGGCATGCAGATTAGGGGGCCGCATGCATGCATGGGGGGGGTGGCGCCCCTGCGCCCCAACACACCGACCACCACTGCTTGGGTATTTCCAAATGAGTCCATTAGTGATCACAAGCTGGGTCTGCAGCCGCTCACATGCAACTGCTCACTAGCGAATACCTGGCGATAGGTCCTGGACGCAGGATATTGCATGCAAGTGGCCGCAATTAGCTCCAGGAATCTCCCATTGCTTTCAATGGTGTGGCCAACTGCACCTAATCACCAGGAACCCCTGCTGGGCCTCCCGCATATAATCGTTTGTACAATCCAAAAATTCTAAACTAAAGTTATGAAAATGTTCGTATGACAGAATAAAAAAAAATTACAAGTGATGTAATGTGTTGTAGTATATTTGTATTGTATTTTCAAATGACAACTGTACTGATTAAACAAAAAATGCATGATCTTGTATGAGAATAATTTCTGTGCTTGTCCGATCGTATAATATCAGATGAAGTGTCGTGATCGGCTCTTGAAAACAGTCCACGAACGATCAGATGATCGTACGATTGCTTCAAAAGCGGTACAATTTTTGGATAGTGTGTACTGATGACCATAAGAGTCCTGTTTGCAAGTGTGAACTGCCGTAATCCAAACACCCCTGCACAGCCAGATCCCTGACCTCCAGTTCAATATAGCAGTACAGCTAAGGATCCCCAAGTGCCGTTGTGCTCCCATCCTTATGCGCCCTTACTCACCGACTAGGAATGGGTTAAACGCCTGCGTTTCAAAAATAATTCTCCAGTGGCAAAAAATGCTTTTTTTCTTTCTTTTGTGACTCCGGCAGGTAGGTCAAAGAACTTCCTATAATTGTAAGGAGATAAAATCAGGAGAAATCCATAGTGTAATTCTGTTTTTGTTAAAAAAACATAAAAAAGTCAATTGCGCACTTACAAATCTCTCCTCTTGCATGTGAGCAGGTAATGACGCCGTTCTGGAATTCAAAAGTCAGTTTGTGTTCCAAATAGGGGACGTGACATAACCAGAAGTACCCACCTGCTTAATGCATTTCGCTCCACCTAGGAAGCGTCCTCAGAAGCTCGTCCTAGGTGCGCAATTGGCTTTTATATGTTTTTTTAATAAAAACAGAATTACACTATGGATTTCTCCTGATTTTTTCTCCTTACACTCATATGAGGTTCTTTAAACCTACCTGCTGGAGTCACAAAAGAAAGAAACAAACATTTTTTTTTGCCACTGGAGGATTATTTTTGAAAAACAGGCATTTAACCCATCATTAGTCGGTGGATAGGGGCACATAAGAAGGGGAGCACAACGGCACTTGTTGGAACATTCTGGCACTGGAAGAATAAGATAACCAGCACTTTAAAGGACTTATTGTTCATGCACATTTTTTGCACTGATTGCACTTTATTATGTATTGCGATTTAAATATTACGTTTCTGCACAAATAATGAATAGAGATACATATTAAGCACTTTTTTCACAGCGCTGGGTACACACATAATAATTCAATTTTTAATTATTCAAAGCAAACCCCCCCCCCCCCCCCCCATCCATCCATGTCTCCATGCTTTATATGGCTGAGAAATCACTGTGAAAAACACCCCCAATATTTCTGACTGTGGACACCTTGAGTAAGGGCATAGGATTCATGTAGCATTTACTTCCTGGAATCCATCTGTTCTTAGCTCAGGCATGCAAGCAGGATGTGCTTAGGCTGAGAAACCACCCCACTCCCCTCCAAAAGACTCCTTGGATGTATGACCTTGTTTGCCTAGGCCTGGAAACCAGGAAGTAACGGAACAAATGCCAAAAAAAAGTAACAGGTAAATATTATATAATTTCCTATCTAAAAAATGATAGAAGTATAGGGATTCAAAATAGTTAGTGTTGATTGAGAGGGTAAAGTTCCACTTTAAGATGGTCATGGCCAGAAATACTAGGGGGTGATTTCTCAGCAAAATAAAGCATAGAGACATGGATGGATGGATGGATGGATGGATGGATGGATGGATGGATGGATGGACGGATAGATGGATGGAGGAGTTTGCTTTGAACATTACAAATTAATTAAATAGAGAGTTTTTGGTTTGTGGTGCTCAGATGCAGTGTAGTTCTGCTTTCATTTTCACGGGACACATCGTTCAACTCTGGTTCTATAGCATGAAATCCAGGACAATGAGCAACCAGTATTAGACAAAAGGTACCTGGGATCTAATAGAGGAAATGAAAGTGATGGTCCACCCTCAGGTGGCACACAGTGGGCAGTGATAGAAATGGAGTGTGGCTTGCTGTGGTGGGTGTGGCTAAATTATCACAGTTTATTAGCAAGCATAGAAAAAAAAGCACCGACTTCTGATTTTTTTTTCTCTTTTTAAACACAAGTTTTCACTCTTTTTTCTATTTTTTTCATTTGCAGGATAGCCAAGTTTACTTGCAATCCACTGTTACATGCAATTATCTGTCAGTTCCTTGTATCTAAAACCTGTCATAAACTGCTGCCATGTAACAAAAGGCTATTGTAGACTGCGCACCTGTTACAAATAATGGTTACATATTAATGCATCACATTGTTTTTAATTAACTCAGCATTTGTTCTGTAGACAGTCCAAGCCACACGCATTGACCACAAGTTCCCTATTCCACAAACACACTTTGGTACTTCACACAATAACCATATATATTTAGTTGCATAAAAAGCTAGCAACAAGAACAAAATAAAAAAAAAATAAATAAAAAAAGACACCATGAAATATATTCAAACAGTTTAAATTTTGTAACCAAGAAGGATCGGGTCAATTTGGATATATTGTGCTTTAAAAAGAAAATGTATATATATATATATCCCACCTAGGTAGGTGCTAGAGAGAAAGTATAGTTTTGCTTCCAGGACTGCAGGTAAATCTATATTCTTCTCTGCTTACCAGACAGCAGGATCTGTTAGTGAGGTCTGCTCATTGTGCTCAGGTGCAACTTGTACTGTCTGCAGAGTGTTTTCACACTGGTCCAATAGGGAGACATATTGGACACTGGGAGGAAACCTGACAAACGAGTGCACATGCTTTTGATACAGCCCTGGTGATTTGGCAGAGGAAAGTGCCTCGTTGCATGCTAGGAAACTGTATAAATGCCAGAAGGGGGACATGTTCTCGGGGTCTTTCGGCTGGATAGCAGAGTCCCGAAGGGAGAGGAGGCTGCCTCCTCTGTAGAGGGGCCATGCGGCCTCAGGTAGTCGACCTGAGGGCCTAGAGAGTGCCAGTGAGGAGCTGAACCGGAAGTTGCTGGAGGATCCGATTCTGCAGAACAGTGAGTACAGATCTGTGTCAAGGGGCCTGACCTGAGGGGGGCCACCCCTTCAGCTAGAAGAGTCAGTGGACAGGTGTCAGTAATGGGGATGCTAGTGGGTGTCCCGAAGATAATGTAGATTCACCAAGTCTATTGCTGGAAAAAGAGCAAGGAGACTTAGCCCTTTCCATACATGTGGCAGTATGGATTAAGCAGTGCAGCTGCTTCAACAAGCAACCTGGTGAGGCCAAGTGAGAGTTGTCCTTTTCCATCGTGAATAGTTATAGTTGGAGTATCCCACTATTCTTTTCTCCCAACCAAGTTCCAAAATAAACACAAAAAAACAATTTTCCCGGACTGTTTATTTTATTGTGTGACGAGCCATCGGGAGTAAGGAGGGATGTGTGAACTGTACCACAAGCGACTGTGTGCTGGTAATGCGAGGAGGCCCGAGAAGGCATCTTACAGTAGGCCCTACGGGGACAGTGCTACATATACATAATAAATGTCAGTTGTGGTGCATTAACCCCTGCTATGCTGTGTAGACATGTTTTAAAAGACTATTTGTTGTATCCCACCTAGGTGATGTTTTTTTTTTTCTGCTACTGCTATGTATTGCATTAACCACTTTACCACCGGAGGATTTTGCTGCCTTACGTCCAGGCCACTTTTTGCGATTCGGCACTGTGCGACTTTAACTGACAATTGCGCGGTCATGCAACACCGTACCCAAACCAAAAATTCTCAATAAGCGTATTTTTAACCGCTTTATGACCGGAAGGTTTTACCCCATTCCTGACCAGGCCATATTTTGCGATTCGGCACTGCGTTACGTTAACAGACAATTGCGCGGTCGTGCAACGCTGTACCCAAATTAAATTTATGTTCTTTTTTTCCCCACAAATAGAGCTTTCTTTTGGTGGCATTTGATCACCTGTGCGATTTTTACTTTTTGCGCTATAAACAAAAAAAGAGCGACAATTTTGAAAAAACAACAATATTTTTCACATTTTTTATATGAAATTCCCCCCCCCCCCCAAAAAAAAAAATGTAAAAATCAAAATTTTTTATCATTTTAGGCCAATTTGTTTTCTGCTACATATTTTTGGTAAAAAAAAAAAAAAATTGCAATAAGCGTATTTTGATTGGTTTGCGGAAAAGTTATTGCGTTTACTAACTAAGGGAAAGATTTCTGTCATTTTTGGTGTTTTTTTTTTAACGAGTAATGGCGGCGATCTGCTATTTTTTTTTGCGGGACTGCGACATTGCGGCGGACAGATCGGACCCTTGACTGACATTTTTTACACTTTTGGGGGTACCAGTGACATTACTACAGTAATCAGTGCTATACATATGCACTGTTACTGTAAAAATGACACTGGCAGGGAAGGGGTTAATTTTTATTGGAGAGGGAGGGGGTAATATATGCCTGGTGCTTACTGACGTGTGTGGGGGGAGGTGACTGAGTGACACAGGGACAGATCTCAGGTTCAGCTATGCTGAACCCTGCAATCTGACCCTGCCTGTCACTTAGGAGATCCGCCCGCTTTGTTTACACAAGCGGGCGGATCTCCACACTAGATCCCAGACGATCGGGGAAGAGCAGCAGTGATCACCGCCGTTCCTTCCCTGGCCCGACTCCCGCTGTAACTGAATACGAGTTAGGGGATCGTCTGGTGACGTAGGTCTATGTCGCCAGACGATAATGAGCCACTTTGCCGCAGTACAGTCAACGTGACTGGTCGGCAAGTGGTTAAAAGAGAAGGACTACTAAAAAATAAAAAAAAAAAAATAAAAAACTCCTTCATGGTGCAGCATTATTCAGATATTGCAGCTGTCCCCCTGCTGGCTCTAAGCCCGAGAACCGAGCGATCACAAGATCGCTGATTGCTCAGTTCTTTGTCTGCTCAGAGCAGAGACCAGTGAAATTACAAAGAGGAACACAAGAGGGTGCCAGATAAGTGCAGCATTACAGGGGTTATTATGATGAAAAAGCCAAATGCAAACTCACCGAAATAAAAATGAATGAGCTTTCTGCAGCCATACCACATTGGATGGAAGCCATCTACCAGAAGAGCCAGATGTGACAGCAAACAGTGAGGAAAACAAGTCCAGGTTTCCAGGAAGCGAGGAGAGCCACTTTGGGACACAAGGCTGGATGTGATGTAGGGTTGCTTCCTGTCTGGGTATTTTGATTTGTGTGTCTGGGTTTGAGACCACCTGAAACCTGGACACATTCAGAATGGACTGCGGTTCCCCAAGTAACTGAGTACCAAAACCGCCAAGTACATGGGTGTGCGCACCAGCCCCACCACCATACATGAACGAGAGAGGGCTCAATCTGCACCTCCTCATCCCACCCTTTGTCTGCTCACCCATACTCCAGTCCCTAGCAATCCCTAGCAATGGGTGAGCTGGAAGTTTGAAGCTCAGCAGCCGGCAGATACATTGTGGATGAAAGGTGTCGATGCCTTAGACTTTATCCTCGGGTGAGGGAGCTTCCCATCCAAAATCTGTGACTGAAGTCTCCCCTCTCCCTCCTTTATCTCTCCTGCTTCTGAGAAAGTGAGTACACTAAGGTAAGGGGAACTCCGATGAAAGGGATGCCCTGTGTATTCTGATATAACGAGGACTTTGAGAACCGTGATTTAAAGGGGGAATGCTGGGCACTCTAAAGTACGTGGGAGCTTTGGTGGGCAGAAACACCCTTACATCAGAGTTCCCCTTTACACCAGAGTCCACATCATTCGCCAATAAGTCATTTGGCTTGAAAAAAAGGTGGCAACCCTAATGTGATGTCACAACTGGGGCGGGCCGGTTGTCTTCATATTTCTACTGGGGGGGGGGGGGGGTAGAGGCTAATTTATGTGGATGGGGCATTAGCATTTGTTTGAGAGCCAAAGGCAGTTGTCAGTCAGGCACCTAGGTAGATCCCTGACAATATGGTTGGGTTCCTTCCAAAGTTTGGAGCTCTGTGATGTCAGCAGACAGCAGGCTTTGGCCTGTTGGCTAATTCTGGCTCACAGGGGAGTAAAAGTAAGAGCACTTCTGTGACTCTAAAAAGAAGTAGGATTAAAAAAAAAAAAAATTAAGAAAAAAAAAAAACTTTGGCCATACTTTTTTTTTTTTAGGGGGTGTTCATGTTCTGAGCTATGCTGACATCTAGGTGGTCATTGAGTGCTACAGCAACTTATTCAGTTCACTTGGTAGTTCCCTATGTTCTCCCCTCCTGTACATTGTTAGGTTGTACAGTCTCAGCAAGACCCTCCCTTCTTCTCATTGTAACTGTTCCTCAATTGGGATGGAGGACACGTTCCATTTTCCTGGAAACGGGAAGATATGGGTAAACCTCAGCTGCCTTTACCTTGGCTCTACTGATTATTTTGACATGTGGTTTTCACCGAGGAAACCATTGCTTATTAAATTTGTCATCATGTAAGCAGTTTGATTTATCCAGGTTTGTGGTTTACTTAAGCAATATAAAAATTCAATTTTCACCTTGTAAATTTCTAAACAGTTTTTGAGAATGTGTTAAAAATGAATCTCTTCTGGAGGTAAGATAACAATCCTATCAATAACCCCATCAGTGACATTGCTGTCACTTTGAACAAAAACATGAGTGTTTAATGCCTCAAGGAGTGTATAATTTACAGTAGAACAAATATGTTAAGTTGATTTTTTCATGTATGCGGATGGTAATTTACATTACACACACCTCACTCCCCAGTATCCATGCTACCAATGAGACCTACCCCCAGTACATACAGCTCATTCTTTAGTATCCATGCCACCAGTTAGATATACTTTCCAGCATACACTCCTTAGTATCTGGGTCTACTTTGAGATCTGTCTCCTAGCTCACTGCTTACTACTCAGTATTCATGCCACCACTAATATTGTCAGTCCATACAGTGCAGGAAGATATTCCCCCAACACACACAGGTCACTCCCCAATATCCACACCAAAAATTAGCCTCCTGCACACCAGCACACGCAAGGAAAAAAAATGCACACGAGTGTGAATACACACTCTATTGTGCAGTATCTGAGGCCTAACAGTAAGCCTTGCATTCCAGAACAAAACATCAATCCCCCATATGCATGCCACAATGGAGATCTACAAATGAGATTTATATAGAGAGGTTCTTTATCTACACTAGATTACCAAAAGTATTGGGACACCTGCCTTTACACCCACATGAAGTGCATTTGTGAGGTCAGGCACTGATGCTGGACAAGATGGCCTGGCTCACAGTCTCCGCTCTAAATAAAGAGCTCTTCTATCGGGTTGAGGTCAGGATTCTGTGCAGGCCAGTCAAAGTTGTTCCACTCCAAACTCGCTCATCCATGTTTTTATGGACTTTGTTTGTGCATGGGTGCACATTTATTTTGGAAGAGGAAGGGACCATCCCCAAACTGTTCCCACAAAGTTGGGAGCATGAAATTGTCTTGGTATGCGGACGCCTTAAGAGTTCCATTCACTGGAACTAAGGGGCCAAGCCCAACCCCTAAAAGCAACCCCATACCATAATCCCCCCTCCACAAAATAATTTGGACCAGTGCACAAAGCAAGGTCCATAAAGACATGGATGAGTGTCTAATGCATGCATGCATGGTGTCTGTTTCAGAAAAAATTAAACAAATGAACTTTGTGCATAAGGGCTCCCTACATAGATCTCATTTAGAGTCGGTTCACATTGCCGCGACTTGTTAGGCGACTTGTCAGCCTGACAAGTCGCGCTCCCTCGCGGTCCATTGACTGCTACAGGACCCGTTCTAATAGGAGCGACACAAGTCGCTCCGACTTAGAAAAAGGGTCCTGTACTACTTCGGGGCGACCTCAGAGCGACTTGCATAGACTTCCATTATGTGAAGTCCCTGTAAGTCGCTCCGAAGTCGTGGTGTATGGGAATGCACAAGTCGCCCCCGAAGTCTTGGTGCATGGGAATGCACAAGTCGCCCCCAAAGTCGTGCAGAGTCGTGTCGCCTTAGTGTGAACCGACTCTTATGGTTTGTCACATAAAACTATAAACATAAAAACTATAGCCTAGTGCAACCTCAATGTAAGCTTATAGCATCACTCAGGGATGAGGACTCTACTCCTGTAACCTGCAAGGATAAGGGGGTGCAGGCGTGCCAATGTGCTCATCCAGAAGCCATACATGTAAAAGAAAAATGCTGCTCTTCAACCAGCCCATGCAAACATAGGAGTGTGGAGCGGCCTCAGCCTACATGTCTGCCAAAAAACCATGTCCCCCCTATAGCATGGCATTGTTTGTTGGTGGAAACATGTAGGCTGAGGCACTCCACATTCCTACGTTTACATGGGCTTGTCGGGAGAGCGGCGTCCCTTTTAGTCTACCACCATGGCCTAGGTCATAGAGTTGCACTAGACAGTCTGGTGGAAAGTGGGTGATGCCTCACTCTCTATGCATTTCACAGACTGCAACATCTGCATCTTCAGGAGATGCAGAGAACATCTTAAATTGATGTCAATATTGCAATAATTAAAGCCCCACTCCAGACTAAAAGTCATTTTTTACCATCCCTTTTCCCCCCTCCCTTCTAACTCATGGTACTAAGCATTTTCCCCCTCACCTTGTGAAGCCAGATATACTCAAACCTCCAGGTCCCTTACCACCGGTTCTGGGTGGGGGGGATTCAGTGCCGAGATGCCTCCCCAAGAGCACCGATCCCCTGTGAGGTCATCCTCTTCTAGATACTTCCAGGACTCCACTGCTGGTGCGGGGGTACAAGTTATAAAATGTTCTCCAAGTCAGTGGTTGGAGAAGATTGGCCAGGGGGAAAATCATGTTTGCTTATCCGTTAATGTGCATGGAGGGTCCCAAAGAAGTCAAAAGGACAGCAGGAAAATGCATGATCTTTGCATTCATGAGAACTCTTATGTATACAGGTCATTGTATATCAGGTAGTAGCAAGCCATATTCCACTGGACTTGTTCTGTGATGCTGAAGACATTTTGTAGCTTGCCCAAGAAGCCACTTCTTCAGTTCTAATGGGTGTCAGAACTGGGTGTTACACTCATTAGAACTGAAGAAGTGGCTTTGATAAACTAAAAAACATCTTCAGCATTACAGAACAAGTTCAGTTGAAGGTGACTAAACACTACTAGAGATGCACGATATGTGCGTTTTCATTGCTCCAAACACAGGATTACTGAGACCTAACAGTCATTTGGAAAATGTCAGGCTGTTATACATATTCCTGGATGCACATCACTCAAGAAGCACTACGAAACCGTGTTAATGCATGAAAACTTGTAAAACTGAATGAAAGCAGAAGTGCAAAGATGCGATGCCAGCCTTAAAGTGTTACTAAACCCATGATCTTGCATTCACTATATCTGGTCTCTCCCAGTAAATGCAATTTTGTTTAGTAAATATAAACTGCTAAATTCCTTTTCTCATCAGTATATAGCAGTCTTGTGACTTCTATCAGTGTCTGGTTAAAGCTTTTAGGAGTTTTCCCCCTCTGACTGCAGTGCCATCTTAAGACCATTAAGGGGCCCTGGGTAATGCAGGGAACTGGGGCCCTCCCTACACAATCACCCATGAGAATAAAAATGCAAATTATTGATAAGGTGATATTTATTGGTACAGCAGTGCCAGGCTAATGACAGCTTCTAAGTTCGGTGTCTGGGTCCGGGGAGCACACACACGGACGGGAGTCAGACTCAACTGTCCTGTGTGTGCCTGTTCCCGTGGAGGCATACAGGTATTCCTGCAGTTGCTCCTCCTCCACGGCCCAAGTGGCCTGACAGCAGTGCAGAGCCGACAGGCACATGTCACCTGCTAGGTTCTGCGACAAGGCGGGTGGGGCCCCCTGGCCAAGTGGGGCCCCTGTGCAACTGCCCAGAGTGCCCATTCGGTAAGATGGCCCTGTCTGACTGTCCTACGAGGCTGCATGACTCCTAAACCTCTGTCTGGACAGCGCTGATTGGGCGTGTGCTGATCACATGCACCCTCCAAGAAAAAAAAAGACTCTCTAGCAATGCACACAAAACCGAGCCTATGCAGAGTGCCCCCAAGGCCCTGTCTTATCAGGAGATGGATTGGGTACAGTGGAAGAAGGGGAGGATAAGAGAAGAAAGGATCAAACAGCCATTTTACAAAATGCACAGGATTAACCCCTTAGGTTCCACAGTGAGTATACCAAGCTTGTTTTCCTGCATATAATTACTGATATTACTGTTGTAACACTTTAGAGCCCAACTGAGTTTATAGTTAAGCTCAGATAAATACATTTCAGGTGCATCTAAACAGAAGGTGTTCAAAGTCTAAGGGCCCGTTCACACCATTTGCGTTGGGCATTGCAGTGGTGTGCGATGGAAAAAAAAAAAAAACCAACAAGCATTGTATGCAGTACTTTTTTCAGCATAGCAAGTTGCAACACAAACAGCCACATTGCAATGCTGCTGCAGTGAAAAGAACTGAAATAAAATGTCACTGGTGACATTTCAATAAAGTTCTAAAAAAAAAAAAAAAAAAAAAAAAAAGAAGTAAAGAAGTAAACAGAAATCAGCGCATCGTCGCTGTTCCTCCCAGAATACACAAGCAGTTAGGTGTTCAGTGCAGCTTTGCTGGTCTAAATGAGCCCTTACAGTTTGTCATAGCCTGAGAAGAAAAGAAGCCCATCTCTTACCAGCATACTGCAAAGAAGGACCCTTGCTCCCTGTGTGGAAGCAGTAGTCTCTCTGCAGAGATCCAATATGCCATATTGAGCCGACATTAGATTAGGCCTTGAGGTGCCCACATACATCAGATAGTTGGATGTACAGGTACAACCTGACCATCATCTAATATCCTAGTATCCCAGCATGCACATAAACACTTGGCTCAGTGAGAGTTTGTGTTCATATGAATAAAGAAGCAGGCAATGGTGGACAGTGACAAAGACAGACGCCACCAGCACCATCTTCCTCATAGAGAAACGAGAGATCAGTACAGGTTTTGTATGAATTTCTATGTGAACTCATATCACATCAACACTCACATAATACCTGGAAATTATTTCCATAACAAACCATCGTTTCAAAGAACTCAGTGCCGTTTGAAATATGAGACATGAAATTCTTCACCTTTGTCCATTCTAAAAACAAACCTAACAAAGCTATATTTTCCTAATACAATGAAATTCCTTCTCTTGAAGTAACAAAAAATGTCTTCAACCACTGTAACACTGTACACAAGTTCAGCCAAGTCTTCAACAGGACCAGCAGACCTACAGTCAACCACTAAAATGACGCCATAGACTGCTAATGTTGGAAACACCAACACCGTTCTGATATCCACATTACCTGTAATACAGACGATCTTCTCACTTGCTTTTATGCAACCTCCCTCTCTTGCTTCAATGTAAAATGGTATGGCTGCACTGCTCTCAAAAACAAACACAATATGTGGAGCTCAACCTGTAGACACTGGCCACATGGCACCACGAGAAGAGGGCATACACATACAGTATATTGCAGCAGTGATGATGATCATTATAAGAAGGGGCTTAAAGTGGTATTAAACCCAAAACCAAAAATGTTATACACTGAAAAGCCATAACATTATGACCACCCATCTAATATTGGGTATGGCCCCCCTTTTGCTAAAACAGCCCTGACCCATTGAGGCATGGACACCAAAGTAACATCCACATGAATGGCAGGACCCAAGGTTTCCCAGCAGAATATTGCCTCTGCCGAATTGCCTTCTAATACGGCATCCTGGTGTCATCTCTTCCCCAGGTAAGTGACGCACACGCACCCAGCCATCCACATGATGTAAAAGAAAATGTGATTCATCAGACCAGGCCACCTTCTTCCATTGCTCCATAGTCCAGTTCTGAAGTTCATGTGACCATTGTAAAAGCTTTTGGCTGTGGACACAGGATTCTATCAAGGCAGAGATCTGGGGAAGGGTACAGAAAAACTTCTGCAGCATTGAAGGTCCCAATGAGCACAGTGTCCTCCATCATCCATAAATGGAAGAAGTTTGGAACCACTTTTCCTAGAGCGGGCTACCTGGCCAAACTGAGCCATGGGTGAAGAAGGGAAGGTGATTAAGAACCCGATGGTCACTCTGACAGAGCTCCAGAGTTTCTCTGTGGAGAGAGAAGAATCTTCCAGAAGACCATCTCTGCAGCACTCCAGCAATCAGGCCTGTATGGTAGAGTGGCCAGACAGGAGCCACTCCTCAGTAAAAGGCACGTGACAGTCAACCTGGGGTTTGCCAAAAGGCACCTGAAGGACTCTCAGACCACGAGAAACAAAATTCTCTGGTCTGATAAAACAAAGATTGAACCCTTTGGCATAAATGGCAAGCTTCATGTCTGAAGGAAACAAGGCACCGCTCATCACCGGGCCAATACCATCCCTACAGTGAAGCATGGTGGTGGCAGCATCATGCTGTGGGGTTGTTTTTTTAGTGGCCGATACTGGGAGACTAGTCAGGATCGAGGGAAAGATGAATGCAGCAATGTACAGAGACGTCCTTGATGAAAACCTGCTCCAGAGCGCGCTGAACCTCAGACTGGGGGCGTAGGTTCATTTTCCAACAGGACAGAGACCCTAAGCACACAGCCAAGATAACAAAGTAGTGGCTACGGGACAAATCTGTGAATGTCCTTGAGTGGAGCCAGAGCCTAGACTTGAACCTGATAGAGATCTGAAAATGGCTGTGCACCGACGCTCCCCTTACAACCTGATGGAGCTTGATAGGTGGTGCAAAGGAGAATGGGAGAGACTGCTCAAAAATAGGTGTGCCAAGCTTGTAGCATCATACTCAAAAAGTCTTGAGGCTGTAATTGGTGCCAAAGGTGCTTCAACAAAGTATTGGGCAAAGGCTGTGAATACAGTATGTACATGCGTTTTTTTGTTTTTTTTTCAATATAGACTTTTATATCCTCATGGACTGGTCTTCCACTTGATATCTGACCATTTCATGGTTTATCCTGAGCGCTTGCCATTGATAATTTATTTGTTTAAGGAGCTTATGATCGAAGGTCCCTATCTCACATTCAAAAATACACATTCTAGGGTCCATTTTGGAAAGGAGCCAATTAACCTACCAGCAGGTCTTTGGAGTGTGGAAGAAAACCAGAGTACCCAAAAGGAAGCCCACACAAGCACAGGAAGAAGATACAAACTCCACGCAGATAGTGACCAGGATTTGAAACAGAGACTCCAGAGTTGCAAGGCAGAGGGACTAATAACTATGCCACTGTGCTGCCCCGGACATTCTTCCATTAAGTAACCAGCACCTCCATCACAATAAGCAGCCCCAGATTTTATAAAGTGCACAGGAATAGTTGGGATAACCAGTTTACGTAAAGCACTAAAAAATATATATCAGACCAACAGGGTTTTTGCTTTATTGACTTCCCTCTAATTTTCATCTTTCTACTGCCATTTATATTTTGAATATACATGAGAAAAAAAAAATCTACCAACATTAGCACCTACATATTATTTATTCTTCATACAGTATAATCTTGGCATGGCAGTATAAATGTTAAATGATCATGCCACAATTGTACTGTATGATACATAAGGCTGGCCATAGATGGTTTGAATCTCAGCTGGTTCAGCACGAGTCCGCTGAGATTCGAATAATATGGGCAGGCGTAGTGTACCAAGTTGATTGATAGAACAACTTGCGTACAACCAGCCTGCCAGATTTTACAAGCGATTATCGCTAGCAGCTGGTATTTAGAAAATATTAATACATGCTGTCATATCTACAGCTCACCGATTACACCAATGTACAATGAGCTGTAGATCAGAAAAATTATTTCAGGGGTTCGCCAAATTCTCAAACTGTTCTTAAGAGTTCCTCCAAGGTTAAAAGGTTGAGCTAGACTATAAAATGTACATGTTATAGCACTGAAAATGGCTCACTTTACCTTGACAGAGGGCCTGTCCATTGTACCCACCTGGAAACCATTACAGTCTCAGCAAACCTACTGTCAGTCAATTCTAACCAGACAACAAAGTTACATGGAGTCTGGCGTGAATAAACCTAGTCTGACTGTTCTGGTTCCATCTGCTTGTTAGAATCAACAAAATGCTAAAAGTCACACATACATTGCATATTTGCAGAAATATTGATTGAATGTAGATTAGGATATACAAAAAATAAATCATGGAGTTGCTATGTTTTAGTGCCCATTCACACCATACGTTTTGAGCCACTCCAGGTAGCCTTGCCCAACACAGTCCCAATGTATAGGCAAGGCAAATTACCATGTGTCCTATTCAGTTCACACGACCATGCTGCAGTAGATATGCTGTACTTTTTTTTTTTTTTTTTTTAGCACAGCATGTTGCTATGCACTATATAGATCAGTGATGACGAACCTTGGCACCCTAGATGTGTTGGAACTACATTTCCCATTATGTTCATGCACTCTGCAGTGTAGTGGAGCATCATGGGAAATGTAGTTCTAAAAAATTTGGGTTGCCAAGGTTCGCCATCACTGATATAGATGAATGAACTTTGTCATTTTGTGCATTTCAATAAAGTTAAAGTAAACAGTGCAATGCATCATTACAATGCACCACTCCTCTACAGGGCACACTGGTGGCTGCACAGTAAGGTGTGGCAGTGGTGTGATTAGGTCCTTACTGAGATAGATATCCTTCTCCTGACATTTGAACTTTGCAGTTAGTTACCCTTTAATTGTACCTCTACCTGTAAAATATTCTGGCTACCCCTTCTGGACAAAGCAATCTGTACCCCGTACATCGCATAGCACAGGCCCGGAGTGAGTATCCATCATAAGGCTCACAATGGCAAGTGCTCATTGGTCAGAGCAGTCATGTGACCATGCTTACCAACGAGCAGTGCATCTGAGGCTTCTTCTTCTAGTAAGGTGTCACAGAAGAAAGAAGTGCTTCTCATTCTTAATGAGTGCTTGCGATTGTCAGCATTATGATGGATACTCTCTATTGGGCTGTGTATTGCGATGTATGGACCACTGCACCTGCAGCATAGGGCATCAAAGTCAGTATATTCAGCAGGGTCTGGAGGAGTTGCCAGGATATTTGGAGTTTGAACTACAAACACTAGATCAAACTGCACAGGGCATGCAAAAGGTTTATATCTGCTCGGATTCCAACACTGGAGTACCTGCTGGCAGAGGAAGACAATGGGCAGGGTCTGGGCAGCCATTGAGGCCATCCTAACACAGACCCCAGCCAAAGTCACACTGTACCTGACCCTTAACCACCGGAGGATTTTGCTGTCTTACGTCTGGGCCACTTTTTGCGATTCGGCACTGTGCGACTTTAACTGACAATTGCGCGGTCGTGCGACGCCGTACCCAAATGAAAATTTTAAGGTTTTTTTCCTACAAACCGAGCTTTCTTTTGGTGGTATTTGATCACCTGTGCGATTTTTACTTTTTGCGCTATAAACAAAAAAAAGAGCGTAAATTTTGAAAAAATAACAATATTTTTCACATTTTTTATATATGAAATCCCCCCCCCCCCCCCAATAAATGTAAAAAAACACATTTTTTTTAAATTTTTGGCCAATTTGTTTTCTGCTACCTAGGTTTGGTAGAAAAAAATCACAATAAGCGTATTTTGATTGGTTTGCGCAAAAGTTATTGCGTTTACTAACTAAGGGAAAGATTTTACAGATAGGGGTACCAGTGACATTACTACAGTAATCAGTGCTATAAATATGCACTGTTACTGTAAAAATGACACTGGCAGGGAAGGGGTTAATTTTATTGGAGAGGGAGGGGTTAACGTATGCCTGGTGCTTACGAACGTGTGTGGGGGGAGGTGACTGAGTGACACAAGGACAGATCGCAGGTTCAGCTGCTCCTCCCCTGGCCCGACTCCCGCTGTGACTGAATACAGCGGGAGCGAGCCTCCAGCGGCGCACGCGCGCCGCAGAGAAGAGGGAGTGTCTGCCGACGTAGGTCTACGTCGCCAGACCTACAAGAGCCACTTTGCCGCAGTACAGCTCTAGTGAGCAATCGGCAAGTGGTTAAAGAGTCTGGGTAGTGTGAATACCAGTGTATATACTAGACAGGCTAGAAATAAATGTAGGATTTTACTATGCACGCAAGTATCTTTAACCTGCAGGGAGAATTAAAAGAGTATTAGCCCTGTAGAATGTACCCCGTAGGATGGAACCAGAATGTTCATATGTACTACAAATATTTACATATAAATTTGGTATCAACCACACGCAAAGTGCATTTTGGGTAGGAAACAGTCAATGTTACAGTGTCCCTGAGGGCTGTTAAAGTATTTACCCATTTTGGGCTCCAAGCCTCTTACCTACGGTTCTGTAAGATACACTGATCAGCCATAACTTTATGACCATTGACAGGTTAAGTAAATAACATTGATTATCTCCATCACAGTGGCAACTGAAAGTGGGTGGGATAAATAAAGCACTAATCATTGTGTCCCTAAACCTTACGTGTTGAAAGCAAAAAAAAAAGGCACGGTTTGTTGTGGTTCAGGGTTGCATAGTCACAGACCGGTCGGGGGGGGGGGTCATACTGACCTGTGTCCACAGTCAAATGTGCCTACAGTGGGCATGTGAGCATCAAAACTGGAACATGGAGCAATAGAAGAAGGTGGCCTTGTCTGATGAATCAGGCTTTCCTTTGCATCATGCGGATGGTTGAATGTGTGTGTGTTGCCTACCTGGGGAAGAGATGGCACTAGGATGCACCATAAGAAGACTGCAACCTGGGGGTCGCAGTGTCAAAACCTTGGATCTTAAAGGATCTGCCACTGATGACTTGGTGCCCAATACTACAGAATACCTTCACAGGTTTAGTGACATTTATTCCGTGAGGGGTCAGGACTGTTTTGGTGGAAAAGGTGGACCTACTCAATATTAAGTGGGTGATCATAAAGGTATGGCTAATCAATGTATACTTGCATGTCACCAGCATTCTGCCAAGTTCTGTACTCTGCAGTCTCTTGGACACTGTATAAAGCACACCTGTTTCTTATTAAACACTATTTTCTTGAACTAAACATTGCGCTTTTATGGGAGATTGTTACGAAGCTCTGCACTGAATGTGCCTAAAGCTTCAGTTTCTTCCCCTCTTATGACCGTATACAACCATCAGAACTCATGTTACCGCTCTATCACAATCAGTATTATCAAACCTGCAACTTCTCAAGAGTTATCTTTTTGTCTTTCACACACTACTGGCACTTTTCAGACATTAGAACACAAAAACACTCGTAAATTACAATTTTAGCTTAAATCAGCTAAATACATCCCAGGCCAGGTGCATAAAAACAAAAAGGTTAATTTCCTTTAGAAGACAGACGCAGTCTGAGAAGAAACACATGCCCCGTGCTAGCACGCTGTAGCAAAGACCCTCGCTCTCTGTAAAAGCAGGGGTGTCTCTGCAGAGGTCCAACATGTCCTCTACTGAGCCAAAGCAAGAGCCTGCCAAATTTGAAAATCGCATGCTCCTCTTTAGGATATTCTAACCAGTCAAAACATGAAAATGTTGCTTCCTTGTAACACCTGAACAGATTTGAGGCCTGTCTCAAATGTCTTGTTTGCTTAAGAGTGGGCTTTGCATTCCCACAGAGGACTATAGGAATGCAAAACCGTCTCGGAACAGGTGCAATGCAGATCAAAAGGAGTTTTAAATGAAGGTAAATGAACCTGAATCTGATGTCAAACTGATGCCATTGACACAAGCCCAAGGCCTAATGACACAAGGCCTAAGGCAACCTACCACCAACAGGTTCTAACAGAAACTGTAGAAAGCAGGTTGTCTTGATCCATTTAGTTCTGTTTGTGGTTGAAAGCTGGCTAAGAGTGGTTGAAATTGCCCGAAAATTACCCTTGTGTACAGTATTGCCTGCTAAAATCCTTGCAATGTACAGTATATAACTGGCCTGAAGAGGAGCTTAATTTTATAGGTAAACTGCCATGGGAGGCTGCCATTGTAGATTTTCTCAAAATGCTAGCTGACTAAAGCCAGCCATAGACGATTCAAATCTCACCAGTTAAGCAGGGACTGGCTGAGATTTGAACCATGTATGGGCAGGCTGAATGTACCTAATTCGATTGATCAATCAACTTGGGTACAACCAGCCTGTTGGATTTTACATGGTATTAGTAGTGGCTTTTATAGCCTCTAGCATTAATCACAGTGTTCTCCCAAGGGGTTGTAGGTATGAAAAATCGATCCATCTATGGCCGGCTTAACTGTTATGGGCCATACACACTATAAGATTTTCTGAAGACTTTTTCCTTTAGACTTACCAAAACCATATAATATGAGGTCAAACCTAAACACTTTCAATTTGTATGCAATCTGGCAGGCCCTTGCACTACATAGAAAAGGTAAATCTGAAGGAAATCTAACCACAAAAGTTGGATAGTGTGTATCCAGCTTTAGGCTGCATTCCCTTGGGTGTTTAGCCACAATCTGAATCCCCAGTGTCAGGAATCTATTGCTTGGTGCTGCTGGGTGTGACAGCTGTGAGTGGATAGCTGCGGCCACCGAGCCTGTGCACTACAGTAAACAGGCTGTCAGCAGCACTGCCTGCAATTACCACAGCCACTGTGCTCTCGGAACTGGACTTGCTCGTATGTAGGGGACTTACTGTATGTTAATTAGAAAAGCCAGAGGTCCAAGTCTGCATACATACTCTGGGCAAGCGACTCAGTTGGATATGCACTCACTGGCCACATTTTCTAGTACCAGGTTGGACTCCCTTTTGCCTTCAGAACTGCCTTAATTCTTCATGGCATAGATTCAACAAGGTGTTGGAAACATTCCTCAGAGATTTTGGTCCATATTGACATGAAAGCATCACACAATTGCTGCAGATTTGTCAGCTTGACATCCTTGATGTGAATCTCCTGTTCCATCACACCCCAAAGGTGCTCTATTGGATTGAGATCTGGTGACTGTGGAGGCCATTGGAGTACATGGAACTCATTGTCATGTTCAAGAAACCAGTTTGAGATGATCTGAGCTTTGTAACATGGTGCATTACCCTGCTGGAAGGATCCATCAGAAGATGGGTACACTGTAGTCATCAAGGGATGGACATGGTCAGGAACAATACTCAGTAGGCCCTGGCATTTAAACGATGCTCAGATGGTACTAAGGGGCCCAAAAGCGTGCCAAGAAAATATCCCCACACCATTACACCATCACCAGCCTGAACTGCTGATACAAGGCAGGATGGATCCATGCTTTCATGTTGTTTACGCCAAATTCTGACCCTAACATCTAAATGTCACAGCTGAAATCGTAGCTCATCATGGCAAAGTTTTTCCAATTCTTCTATTGTCCAATTTTAGTGAGCCTGTGCGAATTGTAGCCTCAGTTTTCTGTTCTTAGCTGACAGGAGTGGCACCCGGTGTGGTCTTCTGCTTCAAGATTCGATGTTTTGTGCATTTAGAGATGGTATTCTGCATACCTTGGTTGTAACAAGTGGATATTTGAGTTACCGTTGCCTACTATCTCGAACCAGTGTGCTCATTCTCCTCTGACATCAGCAAGGCATTTTCGTCCACACGTCTGCTGCTCGCTGGAACGTTTTTGTTTTTTAGACCATTCTCTGTGATCCCTAGAGATGGTTGTGCATGAAAATCCCAGTAGATCAGCAGTTTCTGAAATATTCAGACCAGCCCATCTGACACCAACCAACAACCATGCCACATTCAAAGTCACTTAAATACTCACGTTTCCCTATTCTGATGCTCAGTTTGAACTTCAGCAGGTCATCTTCACAATGTCTAGATGCCTAAATGCATTTAGTTACTGCCATGTGATTGGCTGATTAGCAACTTGTGTCCCCAAGCAATTAAACAGGCGTACCTAATAAAGTGGTCGGTGAGTATTTATAAAGCAGTGATCTGACATTCACCAAACATTCAATACAGGTGAATCTTCTAGGTGCATGTGTTTTAAATGACAGTGACTGATTCCTCACCAGTAAATGTTTGGTAAAAGACATTCACAGCTTTATTAATGTACCCCAAAATTTGAAAGCCAGAGGATCAGATGACAGTCAGGTAACCAATGCTTTCAGAAGCAGATATCAGCAATGGCAGTCTCTAAGTTTCTTTTATTGACATGCTTGGTAATAAACGCATAAGGTGCCCTTTGATGTGCTACAATAATCTGCAACACAAGATGCACCAGAAGGATTGTTAATGTGTTATATAGGGATGCAAACCGCTCGTCAGACATTAATGCACCACTGCAAAGCATAAATGCGGATGTACCCAGGGCGATATTAGTCTCTACAACTCTGTGTTGTTTGTGGGTACAAAGAAGTGGCTGTAGGATTCTTGGCGATCCGGTCTTTCACTTTGGAATGAAGATATGTGCAGACAATGATTCAGTATGCCAATTATGGCTTCTGCTTTTGCTGCGGCTGATATGAATGATAACACAATAGGGTGACCAGTGGGGGGTTAGGGAGAAACGGAAGATATTCAAACAATGGAATTTAGTCTCTAACAGATAAGATATTTAAGCCATACTTACTACCCTGTAGGGTACTGGACATTGCTGCCAATTCATGTAATGGTATCATGCTGCCAATTCATGTAATGTTATCATATTCTGTGACAGGCAGGAAGCTAAACAAAAAATGCATATAATGCCAAATATTTCATATTAAAGTTTTTAATAAAAGATAAGTCCAGGCAAAACATAACTAGTAAACCTGCTCTGTGCCACATTCTAAACCTAAGCTATCTAATCGTGTAAAGCAAAAATCACTGTACTTACTAGGGATCAACCGAATATTGGCAAAGCTGATATAT
Source organism: Pelophylax lessonae (assembly GCF_965119305.1). NCBI lineage: Eukaryota > Metazoa > Chordata > Amphibia > Anura > Ranidae > Pelophylax > Pelophylax lessonae. The sequence continues at coordinate 639,819,000 of NC_138769.1, read as the reverse complement.
CGAGGGCCGATATGCACTTTCCCCGATATATCCGAATCGGCCACCAAAGGTGACCGATATTGCCGATATTTCAGGAAAGTGCATCTACCGGAGTGATGCCTGCAGCTAGAGGCATCACCCCAGTATCGGCGTCCATAGCCAATGGTCGGCTGTCTTGTAATGACAACCGATGCGGCTGAGAAGCCGCTCAGCTGTTGTTATTACAAGGAGCGGGAGGGGACGAGCAACCAGCCTGCACGGCCCCCGAAGACCCGATCAAAGCCAAATTGGGCTCTGATCGGGTCTCAATGCAAAAACCCGGAAGTGATGTCATGACATCACTTCCGGGTACTGGCGCCAGATTAAAAAAAAAAAAAAAGACAGCATTCAAAACAGCCAAACAGTGCAGAGGAGGGGTTTGGGGTCTTTTAGACCCCCAGATCCCTCCACAAGAGTACCTGTCAAGTTAAAAAAAAAAAAAAAAAAAAAAAAAAAGGTTCTTAAATATACGAAAATATCGGCCGATACCGATATGGGAAGACCAAAATATCGGTATCGGCAATGAAAAAACTATATCGGTCAATCCCTAGTACTTACTTATTCTGCAGTGGATCCAGATTGGTCCCAGGCTGAGCTGTCAGTGGCGGTTCAGCGTGGAGGCAGGTGCAGGAGAGGCACTCAACAATGGAAGCCCCATAGTTAGTCTATGGGTGACTTCACTTCCCATTCATTTCACAGCTGGTCATAAGTGATCATGGGGTATTAAAATATAATTAAAGGCAAAAACTTTTTTTGAGTTTTGGATAGAGGGGAAAGGGATTATAACACTTGTCAGTTTTTATTGCTGTCTGTTCCTCTGTTAAGATTCACCCTCTCTATTTGTCTGGTTTACCATTATCGTTATCATTAAAAGTAAAAGAAAACCCCAAATTTTGGGTTGTCTCCAGAAAAAATGGATTTTTGTAAAATCTTACCGTAAAATCCTTTTCTCTTAGCTCATTGACAGACGTAGTCCTCGGTGATACACCACCTTCGGGTTATGTTGCTTCCACAGGAGCAGGACTAGACAGGAAATTAAAAAGCTCTGGCCACACCCTAGGGGCAGTTCCAGAGGGTATATCCTCTCTCTCTCTGCCTCAGCAAATCAGTTATGTGAAAAAGCAGTCTTTAGAGATTTTAACCCAACCCAACTCAAAAACAGAGGGGCGGGGACTACGTCTGTCAATGAGCTAAGAGAAAAGGATTTTACGGTAAGATTTTACAAAAATCCATTTTTCTCTAGCGCTCATTGACAGACGTAGTCCTCGGTGATACACCACCTTCGGGACGTCCCAGAGCAGTATCACAAATGAGGGGTGGGAAAATGGAAGTCAAATCCCAATCTAGAAGGCCCAACCGGTGCCAACTAGAAGTTTACAATGCTCATCCTTAATGATGAGACTCAACAAAAAAGAGAAAAATTTTTTTTTTTTTTTCAAACAGAAAAAAACCCTCGAGGTAGACCACCGGTCTCCTCAAATTGCGGCCTGCAAAACCTTGCGGCCAAATGAGGCATCCGCCGATGCCGTCACATCAATTTTATAGAATTTTGTAAAGGTATGTACCGACGACCAGGTGGCCGCCTTACATACCTGGACCACTGACGCCTGATGGCGAAAGGCCCAGGAAGTACTGAGCGCTCGAGTGGAGTGCGCCCTAACAGGGAACGGAGGACTCTGACCCTTAATACAATAAGCCTGTACCACCGTTTATCTAATCCATTTGGCAATGGTCGCGGCAGATGCAGGCAAACCCTTTCTGGGGCCATCCGTGATCACAAAAAGTGAATCCGTCTTACGGAATGATTCCGTAGCTTTCAGGTATACCCTGATTGCCCGAACCACATCTAAGGAATGCAACGCATGTTCCCGATGATGCTTGGGCTGAGGACACAAGGAAGGTAGTACAATATCTTCATTCAGATGAAAATCTGAAACCACCTTAGGAAGAAAAGATGGCTTAGGATGAAGTACTACCTTATCCCTATGAATCACTAGGTATGGGGACTGGCATGATAATGCAGCCAGTTCTGACACCCTGCGAGCAGAAGTAATACGACCAAGAAGGCCACCTTCTGGGATAAAGTAAGCAAGGGAATCTCCCTGATGTTTTCAAAGGGAGGTTTCTGTAGAACCGACAAAACCAAATTAAGATCCCAGGGCGGTAAGGGCGCGCGGACTGGAGGAGCCAGGTGCCGCACCCCCTGGATGAAATTCCGCACCAAGGACTTGGTAGCTAAAGGTTTCTGAAAGAAGATTGCTAATGCTGAAACTTGACCCTTGATGGTGCTCAAGGCTAGCTTCTGCTCAACCCCTTGTTGCAAAAAGGCCAATATTCGAGTCACCGAATAGGTACGTGGAGGAAATCCTAAAGATTCGCACCACGCAATATAAGTCTTCCATGTGTGATAATAGACCTTGCTGGAAGTCGCTTTCCTTGCTTTAATAAGGGTAGGAATGACTGAAGTAGACAAACCTCTGTCCTTCAGTACTTGGGTCTCAATGGCCAGGCCATTAAACCCAGCGACTGTAAAGCATGATGGTAAATTGGTCCTTGAGACCACAGACACTCCCTGAGACGAAGTTCCCACGGAACGTCTGCGACTAGCATGTCCAAGTCGGCCAGGCCAGCTTGAGGAGGCCTGCCTAGAATTTCTAGGACCACTGGCGCTGATAGAATCTGAACCAGGCGTCCCTAGAGGTATCTGGCCCTGACCATCCGAGAAAGTCTGGTCGTTTTCTGTTCCCACACATTTATCAGATACCTGATTGTTATCAGGAAGGGTGATCTTTTCTGGTTGAACCTCAGGGACCGAAGTCACCCGACTAGAGGCTACTTGGCCTATCTGGTCAACCAGATCTGATTCCTGTGAGGTATAGGGACTAATCTTAGGAAAAGGTAAAGGAAAAGATCTATTCAGGGAACGGTAACTACCGCTTCCTGTAGTACTTAAATGTTGGAAGGGAAGAATCGCACCGGTAGTAGTGGTTGAAGCTCGATCTAATGTCCTGAATACCGGTGAAAACGTCCCCCCACCCTGAAACCGGGTGGGGGCGCACCTTCAGGCTGTGTACTCCTTTGCTTCGGGTTTGGCTGGGTTGGTCCTCTGCTTGTCCGACCAGCCCTTCTTGAACCCTCCTGGAGGAGTCTTGCCTTTCCCGCTTGTTCCAGCCGGGCGTGCGAACCCTTTATGGGCGGTAAAGAAAGGTCCTCGCTTGTTGCGAGGTCCCTTAGCTTTAGCAGCCTGTGGCAAAAAAGTGCTCTTGCCCCCAGTGGCATCCTTGATGATTTCATCTAGGTTGGCCCCAAATAGACGATTCCCCTGAAAAGGGAGATTTGTCAAGGTCTTTTTGGAACCTAGGTCAGCTGACCAGCATTTTAACCACAGCACACGTCTGAGGATCACCGCTGACATAGATGCATGCCCTAATAAGGGAGTAGTGTACAAGGCTGCGTCACAGATAAACTGTAGCCCTTGTATAATCTGTTCCATCAAATCAGATGTCTCCTGGGGAATATCTTTTCCCCTAAGGTCTTGGCGTACCATTTTCGCCCATTCCGTAAGTGTCTGGGAAACTAGACCAATAACAATTACTGGTCTAAATGCTGACCCTATCAGAGAGAAGATGGTGCGGGACTCTGCTTCCATCTTTCGATCCACCGGATCCTTAAAGGACGAAGTGTCCTCCACTGGGATAACCGTGGCTTTATTCAGCCTGGAAATAGGTGGATCCACCACTGGTGGTACCGTCCATTTCTTAATGATGGATTCCTCAAACGGATAGCGTCTAGCAATACGCTTGGAAATAGTAAAGGTACGTTTAGAATGCTCCCATTCTCCTTTAATCTGATTACCGAAACATTTGGGTACAGGAAAAACCTTCACCGTTTTGATGGGCTTATTAGTACCAAAAGGAATCTCTGTTTCAGTTGCCTCTGCCGGTAAAGCCTCAAGTTTTAAGGTTTCCTGCACTGCCACAACTAGTGCGTCCACCAATGCTTCTTCCTGAATTATAGCAGGAGAAGAAGCGTCCTCCCCACTGTCTGAGGGGGCTTTACCTGGGATAACAGCCTTTGCAGAGGAACCTGCAACTGCAGTGACCATCTCTGAATCAGAGTCAGAGGTGTCAGATAGTATAGGGGTAGGCGGGGGTCGCTTCCTTGACCCCCGTCCCTGACAGGCCGCCTCCACCCGAGCCACCATAGACTCCAAAATTGCTGTAAATGACTCTACACTCTGTGCACCGGCGGGTCCCGTGGCCCCCTCGAGGGAAACAGGTGGGGGAATATGTGTGGCAGGGTCCATGATAATTCCAGCCACTTCCTGGATAATATAATTCAAAAATAAAAAACTTTTTTTTTTTTCAGACCCCCAGCGCCACAAAAAAGCCCCTTAGTTTTACCTGCTAGGGATCCCTATCGATCGAGAGAGAGAGAGAGAGAGAGATAGACCCCCAGGCTCACCACTTGATGCTCAGAGTTTAACTGCAACAGGTTACAGCGCTGTCTTGACAAACAGGAAGTCTTTTGGCTGGCTGCCCAGGAAGAAAGGAGGCGGCTCCGCCCCTCTGCACGCCTTCCGGCGCCTCCCCTAGCTCCACGAGGTGTTTGGATCACCTCAAACATGGCCGCCCCCATGCTGGAGACACGAGGCTACGCCAAAATGGCGGCTCGTGCGATCCAGCAAAAAAAATGGCGGCGGCCTGTACTGAATAGCGGTGTGCTGCAGGGCACACAACACTCTCTCTGCATGGGGATTTGGCGTGGTTGGCGGTACCGGCCCTGGCGGACCGCATGGCCATTCGGGAGGCCTGCTAATAGCTGGAGATCTGATTAGGAAGGCAGTCTACATGTCCGTGGCTTCTGACTGGTAGGTAGCTTATTCTTATCACCGTAAGATTCCCAGAATGCCACAGATTATAATCTTTTTAACATGTATACAATTAGATTGTTAGCTCCCAAACCAAGCCTCCTGGCTTTTTGCACATAAAATCACACTCAAAGTAGGAGGATCTGTGTCATTTATAGGATAGAGAGGGACTCTATCTTACCATACAGAGAGGGGCCCGCGTTCACCACAAGACCCGTCAGGGGAAAAGGGGGAACATACTACTCACCATACCGGAACCAGGCGGGCACCAACTCCTGACAGTACCCCTCTCCACCGGGGCGGGAGGGCTGTCGACCGATATGGACGCCGTGACTCATGGTCTTTGGCGTTTCAGCGAGACGTTTAACTCGCGGGGTCAGTCCTTTAATGGGACTTTGTCGCGGCCGACCCAGCGCGGAGCTATGGCCTGCACGCGCTCGTAGGCTGAACTGGGGTGACCACCGGATCTCAACATCCAGCCCGTCGCCCAGTTCAGCTTTCTTGCTTGAAGATCTCACAGGAACACTGGAGAAAAAAAGCTGTCTAAAAAATCCTTTAAGAAAAAAATCTTGCCAGGACCTAAGATCCCAGCAAGGTATCTAGGTCCTTACTCCTAACTAGACAGAAAATAACTGATTTGCTGAGGCAGAGAGAGAGAGGATATACCCTCTGGGACTGCCCCTAGGGTGTGGCCAGAGCTTTTTAATTTCCTGTCTAGTCCTGCTCCTGTGGAAGCAACATAACCCGAAGGTGGTGTATCACCGAGGACTACGTCTGTCAATGAGCGCTAGAGAAAGTATTATAGGGGAAATCTAATTCTGGAGTGCTGGGGGTCCCCAAGGAAGTCCCTTTATTTGTGGGAATTTCTTCCTTCTTCCGGTTTGGCAATGGGAAAAGAAGTGAAGGTAAATCTCCGCAATGGGGGACAGATGGTGAAAAAAAAAAAAAAAAAAAGAATCCAACAGGGGTTTTTAACCCTCCCTTATTCTATCCAAAATGAAAAAAAAAAAACGTTTTGCCCATAGTTCTACTTTAAAGTTGGCCATACACAAGTAAATTTTTGAACGACTTACCATGATTATTTATATGAAAATTCTCTGTAAATTTGATGACCTGATGAATGTCAGTTGAAAGTACTTCAAAATGTAGGTAACTTTCAATTCTTAAATTAACGTTTTTTTCCCCAAACAAAAAACACATACACTTTTCAAAAATGCATCCTTTAAATTTTCTTGCCACTGTGGTCAAAAATGGTCATTGGTTTGAGCCCACTAATAATTAGAACGCCAAACAAACATTCTTAAAATGAAGAAAAAAAAAAAAAACAGACATGTCCGTTACTATAGACTTATTGAGGCCAAAAGTTCTTCGAGCTGCCACTGCTGCTTTGTCCATCGTGCAACAAGCGACCCCCTCCCTCCTGACAACCATACCAGGCCGCGTCATGATTGATAATGGATTTACATTGAGGGACACTTTTTTACCCTTTCTAATAAAGGACTTGTCAAAAACGGTGTTCTGGGGTTTTTACTTTTTTCTTTTTTTTACACTTTTTTGATGAATGGGTAGGGGTACTACGTACCCAATACCCATTCACATGGGGGGGGGGGGGGGATCTGGGGGCCCCCTTGTTAAAAATCAACATGGGGACAAGGTGTTTAGGGGGGCACCCCAAAGCACCCTCCCCATGTTGACGGCAAGCAGCCTGGTATGGTTCAGGAGGGGGGTGCGCTTGCTCGCCCCCCCTTTCCTGACCTGCCAAGCTGTGTGCTCAAGTAAGAGTCTGGTATAGATTTTGGGGGAGGGGACCTCGCACCATTTTTTTTTTATTTTATTTTTTTAAAAATTTGGCGTGGTCCCCATACACTTTTTATGGCGGTAACTTGCATATAAGCCTTTAACCACTTCAATAACAGGCACTTTCACCCCCTTCCTGCCCAGGTCAATTTTCAGCTTTTAGCGCTGTTGCATTTTAAATGACAATTGCGCGGTCGTGCAACACTGTACCTAAACCAAATTTATGTCATTTTTTTCCCACAAATAGAGCTTTCTTTTGGTGGTATTTGATCACCACAAGGTTTTTTCTTTTTTGCTAAACAAATAAAAAAACGACCGAAAAGTTTGAAAAAAAAAAAAGTTTTTCCGTTTATGTTATACAATTTTGTAAATAGATACGTTTTTTTCCTGCACTGATGAGGCTGCACTGACAGGCACTGATGAGGAGGCACTGATGGGAACTGATAGGCGGCATTGATGGGCACTGATAGGCGGCATTAATAGGCGGCACTGGTGGGCAATAATGGGCACTGGTGGGCAGCACTGAAGGGGAGGGCACTGGCAGGCTCCCTGAGCCATGATTGCGATACCCTACGTCGGTAGGCTCTTTACCGAGATCGGAGCTGCGGTGTGTCAGAGTGATACGCCGCATCACCGATCGCCGCTCCCCGCCGTCATATGACGTCCAGTCAGGATAATGCAACCACTTTCCCGCTATCAATCGCCTATAGGGCGGGCGGGAAGTGGTTAAAATTAGGACTTCTGATTTTTCATGTTTGTGTCCCATTGACTTTAATAGAGTTTGCATGTTCATTAGAACTTTTCCCTGTTCGAGATGTTCTGGTACGAACTGAACAGGAGGGTGTTCGGCCCATCACTACTGAGGATATGTTTCTGGCAGTGTCAGTACGATACTGATTGTGTCTCTGGGGATATGTTTCTGGCAGTGTCAGTACGATACAGATTGTGTCTCTGGGGATAGGTTTCTGGCAGTGTCAGTACGATACAGATTGTGTCTCTGGGGGATATGTTTCTGGCAGTGTCAGTAGGATACAGATTGTGTCTCTGGGGATATGTTTCTGGCAATGTCAGTACGATAAAGATTGTGTCTCTGGGGATATGTTTCTGGCAGTGTCCGTACGATACAGATTGTGTCTCTGGGGATATGTTTCTGGCAGTGTCAGTAGGATACAGATTGTGTCTCTGGGGATATGTTTCTGGCAGTGTCAGTAGGATACAGATTGTGTCTCTGGGGATATGTTTCTGGCAGTGTCAGTACGATACAGATTGTGTCTCTGGAGATATGTTTCTGGCAGTGTCAGTACAATACTGATTGTGTCTCTGGAGATATGTTTCTGGCAGTGTCCGTACGATACAGATTGTGTCTCTGGGGATAGGTTTCTGGCAGTGTCAGTACAATACTGATTGTGTCTCTGGGGATATGTTTCTGGCAATGTCAGTACGATAAAGATTGTGTCTCTGGGGATATGTTTCTGGCAGTGTCCGTACGATACAGATTGTGTCTCTGGGGATATGTTTCTGGCAGTGTCAGTAGGATACAGATTGTGTCTCTGGGGATATGTTTCTGGCAATGTCAGTACGATAAAGATTGTGTCTCTGGGGATATGTTTCTGGCAGTGTCAGTACGATACAGATTGTGTCTCTGAGGATATGTTTCTGGCAGTGTCAGTAGGATACAGATTGTGTCTCTGGGGATATGTTTCTGGCAGTGTCAGTAGGATACAGATGGTGTCTCTGGGGATATGTTTCTGGCAGTGTCAGTACGATACAGTTGGTGTCTCTGGGGATATGTTTCTGGCAGTGTCAGTAGGATACAGATTGTGTCTCTGGGGATATGTTTCTGACAATGTCAGTACGATAAAGATTGTGTCTCTGGGGATATGTTTCTGGCAGTGTCCGTACGATACAGATTGTGTCTCTGGGGATATGTTTCTGGCAGTGTCCGTACAATACTGATTGTGTCTCTGGGGATATGTTTCTGGCAGTGTCAGTACGATACTGATTGTGTCTCTGAGGATATGTTTCTGGCAGTGTCAGTAGGATACAGATTGTGTCTCTGGGGATATGTTTCTGGCAGTGTCAGTACGATAAAGATTGTGTCTCTGGGGATATGTTTCTGGCAGTGTCCGTACAATACAGATTGTGTCTCTGGGGATATGTTTCTGGCAGTGTCAGTAGGATACAGATTGTGTCTCTGGGGATATGTTTCTGGCAATGTCAGTACGATAAAGATTGTGTCTCTGGGGATATGTTTCTGGCAGTGTCCGTACGATACAGATTGTGTCTCTGGGGATATGTTTCTGGCAGTGTCAGTAGGATACAGATTGTTTCTCTGGGGATATGTTTCTGGCAGTGTCCGTACGATACAGATTGTGTCTCTGGGGATATGTTTCTGGCAGTGTCCGTACGATACTGATTGTGTCTCTGGGGATATGTTTCTGGCAGTGTCAGTACGATACTGATTGTGTCTCTGGGGGATATGTTTCTGGCAGTGTCAGTAGGATACAGATTGTGTCTCTGGGGATATGTTTCTGGCAATGTCAGTACGATAAAGATTGTGTCTCTGGGGATATGTTTCTGGCAGTGTCCGTACGATACAGATTGTGTCTCTGGGGATATGTTTCTGGCAGTGTCAGTAGGATACAGATTGTGTCTCTGGGGATATGTTTCTGGCAATGTCAGTACGATACAGGTGGTGTCTCTGGGGATATGTTTCTGGCAGTGTCAGTAGGATACAGATTGTGTCTCTGGGGATATGTTTCTGGCAGTGTCCGTACGATACTGATTGTGTCTCTGGGGATATGTTTCTGGCAGTGTCAGTACGATACAGATTGTGTCTCTGAGGATATGTTTCTGGCAGTGTCAGTAGGATACAGATTGTGTCTCTGAGGATATGTTTCTGGCAGTGTCAGTACGATACAGATTGTGTCTCTGGGGATATGTTTCTGGCAGTGTCAGTATGATACAGGTGGTGTCTCTGGGGATATGTTTCTGGCAGTGTCAGTAGGATACAGATTGTGTCTCTGGGGATATGTTTCTGGCAGTGTCCGTACGATACTGATTGTGTCTCTGGTGATATGTTTCTGGCAGTGTCAGTACGATACTGATTGTGTCTCTGGGGATATGTTTCTGGCAGTGTCAGTACGATACAGATTGTGTCTCTGGGGATATGTTTCTGGCAGTGTCAGTAGGATACAGATTGTGTCTCTGAGGATATGTTTCTGGCAGTGTCAGTACGATACAGATTGTGTCTCTAGGATATGTTTCTGGCAGTGTCAGTACGATACAGATTGTGTCTCTAGGATATGTTTCTGGCAGTGTCAGTACGATACAGATTGTGTCTCTGAGGATATGTTTCTGGCAGTGTCAGTAGGATACAGATTGTGTCTCTGGAGATATGTTTCTGGCAGTGTCAGTACGATACAGATTGTGTCTCTGGGGATATGTTTCTGGCAGTGTCAGTAGGATACAGATTGTGTCTCTGGAGATATGTTTCTGGCAGTGTCAGTACGATACAGATTGTGTCTCTGGAGATATGTTTCTGGCAGTGTCAGTAGGATACAGATTGTGTCTCTGGAGATATGTTTCTGGCAGTGTCAGTACGATACAGATTGTGTCTCTGAGGATATGTTTCTGGCAGTGTCAGTACGATACAGATTGTGTCTCTGGGGATATGTTTCTGGCAGTGTCAGTACGATACAGATTGTGTCTCTGGAGATATGTTTCTGGCAGTGTCCGTACGATACAGATTGTGTCTCTAAGGATATGTTTCTGGCAGTGTCAGTACGATACTGATTGTGTCTCTGGGGATATGTTTCTGGCAGTGTCAGTACGATACAGGTGGTGTCTCTGGGGATATGTTTCTGGCAGTGTCCGTACGATACAGATTGTGTCTCTAAGGATATGTTTCTGGCAATGTCAGTACGATACTGATTGTGTCTCTGGAGATATGTTTCTGGCAGTGTCCGTACGATACAGATTGTGTCTCTGAGGATATGTTTCTGACAGTGTCCGTACGATACAGATTGTGTCTCTGAGGATATGTTTCTGACAGTGTCCGTACGATACAGATTGTGTCTCTGAGGATATGTTTCTGACAGTGTCAGTACGGTACTGAATGTGTCTGAGGGGAATGTTTCGGATAGTGTCAGTACAGTAACAATTGTGTTCATGAGGACATTTCTGAGAGTGTCAGTATGATACTGATTGTGTCTTTGAGCACGCTTCTATCAGTGTCAATATAATACCGATCATATACCAGGAGACATGTTTCTGCTTGTGTCAGTACAATGCTTGTTCAGTCTCTGCAGAGATTTTTGGTTATTTTGTCTCTGTGGACAGATTATTGGTTGTGATTTCAGTAACTGGGTTTTGATTTAACATCTGTAATTATAATCATGATTTTGCTAGTGCAAAATTATTGTAAGTCTTGCTAAATTTGCTTTGGTATGGTGTGTCTGTTGAGTTGGAGGGGCACAAGTAAGCTGAGGAAAGAAAAAAAAAATATACAAGCATAAATCCATCCATAGTCACCCATTAGGCCACCTTGGGGGCCACAAATAGAGGCACAGTGGGGCAGGAACTGAGACCTTACCAGACCACTTGTCCTTTTCTTCTTTACAGTGTATGACGAAGGGAGCTCCATCTGTCTCAGACTGGCAATCATTATATATAGCCTCCCGTGAGAAGAGCCTGCAACACTTTCCACTAATTGTTACAGTGTCAAGAGCATAAGCAGATGTAAATATAGCAGCAAATACTGTGGCAATGCAGTTCAACAACAACCCTGGACAAGATTGCCACCAAATATACAATGTGCATGAAAACTAAGTGTGTATAATTTATCCACACTTGAATGGTCTTCTATCAGTGCTCCCGGTTGCTCTCAACCCCAAAAAATATATGTGCAGATTACCCCCTTGGGTCCCCAGGTTCTTTGCTCCCTAAGTCACCTTGACTCCTGAAGTGTTTTTTTTTATACCTTTTAAATATAATTTTTTTGGTACAGATAGGGCTTTAACTTGGCAAATTTGAAGAGGGAAGAAGATGCGCAAGAGCCTCGGTCCCTGTGCAGTCATAAAATGGCACCCAGGACTTAAAGTGTTACTAAACCCACAACAGTAAAATCAGTCTATATATGCAGTAAAGCATGCTTGTTATACTCACTGTGGAACCTATGGGGTTAATACACTGCATTGTGTAAAAATGTTTGATCTGTTTGATTCTGGCTTCTCTGATCCTCCCCTCCTTCCACTGTCCTCTGATAATTTCCTGATAACAGAGTCAATGTAGTCAGGCTGCAAATGCTCAGTTTGGGGTGCATTGCTAGAGAGGTTTTTTTTTCTTGGGAGAGTGCATGTGATCAGCACAGCGCCAATCAACACTGTCCAGACAGAGGGTCAGGGGTCTTGCAGTCTCATAAGACAGACAGTCAGGAAACTCCTCCTACAAGCTTTAACTAGTGCTTGGCCAGACACTGATAGAATTCCCATGACTGCTATATACTGCTGATGAGAGAAGGTATTTAGCAGTTTATATTCACTAAACTAATTGCATTTCTGTGTACTGTGGGAGATCAGATTTAGTGAATGCAGGCTCCTTGGTTTAGTAGCACTTAGGCTACATTCACACCTGAGCGTAGCGTTTTTTTACCGCGATTTTTACCGCGATTTACAGGCGTTTTTACAGGCGTTTTTTGTGCAGGCGTTTTTAGATTGAATAGAAACCAATGGAAAACGCCTGTAATCTGCCCAAAAAGAAGCTCATGTACTTTTTTGAGCGTTGGGCGTTTTGCTTACAGCGTCAAAACGCTCAGATGTGAACAGGGGCCATTGAAATGAATAGGATTTGTCTTGTTGGACGTTTTGAGAGCTGATCCTAGAGCAGAAAAACTCCCCAAAAACGCCCCAAAACGCCTACATGTGAACGGAGCCTTAAGTGGTTGAAGGATAACTGTACGCAAAATAACTAGTTGATCCCTATAGATTTACACACAGTGGATCCCTAGAGAATTGCCAGAAGTGCTTCTCTGCATGCTTGTTCTATAAGACTTAATGCACTGAAGACAAAAAGGTCCAGCATGCAATTAGTACTTTACAAAGTGGAGATCAGCGTTGCCTCCATATTCTCTCATGACAGGTTACCTTTGTTTGGATACGTGGATCTGACTGTGGCAAAGATTTAGGATTTCTTTGTGAGCCAAGTCTAATTTTAGAAATGTATGCACTATGTAAAGCACAGATTTTAGACCCCGTTCACACTGGGGCGACACTATTTGCCGGGGCGACCTCACAGGTCGCGGTGCGCAGCTCGCTCCGTGACCTCGGAGCGGCCGGCACGGACTTCATATCATTGAAGTCAATGCAGGTCGCTCCAGGTCGCCCCAAAGAAGCTCCGGACCCTTTTTCTAAGTCCGAGCGACTTGTGTCGCTCCTATTAGAACGGGTCCACATCTTCTCTATGGCAGGCGACCTACGGCGACCTGTCAGGCGACCAGGTCGCCCCAGTGTGAACGGGGTCTAAAGCTATATAAAATGAAAAAAAACAAAAAAACAAAAAAATAAAAAAAACACATGCATTTTAAAACAAGAATGCTTTTCCCATAATTTACATGTTTAATGTAATTTTTTGCTCCACTTCTTGTGCAGGCATAGAATGAACAGCAGGGAAGAAACAGCATTCTATTATATTTAAACAAACTAAAAATATCCCAGGCACATTAGCCAGACCACATCCACAAGAATATGCACAGTTTTAGACTTTTGCTGTACAATGGCTTATTTTAGTATACTGAACCTTTTATAAATAAACTCACAAACATTCCCAAGCAGGAAGGGGAAAAAACAAAAAAGGTATAAAAACGCAAATTCACTAAATGCAATAACCCAGATTACCATTTGACTTGTCAAAAAAATACTTATTAAAAACAAGAAAAAATATTTTTACTGCAAGCAGAATTGACTCATACATAATTGTATCACAAAAATAACAATGTAAGTTCCTGGGTGGAACCAGCTCTTACTGAGTGATATACACAACATTACTGCTGTAACAAGATATTTACACTTAAGTATGTCAGTATTATACTTTAAATTTAACGGATGATGAAAATGCAGACAAGTCAGTTTTAGCTTTAGTAAAATTACATATCATCATCATCATCATCATCATCATCATCATCAGCAGCAGATCCGTAGATATAGGTAAAGTTTAAGGGCTCTTTCACACGGCCGCTCCGCTTGTCCGCAAATCATCCTATTTTTTTGCGGATGATTTGCGGACATAATGTAAGTCAATGGCATTGCGGATGTCAGTGGAATTCCATCCGCTGGCATCCGATTTTCTTCCTTTCAGTTCTGTTCCGTTTTTTTGGAACGGAACAGAACCCTATTTTTCCTCCGTGTAAAAAACGGAAAGGAAGGAAAATCGGATGTCAGTGGTGTCATCCGCTGACATCCGCAATGTCCATAGACTTACATTATGTCTGCATATCATCCGCAAACGGATGGGATGATATGCGGACACACGGAGCGGATGACACAAGTGTCATCCGCTCCGTGAAAAAAAAAAAAAAAAAAATGTCCCACAGCGGATAAGATCAGCGGAGCGGCCGTGTGAAAGAGCCCTAATGCATATCTGGACCTTCCCTTTAAAATTTAAACCTTGCATAACCTTATATCTCCTGAGCCTCACTATTGGGTTTTTAAATGTTGACAGGTAGTTTAACTGAACAATAGGAGTTGAGAGTTGAAAGGGGTTAGGGCCAAACTCAGCTTTGGGAAAAGTTGAGAGATTCTGAGCTATAACTAACATTTATGCGAAAGCAAATTTTGCAATTGAGTTCGCTTGTTGTTCCATAGCTACCGGTAATCTAAAAAAAAAAAAACAGAAATGTTACATCTGGAGGTCATCTGTATACCAGGAAAGGTAATTAGCATCCCTACTCGAAAAGACACCATCACTAGATTTACAAAAATGTGCAAAAATAGCCGCTTTGAAAAGTAGAAAATATAACATTTGCTAAAATGTTAACTCAAGCTGAAAGCGCCACAAAAACCCTCTGCATCGAACACTTCTACATACATTGGATACAAGCAGAAGGCGTAACTAGAACCTTCAGGGCCCTGGTGCAAGAAACCAGAAGGGGCCCCCCGGACCCCTGACTGGGGCCAATCCCTTCAAGCCTGGGGCTCTTCTCACTGATCCTGGAGCCCTTTACTCTCATTGCGGGCCCTTTTTTACGGTCCTGCAGCAGGACCCTTTCACAAGTTCTGCAGTGGGCCCCCTTCCTGCCATCTTGGGGGCTCCCCACAGTGGTGGAATGCCAGGGCCCTGTGACCTTTGCGATCCTGGAAGTTCACCAACTGATGTCAGCAGTTTTTATTTTTTGGGATTTGAATTGTATTATTTTTTTATAATTTTATTTTATTTTTTTTACAATGTCACTGACTAGGACTCTGTCCATTCAGAAAAGGAAGGAGCTGGTAAATGACATACTGTATTTATCGACCCCTTCCTGGTTCTCTATTGCAACACATCCCCTGCAGCAGCCGGCAGAAGAGGGAAGGAACCACAGTGGGTGGGGGGGGGGGCAGGTCAGTAGGGGGGAGCACGCAGAGGCCCAGAGACAGCAGAACACAAGTGAACTGGATACGAGGAGTGGTGGGGGCAGCATACAGAGGAACCAATATCCTCCATTTTACTCCTGCAGCTACAGGAGGAAAAGGGAGGACAGTGATTTCTCTACATACTGCCCCCGCCACTCCTATCCAGGTTTACAGGGGAGCTGCACAGGCCCCCTGGAGCATGGGGCCGGTTGCAATTGCAACCCCTGTAGTTACGCCCCTGGATGCAAGTCTCCCAGGTGTGTGCTGTGGATCCCCTTGCCAGTCACTAGTGTGTTCCTGTGCAATTATATGCAAAAAGCTGCTAACAAGGTCATTGTCTTGGTTTTTACAGGCTTAAAACGTCTGTATATCAGAAATACACTAAATTGGTCAGTGTACAGCCATGCGAATGAGCCCCAAGGCTACATTCACACTTGGAACTCTTTGATTTAAGAGCAGCTATCTGGTAAGTACACACAACCAGTATACAGAGATCACTTTTATTTAGCTTTAGAAGTTCCTGCTTTAAAGTGACTAGCTGTGGTTAGAGTGTCTAATCCAGTCCTAAATCATGCACAGAACTTTATTTTCTCTAAACGCAGCTGAACTGACAGCGTCTGCACAGTTTGAAGGATACCATTCAAAAATCATAACTTGCATTTATAGGTGTTCTAAACAGGTTTGGCATTCCGAGGTTAAAATGTAATAGTGTCTGCATATCTCTCTGCTATAATTAGCATTACACGTAGGTCTCCTATTTATCATCATATTCACTCCTTCTAAATAGAGAAATGATTGCCAGAATAAGATCAAGACATCTAATCATGATCACAGATAATTACTTCATTATTCACAATTCAGCAAAATGCATCTGCTTCATGTTATTGACAGTTTAACAAGTAGGACCTCATATGGTCAGCTTCTTTGGTATACTAAGCACATTTTTATAGAGTTTAACTAATACTATATTTCCACACTATTTTTAACTCTATTAAATATAAAAAAAGTGTGGAAACTTTTTGAAGACTATATTATATATATATTTTTTTTTTTTCAGTACATCTGTAAAATAAAAAATAAACAGAAGAAAAAAATCATTACTGTAGTACCACGATATCAATGAGCTTTTAGAAAGAAGAACCGCAGTTCTGGTACTATCTGTGCAAATCTGTAGTCGAACAAAAGATGAATGGCCTTGTCCAATATATGCACATCATCCAGTTGCCCAATGAGTTTACCAGGACCAGGGCTTTATTACGGAGAAGGATATTTAAACATTTAATGTTATTGGGGTAATGGGTGAACATGAACAGAGCCAGGAATTATCACAGAACAAAGTTAAGACTGCAAAGCATCCAAGAAACATGAGTAGCCAGGCTCTACCATTACTTTTGAGTACCCTGTTCCTTACCATAGAAGAGTTTGCTGTTGAGAAAACCCAAGGGGTTGCCTCAGGACCTAAAGCTAAAAATTATACATTTTAACAGCAGCACATGGATTGGAGAAACTAGAGTTTTACATTTTCCCAAAATGTGGGTGAAATTTAGGAAACACTGGTGAAATGCATTGGGATCAATGAAGAAGTGGAAAATTAAGGTGGTGTGTGCATTATTTTTGCTCACCAAAGGAACTTTTGCCTAGGAAGGTTAAAAACAGAGTTTCCACATTAGTCAAAATTTCAATGCATTAATGTATGTAAAAATCACTTTGATCACCCCTAAAAACAAACCATGGGTAGATTTTAGTAGTGTTTGGGCGAATGTCCCTTCAGCTAAATCTTTTGTGGTGGGGGGAGATCTAGGGCCACAAACCAGTAGGTAGCACAGAGTCTCACAAGATCCCACAAATGCAGCTTCCAAAATGACTGCTGAACCATCAGTAAGCCATCTATGCACATAGATCATTTGCCGATCCTAGAAGTTTGGGACAGCCAGCTATCCCTCCAGCCAAGGTTGTTCTAATACAGTAAAGTGTATTTAATCGGTGCCCCCATTACTGGGGAACCTAGAGATAACCCTGTCTATGTGTTTAAAAAAAGACCTCAGAATCCACACAGTAGAATTCCAATGAAAATATAAAGAAATACAGAAAGTACATTCGTTTTTATGAGATTTATCTTCCTAGTTAACAAAAAAGTAAGGTTTTCCATGCATTCAATTTGTTTTTAAATAATAGGAGGGATTCTTTCAAATGGATGAAATCCAATACGGATTTAGCTATTTCAGTGCCCAAATATTTAATTCTGGAAGACCATTGCAGTGGAACAGCAGGTCCAATGAGTCTAATAAATCCAAAGATAGGATCTTCAGCTCAGAATAAGTGGAAAAGGTATATATAAAACATAAGGTTTCCTATAGAGATGGGTTTGTATCCTCTAGAAAAAACTAGTAAATCATTAGTGTAAAGCACCATTTTCTCCTTCAAGCCACCAATCTTCAAACCTCTGATCAAGGGGTAGGTGTGGCAGGCTTGGGCAATGGGCTCAGACATAAAAGAAAAAAGGGACCTGTGGACACAGAGTATCCCTGCCTTGTGCCCATACCTATGGGAAATAGCGTTACCAATTGTAATAGTTGGATGCCTGTAGGGTATCAATCCATTTAAGGAAATTGGAGCCAAAAATCCAGCTTATAACCCCAGTCCACTGAGTCTGCCCATTCTCCTCTGACCTCAACAAGGCATTTTTGTCCACACAACTGCTACTCACTGGATATTTTCTCTTTTTCGGACCATTCTCTGTAAACCCTAGAGATGGTTGTGCATGAAAATTCCCAGTAGATCAGCAGGTTTTGAAATACTCAGACCAGCCCATCTGGCACCAACCATGCCACGTTCAAAGTCACTTATTTCCCCTTTCTTCCCCATTCTGATGCTCGGTTTGAACTTCAGCAATTTGTCTTCACCACATCTAGATGCCTAAATGCCTTGAGTTGCTGCTGATTAGCAATTTGTATTACTAAGCAATTGAAAAGGAGTTTTTCCAATAAAGTGGCTGGTGAGTGTATAATTCTAAATATATAATTCTTCTGCTCTCTTCTTCCTAAATGCTCAAAGTTACAAATAGTGGAGTTGTGACTTCAAATCCTGCAGGCTCATCAGGAAAAACAAAATAATAAAAAGCATTTTTTTTTCCTGCAAAAATATGTGCATTTATTTTTATTTTTTTATTAAAGGTGAACTTAGCCTTTAAGCCCCATTCACATATGAGCTGAGCGTTTTCAGGCATTTTTCAATTTTTTTTTTTTTTTACTAGATTTGCAAATATAGGCATTTTCGTAAATTTCTTACTGTTCAGGCCTTTTCTATTGAGGTCTATGGGGACAAAAACCCTCAAATCTGCCTGCAAAGTAGCTCATGTACTTTGAGTGACAGGCATTTTGCTACAGGCGACAAATACTCAAATGGGAACAAGGGGCATTGAAATAAATGGGATTTTGCTTGTTGATCGTTTATGAGCCTCGAGCTTAAAAATGTACAAGTGTGAACAGAGTCTAAGTGCCGGTTCACACTAGTACGACTTGTCAGGCAACTTGGTCAGCCTGACAAGTCACATCCATTGTGTGGTACAGGAACGGTTCTAATAGGAGCAACACAAGTTGCTCCGACTTAGAAAAAGGGTCCTGTACTACTTTGGGGCGACCTGGAGCGACTTGCATAGGCATTCATTTTATGAAGTCCGTGCAAGTCGCACCGAAGTCGCGGTGCACGCGACTTCACAGGCCGCCCCCTAAGTCGGATCGCCATAGTTTGAACCGACACTTAAGCTGGCTATAGATGGGTAGTTTTTTTTTTTTTTTTCCTGCCAGCATGCCTAAAGGAGAAGTCCAGCCCAACACTAAAATCTCAATATCTATAGACATCCATGATCAAACACTAACCTATCTAAAATAGGAATCATAAGTGGCGCAAAAAATAATGGTGGTCCATAAAAGGTCGAGAAACAATCCATGGGTGAAATGGTAAAATAAAATCCTTAATGTAATGAAAACCACTCTCCCTCACCATAGGTAGGCACTATTAACACCGCCACCACCAAAAGCTGAAATGGTCTCTTACCAGCTCACATTGACCCTGTTACTGGAGGTCAGTAATACTTGTGACTTTCTATCCAGCCTGGGGGCCTTTAGGAGATCCAGGGTCCTCCTATGTCTCCACACAGCGATATCCCAACTATATCATAGGTAAACCTGGTTTTTGACAAAGCCTTCCTCCAAGACTGCACAACCAGGGGGATAGAATGTCACCTCCTCCCACACTCGCCTCCAGGATTTCTCCAGAGCTTCTCCCATTCTTTGGCACTCTCTACCCCAATCTGTCCGACTGTCCCCTAATCTATCCATCTTTAGACGATCCCTGAAAACCCTTCTATTTAAAGAAGCCTATCCGGCTACTAACTAATACACTGTTTAATTGTCTCCATCAGCTCATCCCCCATAGCTATTACCTTTTATATTAATTGACCCTCCCTTTTAGATTGTAAGCTCTAACAAGCAGGGCTCTCTGATTCCTTTTGTACCAAATTGTATTGTAACTGTAATGTCTGCCTTCATTTTGTTAAGCACTGCGCAAACTGTTGGCGTTATATAAATCCTGTATTATTATAATAATAATAATAATAATTTGGAATGAATGAATTCTATCCCCCTGGTTGTGCAGTCTTGGAGGAAGGCTTTGTCAAATACCAGGTTTACCTATGAAGATATAGTTGGGTTATCGATGTGTGGAAACATTGGAGGACCCTGGATCTCTTAAAGGCCCCGGCTGGGTATTAAGTCACAAGTGTTACTGACATTCGGTAACTGGGTCAATGTGAGCTAGTAAGAGACCAATTCAGCCTTCGGTGGTATGGCGGTGTTATTAGTGCCTACCTATAGTAATGGAGAGTGGTTTTCATCACATCAAGGTTTTTTTTTTACCATTTCACCCATGGATTGTTTCTCGACCTTTATAGACACTCATTTTTAGCAATAACTGGTATTCTTATTTTTGTATTGTGTATATCTCACAAATTAGTTGCTGCTCACTTTGTTTTTTTTTATTTGTATTAACACTAGCACGGGCTTTTTCTTCTTTTTTACTAACCTATCTAACCCTGTAAAGAAGAAATCAGTATACATACCTTTTCTGAAGCCGCCCCGGTCCGGTCTCCAGGCGGAAGCTCTGCAGAGGAGAAAGCCAACAACGGCTGTGAAATGAATGGGAAGTGACCTCACCCATAGAGTTACTATGGGGCTTCTGTTGTTGGCGGTTAGATAGGTTAGTGTTGATCATGGATGTCTATACATGTAGGGATTTAAGTGTTAGGCTGGACTTCTCGTTTAATAGATTCCTTCATCTACACAAATGGTGGAATGGCAGAATCCCACCTGCTGGGACATTATATTCTGACAGCAGGAGCCGGCACTGTCAGAAAACACTGAGCGGCAGCCGCTGATGGACAAAAGTTTTCCAAAGTGTCTGTTTCACAGAAGTGAATGAGTGTAGAATGGGGGACAACTATACACTGATTGAAATTTGGCTGGTCTCGGCTGAATTTCGATCCGTCTATGGCCAGCTTTAGCCCTAGATATGTACAACACTCAGCATGCCATGTGACTAGTCTTAATGCTCATACACACGATCAGAAAATTGTAAGAAAAATACCGCTTTCGATGCGATCATGCAATAATCCGATCGTTCGTACACAGCTTTCGAGAGCTGATCATGACCATTCATCTGATATTATCAGATTGGGACAGCACAAAACTTTCTTTTGGTCAATAGATGGTACAATTTGTGTTTAATCAGTACAGTTGTTCAAAAATACAATAGAGATACATCACTTTTTTATTCTGTCGATTGAGAATTTTCATAACTTTAGTAAACGCTTTATTTTCGATATGAGATTAGTATGCCAAAAAAAAAAAAAAAACAGACGATCAGTCGTCCGATAATCACATTGTGTGTAGCAGGCATTTCTCATAAAGTAGAGGTATTTACAAAGTTCTTAGATCCTGAGCAGCCAGTTTCTATGGACCAGTTCTGTCAGAAGGGGACAGAGAGAGTCGTCTACGTAAGCTCCAGACAGGATGACTTGGCAATTATACAGGGCTTTTTCTCGTAGCTCCTTCAGGCTAATGGAGCATTGGCGGAACAAGGAAAGATAAACATAGGCAGTGGGGGCTGGCAATAATCTGAACCTGAATAACAAAAGCACGTGTTCACTTTACCCTAAACCTAATCCTTAGCACTATTTGTAAACCCCAGGTGGTAATTACCACTACAGTACTATTAGGGGAAGATGTACAATATAAGCATAAGAAAAGTAGCAACACTATAATCATTATGCTGAATATACAATGTGACAAAACAAATCTAGCCAACTGTAGCACTACCCCTGCAAGAGTCACTGGTGATTGGGCCTAGTTCCACTATTCACAGCATGCACAGCCAGGTACACAACATTTTCAGCATTCTTCCTCTGGCTCAAGAATCAGTCGAGGGATTTCTTTTAAGGGTTTTTATTGAACAGGAACTTGGATAAGGATGGGGAGCATAGGATACCTCAAACTGAAGAACTTGGGGATTTGCTAGGCTTCTGGTTGCTGTGTCCAAAATATGTTTTTTTGCGGACTTGAACAACTCCTGGCTGCACTGGACACACTTAGGCAATAATACACAACTCCTGGCTGTATTGCACAGCTCCTGGCTGCACTGGACACATTTAGGTGGTAATGCACAACTCCTGGCCATATTGCACAGCTCCTGGCTGCAATGCATTGACTTGTAAGGGAAAGTACTCCACAGTCACTTCTCCTCTGTTTAGCACATGGATGCTCAACCTGTGGCCACCCAGTTGTTGCAGAACGACAAGTCCCATGAGGCATTGCAAGTCTCTTGCAGTTACAAGCATGACAGGCAAAGGCATGATGGGACTTGTAGTTTTGCTGGAGGACCACAGGTAGAGCACACATGGTGTACCAGGATGTAGTACTCACTCAGTCCCAGAATAAAGGCACTTCCCCATACCTGTTCTCCTGGCTCTATCCAAGCTCTGACCCAATCTCTCTTTCTGGTCCCTCTTTTCATTAGGACCCCCAGCTAAACCTAACTGGGACCTTGATGTCTTCAAAAAAGGACTCCTAATGACAGCACGGGGGGGGGGGGGGGGGCTTCTCCAGAGGTCCAGAGGGCTGGACCCTGGACTCTGCTGCCAGGTGTAAGAACACTTTTAGACTTTCCAGCCACCTACTGGGCACACCCCTCCAGAAATTGGCTGGAGTTCCATAACTATTCACACTGCCTGACCTGCTCTTCCCCCCAATATACTTCTGGAAATCTGCAGAAGACAAGGGGAAGTAGCAGAACAGCAGCCTGTGAAACACCAAACAGCCCAAAGCAACCTACAGAGGAGCCTAGCAGCCTACTCTAAACTAGGAGGGTTGCTACACAACAAATCTTCCGTGGCCTATATACAATATGCCAATTTACTTGCACAAGTAGATCCATGGCCAAATCCAGCGATCCGATGCATACAAGTATCCACACTTTGTCATCTAGCCCAATCTATGCAAACCACCCACACCAGTCTGTGTTCAATTTAGTACAGAACTCACATAAAACCTGAATATTCACTAGGGATGAGCTCAGGTGTGTTTGGATCCTAGCCTGAACCCACATGAGTGAGCCCGCCAGAAGCGGTTACTTATACTGGGTCAATTGTTTGTGACTGAGGCATTCTCCACCCCACAGCTGCATGTATAGAAGGAGAGTGTCTACATGTAGCTGTAGGATGGGGAACGTCTTGGCCCAAAATAACATCCTGGTGGGCTCAGAGTTATGCCTCGTACACACGCAACGATTATCAGCCGACCGATCGTCCGACTTTTGTCCAGAGTGGTGTTTTGTTGGTTGGAATGTGCTCTAGACTGCACACAAATTTTCTCGGCCAACAAAAATCTACTTCAGAAGTGATGTCATGTGCTGGTTTACTTTCCGTGTGTTTTTTCTTCTCTGAGCATGCCCAGTCTTGCTCATCAGATTTTTGTCTGCCGAAATCTGTACGGACTGACGGAAAATCGGCCGTTGTGGTGACGGCCAACAAAAATTTTATAGCCTGCACACCAGATTCTATTCGGCCGAAAAGTCGGAGTCGGTTGTCGAAAGCATCATACTAACAACCAGAAAATCGGCCGATCGGACGTTGGCCAAAAATTCACGGCCAACTATCGACGCATGTGTACGGGGCATTGGATCAAACCATCCACCTCCACACAACTCTCCTGCATTAAGCACAAGGAAGAACATTTTGAGGCTTAGGGTGCCCTTAATTTCTACACTCTGTAGACTTTGATAGGGGACGGCAGCTGTCATAAGCTTCTTTCTCATAGACATCAGACTTTTTCCACCTCTGAAAAGCAGTCTGCAGTGAATTACTTTTCAGACTGCTATTGACAGCCAATTTACAGGCATTCAAGTGGATTCCAAGTGTATTTTTTTTTCCCTCAATGGGGATTTTATATTGAACCATCATGCTGCAACCACCATAGCTGCGCATTTGACATGCGATTCTTTTGAATTGAATACATTTTTACAGTAGGCACCACCTTTAAAACTTGACATGCCAAAAAAAAATTAAATTTTCTGCCCCATGAAGTCTTTCATCACGACTGCAATTCACCCCTCTGGTCGCCATGTAAATTTGGAAGTGTGTAGTCAGTTCTAACCCTTCCCTTTGCCATTAATGCGCACTATGCCCTAATTTTTAACATTATCATTTATAGGAGGTTACAACAGAACAACATGAAATTTCAACAAAGGTACGTGTTCAAAAAAATGCAAGATATGATTGAAAGGAATGGTGGACCACAGACTTGCAATTAGACCCTGCGTCATAATGAATGTGTGCCCCATGGGACAGTTCCCAGCACCAAATGTACCACAATCGGTTATTTTCCTTGTTCTTGAACTGACGGCCAACGGCCAAGCCATCAACATTCCTATCAAGGCAAGAACTACTGTGTTCATTCATACAATTTAATAGATGCCAATTTGCCCATGAATAGGTATTCTCCTGGAATATCTCTGGTTATAGGAAATAACAAAAACATAAAATATAACCTTTTATGTATACTTTATTAAATTGTCATCTTTTCCTGTTTTCTCATCTTTTTGTACTGTAAATTTACTAAGCATGATTTAAAGAGCATTTAAAAGTATGACCTTGTTCTGGCACTTCTATACACTATGTGATTAGCAAAGTACTCTGGAAATGATTTTAAAATGTCACCTAGACAATTAACGTCCACAGGCATGCCGAGTAATTACAGTCCCCAGGGACTACAGGAATGACGTAACGCTGTGATTGTTTTTGTATTATAGTATAGAAACAAGGAGACCCAGAATCTGTCATTCTTACATAAAATTGGCAGCCATGTAACCTCCTGCTTGCCTTACCTGGGATGATTGAAGGTCTCTTTTTAGTCCGTCTTAAAGGATCCAATATTTTGATGTTTTTGGGAAGCTTGCCTCTAGGATCCAATCCTGAGAGTAGGTCTGGAGGAAGGCTGCACCGTCTGGATACCACAAGATCATTATGATTGAGCCAAGGCTTACTCTTAGTCTGATACAGGCTGCTATCATCCAGTGCCATGGTGCTGAGTCCCCTTACTTTAATCAGCAGAAATGAAAATACAAATACAGGGGGTTCCCTCTCGTGTGTGCGGGATCATGCTTATCCATGCACTTGTTTGGGAAGTGTAGCCAAGAAGGGGGCGTGGCTTTACACAGGTGTACGATTACTAAACAGCTCTGCCCTGCTTACAGGTAAATGGCTCAGGAGGAGGGAGGAAAGACAAAACCATTACCGGTAGATAGAGAAACTGATTTCTACTGACTACAAAGGCACAGATAATCCTCCATCCTGGTGTACTAATACTAATATGTTCTGAGTGCTAAGCAGGGCTGCTGTCAGAACTCACGGGGCCCCGTACAGCCTACCTGGCAGGGCCCCCTCCCCTTTCCTGAATATATCAAGACAATATTTTCACTAAAAATACACTAAAATCATTATTAGCGGACACAAACATAACAGAGAACCTGTGCGAATTAGCCCTTTTTTTAAAATTTTTTTTACATTATAAAAAATTTACATTTGTTTTAAAAAACATTTAAAATGTTTACAGTTATTTTATTTTACATTGTTTTAAATTATTTATTACACTGTTTATTATTATTATTTTTTTTTTTTTTTACAGTGCAGGGAAGCCTGCAGCGCTGCGGGAGGGGCAGCACAGGGAAACAGGGGCAGCACAGGGGGGCAGAAGCAGGCAAAACAGGGAGGGGGATTTGTGTTGGAGAAGCAATTAGGAAGGATGCCCTCTGTTTGTGTCTCTCTCCCCAGCAGCTGAAAGCTGGCAGGAGGGGGAGAAACTGGCTTTTTGTAATTGCCCCTTTGCCTGACAGCACTGATTCCCCATGCTGTTGGGGCCCCCCTGTGTGCCCAGGCCCCCTACAGGAGGACTGGTGGTCCCCCCTATCAGCGCCCCTGGTGCTATAATCAAGGTGTTACCTGGTATGCCATGTGATCATCTTAGTGTGTCTCACTTGTTATCCACGACTTATTTACAGAACGAAATTAATGAACTTTTAGGCTGCATTTAGTGCCGTTTCACACATATGCGATGCGGGAACCCTGCGAATCCACGGCGGGTTCCCACATCGCACTCGACTCACAGGCAGTTCACACTGCCATATGCAATTCACTGGGGGTGTCAATACGAAACTAACGACACCCCCAGGTCAGTTCACATATCGCAGTGCGAACTGTCAATTCGGACATAAATATGATCGCATAGGTGTGAACACCCATGCAATGCGATTCTGGAGCGAACCAAAAAAAGAGTCCTGTGTGACTTTGATCCGAATGCGATGCAAATTCAGCCATTCAATCTGTATGGCTGAATTTGCAACGCACAGACATCGAATGTGGTTTGCAGAGCAGTTCGCTGTGAATCACATGCAATGTCTGACATCGCTGAAGTGTGAACCGGCACTAAAGGTTCATTCACGCTAGATGCACAGGGGTGTGTTTGTAAACGCTTTCCCAACACATGGGAACAAAAAAATAATGGATCCCTATGAATGTAGTTCATGCTTGTTACATGGAATTTGCCTAGTGCTGTAAAAAAGTATGGCATGCACTACTCTTTTTCAGCACCACGCATTCAAATGCGCACCAATATGCATAAACGTAACACACTACACGACAAGGCAATAAAAATAAATGCAACATGTAAAATGCACACCAATGCATTACAAAAAACGCAACACACGTGTGTTAACGAATGCTATGTGGTTTGAATTTGCCCACATAATTCACACCACAAGTGGCACTAAACTGCAGTGGCAATGCAGAGGGAGAGGAAGTCACGAGCAGAGATGGACTCGGGTGTGTTTGAGTTTCCACATGCCGATCCTGCCAGGAAGCCGACACTGCAGTCCACTAATCACAGGCACTGAGATATTTCCCGATCCGCAGCTGCACAGATCGGAAAATGTCTCAGTGCCTGTGATTAGCGGAGTGCAGTTTCGGCTTCCTGGCAGGATCGGGCACGTGGGAACTCGAACATGCCCGAGCTCATCTCTAGTCATGAGGAACATGGTTCCTCTATGGTTTCCTGAATCACTGAGACAATGATCTGATTGGATACTGACTGTCCATGTGACTCTGACAGCCATCTTGGGTTTGGCGCATTTGCGTGTGGTCACCTGCCTGTCAGGGACAGTATTAGCGGCAAGGAAAGGTTTCAAATGAGAAGGGAAAGCTAAAGGGCCATACACACTATAAGATTTTCTGAAGACTTTTTCCTTCAGACTTACCTTTTCTATGTAGTGCAAGGGCCTGCCAGATTGCATACAAATTGAAAGTGTTTAGGTTTGACCTCATATTATATGGTTTTGGTAAATCTAAAAGAAAAAGTCTTCAGAAAATCTTATAGTGTGTATGGCCCATAAGGGTTTGATCTCCTTGGACATCTTTCTTTCCGTATAGGTACGAGACGGCCAGGCCGCATTCTGCCCCTCCAGACAGCTGCTGTCAGTTCGGCTGATATTTGTTCCACTACATGCTGTTGGCATTCATGAGTGATGCCGCTTGGGCCTTCTCCCCCCGGGTTGTTTGTGAACTGCTTTGCCTTTACTACAACACAAGTTCTACTAAAGGCCCGTACACACGTACCGATCGTCGGCATACAAACGTCGGTGGACGAAGGATCTGCCGATTGTACGCGTGTTAGTATGGTGCCTCCGACAGATGTCTGCGCACAATCCGCGGACAAAAGTCTTTCTTGCAAACATGAAAATATTTGTATGCCGACACCAGAACGGACGATTGTTCGCCTGTCAGTACACAATTCGGCCGACAGACCGCAGATTTGCAAGACTGGGCATGCTCAGAAAATAGAAAACACAGGGAAAGTTAACCATTACATGACATCACTTCTGCAGTCGGCGGACAAAATTCTTGTGCTGTCCTTGTGCTGTCTTTGCACTTTTCAGCAGACACCGAAAAGAGGAACATTTGTATGCCGACCATCGGTACGTGTGTACGGGGCTTAATTGCACTTGGACTGTGTATGTGTTATTGCCGCTGCACCCACCCACATGTGTGTTTTTTTCCCAGTATATTTGTGGATTTTCATGTGTGTACATTCAAGTTGGTTGGGGCCAAAAATGATTGTGGATCAAAAGAAGCTCATGTACCTTTTTCGAGCTACAAGCTTCAAGCGACACAATGCCCAGGTTTGAACAAGCACAAATGAAAACCATGGGATTTTGGATGTTGAGCATTTTGGAGACTTGAGCCTAGGGTTGCCACCTCATCTCTTTAACCACTTGCCAACTAGCCGCCACAGTTATACGGCAGCAGGTTCCTGCTGATTGCCGTACCTGTACATGCACACATGGGCTTTTAGGAGCTGTAAGTGGCATAGGCATTTTTAAGCTGTAAAAAAAAAACCCCAGGGCCAGCGTGTTGTGGAGCAGCAGTGTTTAGCTGTAAAAACGCCTGACGCTGCTAAAGGCCGCATACAGCGCTTGGCCACGTCAGACATTTTTAAGCTGTAGTAGTTGGATTTGAGGTTGGAAAACAGAAGAGGGCAGAGAAAAGCTGCTAAACGCTAACGCTGCTAAACGTGGCTAAAATGTGCATTAACGCCAATACAAAATGCTTCTAAACGTTTTTACAGCTGCTTTTTCCTGGTGTCAGATCTGGCTTTGCAGCGCCCTGTGTGCATGAGGCCTTAATGTACATGAGGCCTTTGACATGTGCTGCTGAAGTCTAGCTATACAGTCCTTTATTTCAGCTTTCACAAATGATTCACAATAAAAAAATATGCATAAAATGATATATATATATATATATATATATATATATACACACACATACAGTACAGCAAAATAAAGAAACAAATAATTTTTTTTTTTTTTTTTCCAGGTTGCGTTCACACTTGAGTTTTTAACACACCTGTATTTCCATTGAAATGGAGGTTGTAATGTGTATTAGGAATGCACATAAAAATGTCAATGTTTGTTCACTCATGTTGATGTGGGTTGGTGAATGTTTTTACATGCAGTGACGTACAATGTAAAGTGTACTGCAGTGCATGTCCAGTCCAAGCCCATATTTTTTTTTCCCTCCTGAAGTGTTGTGAGACTTGTGACTATTTCAGATACTCACCTGTGACGTACATATCTCAGGAGTAGTGATGGGCTCTGGTGTGTTCAGGATCGTAGTCCCAACCCACCTAAGAAATCCCGCCAGGAAGCCGACACTGCACATCGCCAATCATAGGCAGTGAGGCATGTTCCTGTCTGTGCAGCTGCGGGCTGGGCAATGCCTCACTGCCTATGATTGGCGATGTGCAGTGTCGGCTTCTACTTGATTCTACTTGATCCCTACTCAGGAGGCTTCACAGTGATGAACTGCCTAGGTGAGAATGGCACAGTGCTGAACTGCCTAGGTGAGAATGGCACAGTGTAGAATTGCCTAGGTGAGACTGGCACAATGCTGAACTGCCTAGGTGAGAAAGGCACAATGCTGAACTGCCTAGGTGAGAATGGCACGATGCTGAACTGCCTAGGTGAGAATGGCACAGTGCTGAACTGCCTAGGTGAGAATGGCACAGTGCTGAACTGCCTAGGTGAGAAAGGCACAATGCTGAACTGCCTAGGTGAGAAAGGCACAATGCTGAACTGCCTAGGTGAGAATGGCACAGTGCTGAACTGCCTAGGTGAGAATGGCACAGTGCTGAATTGCCTAGGTGAGAATGGCACAGTGCTGAATTGCCTAGGTGAGAATGGCACAGTGCTGAACTGCCTAGGTGAGAATGGCACAGTTCTGAATTGCCTAGGTGAGAATGGCACAGTGCTGAATTGCCTAGGTGAGAATGGCACAGTGCTGAATTGCCTAGGTGAGAATGGCACAGTGCTGAACTGCCTAGGTGAGAATGGCACAGTGCTGAATTGCCTAGGTGAGAATGGCACAGTGCTGAATTGCCTAGGTGAGAATGGCACAGTGCTGAACTGCCTAGGTGAGAATGGCACAGTGCTGAATTGCCTAGGTGAGAATGGCACAGTGCTGAATTGCCTAGGTGAGAATGGCACAGTGCTGAATTGCCTAGGTAAGAATTGCACAGTGCTGAATTGCCTAGGTGAGAATGGCACAGTGCTGAATTGCCTAGGTGAAAATGGCACAGTGCTGAATTGCCTAGGTGAAAATGGCACAGTGCTGAATTGCCTAGGTGAGAATGGCACAGTGCTGAATTGTGTAAGCTGGAGTTTGGCTTCAATATGTTAGTGAACCCCCCCCCCCCCCTCCCTATAGACCAGTGGTTCTCAATTCCGGTCCTCGGGACCCACTAACAGGCCAGATTTTAAGTATTACCTTGGGGGATGCAGACTAGAATACTGCAATCACTGAGCAGCAAATGAGATCACCTGTGATGTAATTTAGTTATCTTGCAAACCTGGCCTGTTGGTGGGTCCCGAGGACCGGAGTTGGGAACCACTGCTATAGACTGACAATGCTGCTGTCTGCAGTGCCTCCCTGCTCATTCCTCCTGAATTGTATCTCACTAATACAGGAGGTGTGTTACTGGCCATGTCACCAGGTGAAAAAAGAGGGGAAAAAGGCAAAGAAAAGAAAATGAATGCAGTCACCACATCTAATCTAATTGGTAAGCAGCAATATATTCCATGTTTTGTTTGGGGTTTAATACCACTTTAAGGACACACCTGCCCATTAATGACCTTACTCAGCTTTCCTACACCTTGCACTGAATGAGCTGTTGGAGTCATTCATAGAGGGAAAGGAACAGACGTGTCAACAATTGGGTCGTGTTAAACAAATATTTGCACACTGCAAGTGTAGAACACATAATTCCGGCAAGACGTTACAATAAGTTGTTTTCCAGCCCTGTCCCCATATGTACCCCATTAACGAGAGATAAAGCTGTAGCAGGTTGGGAACCAGGAAGGAGCTGCAAGCATGTGGGCCAAATGCAGAGATTTAAGCGTTACTTTTAGGCCCCTTTCACACAGGCGGACCTTTCAGATCCGCCTGTTCTTTTTTTTTGGCGGATCTGAATGGTCCCCCCCATGCATTCCTATGGGGCATCGGATGGCAGCGGAGACATGTCCGCTGACATCTGACTCGATCCGATCCGTCAAATCTGGACGGATGGAAACCCTATTTTCCATCCGTCCAGCGGATCGGATGGGATCGGATGAGAACGGACCGATGGTCCGTTCCCATCCGATTCCCCCATAGAGATGCATGGGGAACTGACAGCTCTGTCTCCGCACACAGCATGGAGACACAGCTGTCATCCTCCTGCTCAGCGGGGGATCGGCGGATCGATCCCCCACTGAGAAAAGTGGAGTCCGTTTGATGGACATAGTGTGTGAAAGGAGCCTTAGAAAAAAAGAAAAAATCTTAGCTAAGATATCGTGGAAAATGTTCTTCCCGTGTGCCCATCAGATGTCATGTTTATAGACAAATTAGTGGAGCAGAACATATTCTGTGATAATACAATACTGAAAAGCAAGGGCAGGTGCCAACACATCGTTGAACCTACACACCTGACCAGCCCTGCTGCCAGCAGCCTGTAAAAGCCTAAAAAATGCGTCCGCTAGACGCTATAGAAAATGGCGTTTAGGGTCATGCAAGAACAAATGCCCAGAACGCAAGAACCTGAGGCACAGGGGCTTAATGCCCAGTGTGCACGAGGCCTGACAACGCCCATAGACACAGGAGGGCAGAATGAGAACGTTGCATATAGGTGAATGATTGACTCAGCTGGGCACTCATTTGTTTTGTCAATGGAGACAAGAAGGTGTGGAATCCACTGCACAGGCAGACATGTATGGAGGGTTGGGAATGGTTGGGTTGGAGTTGATTAATAACAATATAGGACAGGTTTTCTAAGGTGTAGATGCTCCCACCTTTACCGATGCCTGACAAAATAAAAGAGTTGCCTAAAGGCCCGTACACACGATAAGAAAATCTGTAGGGAAAATTTGTCCAACGACCAATCTGTCGATTTTCGGATTGTTAGTATGGTGCTTTCGACAGCCGACTCCGACTTTTTGGCTGACAAAATCCTGATGTGCAGGCTATATAATTTTTGTCGTCCGTCAAAACAACGTCCGATTTTTGTCTCATTAGTACAGATTTTGACGGAAAAAATTTTTTAAGAGCAAGACTAGGCATGCTCAGAGACGAAAGAACACATACAAAGCAATCCAACACATGACATCACTTCTGAAATAGAATTCTGTCGTGCGGGAAAATTCGTATGAAAATAACCTCTTCACTTTCCACATCAGACTAGCATGCCACAAAAAACAGACGACTGATCGTTGGATAATCTGATCGTGTCCCAGCAGTATACACTCACTAGGAAAGGAAGGCCTAGTTTAAGCTCCAAACCAGGTTGCCATAGACAGGGCTATCAATGCCTCTCCAGCTCATGTACCAGTGCTAATACGAAAAAAAGAACATATGAGATGGGGAAATGAGTGACAAGCATGCCTATTCATAAAAGTAGTGGGCATTTCACTTTGCGCGGCTGCCTTTTGATGGGTTCAATAATTTCACATGAGGAGGACAAGAAGTCCATAGCCCTGTGTAAGCTCCAACAACTCAGCCTGGGATAGGCATTTTAGCAGGCTTGCATGTCATATCTATGGTCACACATGGAGGATTGGAGACAATTAGATCTTCTTCACCACATTCTTGCCTCAATCATTTTTACTATGCACATTCACTTTCAGTGCACGTCAGGTTATATTTCTTCATTTCTGCTTTATCAGCTAGGATGAATCACCTGTTACCTGAACAATTTCATCTTACCCAATCTTTAACAGTGTCATAGTCTACCAATTCCACAGTCTGCTGTCAAATATTCTCACTCGATACAGGGCTGTCATTTTTTCTGTATTTTTATATAGAAGTGATATATTTAAAAATGTATATACAGTAAAACCTTGGATTGCGAGCATAATTCGTTCTGGAACCATGCTTGTAATCCAAAGCACTCTTATATCAAAGCGAATTTCCCCATAAGAAATAATGGAAACTCAGATGATTCGTTCCACAACCATTTATTCATAAGTCCTTCAGTTCATAGCCCATATAAAAAGATTATAGCATTGCCATAGGTTGCATAAAATGTTCATCCACAAATAGCCGCTTCCATAAGGGGATTTGAAGCAAAATCCAGCAGGAGCTACAGAGTATAAAAGAGAAGAGGGGCACCTCCAAGTGTAGCAATATGGTTCCATTTAATGAAGGTACAACATTTAGCAACTCACATGGTTGATGATTAAAAGAGGCACATCTAAGTATGCAGGCATCCAGGGTAAAGCTGTCCACAGACCATCTTCTGCACCGCCGGCTGCCAGTCTGTAATCCTGACCAGGAAGACCACCCTGCAGTAGCGATCTGAAAGCGAGGGCCAGCATGGAAGGGATGACGTAGATGGCGGTGCGGAGGATGGTCTATGTGGACAGCTTTACCCCAGATGCCTGCATCCTCCTTAGATGTGCCTGTTCCAATCATCAACCATGTGAGTTGCTAAATGTTGAACCTTCATTAAATGTAACCATATTGCTACACTTAGAGGCGCCTCTCTTCTCTTTTATACTTAGCTGTGACTTGAGGCTACTTGTATATCAAGACATCGCTTGTATATCAAGTCAAAATTTATTTGAAAAAAGTTTGCTTGTCTTGCAAAGCGCTCTTAAACCAAGTTACTCTCAAACCAAGGTTTTACTGTACATGTATTTCTAGAACTACGCTAAGTTTCTCCTAAAAAGATAAATGATCTGTAAAGCTGGTTGATAATGGGTTCTTCTAATGACCATGAAGACCCATGCATCACACACTGGTCTTTTCCTGCCAAACCGAGGACCCTTTCACATTGGCCCCGTCTAGTCTGTTCAGCAAGGGATCCATGAACAGATCCCCTGCTGAATCTAAGCAGAACAGTTTTGTCACATCTGTGTCCCTTTAGTGTTTAGCTCCATTTAACTGGAGCTTTCCAGACCCATATTAGGTCTATGGGCCAACGGATGTAAACACACTTGTGTCTGTTCACATCAGACTACATCTGATCCATCACATTTAGAAAAAGATCAGAAAAGGACACACAACTGCCTAGGTTATTATCTATTTTTTTTTTTTTTTTTTTATAGGACCTGGGCAGACTCTGTGGTAAACAGATGTACAGGCAGTCCCCAGGATACAGACAAACCAGATATGTTCTGTAGATTTGTTCCTAAAGTAGAGCTCTAGCCCCCCCACCATAAAATTCAAAGTCAGCAGCTACAAATACGCTGACTTTTACTATTAGGGCACTTACATAGGCGTGCGCACAGGGTGTGCCGGGTGTGCCTGGGCACACCCTAAACACCTAGGGCACATTAGCATTATCGCTCTGTTTGCCAGTGAGGAGATGGGAAAGATCTCCCTCGGACCTGCTCTGCCATAAGAGAAGTGCCACACACTTCTATTTCACTTTGCCAGCAGGGAAAGTAATGTACCGGGGCCATATACATGTAGGCAAACACATGCATGTGTATTTAAACTTTGGGGTGCACACCCTAATGCAATAGGCTGCGCACACCTATGGGCACTTACCTGTCTAGGGATCCTATGTTGTCCTCACCCAATCCGATACTGTAATGCTAGTTTTGCTGTCTGTGCCCCTGTTCAGAAGATTTTTTCCTCATTTTCTGTCCCTGTGACCAGGGCTTTTTTTCAGCAGGAACGCGGGGAATGCAGTTCTGGCACCTCCAGCACTGAATGTATGTAATGACAAGGGGTGTGCTGTAGGGTCTACTAATGCTAGATGCTGGGGGATCTATTGTTGATGTAGGGGATCTATTTTTTGAAAGGTGGTCTACTGTTGCTGGGGAGGTCTATTGTTGCTAGTGGGGGATCTATTGTTGCTGGGGGAGGTCAATTGTTGCTGGAAGGGATCTACTTTTGATGGAGGGATCTATTGTACCAAACTGCTGGAGACTCTAATAATGCTGGCTTTTGGGAGATCTGTTGTTGCAGCCAGGAGTCTATTGTTGCTGTGGTGATATTTTGTTGCAGGGGTCGACTGTTGCTAGGGGAAGCTATTGTTGCTGGGGGGGGGGGGTATATTGCTGCTGGCTGCAGGGGGGTCTATTTTACAGCTTTTCTTGTTATCATTAACAAATTCCATACAATTTACTTAGCACAGAAAAATTCTACTTGGCTCTGTATTCCCTAAATGAGGTAGTTCTTGGAGGTGGGTAGGGGGTGGAACCAAGAGATGGTTCTCAGAGGTGGGTAGGGGTGGAACCAAGGGATGGTTCTCGGAGGTGGGTAGGGGGTGGAACCAAGAGATGGTTCTCAGAGGTGGGTAGGGGTGGAACCAAGGGATGGTGCTTGGAGGTGGGTAGGGGGTGGAACCAAGGGATGGTGCTTGGAGGTGGGTAGGGGGTGGAACCAAGGGATGGTGCTTGGAGGTGGGAAGGGGGTGGAACCAAGGGATGGTTCTCGGAGGTGGGTAGGGGCAAAGACACAAAGTGACTCTGAAGGGGCTAGTTCCAGCACCTTTATACTGAGAAAAAAAGCCCTGCCTGTGATAATTGGATTTTGAAAATGTTGGGTTGTTGTGGAAACAAGGATTAGTGATAAAGCTTCTGTGGAGACATCTTTTTCCCATGGTCTCTTACAGGTGTTAATTTTTGCTTCCTATGGGTAGATTTCCTCTCACTTCCTGTTATCTCCCTCCGTTTGTAAGTATGAGTCGCATGTAAGTCAGATGTTTGTAACTCGCGGTCTGCCTGAGTGTAAACGGATATGTGTCCATTCACATCTGTTTACCTTTAGACTTGTATGTAACCTATGATCAAAACACCTATGTGAAAGAGGTCTTGTGAATTTTTTAAATGTTTTTGAGAGCTGGCAATAACTTGTTGGGCAATGATCACTCAGGATGTTTCACCTGTCATACACATTTATTACATCAGATATGAACTGTTTGCTTTATCTGCAGAGAACAATAGAGAGTTGGCCAAGAATGTGCAAAACACCTGCTTCAGAATCAATCTCCCAAAATACTGACATGAACCAGTCACATGGCCAGAGGGCAATGGTAATGCAAAAAGCCTATCAGGAATAAGATACATGAACAACAATTATTTGTTCACCTATATGTTTGCTAAACTACAATTATCGACAAAACTGAGATACATGACTCATGGCAACAAACACCTGTTGGCCTTCAGGGCCTGACTAGGAGGAAACCAGATCCCAACATCTAGAACCTAGCTGTGTAGTAACGTCTGTGACTCTGTAAGAACAGTTCCCCCAGCGGTTATCTTCTACATGGCTGCCAACCTTTTCAAATTCATTTTGAAACTTGTTCTGCAGCTGAGATGGTGTTCTGTATTGTGCCAATCATGCACATTGCTGTCTTTCACAATATCATGTTGGTAAAGTATGCATATATTTACAACAGAAATCTCTCAGAGAGTGATATCATCTCCAGAGAGAGAGATCATTTTGCCCCTGTACAAATCATTAGTAAGACCTCACCTGGAATATGCAGTTCAGTTTTGGGCACCAGTCCTTAAAAAGGATATCGGGGAACTGGAGAAAGTGCAGAGAAGGGCAACCAAACTGATAAGAGGCATGGAGGAGCTCACCTATGAGAAAAGATTACAGGAACTGAATTTATTCTCTCTTGAGAAGAGGAAGAGATTAAGGGGAGATATGATCAACATGCATAAATACATAAGGGGTCCATATAGTGAACTTGGTGTTGAGTTAATCACTTTAGGATGAACACAGAGGACAAGGGGGCACTCTAAGTCTAGAGGAAAACAGATTTCGTCTCCAAATACGGAAAGGTTTCTTCACCATAAGAGCTGTGAAAATGTGGAATCGACTCCCTCCAGAGGTGGTTCTGGCAAGCTCAGTAGATTGCTTTAAAAAAGGCCTGGATTCATTCCTGGGTGTACATCGTATAAATGGGTACTAATATTTATAGGTAAAGTTGACCCAGGGAAAATCCGATTGCTTTCTCGGGGGATCAGGAAGGAATTTTTTCCCCTGCTGTAGTAAATTGGATCATGCTTTGCTGGTGTTTTTGGCCTTCCTCTGGATCAACTGTGGGTATAGGATTGTGTATATGGGATTGTATGGTTGGGTTTTCTTTACTGTTTTTTTTTTTTTTTTTTTATTTGTTGACCCAGATGGACTTGTGTCTTTTTTCAACCTGACCAACTATGTAATTATATGTAGCAGAAGTTTTCAAAGCACTATTTGGCCTCTTACACACGGGAATAAAAAAACACCACAATTCAAAAATGCAGCTACGGTCCTCGCTTGGGTAGGGCGTATACTAAAATTGGAACGATGCAGAGAAGATTTGCATGGCTCCTGCTCAAGGATGAGACGCAAATTTGTGAAGAGTTCCATTTTTGTTGATTATATGGATTTTACATTTTTACTCAACCTGGTTCCTCCTGTGCGATACAGCTCTCAGTTTGGAATGTTTCTTTTGACTTGTACATGTCATGCTTTGGGCGATAGCCATTGTTGCTGACTTATTGTAATTTTATTGTTGTGTCCTTTTCTTTTCTTTGAAAATTGAAACAATAAAAACACGTTCACCTCCATAAATGCAGTCACAACCTTTTTCTGCCAGTATGGCTTCATTAAAATGGTCTACACCTAATTCATAGAAGCCTTGTGGCAATTTCCTTAGGAGATCTGACAAAGGGCGGTAAATAAGACCAGCTTTGAGCTGGCATATAGAGAGACCCCAGGTATTTTGTCATGAATGTGACAGCTTTTTGCACAGGACTTGAAGTTGCAATGGAGCTGGTGGCAACCAGCATCATAGCAACCAATGACTCATCCCTGGTCCCATTTAGCTGCCAACTGGGAGACTCCCAGACTGACAGGTGAATGTAAAGAAAGGGGGGAGCATGCTGACTGGCATGGCTAATTAAAGTGTTACTAAACCCACAACAGTAAAATCAGTCTGTATATGCAGTAAAGCATGCTTGTTATACTCACTGTGGAACCTAAGGGGTTAATCCTCCACACTGTAAAAAGGCTGTTTGATCCTGTCTTTTCTGATCCACCCCTTCTTCCACAGTCCCCAATCAATCTCCTGTTCGAACAGAGCCTTGGGGGCACTTTGCAAATGCTTAGTTTGATGTGTATTGCTGGATAGGTTTTTTTTTTTTTGGGGGGAGGTGCATGTGATTGGCACAGAGACAATTAGCACTGTCCAGACAGAGGGACAGGGGTTATGCAGCCTCATAGGACATTCGGGGTAGAATGAAACAACTCCTAGAAGCTTTAACCAGTGCTCAGCCAGACACCGATAGAAGTCACAAAACTGCTATATACTTAGGGTTGCCACCTGTCCAGGATTCACCCGGACAGTCCAGGTTTTGAATCCTGTGTCCGGGTTTTAGTCCGCATCAAACCTGGACACAATGTTCAGACTGGGCTGTGACTCCCCAAGTACCCGAGATAGTCACACACAAATCTGTTGCCATCCGGGAGCTGCAGACGGCTGTCTGGGGGCAGGTTTGGCATCACTGCGGGGCGAGGTGATGATGATGAACATTTTGGCCACACCCACTGTTCAGCACCGGGTGCTATATGCGCCTCATTACTACTTTCCTTGGGGCACCTAAAGGTGTCCCAGATCTTTTATACTACTATAGTGCAGTGATGGCAAACCTTGGCACCCCAGATATTTCAGAACTTTATTTCCCATGGTGCTCATGCACTCTGCAGTGTAGTTGTTCATCATGGAAAATGTAGTTTCAAAACATCTGGGGTGCCAATGTTCCCCATCATTGTTATAGTGCATATACTATGAAAAAAAAAAATTTCCCTGCGCCGCTAAAATGTTCGGGTTTGGCATAAAAAAAGGTGGCAACCCTTTATATACTGCCAATGAGAAAAGGTATTTTAGCAGTGTTGATTTTGGCATCAAATTTTGATTTAGTTATAGTCTTTTGAATAAAATGCCATTTTAGTTTTAGTCCCATTTTAGTCATCTGCAATTGTTTTAGTTTTAGTCTTTGACTAAAATGCCATTTTAGTTTTAGTCCAGCCAGCAGCTGAATGGGGCCAGGGATAAGTCATTGGTTTCTAGGACTGTTGGCTGCACAGTTGACAGTGTCCTAGCCAGCAAGGGGCTTAACATGAACTGCAGATGTAGTGTCTGCAGTATGTCCGTGCCACCCCCCCCCCCCTTCCAGATTCATGGACCTGTTCCCAGGGGCAGACTGGCAACTTTCAGTCCAGGGGGCAAGTAGAAACCAGAGGCCCAGGGTGCAGCGACTCGGCCCCACTCTCCCTCTTACCGGCCTCCTCCTGATCCCCCATTCCAAACTGAAGCCCTGCTCCAGGTACTCTCTACTCACCGGCTGAATCTGGGTTCCCAACCTGGCCAGCAGGGGATGGTTGGGGGAGAGCTGGGACAGCTCGGTTGGGGCTGGCCAGGGCAGGAGAGTCTCCAGTGGGGCATGTAACCGGCCTCTGCTCAGACACAGATTACACCATCCATGCTGGGATGGGAGGCCTGCGCTCTGTCCTTGTCTTCATCCTTAACTCAATAGGTCAGTGCCAGAGTATTTTTACTTCTCTTCACCAGGAATTCCTTAGGCATGTCTGTGGCAGAAGCGGTGCTGCCTTTTTACAGGACATCAGAGCGGCCCAGGGGGCATTTTCCCCCCTGCCCCCTGGCCCAGTCCTCCCCTGCCTGTTCCCGATAAGTACATGAATCTGTTGCTTACACTGACATTTTTTTGTGAAGGGCGTCAGAAGGACCCTTTCACAATGATCGGTTTTTGATATGCTTTTGGTGTTTAAAAAGCGGAACAAAAATGCATGAAAAATGTATCCCTTTAAATCCTATGGGTCTCTTCACGCGGTTGCAGTGCGTTTTTAAAAGTCCTGCAAGCTGAATTTTTTTGTGTATCGGTGTAAATGCACCTCCTCATTGAAATGAATGAAAAACGCATCAAACTGTTTCGAGTCACATGTCCATGAGTGGAGTCAGGCAACCAGAAAACGCACCAAAAATGCATACATGTATTTACTGAGTTTAGTCGATGGAGCGTGTGAAAGGGTCCTAAAGAGTTTCTATGACACTATATATAAATTCCTCTTCTAAAATAAATACCCTCCTAATCACATTGTCTTGTTTCAAGGCCACAGTTCCGCTCTAATGCAGGTACAAATACTGCAACCCAAATAATCTGATGTATTTCTATCCCACCTTGGGTTATGTACAGTATATTCCTACCTATTCAGCTCACCTTTATAAGAATAAGATATGATAAACCTGTGTGCACAGTATTTCTTCCATGTATGTGTACACTTCACCTATGACCTAAATAATATTACCTCTGACTCACATATCCAGAGAAATGTAATGATTCATGGTAAAAAAGATTTCAAAATAATACACATAGCCGATGAACAAACACCCACCCGAGGGTGTCGGGTCATACGGTGCATGTTGTATTTTTAGTATATTTTTCTTATCCTAATTACCTCATTTTTAAACCTAAGTACCCCGTTTGTCACCTACTTTCAATAATAATCGAGTCTGTCAGTCTGCACTAAAAACACCCAGAAGCAGAGAAGATGGCAATAATTTAGATGAAATTGGGGGATGTAACTTGCACATGGGATACTAAAATGTTCCAAACAGTATGCATGTGGCTTAATATACAGTACATCTGCACTTTGGGGGTTGGTAAAACAGGAGGTTAAGCCACGTTTTTACACCCCCCAATCACCATCCCTCAGCTGCAAAGTCAGCCGTACAGTGGTATCGCATGTCACAATGTTTTGCATTGCAGTGTGG
This sequence comes from Pelophylax lessonae, assembly GCF_965119305.1. Lineage (NCBI taxonomy): Eukaryota > Metazoa > Chordata > Amphibia > Anura > Ranidae > Pelophylax > Pelophylax lessonae. Next base: position 639,778,285 of record NC_138769.1, on the reverse strand, counting down.
CAAAAATGATCCCCTCCGTTGTGTTGGGCAGGCAGCACAGCACACCAAACATGACTTATTCTTGTGAATGGGGTCACACCGCAACTGCTCAGCAATGAATGTGGCAGGCTTCTAGGGGTAATACAGGCGAGATAATGCCTCCTCACAGACTCCAAAATTCCCTCTAAAAAGTGATCCGCCATGCAATGCCTTACAGAGGGCAATGCCAGTGTAAATGGGACCTTATGGCAACAGTAAAAACAGGCAGCCCAGCCACATTTTGCAACCCCCACCCCTGGCTGCCCACCTAAATCCTAACCTTACCAGGGCTGTACACATGCCATACCTCAATGCTCTGCTTCACGGGGGCAGTCATTTTAACTTGGCCTGCAGTGTCTGACAGCTGGCACTGCCTGTCGAACCTGCCCATTGAGGTCACCTTTGCTCTTGGTTGTGGTGCGATCTTTTAATACTAAAATATACTATAATACTAAATAATACTAAAATAATAATACTAAAATATACTATAATACTAAATAATACTAAAATAATAATACTAAAATATACTATAATACTAAATAATACTAAAATAATAATACTAAAATATACTATAATACTAAATAATACTAAACAAATAATACTAAAATATACTATAATACTAAATAATACTAAAATATTAATAATAAAATATACTATAATACTAAATAATACTAGAATAATAATACTAAAATATACTTTAATACTAAAATAATAATACTAAAATATACTATAATACTAAATAATACTAAAATAATAATACTAAAATACTTTAAAAAGCGGTTGTTCAGGAGGAGGCAGTATCGCTACCTGCACACCTGAAAGATGCTGCTATACGACTCTCTGAAAAGTGACCCACCACAGATCACTTTTCAGAGGGTGAAATGTGAAAGAGCCCGTATAACCGTTGAAGGGGGAGAGGGGGGCACAGACACTAGAAGAAAGTTGCATCCCTAGAAGAAACGGAGACTAGAACCTAATGCAGAAAACGCCACACAAGATGTAAGGTGTCCAGTTTTAGAAAGACTGAATAAGTCTAGGTTCACACTTAAGCAGGGGGCAGCTGATGCATTTTGCTGGTGTGTTTTACGTTTATTTGCCAAGCGTTTTTGACATTTTTTTGTGTGTTTTGCGTTTTTGGCAGGTATCTGTTGTCATGCAGGAGAAACCAGCACAAACGCATCAAACTGCGATTTTAATGTGTTTCTGCTGTGGTTTCTATTGAAGTCTTTGGAACCAAAAATGCAACCTGCTACAGGCAAAAAAGTCCCCGACCCTTTAAAAAAAAAAACGCACTAGTGGAAAATGCACAGATGTGAATGTGACCCATGGGAAATCATATTAAATGGACTGTAGTGCATTTCTGCAAAACTGAAAACGCACTGAGAAACGCATAGGTGTGAACCAGGCTAAGTGAATTTTCACACATTTTACAGTCCAATCGTATCATCCCTGGAAAATCCCGATATAGTGCTAGAGACTACCTGAATAATCTTATTTGGTAGGCCCAACCATAACATTGTTGCTGGTAAATCTGAAGAATATTGTTCAATCAGATTGATGTAAGTGTGTCCCCAGCTTTACACAAAAATCACCAGCAAAACTAACTGGAAATACTGGAATACTTCAGGGCATTTACCATCAGGGGAAAATAGTTTCCATGTATCTTTTTTCCCATACAAATATAACAAACTCACTTCCTATATCTGAAAGCATTGCCAGATGTATTTTTTTCCCAGTAATGGAACCATTGGGGGTGACCTGCAGTACTGGGTCATTGGTCTGAATCCTGACCCAGAACACGATCTGCATGCAGTTAGCATGTTTTCTCTGCACTTGCAAAGGTTTGGTCCAGGTACTTCTGGTTTCCTCACACACTTGTAAGTAGGGATTAATACCCCCTTACCTGGGAGGAGTTGTGGGTAGAGCCTGTACCTATTTACAATCTGGTGTAGGTGATCTCCTCGGCAGAAGGAGTATGAGAACAGGTTAGCCCTGACATATGCAATGTAATGCCTCGTACACACGCAACGATTATTGCCCGACCGATCGTCCGACTTTTGTCCAGAGTTGTGTTTTGTTGGTCGGAATGTGCCTAGACTGCACAAGAATTTTCTCGGCCAACAAAAATCTACTTCAGAAGTGATGTCATGTGCTGGTTTACTTTCCGTGTGTTTTTTCTTCTCTGAGCATGCCCAGTCTTGCTCATCAGATTTTTGTCTGCCGAAATCTGTACTGACTGACGGAAAATCGGCCGTTGTGTTGACGGCCAGCAAAAATTTTATAGCCTGCACACCAGATTTTTTTCGGCCGAAAAGTCGGAGTCGGTTGTCGAAAGCATCATACTAACAAGCCGAAAATCGACCGATCGGACGTTGGCCGAAAATTACCGCCCAATAATCGATGCGTGTGTACGAGGCATAAGTCTGAAACTTGAAGAGAAAAGGTCCTTCCAGGCCCAGAGAGACTCTACAAAAGGAACCACTGAAAGAGAACTCAAGGTGGAAAATGCAGGAAGATGGCTGGACTTTGAGTTCAAGTTTATTGCATTATGTTCTGTAAGACTAACCTGGGTTGTAGAGATGAATAAGCTGCTTTGCAGAGTTTTGCATGTGTTGTTTCACAGTAAAATCGTTAAAAAGCTACTTGTGAGGAAATTCCTTTATCCGTGAAGGTGGGCCTCAGGTCAGAAGAATTTGAGTACAATATGGTGAAGTTCCTCCCCTTACATGGGTGTACATAGCCCAAGAAGAAGAGGGAAGGTGTCCCTGGCCAGTTGGTAGAAGCTGTCTGCAAATCGTTGCTGCCAATACACTCCAAAGACAATATGGTGGGCCAATTGGCTTCTTTCAAAATTAGCCTTTGTATTTTTGTCTAAAGATTTAACAGGAGACCTGGGTAACACTTCTTACCAGTGGCTAATGCAGCTTTGGTCCTCATTTCAGTCATAGAGCCACAGAAACTCTACCGAAGATTACAATGTGTTCATGGTAGTAGATGAATGGAACCATCTTTTGTACTTCTATAGTATAAAGCCCCGTACACACGAGTAGAAATTCAGTTGGGAAATTTCGTCTGACCACCAATCTGCCGAATTTTCGGCTTGTTAGTATGGTGCTTCCGACAACCGACTCCAACTTTTCGGCCGAAAAAATCCTGGTGTGCAGGCTATATAATTTTTGTCGTCCGTCAAAACTTGTCCGATTTTTGTCTCAATAGTACAGATTTTGATGGGGAACAATCTTATGAGCAAGACTAGGCATGCTCAGAGATGAAAGAACACAAAGAAAGCAATCCAACACATGACATCACTTCTGAAGTAGAATTCTGTTGTCCGGGAACATTTGTGTGCAGTCTAGCGCACATTCCAACCAACAGACACCACTCTGGACAAAAGACGGAGGACCGGTCGGCGGAAATTCGTTGCGTGTGTACGAGGCTTAAGGCTCCACACCTGAGGGTCAGGGTTTTCTTCAGGTTTTTTTTTTTTTCCTTACAGTTCTACAAGCGTTTTAGATTCAATGTGCCATACAGGAAATTCTCACGGCCAGGATTGCACATTTTTGGCCCTATAGACTTTTATTGTGGGAGCGCGTGAGAAATGTACATAATGCGTTTTTTGTTTTTTTTCCCTCAGACGCTCCTATTGAAGCCTATGAGGCCAAAAATGCCCAAATCTGCCTGAAAAGAAACGCTTGTAATTTTTCAAACAGGCATCTAGCAGGAGGCGCCTGCGCACCTAGGTGTGAACAGGCACCATTTAACCACTTCTGGACCGGAAGGATTTACCCCCTTAATGACAAGGCCATTTTTTTGCAATACGGCACTGCGTTACTTTAACTGACAATTGAGCTGTCACCCTAATAAAATTAACCACTTGCCTACAGTGCACTTTCACCCCCTTCCTGCCCAGACTGATTTTCAGCTTTCAGCGCTCTCACACTTTGAATGACAATTACTCAGTCATGCAACACTGTACCCATAAAAAATTTGCGTCCTTTTTTTCACACAAATAGAGCTTTCTTTTGATGGTATTTAATCACTACTGGGTTTTTTATTTTTTGTGCTTTAAATAAAAAAAGACTGAAAATATTGTGAAAAAACGCATTTTTCTTTGTTTCTGTCATAAAATTTAGCAAATGAGTAATTTTTCTTCACAAATTTTGGCCAAAATTTATACTGCTACTTATCTTTGGTAAAAATAACCCAAATAAGTGTATATTATTTGGTCTTTGTGAAAGTTATAGAGTCCACAAGTTATGGTGCTATTCATTGAAAATTGATCACACTTGACCACACCTGATGTACTGAAGGCCTATCTCATTTCTTGAGACACTAAAAAGTCAGGAAAGTACAAATACCCCCCAAATGACCCCTTTTTGGAAAGTAGACATTCCAAGGTATTTAATAAGTGGCATGGTGAGTTTTTTGAAGTTGTCATTTTTTCCCACAACTCTTTGCAAAATGAAGGTTTTTTTTTTTTTTTACAAATTGACGTATTAACAGGTTATTTCTCTCACACAGCATATGTATACTTGCAACTACACCCCAAAACACATTCTACTACTCCTCCTCCTGAGTATGGCGATACCACATGTGTGAGACTTTTTCACAGCCTGGCCACATACAGAGGCCTAACATCCAAGTAGTACCGTCCGGCATTCTAGGAGCACAAATTACACATATAATTTCCTGACAACCTATCGTACTTTTGAAGGCCCTGGAGCACCAGGACAATGGAAACCCCCATAAAATGACCCCATTTTGAAAAGCAAACAGCCCAACGTATAATTTTTGAGGCATAATGAGTCTTTTGAATATGTCATTTTTTTCCACAAGTTTTTGGATAATGTGGAAAGAAAATGAAAACACATTTTTTTTACACAAAGCTGTCCATTTATGCAATATTTCTAACACATATCATGTACATAGCAAAAATTGCACCCCAAAATACATTCTGCTATTCCTCCTGAGTATGGCGATACCACATGTGTAACACTTTTTCACAGCCTGGCCACATACATAGGCCTAACATCCAAGTAGTGCTTTGCACAAAGTTGTCCATTTATCCACTTTAAGACTGGGCCTATTTTTGACACTTGGTGTTTACAAGCTAAAATCATTTTTTTTGCTAGAAAACTACTTGTAACCCCCAAACATTATATATTTTTTTAGCAGAGACCCTAGAGAATAAAATGGAGATCGTTGCAATATTTTTTATCACACCATATTTGCGCAGCAGTCTTCAAAATGCGATTTTTTTGAAAAAAATTCACTTTTTTGAACTAAAAAATAAGAAAACAGCAAATTTAGCCCAATTTTTTTCCATAATGTGAAGGATAATGTTACGCCGAGTAATTAGATACCCAACATGTCATGCTTCAAAATTGCGCATGCTCACAGAATGGCGCCAAACATTGGTACTTAAAAATCCCCATAGGCAACAATTTAAAAATTTCTGCAGGTTACTAGCTTAGAGTTACAGAGGAGGTCTAGGGCTCAAATTATTGCTCTCGCTCTAACGATCGCGGCGATACCTCACATGTATGGTTTGAACACCGTTTACATATGTGGGCGGGACTTGCGTATGCGTTTGCTTCTGCGCGCGAGCTAACGGGGACAGGGCGCTTTAATTTTTTTTTTTTTCCTATTTATTTTATTTATTATTTTTTTATTTTTACACAGTTTAAAAAAAAAAATGTTTTGATCATTTTTATTCCTATTACAAGGAATGTAATCATTCCTTGTAATAGAAATAGGCATGACAGGTCCTCTATATTGTGAGATCTGGGGTCAAAAAGACCTCACACCTCACAACTACACTAAAAAAGAAAAAAAAAAAAAATTGTTGAAAGAGGAAAAAAAAGAAAAAGAAAAAAAAAAAGCGGCCCTTTAAACCGGTTGCTAGGCAACGTCTTTTGACATAGCTCCGGTCCTCCAAGACCATAGAGTCGAGTGAGGGCCATCTTGCCCTCACTCGACTTCCTGTCTCTGAGGATCCGGGACTGGATAGTTTTCCCCCGCTGCTGGCGGGTCCGGTAAGCTGGGAAAACGTCTGGGACGCGGCAGGAGGGGGGGGGGGCACCTCTTCCCCTGCACCGTAAGGGTAATTCCGCGGCTAATCCGCCACTGGGACCACCCTTATCTGAAAGCCGACCGCCCGCCGTTTCAAAAAATACCGGGGTTATGGGGGCTATCTGCTGCCATAACCCCAGTATTTAGCTTTTAATGGCCGACGCATATAGTCGTTAGGTGGTCAGTAAGTGATTGCATGTATATGGCAAACAGGTGACGATGACTGATGGGGTGACAGGTGAGGATGACTGATGGGGTGACAGGTGACGATGACTGATGGGGTGACAGGTGACGATGACTGATGGGGTGACAGGTGACAATGACTGATGGGGTGACAGGTGACAATGACTGATGGGGTGACAGGTGACGATGACTGATGGGGTGACAGGTGACGATGATTGATGAGGTGACAGGTGATGTTGATTGATGAGGTGACAGGTGATGATGATTGATGAGGTGACAGGTGATGATGATTAATGAGGTGACAAGTGACGATGATTGATGGGGTGACAGATGACAATCACTGACGGGGTGACATGTGACGATGATTGATGGGGTGACAAGTGACGATCACTGATGGGGTGACAAGTGACGATGATTGATGGGGTGACAGATGACGATGACTGATGGGGTGACAGGTGACGGTGATTGATGAGGTGACAGGTGATGATGATTGATGAGGTGACAAGTGACGATGATTGATGGGGTGACAGATGACAATCACTGACGGGGTGACATGTGACGATGATTGATGGGGTGACATGTGACTATGATTGATGGGGTGACAAGTGACGATGATTGATAGGGTGACAGATGACGATGACTGATGGGGTGACAGGTGACGGTGATTGATGGGGTGACAGGTGACGGTGACTGATGGGGTGACAGGTGACGGTGATTGATGGGGTGGCAGGTGACGGGCGATGGCCACTGATGGGTGACAGGTGACGGGCGATGGTGCACGGCGGTACTGATGGCAGTCTCTGGTGACCGGTGAACTTTAGGCTACGTTCACATATGAGCGTAGCGATCATGGGCAGAATCACTGCGATTCTGCCCGCAATCCAGAAATCATATCAAATTGCGGGACGCCTGTGCGTTGCCCGTGATTTGCAATAGCACCCCAAACGCTGTGCGATGTTGCTGCGATTTTCGCCTGCCGAATCGAGGTAACATCACGCAAACAACGCATGACGCCCCAAAGAAGCTCTTGTACCTTTTTTGGGCGTCATGCGTTGTTTGCGCGATGTTACCGCGACTCGGCAGGCGGAAATGGCGGCAACATCGCACAGCGTTTGGGGTGCTATTGCAAAAAACGGGCAACGCACAGGCGTCCCGCAATTTGCAATGATTTCCGGATCGCGGCAGAATCGCTGTGATTCTGCCCGCGATCGCTGCGCTCACATGTGAACGTTATGGGTGTCAATTTCTGGCCACTGATGAGGTGACTGTTGGGTGACAGGTGACATTGGGGGGACCTTTATTTGTGTGATTTTACTTTTGACAGGTGTACAGAGCAGTAACTCACTATTTCTAGCTCTGCTCTCCTCATACTGGAAGCTGTATGAGGGGAGAAGAGCTAGTAACAGTGAGTTACTGCTCTTTGTTTACATTCACAGCCGATCACTTAGTAAACAGTCACTGTCAGTGACTGTTTACTACCGCCGGTGACAGCTGTGTTCCTACGGAACACAGTGCCACCGACATGACCGCGCTGCGCGCTCCCGATCATCTTCCGGGCTCCGCTATTGTGATCGGCTGTGTCATTGGAACACAGCCGATCACGTGGGAAACAGCCATGCCTATTGGCTGTTTCCCCCCTGCCGGTGACCGGCTGTGTCCTGGGGACACGCCGACACCGGCAGTGCACGGCGGCGCGCCCGCGATCGCGCGCCTGCCCTGCATTTCCTGCGGACGTCATATGACGTCCGCCCAGGATAATAGCCGCACCGTCCCGCCGTCATATGACGGCGGGCGGGCGGTAAGTGGTTAATGTCCTTTTTTTCCCACAAATAGAGATTTCTTTTGGTGGTATTTGATCACCTCTGCGATTTTTATTTTTTATTTTTTGCGCTATAAACAAAAAAAGAGCTACAATTCTGAAAAAAAAAAACAATATTTTTTACTTTCTGCTAAATAACATTCCCAATAGAAAAAAAAATTAAAAATCTAATTTTTTTTTTTACATTTTAGGCCAATTTGTATTCTGCTACATATTTTTGGTAAAAATAAAATCCTAATAAGTGTATATTGCATTGTGTATCGCTTCTACAAACTAGGGGAAAGATTTATGTAATTTTTATTATTATTCTTATTTTTTTTTTTACTAGTAATAACGACGATCAACGATTTTTAGCGGGACTGCGACATTGCGGCGGACAGATGGGACCCTTAACTGACATTTTTGAGACATATGGGGGGATCAGTGACATTACTACAGTAATCAGTGCTAAAAATATGCACTGTTACTGTACTAATGACACTGGCATGGAAGGGGTTAACACCAGGGGCGATCAAAGGGTTAAATGTGTCCCTAGGGGGTGCTTTCTGTGTGGGGGATGGGCTTGCTGCATGAACCTGTGTTCTTGAATAGGAGGAACACAGAATCCCTGTATTCATTACTGACAGAACAGCTGTGTGTCGTGTTTACAACGGCAGACCGCTGTTCTGTCTCCACGGGGAGCGATCGCGGCCGCCGGACCCGCTGATTAGCTTCCCCTGTGGCGAATGGGTGCGTGCTCCCCCGCTAGTGGTCCCGCGAAGCGACGTACAGGTAAGTTGTTCCGCGGGACAGAACCGACCTGCCACTGCTGGTCGGCAAGTGGTTAAACAATCTAATTTCTAATGTTGAGCGTTCTTTAGCTTTGAGCTACAATATGCTTAACTGTGAATCCCAGATAGCAAGGATAACTTGTCACAAATTTGTGGCAGTTTTGATTTGTAAGTCTGTTAACTTGCTGCACATTTTCACTGGCAAGTTGTACACTTGCAGAGCACTTGAAGCACAAGTTCTAGTTGACACTTTTCTAATTTGTAGCAAATTTGCATGTCAAGTCTCTAGCAAGAGCAAAGTTGCAGTGGTGAGTCTACAGCAAGAGCTCTGCAAATCACAGTGCCCCCTGTGGTGGGATGACTATTGTACAACATAACTAAACCAGAACTTGCAGCAGATTTGCAGAATGTTTGCAAAGAAAGTTGATCTGGAGTCATGCAATGCAGACTTGCTGCAATTGTGCAACAAACTTGTGAAGCCTGGCAAGTCTAGCAATAGCTTAGCAAGTCATTTTCAAACTTGCAGTACAATTGCTTGCTATCTGGGATAGCATGAGTCCTAAAAGCTCTTTCTCATGCCTTTTTAAATTCCATCTTGTGCTACAGTTAAGCTGGATACACACTATCCAACTTTTGTGGTTCGATTTCCTTCAGATTTACCTTTATGTAGTGCAAAGGCCTGCCAGATTGCATACAAATTGAAAGTGTTTAGGTTTGACCTCATATTATCTGGTTTTGGTAAGTCTAAAGGAAAAAGTCTTCAGAAAATCTTATAGTGTGTATGGCCCATTACTCTATCGCAGAGCTGCCAATCTGATTTCACCTAATGTGTTATTGGGCCTTACACTTGCGGAATTTTGTTAAAAAATTGTAATTTTCAGGCCATTTTGTTTGTTTGTCCTCTGGATGTAGGGACTACAGGTAACAGGGTGCCTTGGCAAGGCCTGAGGCATGCGCATGTATTTGCAAATCTTTGCAGACTAAACCCTTGTTTTAACGCATACTATTAGACAGGTTAATTTGGTTGGTCGTAGGCTGGCCGATAAGTAGCGCATGGAATTTTCCTGGGATTTTTCCTTGGCCTTCTTTTGATGGTTGACTTCAGTACAACCAATCGATGGGCTTCAGTCAGGGCCGGTGCTTCCACTAGGCAAACTAGGCAGCCGCCTAGGGCGCATTGCCACCTAGGGGCGCATCCATGAGGAAGGGAGCCCACCGGAGTGCTGCCTGCATGATGATCCTCTTTGTCTGGAGCTGAGTGGCATAAACCCTGGGCAGGATGTAACTCTCTACACTGAGCTGGTGGACAGCCATTCATTTCCCTGGGTCGGTATTAAGCAGGGAGTGGAGGAGAGCTGAACCTGAGCCGGAGCTCGGCACTGGAGGGCGGCACCTTTACTGGAGCAGAAGAGACAAGGCACCGGAATGGTCTAAGGAGGTTGGTAATGAAGGATGTGTGGAGCTCTCTGACTGCTGCTTCTCCCTCCACCAGGAGCCGGTTGGAGCTGTGGTGAGCACTGTGGTCCAGGAGAGGAGCATCCTGGAAGAAGGAATCAGCAGGATCATGGTCAAGGAGGGAATAGTGCAGGCCACTCTCTTCATACTGCCCAGTGAGAGTCCCCAGAACAGGGGATCAGGGTCCCTGGGTGTGACATGGAGGATCCCTGGTGTGAAAGAGAATCGGGGTCACCAGGTGTGCCATGGGTAATCGGAGTCACCAGGTGCGACATGGGGGATAGGGGTCACGAGTGTAACAGGGGTTTGAGGTCACCAGGTGTGCAATGAGGAATTGGGATCCCTGGGTGTGCCATGGGGGATTGAGGTCCCCAGGTGTGACATGGAAGAACATCCAGGTCCCCAGGTGTGACATGGCAGAACATCAGGGGCTCCTGGTGTGACATAGAGGAACGTTGGGGTCACTGAGTATGACTGCATGACATGGAGGAACACAGGGGTCCCTGGGTGTGACATGGTGGAACATCGGGGTCAGTGGATATGACAGCATGACATGGAGGAATATTGGGGTGCCAGGATGTGACATGGAAAAACATTAGGGTCCCTGGGTGTGATATAGGGGGACATCAGGGTCCCCAGGTGTGACATGGAGGAATATGGGGTCCCCGGGTATGACAGCATTACATGGAGGAACAATCAGATCAGGGTCACTGGATATGACAGAGGAGTTTTAAACCCCTTCCCTTTTTATTTATTTGGGGGGGGGGGGGGGTGGGCGCAAGTAGCTGGTCTTGCCTAGGGTGTAAAATAGTGTAGCACCGGCCCTGGTTGCAGTACAAGCAGCTTTTTGGCTTTTATCATTCGATTTCTGGCGGTGGCTATAGCCACAGTGATTATTGTATTCTAATGGCTGGGAAACCGCTGTCAGAATGCAATGAATGCAGCAAGAGGGATCCCCTATCCACACTAGCTGTGCTGATGAGGGAATCAAGCAATATCTTTCCTTCAACTGGTGACTGAAGGAAAGACATTTGCATAAAATATGGCTAGCTTTACTGTTCTTTGCGCATTTACACAGCAATTTGCACTTGCTGAAAGCCGCCTGTCTGATAACCATCTCCAGTCTACAACTTCTAGCAAAGAAAAGCTGTGTGCGGTTATAAACTGTGGAAATAAAGGGATCTTATTCAGGCTTTCAGTGTTGAGGAATTCCTCTGGTGTTATTGCTACATGTTACAAGTCAGACCTGCAGTGAAGCGTTAAATTCTTTCAGAAGCATTAGCATATCTGAGACGAGTCACTGGGCTGAGGAGCTCTTAAAAGACCAGTTTGAGCTGGAGAACTCGTTTTAATTATAGGTTTTAGCTGCAGTCTAACTAGATTTTGCACCTAGGCTTTTTTCTAAGTGCTGTTTTCCAAGTGCAAGTTGTCGTTAAGCGTGATGGCTGTAAAGCTGCACAAAGCAGGGTGGAGCACGTTTGAATTTGCATTATTCAATCCCTGTGTGAGCGTCTCCTGACCTTGAAAGGAGTAATCTCTTGGAAAATGTTGCTCTTCCCACCAGAGGCCCTTAAAATAAAACACATCCCATTGAGTAGGGGGTGGATTGGCAAGGATATTCAGAAAGTCAGTGACAATAACTGCTTCAGACGTTGGAAGCACCCTTTTCCCATGATTACCCATAGTTATCCCACTTATTGCCTGAGCTTCATATTGGATGTGGAATCCACCAATTCATGGCCTTGGGCTGGCCACAAACACTAATTTTCAAGCAATTTCAATTAGCTGTATATCATAAAACCAACAGAGAGAACTAAGGTAACCAACCATTAACCAAGATCATTTCACAGTGTCAATGGAAAGCTGTGGTGGAAGGCTGAGTTCATTAGTTTGCTCAATTTTGAAAATGAAATAGTTGATGTTACTGATATTGCCTTAAAGTGGAGTTCCACCCTAAGAATGAACTTTGCAGCATCAGTTAGAGTAAAAAAACCTGAAAAAGAATTGGATAATTAATTTTTTTTTGTTTCACTTACCTTTTTTTTAATGAAAATTAACTTTACCTTCCTTCCTCCTTATGCGGCTGCGGCCCCCGACGTCACTTCCTCCTTTGCATTGCGCCCTGGGAGATGAGCGTCATCAATCCCAGGATGCAATGAGAATGGCCGGCCGCTACTCTGATTGCCGATCGCCATCTACAGCGCATGCGCGAGATTGCGATCGGCATTCTGGGTAGCCAGGAACCAGGAAGAGGGGTAAAGCGGGGGAAACAGCTGCCCACACCAGAGATGGCCGTGCTCTGCAATCAATTTTAAAGGTAAGAATTTATCTTTATTCCATTACTGTACTGTACTGTAATGTGGGGTTAGTGTTAGTGTAATTGGCGATAGCTTAGGTTTAGAAGGGTATTTTTATGTAAATAAATTTTCTGTGGCCGGAACTCCACTTTAAAATTGACATTTTTCAGGTCAGCATGAAGGGATACCATTGGAATGGACCTTTAGTGCTGGTTCACACTACAGCGATGTCAGACATTGCATGTGATTCACACTGCACTGCTATGCAAATCACATGCGATTTGCGATGTAAATTCAGCCATACAGATTATATGGCTGAATTTGCAATGCTTTCAGACCAAATTCGTGCAGGACCCTTTTTTTTTGGTCTGCACCACACCTATGCGATCCAATTCCTGTCTGAATTGACAGTTGGCACTGTGATATGCAAACTGATCTGGATGTGTCGTTACCTTTGTATTGACACTCCCAGCAGTTCACATATGTCAGTGTAAACTGCATGCAAGTTAGGTGCGATGCAGGAACCTGCAGTGGATTTGCAGGGTACCCGCATCGCACCAGCGTGAACTGACACTTAAACTGAAACGGTAGAAAAAAAAAAAAACGTACATGGTAAAATGTAATCAATCTGACAAATCAAAACTTGACTATCTTTGGCCAGAATTATGCTTAGGACAAACATAGATCTATATTAAGACAAAAAAGTTAATAAAAACAAAATACATAATGTGTAAAAAAATAAAATCAAATAAAAACAGACAGACTTCCCCACTTGGTCTTTTTTTTCTTCTGTCACTGTTCTATGATTCTTTTGACAACTGAAATGATTTAGCCATCAGTAGAGTGGTCTTTTGTAAGCACTGTTCAAAAACAATGAAAACATTGGTGGTGTTAACCCATTCGTGGTGGCTTCCAATAGGGATGAGCCAAATAGCTGTCCTTGTTCAGTAGAAGCTAAGCATCATATATACAGCTTCCCACTGTCAATGGTTCCTAATCAACCACTGTCACCACCACACATTGCTTACATGGCTGAGAATTCCAGTGACATTACTGCCCAATTAAGGTCACTGATCATATGGCCATGGCTATATTGGCTCAATGATGTCACTACTATCCCTGCCCCTTTCCGTTATATAGCTGATGACAGGGGAGTTATCATTTGATGAACAATACCCTCTGGATGGGTCATGTGTGCAGGGTTCGTCAGGTTTATAATTTGTCATTGTGATTGACAATATATATATAACGAAGGACTTTTTTTTAGTTATTTTTTTAAAAAAAGTCATAGTCTTGGGTGTTTTGTGAGGGCATGTGGCTTGACATAGTTCAGGAGTGGAGGATCCCATATGCTCATCTCCCCGCTTTTCTAGTCCGTCAGGCTACATGCTCGTATTATTAGTCTGGTATAGATTTCTTAGGAGACCTCCTTTTTTTTTTTTTTGCATGGGGTACCCCTAAAACATATTTAGGAAACTTTGCAAGGGTCTGTGATGTGTGTGTGTTTAATAGAAGCCAAAATGCCAGAAGGGAAAACTCATTGGTACATGTTCCTCAGGGCAGTGAACACCCTGTCCCCATGACCTCCCCCTCCCCCCAAGTTTTTTTGACAACTCTTTGCCCATTAGCCCAGAAAATGGGCATTATTGACTTGACAAATTCAGCTCCCATTGATTTCAATGGATTTCAAGTTTGACACTGAACTGAACCCAGGGTAGTTTGTCTCCCCCCACACATCCTTACAAATGTGTGTCAAGTGTATCAAGATCACCACGCATTTACATTTTGTTTGTGACACGTATTCACTATGCCCTGTGATTAGGCACTGTTGTCACACATTTCACAGAGCCTGTCTTCTGAACTACAGAGGTGCTGAGAGGAGGAGTCACAGGAGGTGGAGGCAGTACAAGAATTACTGATTGCAGGCAGAAAGGTACCATAGGATATGTAGTCCTTAGAAATTGAAAGTTAACAAAGGAAACGCTGCAAAGTATGGAGGGAATCCAGAAAGTTTTGGAAAGAGATAGGCAGCAGACAGGCTGCACTCACAACATAAAAGGAGATTTTTTTTAGGTAAGCTTATATTGGATTGTAAAAAATAACTATTGTTTGTATTATTGTAGCTAATACAATGCTGATGTTATAAAGAGAACATGTATGCTGGTGACCATATAACTCCATACAATATAAAAATCAGTCAGAGAGGCACAGTACAAGGGGGGTCAGAAAGGCACAGAGCAGGGAAGGCAGAAGGGCAAAGTAAAGGGAGAGGCAGGAGGGTACAGTACAGCAGTCAGGAGGGCATAGTACAGGGGGCAGGAGGTTACAGTACAGGGGCACAGTAATGTATAACCCTGAGATGGTCTCCTCAAGCAGAGCAGCGCAGGGAAGCTGTTATCACAGATCTTGCCTGTTCTGGCCATCTGTCACTGGGCTAAAAATAGAATCTGAATGACATCTCCCCCTCTACCTCTCCCCGTAGTTTCCAGTACTCTTCTGGCGCTTTGCAGAGGTAAGGGAGAATTCCTGAAGCAGAGCATTGTACTGCCCAGGGATCCCCGTGCATTAAGACTGCCCCGGCCTTTACTATTGTCAAGCCTACTTGGATGACATCTCTGCCTTGCTACTCTACTGTTCTTCTCAATTTCTCAACCTAACTGCATTCTTCCGACATCACCCTATGTATTAACACTCCTAATCACTCTGATGACCTTGTGTTCTCCCATCTCTGCACTCATTGCAACCTCTCCCTTACCCCTTTTCCTCTCTCTGATTACAACCTTATCAGTTTCCCACTCTCCACTCTAAAATTCACTAACGACCTACTAACTGCTAGAACCAATGGTCACTGCTCCATACTCATACTATTTGACCTTTCTGTCGCCTTCGATATAATTAATAACCTGCTCCTGCTCAAATGAACTTGCCTTCTGTTGTACCTCATTGCAAAAATCTTTCTAATAAAAACTATTGAAATTAAATTAACTTTCCTCCCTTGGCCTCCAAGACTCTGCTCTTTTCTGTTTCTCCTAATATCTAAATGCTCCTTTAGTGTCCCCTACAACTCCTTCTGCCCCTCACATCTTCATCTTTCCATACGGACCTCCCAAGGCTTTGTTCTTTGACCACTTTTTTCTCTATCTATACCTCCTTTGGTCAGTTGATTGCCTACCATGGCTTTCAATACCATCTCTATGCTGAAGACACCAACTCTGTCCCTCTGTCTCCTGCTCTCTAGCGCCCTCATCACCTCCTCCCATGCTTGCCTCCAGAATGTCTTTAAAGCGTCTCCTATCCTCTGGAACTTCCTACTGCACTCTCTCCATCCACCACCTACTCTGTCCACCTTCGAGCTGCGGCTACACACATCTCCCCCTCTCTCCTCGTTGGCTCACTTGCTGTGATTGACAGCTCTCGCTGCTGTCTTAGCCAATGAGGATGGAGAGTCCCAGATGAGTACAGGCTATTATGCACATTGCTAGATCGCGATGGAGCTCAGGTAAGTATTATGGGGGGCTGCTGCATAAAGGTTTTTTAACCTTTATGCATAGAATGTATGAAGGTAAAAAACCTTGAGTCTTTAGAATCACTTTAAGGCGATCCCTCAAAACTCATCTGTACAGGGAAATCTAGTCTGCTTCTACCTAACTGAACTTCTAACTTCTCCATCCAATCTTCCCACCCACTACCTTCACAGCTACTAATAGTTACACAGTTACTACCATAATTACTGTCCCACCCTTTTACATTATACGCTCTCACAAGCAGGGCCCTCTAGTCCATGATACGTGGTATTGTAAGTGTACTGTTTTACTTTTATTTTGTAAAACAGTTAGCGCTATATAAATTCTGTAGGGTAAATATATGGGTGTGTGTATTATTACCATATTATAATTTAATAATAATATATCACTACATATATATTTTCTACCATAACATCCCTATTATCTTGAAACTTAAAACTTAATATTTTCTTGCTTTCATTTGTTCCCCCAGGGCATTAGTTGATGGCTGATATTATTGCTAAATGTAAGTTTGCAGCTGCACATTCTAAGCTCATATTCATATAACTGGGTTATTCTGAAGTGTGCTATATGCCAGCCACATATCCTACATGAAATAATTGAGTTGTTTACCATCACAGCAGAAATATGCAGTAGATGATTAACTTCATCTCCAAAGTTATTACTGTATACAGTGGGCATACCAGATCTTGTTATTATCTATTGTGTTATTATCTATCTATCTTAGTATGAAATGTTGAAATAAACATTAAGCAAAGTTGAACTACAATCTGTAACAGACTAAGTATTTTTAAATTAAATTATTTTATTTTATTTTTACATTCAAGTAGCATCCATTTTGTAATATGTATTATATTGATTTCTAGCAATCATATATACAGCAGCCCTCGGACTGGGAAGAGCACTCTGAGACAGCCTCTATTGCTTTATCCAATACTGTAAATATCCTCAGAGGAGGTGACAGTAGAATTATGACCTCATCAGGGTGCATTTTCATTGTCCTAACAGCAGGCTGGGGGAGGGTCCTTAATCAAGCTTAAAGGATAACTCCACTTTCGTGGAGAAAAAACACAGCAAATAAAGAAAAAACATTCTAGCATATACAAGTGCCACACAAATCATATTGTGATTGAATGTTATAAAAAATTACTTTTCCTTTTCAATCTGCAGCTGTTGTAATTTTCGTAAAATGTAATGCAATATGGCTGCCTGGAGCTGTTCTGTACACAGAATGTGTACTGACCACACCCTAGAAACATCATTTCCTGCTTGTGTGATAGGCAGACTTCTGGGGAAATCAGTAAGCCAAAGATACAAGTCAGATTTCTGGCATCCCCTGCAACAAAAATGTCATTTTTGGTAACATACTCCCGATAGGAACATGTCTAAAGGGATGCAGGCCCAGCAGCCTTTCTCATTAGAGCCCTGCAGCTGTCACAGCTGATAAATATGAAACCACTCCCTTTTTACTCACAGAGAACTAAACAGTGATTTCTTCAGAATAACAAAAGGTAGGAATCTGCAACAAAGTTTGATAAAATTCTTGCAATGTACATAGATCACCCAGAGAGGAATGTTTTTTTTTATCAACAAAAGTGGAGTTACGCTTTAAAGCAACCCTGTCACTAATATCAAAATCTAAATAAGATAGATGAAGAAGAATGTAACACTAACCACACTAAACAGGATGGATGGATGGACATATTTGCAGTGCTGGTTGATGTATTCCAAAAAGCAGTGTCTTGCCTGGCAGGGCAGAAGACCTGATTTTTTAAAGCTGCAGTTAAGTAACACCTAAGGGCTGTATGGGCTGAACATCGGACAGCATCAGTCGGTTCACTAGAAACCGGCCGGCATTCTGCCCGTGTGTACGACAGCTGGTTCGAGCAGCTTCTGTCGAAGGGTAGACAGAAGTTATACGGCTCCAAGTGGGATTGTCACTCACATGATGTAATCCCCATAGTGGGTACTCACTCTGGCTTGTCACCACAATACAGTAATGTGAGAAAAATTGGTAGCACACCACGCTATAGAGGTGTCAAATATTTTATTCCATATGTCTAGTGAAGACAGCACAAAGACAGAGTTGCTGCTGTTAACGCGTTTCACACACATATGTATGCCTCTGTCGAAAGGGCATAACCGAAAAAAGGCCTGCCGATCAACACCTGATCAGCGCTCTCAGCCAATGGCTAAAAGTGCTGACTGGTGTGTTCTGGTGGTAGGGCAGTCTGCTGTCAGAATGCAATAGCTCAGTGGGGGAGAGTACAGGTTCTCCTCCTGAGCTCAGTTTTTTTTCATTCAGCCTGCTGGGTTGAACAAAAAAACAAACTAGTAGTGTGTACAAAGCTTAACCAGCTGGGGGAAGGATAAGACCTATGAGTGGACTGTGAAAAGAGAAGCAGCAGACTGATGAGCTTGTCTTTCGGTCACCCTGTCCTTTCCTTCTCTCAGCATGTTTCTTCTGGACTGACTTTTCCAATGGATTCCTATATTTCTATCCTTGGGATCCCTGATTCTGAACTTCTACCACCACATTCTTGTTCTTTCACTGTCTCCAAAATGTAAGAAAATAATATCAGGGACTCCTTGCAATGGACTGGTCACAGAGGGAGGCAATAAGATTTTTTTAATTGTGATCTTATGCTGTATTGGTTGGACAAAGACTTTAAAGAAACCTGCTAAATAGGTTTAAGGAGTTAGGCCCTGTTTACTCCAGGGCATTTTTCAGCTCGTAAAATGCTCATCTCTAAAGTATCAAAACGCCCAACAAACAAAATCCTATTCATTTCAATGGCCCCTGTTCACATATGAACATTTTGTCGCCTGAAGCTCAAAAAAGTACATGAGCATCTTTTTTGTCAGATTACAAGCATTTTTATTAGATGTCAATTCCTGCCTCCAAACACCTGCAAAAAAGCCCGAAAAAACCCCAATAAAAACGCCCGAAAAAAGCCCAAGCAAAAAATGCCTGAAAACGATATGCTAAGGTGTGAATGGAGCGTTAGGGGTGGAGGGCTAATGTGTTACATTACCATTACTTTCCCTCTGACCACAGGGTTCTGAAGGATTGACAGGAAGGAAAGCAACAGCACAACTAGAAATACAGAAATATGTCAAATGGTGTTTACTCACCACACGCCCTATTATTATGTATTACAGTTATTTTATACAAGGCTGACAATTTTACACAGTGGTTTACACATTGTAAACATGGGTCCCTGAATTCAAGGAGCTTACAACCTAAGGTCCCAATCTTGCATGCATAAATAGGAATCCTAGGTTGTAAGCTCCTTGAATTACACAAATACACATACCAAGGCCAATTTAGAGAGGAGTCATTAACCTAGCAGCAAGTCTTGTTGAGTGTGGGAGGAAACTGGGGGGAAGCACAGGAAGAACATGCAAACACCATGCAAGGTAATGTCCTGTTTGGTATTCGAGGCAAGAACCCTGGTGCTGCAACCCAGCTCACTCCACTGATACCCTTTAGTTTACTTTTTCTTTTACAAAGAAACTGAGATTGTAGAATGACAGATACAGTGCCTTAAAAAAAGTTTTCATACCCCTTGACATTTTCCACATTTTGTCATGTAACAACCAAAAACGTAAATGTATTTTATTGGGATGTTAAGCACCAACACAAAGTGGCACATAATTGTGAAGTGGAAGGAAAATGATAAATGGTTTTCAAAATTCTTTACAAAAAATATCTGAAATGTGTGGCATGCATTTGTATTTAGCCCCCTTGACTCTGAAATACCTAACTAAAATTGAATTAGTACAGGCGGTCCCCAGGTTACAAATAAGATAGGGACTGTAGGTTTGTTCTTAATTCAAATTTGTTTGGAAGTTGGAACAGGTACATTTTTTAAGTTTAGCTCCAGCCAAAAGAATCATTTTTAGGTTAATTGGATAGCACAGGGAAGGGTTAACACCCCTGTACCATTTGTTTTGCTCATAGTACTCCTGTTCAGAAGATTTCACCTCCCATTCTATCCCTATGACAACTATATTTTGAAAATTTTGGGTTATTGTGGAAACAAGGATTGGTGATAAAGCTTCAGTTGAGACACCATTTTACCATGAATACTCTTACAGGAGTGAATTTCTCTTCCTAGGGGTAGATTTCTCCTCACTTCCTGTTGTCTCTTCGTTTGTAAGTAGGAGTTGTTTGTAAGTCGGATGTTCGTAACCCAAGGACCGCCTGTAAATAGAGTCCACCTGTGTGTAATGTAATCTGTTCTGTGAAGCCCTCAGAGGTTTTCTAAAGAACCTTAGTGAACAAACAGCGTCATGAAGGCCAAGGAACACACCAGACAAGTCAGGGATAAAGTTGTGAAGAAGTTTAAAGCAGGGTTAGGTTAAAAAAAAAATACCCCAAGCTTTCAACATCTCAATGAGCACTGTTCAATCCATCATCTAAAAATGGACAGAGTATGGCACAAGTGCAAACCTACCAAGACATGGCTGTCCACCGAACTGACAGGCTGGGCAAGGAGAGCATTAATCAGAGAAGCATCCAAGAGGCCCATGGTAACTCTGGAGGAGCTGCAGAGATCCACAGCTCAGGTGGGAGAATCTGTCCACAGGAGAACTATTAGTCGTGCACTCCACAAATCTGGCCTTTATGGAAGAGCGGCAAGAAGAAAGCTGGTGGAGACATACCCAAAAAGGCTTGCAGCTGTAATTGCAGAGAAAGGTGGATCTACAAAGTATTGACCCAGGATATTTTTACAAAATAAACAAAAACATACATCCCCTTCAAGAGGGCCCAGAAAATATAGACACAGTATGCACTGCATAATAGTTGATCCACCGGGTTGCAGTCAGTACATTCAATGTTCAGAGGGCATGAAGACTCAAGACTTCCTGGAATACTTTGAAAAAGTACAGCACCATTAACCACCTTGGCTCAACGCAGTGTTTTTCAAAATAATTCTTGCTACATACAGGTGCATCTCATAAAATCGTCACGGATCCCGACGAAGTATTGAGTGCATAGTATACTGTACATGGACATACTTTTCAGAAAACCAACATTTCTGTAATAAAAATCCTTTTTTTTATTGGTGTTTTGTAATATTCTAATTTTCTGAGATACTACATTTTGGGGGTTCACTAGCTTTAAGCCATAATCATCAAAATTTAAAGAATGAAATGCTTGAAACATATCACTCTGTGTGTAACACATCTATATAAAATAAATTAATTTCACTTCTTGAATTGAATTACTGAAATAAATTACCTTTTTGAAGATATTCTAATTTTATGAGATGTACCTCTATATAAACATATTTAAAAAAAAAAAACACAAAAGTTTCTTTACTCCTTACCAAAACCAAGGTTATTATAATATTGATACCACCTCCGCTAATGGTGAATATACATCAAATTCTCCAACACAAGTGCTAAGTTTTTTTTTTTTTTATTAAGTACAATGTATGTTTCAATGCAGCGAATAGCTGCTGTGTAGCATTGCTCCTTGGGGGTTGCTTGAAATCGAATGTTCCTCTGTGCAGCCTTGACCCTGTGAACTTTCCAACCCTCCTGAGACTCTAGGTTCAGACACGTTGTGTACACCTTTAAATAACACACTAACACAAAGGAGCATTATAATGTAGGTCTAAAAATGAGAGTATGGGTTAAATAGTTGTAATAGTGTAAAATATGAACTGGAATAGGGAATATGATGGGCTAGACACTACCTTAGGCGGTGTCATGAATCCAAGAGCAGTCCAGTCTGATAAAGAAAGACCAAAGCTGATCCAGGGGATGTCTGACCCGGGGGCTGAGGCATGGATCAATGCCAGCACACAAGGGCAGTGGGGAGGAGAGGATCAGAAACGGAATAATGATAAATAAACCAATGGGAAGGCTTCAGAGATGTCAGTCAAAGAATGATGGCAAGGACACATTGGGAACACACGCAATCTGAAAATATATGTATAAATTGAATAAATATTTGGAATAAATATATTGAAGAAAAAGCAATCTCAAAATATCCATGATTTATAGGGCGTATAGGATCAGACAATTGAACCCAAAAAAAAATGTGCCTATGAATACCCAATCAGAAAGTAAAATGTACCAAAGAAGAAAGTATATACTGTATATGGTGCAAATAGTCAGAGAATTGACCCAAGAAAGGGTGTTAAATAGGTAAAAGAAGACATGTGTGTGGAGATTGTGATGAAGTATATGTTGGGAATAGATACCAACAAACATATACCCTCGCAGAGGTGTATAAAATTAAAGCCAATTTACCAAGCAGGGTATATTTGAAGTAAATCACCAGGGTGAAAAGTACATAGGAAAAAGGGAGTGATTAAGTGCGAATGGAAAATGCATGTTAAGACCCAGTAAGGGTTGAAAAAAAAACTAAAACTAAACAAGTGGGGGCGTGGCCGACCGGGCATGTGAGTAGAAGCGACTCACGGAGCTCCCTCCATTAACCTGGACTAATTGCCCTTTTCCCCGGCCGGGATACACTGTTCTGGACCCTAATCCTCTTCGGGGGGTCCCCCTGAGGCTAGCGTGGTGTACTGCTCCCGGATAGGTGCCTGGATCGGGGCTGCTGCGGGCCGCGAGGAGGGGACCGCACCGCCGGATCACTATCCCCCGCCATCCTCCGTTATCCTTGCAGACCTGGGTCCTGGATCACCTCCCCTGGCACTGCATCACCATCTGCTGTGCGGGCCTGGCCCTAGTTTTCGTGGCGGAGCGTTACCAGCTGAGCTCCGGATTGCGGCCTAGTTGGAGGCCGAAGCCGCGGACTTTCCTGCTGCGGGCGCCCGCTCCGGGCGGCGCGGATGCGGTGAGCGGCGGTTCTCCTCTACCGGCCCACTGACCACTAGGGACTGTTCCGCAATCTGGGCCCTACCTCCTGGCACCTTGCATGTCACGCGCAGGGGCTGCTATGACCCGCGGGAGCAAACTGAAGGATGGCTCTGTCCCTGGCCCGGCCGGCCAAGATGGCGCCGGCGTGGGGACACCGCAGCCCACCTCAAGGGGCCTTGACAAGCTGAAGGACACTGGGACTAAACCAAAAACAGGGCGCCCGGGGGGAAAGGATAGTGCTGGCGATATCCTCCTGTATGCCAAGAAACTGTGTGACATCCCGGGCCCCAGCGCAGTGGAGACTGCACCTCAGCCAGGTGCACAGGCATTGGGGGACACTCAGCTGGACACGGGGGCTCTGGAACCACCTGAGCAGCTTGATTTTGGGACTGAGCTGGAGGGAGTTGTGCTGGAGGGGACTCAGCCCACCTTGGGACATATCCTACTGGCTGTGCAGAAGTGCACGGCTTCCGTGAATGTTGTCAAGGACAGACTGGGGGGTCTCACGGAGGAGGTGGCCCTTTTGCGGCAGGATTTACAAAAAATGCGGGAACGCACCACTGCTGCTGAAAGTCGCATCTGCGACCTGGAGGATCAGATGCCCACATTACTCTCGGAATCCAGGGAAACGACCAGGCTGGCGCAGGCTAATAGGAATAAGACGGACGATATTGAGAACCGCCTGCGCAGGAATAATGTCCGCATAGTGGGGCTCCCGGAGAAGGTGGAGGGACGGGATCCTACTGACTTTGTTGAGACCTGGCTGTGCGATACTTTTGACCGGGCCTCCTTCTCCCCCCTGTTCGCTGTGGAGAGGGCACACCGGGTCCCCACTAGAGCCCTGCCTGGCAATGCTCCCAGGCCAATGCTTGCAAAAATACTCCACTACCGTGACAGGGAGAAGATCCTGCGACTGGCCAGAGAAAAGGCAGACATACGTTTCAATGGGGTCAGAGTGTCATTCTACCCTGATTTTTCTGCCGAGGTGCAGAAGCAAAGAGCAAAGTTTATTGACGTGAAGCAGCGACTTCGCCGCCTGGGTCTGGTGTACGCCATGCTGTATCCCGCCCGTCTCCGGGTCACGGCTGAGGGGCGAGCACACTTTTTTGATACGGCCACAGACGCGGTGACTTGGCTGGACGTGCACGAGCCCGCCCTCCGCCGCAGACGTCCTGAAGATCCGGGAGACTGAGTTGGAGTGGTGGCGTGACGGGTTCCTGCTGGGTTTCGGGGTTTGCTCCCTTCTACAAGTGCTTTCACATTTGGATTATAATTTGGCCCGGCCGGGGACGTTTACAGTTTACCGTTTGGATGATGAAGCTCTACGCAAGGTATGCATATCTGGGCTTTGCTGTATCTATCCACACTGCGGGTGTGGCATGTTATGACCTTTTTGCACGGTTGTGCGTTTTTGGGCGGGTGGACACCACTGGATTGTCCGGACAATGTCGGGTTTACCGATATTGGGCTGCCTGCCCGTTCTCAGTTTTGTGACGAGGCACCGTTGTGCCTTGCTGGACTGATTCTTTTCCTTCTGTTTTCTATTCTTGTTTTTGAGAGAACTTCACCCACACCGGATTTTTTGGATTCTCTGTATCTTCACAGCTTACCCCCTTCGCCCTTGTTGCTGGATGTCGCTCCCTGCTCTGTTGCATGGCGGCGGAGCGCGGGGGCCGAGGCCCCACGCTGTTTTTCTTTTTTGACATGGCTGGAGTACCTGTAATTTCATGGAATGTCCGTGGCCTTGGGTGCCCAGTAAAACGGGCCATGATTGCTGCACAGTTGAAGAAACACCACCCGGCCATCATAGGCCTGCAAGAGACACACCTGCAGGGGGACACTGTGAGCTGTTTGAGATATTCTTGGGTGGGTTGGGGGTACCACTCCACCCACTCCACGTATTCCAGGGGAGTCAGCGTTCTGGTCCACGGGGCGCTGGCTTTCCGGGAGCTGGGGGTGCAGGTGGACCCCGAGGGGAGATTCGTTTTTTTGCACTGTGTTCTGTTTCAATTTACATGTGTGTTGGCGGTGGTTTACATACCGCCCCCGTTTTCCTCTTTAGTTCTTAGAGAATTGCTTAACTTTATGCTAGACAAAGCGGACACCCCGCTGATAGTTGTGGGGGATTTTAATGGTGTCTTGGACCCTGTCCGGGATAGGCATCCACCATCCCCCTCTTCGGTGGCTGGCAGGGGCACTGCCCTTTCGCGCTTCCTGGAGGAGGTGGATTGGTCAGAGGCCTGGCGTTTGAAGCATCCTGGAGTGGTTCAGTTTTCTTGTTTTTCTAAAACGCACTCCTCCCTTTCTAGGATTGATCTCTGTGTGTGTAACAGGGCCGCCCTCCCTGTGGTGGAGGAAACGGAATATGCCCTTAGGGGAATCTCTGATCACTCTCCGCTGGTGGTTCAGCTGGCGGTGCGCCCCCGGGTGGCCTTAACTAGGGCCCCCTGGAGGTTCAACGCGTTTTGGTTGAAGCTGTTCCCACAAGACAACGGCATTGCGGCCGCCATCGGGGAGTTCTTCGAGATCCACGGCCAACACGGGGATGTGCTGGCGAGATGGGATGCCTTCAAATGCTACCTCCGAGGGGTGTTGATTACACATATCCGGAAGGTTCAGACGGGATCTAAGCAATTTGAGGAACAATTGGCTGGTAGTGCGCAGAGGTTGGAGGAGGATTATATTGTTGACCCTACTGAGGAGAAGAGGGCGGCCTGGCTCTCGGCTCAATCGGTATGGTTGGGGGAAGTCCGATCTAAAGTAGACAAGAAACGCTTTTTCTCCAAGACCACATTTTATGAAGAGGGGGAGCGGACGGGCCGCTTGCTGTCTCGTTTGGTGGGGGCGCGCCCCTCAGTTCCCCCCATAGGGGCACTTCGGCTGCCGTCAGGGCAGCTGGTGAATCGGCAGGAGGAGATCATGGTGGAACTTGCTAGGTTCTACGCTGACATTTATTCTACAAGGGTGGAGTACACTTCGGAGGAGTTGCAGGAGTATTTGAGTACCATACCATTCACGAGACTCACGGCCGAACAACGGGAGGGACTAGAGGCACCCATTACGGAGGAGGAGTTGATGGAGGCACTGGCTCTCTTTCCGGGAGCCAAGGCACCCGGGGATGATGGCCTCCCAGTGGAGGTTTATCAAACCTTCTCGGGGCTGCTGCTGCCGCAGTTGCTGGAGGTGTTCCGGGTGGCTAGAGAGGCTGGGACACTTCCGGAGTCCATGTCTAGGGCAAGCATTGTGCTTCTGCTCAAACCCGGGAAGTCACCCACGGACCCGGGATCATACAGGCCCATTTCACTGCTCCAGGCGGACGTCAAATTGCTGGCTAAGGTTTTGGCGCGGCGGGTGAATTCGGTGATCACTCATATTATTCATGAAGATCAGGCGGGCTTCATGCCCAATAGGTCCACGGCCCTTAATCTTAGACGACTGTTCGTTGCGATTCAAACGCCTGCGGATAACGTAGGTGAAAGAGCGCTGTTATCCTTGGACGCCAACAAGGCGTTTGACAGTGTGGAATGGGGATATCTGTGGGCGGTGATGGAGGCGTTTGGGTTCGGCCCAGTGTTTCTGTCTTGGGTGAGATTGCTATACCATCAACCACGGGCATCGATACGAGAGGGAGGCAGGACATCTGAGGGCTTCAGCCTAGGTAGGGGAACGCGGCAGGGCTGCCCGATTTCCCCTCTGTTATTCGCACTTGCAATTGAGCCCCTTGCGACGCGTATCAGACACAGGGATTCCATAGTGGGTTTTAAATACGGCCCTCTCCAGGACAAAATACTTCTATACGCGGACGATATGCTTCTGACACTGGGGGACACGGGTGGCTCCTTGCGGGCGGTTATGTCTGAGATCACTGAGTTTGGGAGGTTTTCGGGCCTTACCATAAACTGGTCCAAATCGGCGCTACTGTATCTTGATGCGAACGCCACTCGGCCACTGGACTCTCACTGTCCGGTCCCAGTGGTGGATAAGTTTAAGTATCTGGGGGTAGTGGTATCGGCGGACCCGAATCAATATAGTGTGCTCAACATTGGCCCTCTTCTAACGCGGTTCCGGGATAAAATTAAGATCTGGACTAAGCTCTGGCTCTCGCTAGCGGGACGGGTAAACCTTATCAAAATGATCTTGATGCCTCAGTTGTTGTACTTCCTGCACAATTCCCCGATTGTTATTACCCTGAAAACTTTCCGCATTGTGAATACCCTCTTCCGGTCCCTGTTGTGGAAAGGAAAGGCGGCTAGGATCCGTTTGGAGCAACTGCAGAAGCCCAGAGATGGGGGGGGTCTTGCCCTACCCAACCCCTGGCTGTACTATCTGGCGTCCCAGCTGCAGCACCTGGTGGGTGCGCTGTCGGGGGCTCCGGCTGGTGCTGCGTTGACAGTTATGCGGGAATTTACAGGGGCAATTGGGGTGCCGGAGGGACTGGAGGCTCAGCTGTTCACCAAACCCAATCGGCGATACCCGACGTATCGCCTCCTACAGAAGGTGTGGGATAAGACAAAACAAATGCAACAAGTGACGGGATATACCAAATTTAGTCCGATCTGGGGTAACCGTGCTTATCCGGAACTATGCAAATTAGATCAGGCGGATAGGTGGCGGGCTTTGGGGGTGACTCATTTGCGGCACATCCTCCATGGAGGGGTCATGCTACCTTTTGCGCAGTTACAGGAACGATTCTCCCTACCTGACCACATGAAATTCTACTACATACAGTTACAACATGCACTGCGGGCTCAGGCTGCCAAAGGACAGTTCCACCTGTCACCTGCTCCTGTATTCTATCTTATGGAGCAGTTTACTGACACCAAGGGGTTCATATCGAGTTGCTATAACGCCCTGCTGAGCAAGTACTTGGACAAATACCCTAGTAAAGCCTGTGACCACTGGAGCACAGATGTGGGGGAGATCCCGGGTGAGCAGTGGGAAGAGGCTCTAGAGTCAGTTCGCACGTGTTCTTTGAATGTCTCGCATCAGGTGTCTCAATTATACATCTTACTTAGAGTCCACCATACTCCTCTGAAGCTGTACTCCATGGGTGTCCGTGACGACGATATATGCGGTCGTTGCCAAAGGGAGGTGGGTGACTTAATTCACCTGTTGTGGCGCTGTCCGAAGCTGCACAGGTACTGGACTGAGGTGCGCTCAGCTATTAATAGTACCCTGGGAATAGATGTACCCGGGGACCCTAAACACTGCCTTCTGGGTATCTTAGACCAACAAGTGGAGGACCGGTATCTGCGGGAGGCGGCCTCCCGCGCCCTGTTCCAGGCTCGCTTGCTTATATTACGCCTGTGGACGGCACCTGAGCCTCCGACTTTTCGGATGTGGCTAGAGCAGATAGGGGGCACACTCAGAATGGAAAAGGTTATATACCAACATAGGGGATCTCCACAAAAATTCTCTAAAATATGGGGTGTATGGCTGAGCTGCCCGGGAATGGCCCCTACTGACCTCATCCTGGACCGTTTATTATCCTGAGTATGCAAATATGGGTTGGGGCTGATGGGGGATGATTGCATGAGGCCCTGGGGTGGAATGGAGGGACATGATAATGATATTGTACCAGTTGCCGCTGCTTGGGGCTGTCTGCTTTAAGGGCGACTGTGGTGTAATTGTTTTGCATTCTATTTTCTATGGTGATGTTGTTTTCATGTTACTATGCTTGTACCGTGTATTGCTGTTTCATTGTGGTTCTGTGAATTTCTCTCAATAAAGATGTTTTCTGATTTAAAAAAAAAAAAAAAAACTAAACAAGTGAATGGAAGCCAGGAAAAGTGAGAATGAAGAGACACAACTCCTATGAAAGGGGGAGTGCCAAAGAAAGAGTGCTGTGAGCATAGTACGAGTCAGTGCATACAAAAGGTGACAAAATTATGACGAATAATAGAGATATTCAATATAGTAGGCGATCAGTAATAGGGTGAAATCATATAGAAAATAGAATGAGAAAGCCAGTAGCAATGAACAGGTCCAACCACACCATATGTCCAAGGTTGTAGGAGTAGAACCACGCCAGCGCCATGCTAAGCGTCAGTATATGTAGGCGGTTATTGTACCTCCCATATCCGGTCAGTCGGACCGGACATCGGTAGGAGCAAGCCGCCCACTGACGTAACATGAGATGGAAAGAGGTTGCCACGGTAATGCGACGCCGTGAGGCGTCACGCATCATGCAACTCGAACATGGCGCCGATGAGGGGCGTGACAACCCGCCCCCCAACTCGGATGCCGAAGCAGAGACGGGCACAGGGGAGAGGCGGCTGGCCGCTCATCGCAGCCCCGGACAGGAAGCCTAGAACAGCTCGGATCCATCATAAACAAACTGGATATTGAAAAGCTCAAAGAAAATATATATTTGGTATAGGTGTTAAATATAGATATGGAAAGGGGGCTGATTGTCCATAATGTATTAGATACTAAGAACAGAAGAAGGGAATGATATATTCGAAAAAGGTAAATAATGTTTGTAAAAAAAATCTGGGTCATATAAAGTTCTCTATATTATAAAGTTGTGTACCTATCAGTGATGTATTTAGGTTTTGTGCTGCCCTAGGCCAGAAAAAACTTGTGCACACCCTAATTTAAATATGACCCACCCCTTCCTGTAAAGGCCACACGCCTTCGTGTTTATTACCGCCCTGTCACCTGTAAACCACAGACCACAACCACAGTCTATCATTGCCCACCAGGGAAGCCTCATCAGTTCCCCTAAGTTCACCTTATTTAGTGCCCATCAGTGCAGCATATCAGTGCAGCCTCATTAGTGCCCATCAGTGCAGATTATCAGTACCCACCATTGCCGCCTCGTCAGTAGCCATCAGAGCAGCATATTAGTGCCCATCAGTGCAGCCTATTAGCGTAAATCAGTGCAGCATATCAGTGCCCATCAGTGCAGCCTGATGTCACTGGATTAGTAAGATTACTCCTTTCTTTCAAGATATTTTAACTTGTGTTGGCTGCCACTGATTGTAATCATAGGATTATTTCACTTATTTGTATAATGACTAGGAAGTCCAGAGTCATTATACAAATAAGTCAAATAATCAGTGGCAGCAAACACAAGTCCAAATATCTTATAAGATAGGAGTAATCTTACTAATCCAGTGACCTATTGCGATAGCACGTATGAGGTAAGCAGGTCCAAAATATTATTGAAATCATATACAAATGAAAGTCTTAATTGTATATGATGCAATTCAATATGCTCACTCAAGGAGAAGGATGCTTAAAGAAATGAAATTATATTATTGACATGATGCCTGCCATACCTGGGGGCAGAGGAGGGTAGGCGGAGCATTATTCTGCAGTGCCACACTTATTATCATTGGCAGCCGTCGGGCCAGTTGTATTAAGTGTGGTCGGTGGCCTGCGGTCTGTCCGAATGTCCTGGCTGGCCGGTATTATCATACTGGCAGGTAGCAGTGTGACCGCTTTATGGGGGTACCAGACTTATTTGCCTCCTGGACCCTGCCCTCTGGCCCAATTCTCCCCATAAGACTCGTACTATACTAAAAGTGCAGCGCAAGCCGGCAGGGACCCTTTTCGTGAGGGAGTCGGGAGGAGGCTGTTTTTTTTTTCCTGTTGTCACGGAACCATGAACCAGACGTACAACAACAGATAAGTGAAAATAAGAAAGCTTTATTGAAAAACAAGCTATAAAGCAAAAGTCCAAACGGATGGCGAAACCGATGCAGAGTCTTTGCGAAGCCAGGGGTCAGGAACCAGCAGGGTAATCAGACGAAGCCAGGATCAGGAACCAGCAGGGTAGTCAGACGAAGCCAGGATCAGGAACCAGCAGAGTAGTCAGACGAAGCCAGGAACAGGAACCAGAAGTAGCAGCAGTCTTAGTAGCATGTGAACACAGGAGGACCACAAAATGAGGTTGAAGGATTGTAAGAGGTGCATGAAAGTCAGCCAGCCCCCAGTTTGATGTACTCACCTTCCAGTCTGTCACCAACCAAATAAGACCTGTCTCTTGGTACAAAGAACAGGGGTTTAGTTGACACACATTTGCAAACGCATGTGAAAGCTGCAGAGCCACGTCACGGCACCCTGTTTAAATCTGCAGTCCTACACTCTTAATTTAGTGTCCTCACACTGGAGGCACATGGCCGCTAATGGGTGGATGGGGAACAGGTGAGAGGGAGACAGCCCAACCTCCCCCAACCCATCCCCATGCACGACTGGCTATTGTCTCAAAAAGTTCAAATAATTAGGTTAAAATATAACCATGGTGCAAACTGGAGAAGACCAGCTGAAAAGCATTACACCTCCATCCCCTTGGTGGATGCAGTATATGGATAGGAAGGGATTTTGTATATGGGGCATGGCCTGTAAAGCACACTGCCTTTGAAATCCCTTATTTCCTTTGGGACTTTATATGAGACAAGCAGGTCATGCTATTGGTCTCCATCCCTGTATACGGAAAACACTAGGGTCAAATCAAAAACTGCATCCACCAAAAACGCACGAAAATCGCACGGTGGGACTTTAGATGAGGCACCAAGCTGTAAGCATGGTCCCTATCGGCTTCATTGGAAGCGCCTTATGATTTTTGTGCATTTTCTTGCCTCTCCTTCTAATAACTAGCTTTCTATTGGCTAGAATAAAAATGAACAAACCTGGAAAGATCTGAAAAAGACTTATACAAATGTGCATAAAAAAAACACACCAAAAACTTCAAACTCAAGTTTAAGTATGAATCTAGCTTAAAAGCCATCTAAGGACTCTATCCTCTGCACAGCAGCCCAATAGTACCCTCAAGGGCTTCCTACAGGTACACATGTACTATGATCACTTGGCAAAGTAATAAAGATGGAGGGCAAGGGATACTTCCATGTTTTGAAAGGCAAATATTTAAATAATAAGGGGTACAATCGCATTTTTATATGCAGAAGCATATTTATGGAAACTTTTCTAAAGGGTGGAGCCTAATCACTACTTTTGTGAGTACTAAGGTACACAAACGAGAAAGAGAGTGACACACACACAGTTTATTTTGGCACATATCTTGAATATGGAATTTAAAAACTACGGCCAATCACGAACAGACCTTCTCTTCATCCACTGTGCTGAATTCCAGTTTTTTCCTTACTTCTACAGTAGCTGTATTTTAGCATCTGCAAAACGGTGAATCACTCAGCCTTTTGTACAGTCTTAGAAATTCTACAACATGTGTCCAAAACCAACAGAACTGGATAAATGTTGCGGGAAGCATTTATAAAGTATGAACACATTTCTCCTTCAATACGGGCTTTATTCATTGATTGCAGAAGCAAATAATTAGGCCAACTTGTATAAGATGCAATTTGTTTCAAATCAATAAAATTGGCCAAGCAATAGCCACATACCATCGCTAGACAGAGAGGTTCACGATGTTCACTTTAACCCGGCGACTGGATGGCTTCAACAAATATTTGTTTGCTCTTTAAAGCTGGCAACATTTGGCAAATGTTTATCATTATTATTGAATCCGGCACACAAATGTGACACTGTAATTATACAGTCAATGAGGTTCACTGGAGGAGTTACAGCACTGATCCTTCATACATCCTTTAATTAAATTTAATTGAGTAGAAATATTTTTACCTACACGTCTACCTTGTTCCCTCTAAACTGAAAAAAAAAGGAACACATTTATGAAGTCACCAAACCTCAACAGTAACATGGCTATATTGGGATATGCCCATGCCCACTTTATAAAGCGTAATTCGTCTGAGGATT
The DNA here is from genome assembly GCF_965119305.1 of Pelophylax lessonae. Lineage (NCBI taxonomy): Eukaryota > Metazoa > Chordata > Amphibia > Anura > Ranidae > Pelophylax > Pelophylax lessonae. Next base: position 639,745,569 of record NC_138769.1, on the reverse strand, counting down.
AACCACTTCCCAACTGCCCCATAGCGGTACACTGCTACAGGGCAGCTGTTCTGTGCAGAATCACGTATATATACTGTATATGTGTTTCTGCAGCTCCGCCTTGTGGGGTGTCCATGCACCGCTGGCACACCACTTCGGCTGTGATTACTCTGTGGGTGCCGGTCAATGGATGTCCGCTGGCACCCGCCGATCATCGGGCAGAGACACAGGACGTATTCTGCCTATGTAAACAAGTGTAGCACCCTACAAGGTAGGTGCTAGGTAAAGTATAGTGGGCCTTGTCTGCTTAACAGCAGGGCCATTATTTTTTTTAGCTGGGCTGTCATGTCTCCCAGGTGTGGTTGTTGAGACTGGGGAGTCTCCCCACTGTACTCAATGAGAGGGTTCTCATTGCGCAGTGGAGGAAACCCAGCCAATGGTGCACTCAGGCCTGTATCTACCCCAGCAAGGCAGATTCTGCCGCACAGCATTCTGGGAGTGGGTATAGGTTTGAGGGGAGCACATCACGCGGTGTCTTTGGCGGGAAACAGAGTCCCAGGAGGGAGAGGACGGCTGTCTCTCCTCCTGTCAGAGGAATCGGTGTCCCAGGCGGCTTTCCTGAGGGGACAGAGGGCTGAGCTGAGCTTCAGAGAGGATCTGGTGTGCCGAAGACCAGCAGAGCTGAGAGGGGTCGAGTTTCAGGAAAGCATTACCAGTTCGTGAGTACTGAAAACTGCCCCTGGGGGTCTGTCTAGTGAGAGGGGACCACTCCGGAGAAGGTCAGAGGGATCCGGGAGCTAGCTAGCCGGTGCAGGAAGCAAGTGTATAAGGAGGTGCCGGTGTTGACCCTGAAGAGTAACGGGGGTGCCAGAGTTTGGACCCTGAAGTGTACAAGGGGGTACCAGTGTGTGGACCCTGAAGAGTAAAGGGGGTGCCAGTGTGTGGACCCTGAAGTGTAGAGGGGGTGCCAGCAGTTGGGCCCTGAAGTGTTCAGTGTACAGCGTGCAGTGTACAGTGTTGAGAGTCGCAGCAGTAGAAGCAGAAGCTACCTCAGTCAGGGAGGACTGGAGGCAGCAGTGTTCAAGACTTTTGAGCTACCCAGACTGTCAGAAGTCAGTTCTCAGTACAGTCCAGGATTTTTGAGCTAACCAGAGTGTCAGAAGTCAAGTTTCAAGCAAAGTACAGCAAGTCAGTGTTTTTAAAGCACCAGCAAGCGTTTGTCGGCCCCCAGCCGGCGTCAAGACAGCGCTGAAAGGCATTTTTCTTCAAGTGTCCCATTTTGTACTTAGTTAAGCCAGAGGCTGAAGGTGTTACCGGTGACCATGGCAGACCCACATCAGGCCCAATGCCTGGAAAACCTGCTACACAAGACAGAGCTGACAGGGGGGAAGTGATGGATTTTGGGGGGAATAAAATTCATCACTTCCCCTAGTAAAAGCAGCACACAGTTTACACAAAAACACTGGATAGGCACACAGTTAACCCTTTGATCGCCCTAGACGTTTAACTCCTTCCCAGCCAGTGTCATCAGTACAGTGACAGTGTATATTTTTAGCACTGATCACTATATTAGTGTCACTGGTTCCCACAAAGTGTCAAAAGTGTCAGTTAAGTGTCCGACTGGCTGCCGCAATTTCACTGCTAGAAGTCTTTGAAAAAATTCCATCATATATACCATAGTTTGTAGACGCTATAGCTTTTGCACAATCCAACCAATATACGCTTATTGGAATTTTTTTAACCAAAAATATGTAGCACAATACATATTGGCCTAAATTTATGAAGAAATGGGATTTTTTAATGGCTGTGTTTTATAGTAGAAAGTAAACAATATTGTTTTTTTTCTTTTTCAAAACAGTCAGTCTTTTTTTTTGTTTATAGCGCAAAAAAAAAAAAAAAGCTCAGTGGTGATCAAATACCACCAAAATTAAGCTCTATTTTCGGGGGAAAAAATAACATAAATTTTATTTGGGTACAGCGTTGCATGACGCGCAGTTGTCAGGTAAAGTATTGCAGTGCCGTATCGCAAAAAATGGCCTGGTCATGAGGGGGGGGTAAACCTTCTGGAGGTCAAGTGCTTAAAGTGAACTTTAATGAAGTGAAAATTTGTTCTCTTATAGACCACATCTAGATAGGTTAACTGTGCTGCAACAATATCTTAAAAATTTTACCTTTTTTTGCCATGAATTTCTCCTAAATACTAGTGCAATACCTCACGTGTTCCTTGTCACTTCTGTGCCTTCAACATCATAGTTGTTCATTTGCAGAGTGAGATCATCTAAGCCACTGCTGTCTCTGACTAAAATCTGGTGATGTTACTAGTGCATTGCTTACTGTTCCACATGCTGGAGAGAAAGCTGTACCTGAGGACCTGCAGTGCAAGAATCTCCCTACTCCTACTCCTTTCTGTGGATCTGCTTCTTCCCCACACCAGTCATCTGATCACCAGTCATCAGGCGAGTATCTCTGACATGAAGAAGGAATGTACTGTGCCTCTACCAAAATGGCTGATTCCATGCAGAGACAAAGTGTTAAAGGTGTAATGGCAAGTCAGTAATGGCGGAAAATATCAGCTGCAGAGAGTCTACAGGCAATACTAGTTACCGGTCCCTTGCCATCTGCTTGACTTTTTGAGTCATGGCTTCCACAGTACAAGTCCTCTTTAACCTTTTCCAGCTAACAAGAGCTGGCCCTTTAAGAGTTTATAACTCTAGGGGCATTACAATGGCCTCCCAGTCATGTGATCACCGCCATTTGCTGAAAAATGGATTTTTGTAAAATCTTACCGTAAAATCCTTTTCTCTTAGCTCATTGACAGACGTAGTCCTCGGTGATACAGCACCTTCGGGTTATGTTGCCTCCACAGGAGTAGGACTAGACAGGAAATAAAATGCTCTGGCCACACCCTAGGGGCAGTCCCAGAGGGTATATCCTCTCTCTCTCTGCCTCAGCAAATCAGTTATGTCATAAAAGCAGTCTTTAGAGAATTTAACCCAACCCAACTCAAAAAAACAGAGGGGCGGGTACTACGTCTGTCAATGAGCTAAGAGAAAAGGATTTTACGGTAAGATTTTACAAAAATCCATTTTTCTCTATCGCTCATTGACAGACGTAGTCCTCGGTGATACAGCACCTTCGGGAAGTCCCAGAGCAGTATCACAAATGAGGGGTGGGAAAATGGAAATCAAATCCAAATCTAGAAGGCCCAACCGGTGCCAAATAGAAGTTTACAATGCTCATCCTTAATGATGAGACTCAACAAAAAAATTTTCAAACAGAAAAAAACCCTCGAGGTAGACCACCGGTCTCCTCAAATTGCGGCCTGCAAAACCTTGCGGCCAAATGAGGCATCCGCCGATGCCATCACATCAATTTTATAAAATTTTGTAAAGGTATGTACCGACGACCAGGTGGCCGCTTTACATACCTGGACCACTGACGCCTGATGGCGAAAGGCCCAGGAAGTACTGAGCGCTCGAGTGAAGTGCGCCCTAATAGGGAACGGAGGATTCCGACCCTTAATAGAATAAGCCTGTACCACCGTCTGACTGATCCATGTAGATATGGTCGCGGCAGACACAGGCAACCCCCTTCAAGGGCTATCCGTGATCACAAAAAGTGAGTCCGTCTTACGAAAACCACTTTAGGAAGGAAGGATGGATTCGGAAGAAGAACCACCTTATCCCTATGAACCACCAGATCTGGGGAACGACAGGATAATGCGGCCAGTTCTGACACCCTGCGTAGAGAAGTAATGGCCACCAAGAAGGCCACCTTCTGGGAATGTAAGCAAGGGAATCTCCCTAATATCTTCAAAGAGAAGTTTCTGAAGAACCGACCACACTAAATTAAGATACCAGGCGGTAAGGGTGCGCGCACTGGCGGAGCCAGATGTCGCACCCTCTGGATGAAATTCCGCACCAAGGAATGATTAGCCAAAGGTTTCTTGAAAGAAGATTGCTAACGCCGAAAACCTGACCCTTGATCGTGCTCAAGGATAGTTTCTGCTCAACCCCTTGTTGCAGACAGACCAAAATTCGGGTCACCGAATAGGTTTGTGGGGAAAATCCAATAGATTCACACCATGCAATATAAGACTTCCATGTGCTGGAAGTCGCTTTCCTTGCTTTAACTGGAGGTAGGAATAACTGAAGCTGACACTCCCTTGTCCTTCAGTACCTGGGTCTCAATGGTTTACCCGACCAGTGCCCTTTGAAACCCCTCTAAAGGGGCTTTGGAGGGTTTCGCCTTATCGCCCGCCCTCGAGGAACGAACAACTCTATATGAGCAGAAAAGGAAGGTCCTCGTTAGTTACGAGGTCTTTTTATCCTAACAGTCTGTGGCAAGACAGCAGGTGGTACCGTCTATCCTATAAAGAGGAATTCCTCAAACGGATAGCACCTAGCCATGCGTTTGGAAATAACAGGGGTTCGTTTCAAAACGACCCCATTTGGGTAAAGGAAAATCCTTCGCCCTTTTGGTAGGCTAACAAGTACCAAAAAGGAATCTCAGTCTCAGCTACCTCTGCCGGTGTAACCTCAAGACTAAAGGTTTCCCGGACGGACACAACTAGTGTATGCACCACTCTTGTGCTATGGCGGAGGCAGAAACGTGCTCCTCACTGCTGAGGAGATATTACCTGAGACAACAGCCCCCTAAGAGGGACCTGCAACTGCATTGACCAGTTTTTTTTTTTTTTTTTTTGTGTCCCCCAGTCGCAACAGCGCCCCTCAGTGTTACCTGCCTTTTTGGACCCCACAGAGAGAGAGACAGACCCCAAGGCTCATCCCTGATGCACAGAAGTTTTCATCAGCTTGCTCAGTGCTTGTCTTGTTACAGACAGGAAGTCTTTGGCCCTATTTCCTGGGTAAAAGAGACGGCTCCGCCCCTTAACACGCCTGCCGGCTCCTCCCCCTGGCTCCATGAGGTGTTTGAGTCACCTCAAACATGGCCGCCCCCATGCTGGAGACACGAGGCTACACCAAAATGGCGGCCTCGTGCGATCTACCAGACAATGGCGGCGGCCTGCACAGAATAGCGGCATGTCTGCAGAAGGATCTCGGCCTCACAACCCTTCACCCTCATGGTGGTCAGCGTGGTCGGAGGTACCGGACCCTAGCGGGCCGTATGCGGTCCGTGGCCGTCGGGAGGCATCTGCTTAGCTGGAGGAATGATCTGGAATGCAGTATACATGTATAGACATCGCCCTGTGGCTACTGACAGGTAGGATACCTTATACTATCACAGTAAAGTTCTAGTACTGCCACTGACTACAATCATTTACACATCTTTACAATTAGATTGTCAGCTCCCAAACCAAGCCTCCTGGCTTCTTGTACACAAAAATCACACGCAATTAGGGGGATCTGTGCCATGTTATAGGATAGAGGGGAACCCATCCTTACCATTACAGAGAGGGGCCCGCGTTCACCACAAGACCCGTCAGGGGGAAAGGGGGAACATACTACTCACCATACCGGAACCAGGCGGGCGCCAACTCCTGACAGTACCCCTCTCCACCGGGGTGGGAGAGCTGTCGACCAATACGGGCGCCGTGACTCATGGTCTTTGGCGTTTCAGCGAGACATTTAACTCGCAGGGTCAGTCCCCGTCCAGTGGGACTATGTCGCGGCCGACCCAGCGCGGAGCTAGGGCCTGCACGCGCTCGTAGGCTGAACTGGGGTGACCACTGGATCTCAACATCCAGCCCATCGCCCAGTTCAGCTTTCTTGCTTGAAGATCTCACAGGAACACTGGAGAAAAAAAAGCTGTCTTAAAAAATTATTTTCTAAGAAAAAAAATCCTGCCAGGACCGAAGATCCCAGCAAGGTATCTAGGTCCTTACTCCTGACTAGACAGAAAAAAACTGATTTGCTGAGGCAGAGAGAGAGAGGATATACCCTCTGGGACTGCCCCTAGGGTGTGGCCAGAGCATTTTATTTCCTGTCTAGTCCTACTCCTGTGGAGGCAACATAACCCGAAGGTGCTGTATCACCGAGGACTACGTCTGTCAATGAGCGATAGAGAAACATTGATTACATGATTGGGAGCCCTCACCACCATCTCCTGATTGTAAACATTCACTGGAAACTGGGAGACTGAGTGAGCTTGCTTGCAGCACAAACAATATGTGTGTCAGTTTAGTGTTAAAGCCCTCTGCCAGCCTGAACCCCCTTCTATGTTTCAGGGGCTCTGCCGCTCCACCTGAGACCCCTTGGATCACAAAAAAATGCATCAGGATGGTCAGTTCTCCCATTTCCTCTGCAAAGCATGAACCCAGAAGCTCCAAGCCCTGAGTACATCCGGGTTCAGAGCTGTCAAATTCCTAGCTTAAAAGCTAGGTAAACCACAGATTGAGCACAGTGAGACTGTGATTAGCTGAAGCAAAATGCACGGCAGATACTAGTCACCCGCCTAATGTTAGGCACCTTGTGATAGCAATAAAATAAAATGTAAAACAAAAAATAAAAAAATGAAATGTAATAAATGAAAATAAAGTATAAAAGCACCCCTGTCGCCCTGCCGCACATTCACATGCGAGAAATAATTCTAGGTCCCTAATTTACGGGTAATTCTACACAAATTAGCTGTAAGGTCATTTTGGCATTTAGTTATCTAATATTGATAGTTTTGGCTACCTTTGTTTTGCACTTTTTAATCTTACAGTGTGTCATAAGGAGCCTTGTGATACCAGTGTTTGCCTCTGCTATTGGAACAAGTACATGGGAATAAAAATTGTTTCTTTTCCTTTTCAGGTGTAGGGATCTGCTGCCCTCTACTATCTGTATTTGTAAATAACTGGGCTACTTAATATTAGTGTCCATTCACACTGGTACGACTTGTCAGGTGACTTGGTCAGCCTGACAAGTCACGCACCGTCGCGTCCCATAGTGTAGTACAGGACCGGTTCTAATAGGAGCGACACAAGTCGCTCCGACTTAGAAAAAGGGTCCTGTACTACTTCGGGGAGACCTGGAACAACTTGCATAGACATTAATTTTATGAAGTCTGTGCAAGTCGCGCCGAAGTCGCGCTGCACGCGACTTCACAGGTCGCTACCTAAGTCGGAGCGACGTAGTGTGAACCGAGCCTTACAGTTAAATATGTACAAGCATATCCTGTCTCTGGGTGGCTTATCTGGAACCCCAGAGGGAGGAAATATGTTGTAGAAAGAGTCTAAGACCACATGCCCTGCCATGAAGGGGTTTCTGCTAATCCAAATTATTAAGCCAAGTGTTCCTATTTTTATTAGTTTACTATTCTTTCCCATAGATTCCAGGTAGATATGCAGGAAGCTTCCTGAAGATTCTAATACGGCGAAACATGTAAAGGCGGTACTATGTTCGTCAGTTTCTGAGTACATTGTGACGTCACTTCTGTTTCCGGGTTTTGGAAGGCTGTGTGTATTGGTGCCAAGATACTGAACACCATAAAATGTGAGTGTACATGGTTTTAATCATTCATGTGGACATGTTTATTTAATAAATACCGCACAATGATAGTATTTATTTTCTGGTACTGTTTACTTTCTGGGAGAGGTTAAAGGAGAGGTGCCCAGTGAGAGGGAGAACCAGTTGCTTATTGGATTGGGTGAAGAATCATCCCAGGTCTTTAACAAAGTGCTACATGACCTTCCTTTTAAATAAGTTGTCACATTAATTGCAGTGAGTGCATTGGTGGGTCACATGTGGTGAAGCACAGGAGTGATAGTAAGAAGTGAAAGGAAGATAACACAAAACACTTCTTTTTGCACCCTGGTTGTGTGGGACTTTCTTTTATATTGTGGTTTTACCAAAGGATTTGAGCATTTGTGTTTGCGTTTGGGCTGAGTGTAAGCGCCAAACCTTTCTTTACAACATTTTTTTAAGTGGTGTCACACTTAAAGGGGCTGCTACACCATATATATTTTTTTACACACTAAGACAATTATAACACATATTGTGAAGGAGTAAGCGCCTGCTTTTCACATCTTGCTTTGCTTAATTATATAAAGCTCATAATATTCTCTTACTGGTATTTATCTATATATACATGGATAATAGTATATGTTGCCTGCAGTAGTTCCTCTTCTCTAATTACTTTGATTAGATTATTGGTTAATTTCCCATTCCAACCTTCTGCTGACAGAGGCCCTGTTCTGGGTGGAGCCACTGCCAACTTTAATATTAAACCCACTCTTGCACTTAGTAGGTTTGGTGCAATACCCTGTTTAGAGAGGGACATTTCTCACATTTCACCTTGCAAAAGAGGGTGACATAAAATTGCCCAGCTACTGCATGCAAAAAAAGGGAGAAAAGGCCACAGACCTTCCACATGTGCCTGACTGTTGGAGAAATAAACAGTATGTTTCTTCCTCATAGAAAATATTGATGAAGATTGTTTTGCAGAGTTCCTCTGGGCCATTTCACACAATGACTCGCACAGGAACACACAGCGCATTCCTCACATGTGATCCGGGTGCAGTGCGATTTTAGCACATTCATTGTCGCACCGCAACAAAAGAAGTAGTGATTGACCGATTATCGGCAAAGCCAATATATCGAGGGCTGATATGCACTTTCCCGGATATATCAGAATCGGCCACCAAAGTGACTGATATTGCCGATATTTCAGGAAAGTGCTTGTATCAGAGGAGTGATACCTGCAGCTAGAGGCATCACCCTGGTACCGGCGTCCATAGCCGACGGTCGGCTGTCTTGTAATGACAATCAATGCAGCTGAGAAGCCGCTCGACTGTCATTTTCAAGGACCGGGAAGGGACGCCCCCCCCCCTCCCGCCGCCTTCCGCGGCTCGCCTGGGTCTCCCGTCCCACCGGCCATCCTGCATGGCCGCCGAAGACCTGATCAAAGCCACATTCGGCTCTGATCGGGTCTCCATGTAAAAACCTGGAAGTGGTGTCACTCGGCGCCAGATTTAAAAAAATTACAGCAATCAAAACGGCCAAACTTGGCGTTTTGAATGCTTTTAAGTGAAGAGGAGGGTTTTTGGGGTCTTTTAAATCCCCAGATCCCTCCACAATAGTACCTGTCAAGTGATAAAAATAAAATGATTTTTTTTAAAATGTACGAAAATATCGGCCAATATCGGCCGATACTGATATGCAATGGCCAAAATGTCTGTATCGGCAATGAAAAACCGATATCGGTCGATCGCTAAAAAGAAGTACATGAATTAGAATTGCACTGACACCTGCTGCAGATCACAAAGTGTGTTTTGAAAATGGAAAATGCACATGGAGAGATAAAAAAATTAAATCTTGTTCTATCAGGCACTTGCAAGCTTGAAGTGCTGCTGTTTTAGTAAGCTATAAACATACAGTAGATGAGTGTTTGGATTGTACATATACATATGAATTCTTAATTTACACCTTTCTTCTGTCTTGTGTACTCTACCCTCTCTGCATCTCTCTTGTGAATTACCAGCACCTTCCCAGAATATAGATTTATTCAACTCCAGAAATAGATTTTACAAGTTATGTTTTCTCCATAGTGTCTAATATATATCCACAATTCAGAAGACAAATCATTCTGATTATTCTATTCCTACTTAGCATGAGGGTAATTGAGCCTTTTATGTGCAATATGAGGGAACACACTGGGTGCAGGTTATAGGGAAATGCATAGTTTCATTAGAATGATGGCCAAAGGATATGATAAATAATTGCAGTAGGGGGCTTTTAGGATGCTAAAATTATTGGAGGATTATGTTAGTGGGAAACAATTAGAATGCTGCTGTTGAATGTTACAGCATTGAAGAAGCATATTATAAGTCTGCGAAGTGTTATTTTGACAGCCAAATAGTACTCTAAGTACTCTATTCTTTGGCAGTTGTGAAGGGGAATGGCATTCTGTTTACTTCAAGATGAGCAATGACTCCTGATACAGCTGACATTTCACTCCTTTTTTATAAATATATTGACATTGTGTCTAATTATTTGGTAGGTCAGGGCTAACTAAAATATCCATGGCTTCCCAATCGTGTTTTTACAATATAGGGTAGAAGCATTCTGAGACGAATTCATTAAAGAGGTTGTAAACTCAGTTAAATTTTTTTTACAAGCTGAAAGAGAAACACATAATGAGCTAGTATGCATCGCATACTAGCTCATTATGAAATACTTACCTTAGACCGAGCCCCCGCCGTGGCGTCCGCTCACCTCTATGACGGGCGACATGTCCAGTCGCCCATCTTCCGGGATCGCGGCATCCGGCCATCTGTTTGGCCGGAGCCGCGGTGATGTCACTCCCGCGCACGCGCGGGAGCGGACAGTCACGGCACGGGTCTCTGAAGAAACGGCACCAGCGGCCGTTCCTTCAGAGCGCATGCGCCAGTGACGTCACTGGCTGCATGTAAGGTAAATATCTCCTAAACGGTACATGTTTAGGAGATATTTACAGTACCTATAGGTAAGCCTTATCATAGGCTTACCTATAGGTAAAAGTGTCAGAGGAGGGTTTACTTCCTCTTTAACCATAACTCTGCGTCAGTTATCTCTACTAGTGCTCAGCCATGGGTATGCCTAATAGTGCTCAGACCAGCATTCATCCAGAAGCATTGCTACCAGTGCTCAGACACAAGCATATCTACAAGTGCTCAGACACAAGTATTCCAACCAGTGCTCATACACAAGCATTCCTACCAGAGCTCAGACACAAGCATTCCTACCAGTGCTCATACCTAAGCATTCCTACCAGTGCTCAGACACAAGCATTCCTACCAGAGCTCATACACAAGCATTCCTACCAGTGCTCATACACAAGCATTCCTACCAGTGCTCAGACACAAGTATTCCTACCAGTGCTCAGACACATGTATTCCTACCAGTGCTCAGACACATGTATTCCTACCAGTGCTCAGACACAAGTATTCCTACCAGTGCTCAGACGCAAGTATTCCAACCAGTGCTCATACACGTCATACACATATACATACGCCTAGAGGCATTCAAGCAGAAGCATCATTACCAGCGCTCAAACAGGAGCATCCCAATCAGCGATAAACCAGAAACATTTTACCAGAACTCAACCACAAACATACCTACTAGTCCTCAAACAGGAGCATCCCAACCAGCAGTCAACTACAAGCATCTCTAACAGTGCTCAAAAAGATGCATCCATACCAGCACACAACTAAAGGCATTCCTACCAGCACACAACCAATTGCATCCCTACAGGTGCTCCGCCAAAAACATCCCTCACAGTGCTTGACCAGAAGCATCCTACCAGCGACCAGCCAGAAATATCTCTGCCAGCGCCCAGCCAGGTGCATCCCTATCAGAGCCCAGCCAGGAGCCTTCCTATGAGCTCTCAGCCAGGAACATCCTTACAAGTTCTTGGCCAGAATCATCCCTATCAGCACTCGGGAGACAAGCATCCCGAAACCAGACAGAACTATCCCTATCAGCAATAGGCCAGAAGTCTCCCTACTAGCGCTGGACCAGGAGCATCCTTAGAAGCACCCAGCCAGGAGCATCCCATCAAGCACCCAGCCAGGAGCATCCCTTCAAGCACCCAGCCAGGAATATCCCACCACCGCCCAGCCAGGAACATCCCTACCAGCGCCCAGCCAGGAACATCCCTACCAGTACCCAGCCAGGAACATCCCTACCAGTGCCCAGCCTAAAGCGATCCTAGCAGTATGTTTTTTATTTTTCCACTATTATAGTAAGGAAATAATAATAATGTTAATGCTGAAACACTCAATCCACTAGTAATGGTAAAAAGAGACCAGATACACATGCACAATTAAAAACACAAGCACAAATGGTCAATTTAACACCTACACTGCAAAAAGTCTTGGCGAAAGCAATAAATCCCAACGCCAATACAAAAAATCCAGCACTCACACAGACAGATGATGGTTTTTTTAGGACTACAAGGCGCCCAAACACCCAGAAACATCAGACAAGGCAGTCTAGACACCTATGTCAAACCAAAAACCAATTAAGTAATCAATTAATAGTAATCAACCCAATAACTTGAATATTATAAATCTGACTGATTCCAATTTAACTCCAGCACAGAGAGAAGTGTTGCAACTGGGCCTTGGCTTTTGCCCTTCTAGACCTTTGGACACATTAGAGACTATTAAGGACTTACATCTATTTGCAAGAAATCTCACCTTTAAACATATTTATGATGCAGATAGGAAACAGAAACAATTGGAAAAACATTTGGTAGAACAAACAAAACATCTCTCAATGGACGAGAGCAGAGCACTAAAGGACTTGGTCCTCCTATATGAGGAGGGCAATGTAGACGTAGTCTCAGCTATCGACGCTACTGACGTACCTGCAGAGACCCCAAGTATACGGGAGGTCGATGCTCCTCCTAAATCTTTTAAACCTAAATCTCAAAGATTCCCCGACCTAACCACAAATCCCAATATTTGAACTTTTGTCCAGAGGGTTTCACAAGATCTCAAACTAGCTGCATGGCCTTCCACACCCACTAACTTAACCAAAGAACAAACATCAGCGCTCCAACAACTACAAACTAACACTAACATCATAATAAAACCATCTGATAAAGGTGGTAACATTGTAATAATGTCACCCTCTCAATATGAAAATATGTGTCTACATGTCCTAGGGAATCAAGACTGGTACCATCTAATATCACCTGACTGTATACAAGAATTCATTAGGGAGTATAGATCCTTATGTGTAGGTGCCTTTATTGAGGGCCTTATAGATAAAGACACACTTAACTTCCTGAATGCGAAATACCCGAGAACACCTACATTCTACACCTTACCTAAGGGGCACAAAGACATACAACACCCTCCCGGGAGGCCTATTGTGTCAGGCATTGGATCACTGACAGAAAATGCAAGTAAATTTGTCGACTCATTTTTGTTACCCCATGTTTTGGGTCTCCCCTCGTATATACGAGATACGACAGATCTTCATAAACAATTAGAGGAGATTCAAATCCCTCTGGATGCCCTGGTCGTTGCTATAGATATCGAGGCATTGTACTCGAGTATCCCGCACGAGTAGGGCATCAGTACGGTTGAATCTTTTCTTAAAGAACAAGACCATAATACTTGGCCCCTTATGAACTTTGTTCTTAAACTTTTGGAATTTATTTTGACCAGGAACTATTTTACTTTTTTGGATCAGATCTATTTGCAAATACAGGGGGTTGCGATGGGCACTTGCTGCGCACCCTCCTATGCCAATCTATTCCTTGGCGGATGGGAGCGGATGATCTTCTCCAGTGAAGATATGGACAAATGGATGCCACATATCCTAATATGGCATCGATTTATCGATGACCTGCTGGTCATCTGAACAGGCACATATGATGATCTCCAACAGTTCTTGGCTGCTTTGAACAACAATAATTACAATTTAAAATGTACACATACTATCGATCGGAGACAGATATCCTTTTTGGATCTAAAAATCAGCATCCTACCAGATGGCCAATTAGATACGGACTTATACCGTAAGCCCAGTGCGGGCAATACCATCTTATGCACAGCAAGTGCCCGTCCCACCCCTCTAATTAGGAGCATTCCATATGCTCAATATTTGAGACTTCGAAGAAATTGCTCAACAGATGCCAATTTCCAAATCCAGGCCAACCAATTACAAGAACGTCTCCTGGCCAGAGGGTACGCTAGGACCCTATTGCGGAGGGCCTATAACCGGGTAAAAATCATGCCCTAGAGTGGAATTGCTTTATAAAACTACCCCTAAGAAAAATAGCAACAATGTAAGATTTATCACCAAATTTTCTTCACGCGAAGATACATTGCGTAATATCCTCAAAAAGCACTGGCCCATTTTGACCCAGGACTACACACTGACTAAATACTTAAACTCACAACCTAACTTAGTGTTTAGAAGGGATACATCGTTAAGGGATTGTTTTACAAAAAGTCATTACACTACTAAAGAAAACAAAAAAATTCTTAGGAAAGGTACATATCCATGTGGCTCATGTAATAAATGTCCCTGGGTCCAAACTGGAGCAGGCATCCAGCTACCAAATGGAAGATGGCATCAGTCTAAACAATTTGCTGATTGCAATACCCAAGACCTGGTCTACCTCATGACATGCCAATGCGGGGTGTTTTACATTGGGAAAACGAAACGTAAATTGAGCCAACGTATAGGAGATCATATATATTACTCTGGGGTACTATCCAAACCAGTGTCACTCAACACATAGGACTGTACCACAGATATGATAATACAGTAGTTTCTTTTTTTGTTTTGGAAGTGATACCCCCAGACCCCCGTGGGGATGACTGGGATAAGCGTATACTCCAAAAAGAAACCTATTGGATAGAGCTTTTAGAAGCTACAAAACCTCCGGGGATCAATGAAGTTTTGACCTACAAGCCCTTTTTAGGTTATGGCTTTACACAGATCTATATATCTGTTCAGTCTAGATTTCCCTCTCTACAGTTAAGAACATTAAAAGTACATAATTGCACGCACTGTCCTCTGTTTGTTGGTGGAGACCTGGCAGGTAGCCTCACAGATTGGGCAAGACGAATTAAAGGAAATATATAATTCGTTTTTTTCTTTTTTCTTTTTATATGTTTATTTGTGATACTTGATTTAAGTCTTCTGTTCCCTAGAGCATTCTTATTGCTTTTCACACCAGTAAGGTATCTTTATGAAATGATGCACATAGTCGTAAGGAACTCTTACTATACAACTATGCGCTAGATGCTGTCATGAATTAAGCAACCATACACTTGTATGGTCGTAAAACATGTTAAGTATCACATATACAAATGTTTTACTCAACTACCATAAAGGTGTTGCAATTTCTGTAAAATTGTTGACATTTGATTGTCCTGTAAATTTATAACATTTGGATCTGTTTATGAGAGTGTTTGTAATGGTGTTGTCATGTGTGTCTAGCTCACGCCGTTTTCCCATTTGGCCACTGGGGGGCGGGAGCCTTCAGTGCCTCGAACGGGTGTGTGGTCCCCGGACAAGCTGGTTTATACAGGGAGATCCACTTCCCTCTTACTGGTATTGTGGCTACACGCAGCTGTTCAGTGCGGTTGCATTGTAGTGTAGAACTACGCATGCTCCGCATGGAGTTTGCAAAGTTGGGGACCTGATCTGGTGTTGTGCGTCACATCCGCTTCCGGTGGATCTTACGCCAGGTTGAAATGGCGCATAAAAAGGCAGTACACTCAGATGGTCATAGGCTGCAGGAACGCTCGTCACAAGGATGCACAGTATGGTATGTCTTATTGATCAGACTATATTCCAACATGATATAGATATAGGGCTATGTCCTTTATAATACCACTCCATTATTTTTCCAGTTTTTCTGACCAGTGGGCCTATGACAGTGTGGGTTACTATTGGGGGTGCACCCTGGTCCCATTCTCACTTCATATATATTCCTATCACCACTACTAAGAAGATGATATATATGGGTAACGCTACAGATGGCCCCTTTTTTGGAGGTTACTCTGCCAAGCTGGTAGGTGACATTGGGACGTGCTATGTGATATATTTATGAGTAAATGTTCTTCCTCTCTACTTAGAAATAGACGTAGCTTTCTTTGTATCCCCAGAGACAGTAATACCTGTCGGCGAAGCTATACCAATTCAAGTGCATAACAAAAGAATTATCCAAAATGATATACCATCTATACTAATTCCTGCATCAAGGCATCATTATAGTATTAGGTATGGATACTCTTTTCTTACATGTGCTTTGCACACGATAACTATCTCCTCTTCAGTGACCTTTTGCTCTGACCATTCTGAGCACACAATATTCTTATATATAAGCATGATAACCTTGAAGAAATAGGACACTTCTAAATCTATTTATGGCTGGCTCTGCTGATCTATGCTTCCATTTCCACACCCGTGGGTGAGGCGTTTTCTGGGCACCTGATTCTCCTCTGTCCCCTTGGGTGATTCGGCGTGGGTCTTTATGTGGTCACACATTCACACACCAGCTCCATATGCAGATGTACCTTCTTTCTTGATAATTTACTGTACCCTTTTGTTATACAGGAAAATAAAGACAATATTACTACAATACAATATATACCCCTGAAGAAGCGGTCGTTTATCACCGCGAAACATGTCGGGTTAATATCCGGTCTTCAATATCGGATATATTGAGTATTGATTTTTCATGATGTTTCTGTACTTTTTTGTAAATTCTTTATGTCACATATATGTTGTTTTTAATCTCTTGTTTTGTATAAATACATTTTGATAGAAATTTTAATATATGGTTATGTGTTTATCTATATAAAGTGGTACGGTACCAATTACAAATCCCACCAGCCCTCTATCTAGGTTTCTTTTCTTTTTTCCTCTTTTTTCTGTGTTTCTATCTTTTCTCCCCTCCTGGGACTTTCTTCTTCTTTCTTTACTTTTTTCTTTACTTTCTTCTTGGGTGATGGGCTCTGACACCTAGAGCCTATCTCTTCTCAATTTAGTTTGGGTGACTCCCAAATTATTTAAATTAATTCCGAAACAATTTTCTGGCTTGGATGGCTATAATATATATTATTATATACGCAAACCTCCCAATTTCTTGAGATGGGAATGAGGGACACCTATTAGCAAAATTATGTAGGCATAGGACACACCCCCTGCCATGCTCCCTTTAACCACTTGCCGACCGCCGCACGACTATCTACGGCGGCGGTCAGCCCCTCACAGGCAAAGTGACGTAGGTCTACGTCGCTCGCCTGTGAGGGTTTAGGGAGCGAGCGCGCGCCGCCGGAGGCGCGCTCCTGCTCCCGCGTGGTCACGGACCCCCCCGCGCGTGTGACCGGCGGACCCGATCGCCGCCGGCCACTCTGCGATCGGCGGGGGAGAGGGAGAAAGTCAGGCAGCTTGTGTAAACAAGCTGCCTGTCATTCTCCTCTCTGTATGAGAGATGATCACATGGATCTACTATGTAGATCCATTGTACACTCTGCATACAGTTGAAGCCACAGCCAATCACAGTTAGAATCACGCCCCTAGGGACACACACAGCCCCTCCCTCTCAAATAAAGTTAACCCCTTCACTACCAGTGTATTTTTACAGTAACAGTGCATATATATAGCACTGATTACTGTAGAAATGTCACTGGTAACCCCAAAAGTGTCAAAAATGTCAGTCAAGGGTCCGATCTGTCCGCCGCAATGTCGCAGTACCGCAAAAAAAATCGCAGATCGCCGCCATTACGCGTTAAAAAAAAAAAACAACAAAAATGACAAAAATCTTTCCCTTTGTTAGTAAACGCAATAACTTTTGCGCAAACCAATCAAAATACGCTTTTTGCGATTTTTTTTTACCAAACATAGGTAGCATAAAACAAATTGGCCGAAAATATTAAAAAATTTTGATTTTTACATTTTTTTTTGGGGGAATTTCATATAAAAAAAAGGGAAAAATATTGCTATTTTTGCAAAATTTACGCTCTTTTTTTGTTTATAGCGCGTGATCAAAAAATCGCACAGGTGATCAAATACCGCCAAAAGAAAGCTCTGTTTGTGGGAAAAAAAGGACGCCAAATTCGTTTAGGTACAGCGTCGCACGACCGCGCAATTGTCCGTTAAAGTCACGCAGTGCCGAATCGCAAAATACCCTCTGGTCGTTTAGCAGCCAAATCCTCCGGGGCTTAAGTGGTTAAAGAGAAATTAAACAAAAAAATAAATACGATTTAGTAAGCTTGCAGTACAAGTGCCTTTTTTTTACCATTACCATTTCTTTATACTGACGTTTGAAATTTACAAATGTAGCTATTTATAAATGGGATAAAAGGTTTAGCACTGTGAAACCCTTTTTTAAAGATAAATAGTGCATTTTATACACCTATATACAGTAAATATATAAATTAATCACCCCCCTTTAAAATAATTACATTCTATTGCTTTGCAACCTGGAATTAATACAGACACATGTTTTGTTTTATTCAGCTGTATTTACTAGTGCAACTTATAACATCCAAGTGAAAGACTGAATAAGCCATGCAAAGACATTCACCTTTTTCTCCTTCAACCACTGTGTGGTCATTTTTTCTGTGTGCTTTGGGTCATTGTCATGTTGGAAGGTAAACCTTCTTCTCATTGATAACTTTCTGGCAGAGGATAGCAGATTTTCCTCGAGAACCACACAGTGGTTGAAGGAGAATAGGTTGAATGTCCTTGCATGGACTAGTCAGAGCCCAGACTTAAACCCCATTGAAAATCTGTGGAATAACTTGAAGACTACAGTTCGCAAACGGTCACCATCAAATTGAACTGAACTTGAGCAGTTCTGCAAAGAAGAATGGGCAAATATTGCAAAGTCTAGATGTGCAAAGTTAGTAGAAACATATCCCAACACACTAAAGGCTGTAATTAAAGCAAAAAGTGGTTCAACAAAATACTGACACAAGGAGGTGATCCTTTTCCCAACTCAGTGATTCTGTTTTTTTAAAAAAAAATTCTGACATCTTTCACTTGGATGCTATAAGTTGCACTAGTAAATACAGCTGGATAAAACAAAAAACTGTGTCTGTCTTCATTGCAGGCTGCAAAGCCACAAAATGTGAAAATTTTAAAGGCAGGTGATTATACCCACTGTAGATCAGACCAAAAGGAGGGACAAATAAGGAGGAAAGAGGGACAGAGGGACTTTGCTTCAAATCAGGGACAGTCCCTCCAAATCAGAAACAGTTGGGAGCTATGTACTGTATATGTGGAACACAAAGCCCTTTTCTGCACTTACAGGATAATAAAGACTAATTTCACAAAGCTTAAAACACCAGGATAATGATGCTTATTTTTTTTAAGTGAGTTATTTTCAGCTGAGTCTAATGAGATCTGAAAATGACAGTAATGTGGATGAAACTAGAGATTCTTCTTCTGTAAAGCAAGGATTTACTAAAATTAGAGCACACAGAATCTGCTGCAACTGTGTATAGTAACCAAACAACTTCCAATTTTTTTTTGTCAAAGCTTACTTAACCACTTACGGACCAACAGCAGTACATATACTGTGGCAAGTTGGCTCTGTCCCGCGAAACGACCTAACTGTACGTTGTTTTGCGGGACCACTAGTGGGGGCACGCACACCTGCCGATTGGCTACAGGAGGAGCCAATCAGTAGGTCCGACGGCTGCGATTGCCACTGGGCACCCACGATCGCTCCCCCTGGAGATAGAATGGCGGTCTGCCATTGTAAACACAGCAGACCGCTGTTCTGTGAGTGATGAACACAGGGATCCTGTGCTCCTCTCATTTAGGAACACAGGTGTAGCACCCTCCTAGGTAGGTGCTAGGTAAAAGCATTTTGTGCTCCTTCTGCTTATCAGGGGAGCCTGATCTGTTAGGTTGCCTGTTGCATGTTCCCAGGTGTGATTCACTGGGATTAAGGGAGTGTCCCCACTGCATCCAATAGGGGAGCCTGTTGGACAGTGAAGGAAACCTAGCCAGTGACACATTGGCTTTTATGAGAGTCCCAGTGGGAGGGTACTCTTGCAGTGCATCCTGGGATTGTATGTGGCAGGGTGTCTTTGGCGGAAAGCAGTCCCAGGAGGAGGCTGACGGCTGTCTCTCCTACTGCTGTGTGAGGAAAGTGGTCTTAGGCAGTTGGCCTAGTGAACCAGGTGTGGAACTG
Organism: Pelophylax lessonae; assembly: GCF_965119305.1. Taxonomy (NCBI): domain Eukaryota; kingdom Metazoa; phylum Chordata; class Amphibia; order Anura; family Ranidae; genus Pelophylax; species Pelophylax lessonae. The sequence goes on along the minus strand of NC_138769.1, from coordinate 639,725,991 downwards.
AGCTGCGGAGGATCCAGTGGAGTTGACAGTGGAGCTGCTGGAGGAGTCCTCCGGGAAAAACAGTTTCCGTGAGTACCAGGGGACTTGCCAAAGGGTCTGCCCAGGAATGGAGATCACTCCAGTGAAGTCAGAGGATCAAGGGGCCAACTCAAACAGAGTGTCAGAGTAAAGGGGGTGCCGCGTAGACCCCTGAAGAATAGGGACACAGGGGTTGCCAAGTAGGACCCTGAAGAGTGATTCACAATACAGTACAGTTCATTTAATTCTTCTTCACTATAATGGCAAGGTGAAGCAGCGGCCTTGCCGTATTCAGAAAGTCCCAGCAATCGTGCATAGTTTTTCAGTTGGAGTATCCCACTCATCCCTTCTCCTATCCCAGTTCTCAAATAAATCAACAAAAACCCAAAACCCCTAGACTGTTTTCTGACTGAGCCAAGCACTTATGCCCCGTACACACGTTCTGGTTATCGTACGACAAAACTCGCTTTCGACCTGGTCTCACGATAATCTGATGGTTAGTACACAGCTTTCGACAGCCGATCACGACAGTTGGTCCAACAAAATCCGAAGGGACAAACAGGAAAACTTCTGTCGTACGACATCTTCTCGAACGATAATCGTTTCGTCAGTACAGTATTCGTACGCTAAAAGTCGATCGACAAATACCACGCATGATCGGAAACAGTAAAATAATCCGCAGGGGTCAGACGTATATACATCACTTCCGTTACGTAGTTATGAAAAGTACACTTGGTCAGTGAATCATACGAAGAAAGTCGGATGGTTTGTACGCAGAGTTGCTTTCGATTTTAGTAACATACAACAATTACGAAACTTTAGTCGTGCGATTATCGTACGATAATCGGAACGTGTGTACGGGGCATTAGAATATGCTATTTTTGTCAAGTTGTTGCTATGGGTAACCCAGGGGAATCCGTAACCAGCAGCTCCCAAGGGAGTAGTGCTACACAGGACTCTGTGTTCATGCAGCAAGCCCACATCCCCCTCACAGTTACAAAGCACCTCTTAGGGACACATTTAACCCTTTGACCCTGGTCGTAATCCCCTTCCCTTCCAGTGTCATTATTACAGTAACAGTGCATATTTTTAGCACTGATTACTGTAGTAATGTCACTGGTCCCCCCAAAAGTGTCAAAAATGACAGTTAGGTGTCCGATCTGTCCCTCGCTAAGTCGCAGTCCCGCTAAAAATCGCTGATCGCCGCCATTACTAGTAAAAAAATAAATAAACAAATCAATATACACTTATTGGGATTTTTTTACAAAAATATGTAGCAGAATACGAATTGGCCTAAAATTATGAAAAAATTAGATTTTTTTAATTTTTTTTTTGGGAATGTTATATAGCAGAAAGTAAAAAAATATTGCTTTTTTTTTCAGAATTGTCGCTCTTTTTTTGTTTATAGCGCAAAAAAAAAATCACAGAGGTGATCAAATGCCACCAAAAGAAAGCTCTGTTTATAGAAAAAAAGGACATCAATTTTATTTGGGTACAGCGTCGCACGACTGCGCAATTGTCAGTTAAAGTAACACAGTGCCGTATCGCAAAAAATGGCCTGGTGTAAAACCTTCCGGTCCAGAAGTGGTTAAAGGGTAACTCCACTTTTAGGGGGGAAAAATAGCAAATAAAGAAAAAAATATAGCGTATACAATTGCGACACAAGTCATATTGTAATTAAATGTTATTAAAAATACCTTTCCTTTTCATTCTGCAGCTTTGTAATTTTCTGAAAATGCAATGCAGTATGGCTACCTGGAGATGTTCTGTACATCGAATGTGTACTGACCACACCCCAGAAACATAATTTCCTGCTTGTGTGATTGCCTCACCAATTTCCCCAGAAGTCTCCCTAAAATACAAGTTAGGCATCCCCTGCAACAAAAATGTCATTTTTGGTGAGATACTCTCAATAGGAAAACATCTAAAGGGATGCAGGTCCAGTAGCTTTCCTTAGAGCCCCGCAGGTGTACAGCTGATTGATAATTAGGAAACCACTCCCATTAGACTCACTTTTTCACATAGATACTGGCAAACACACAGAGATTTCTTCAGAATAACAATATGTAGGAATCTGCAACAAAGTTTGTTAAAATCCTTGTAATGTACAAAGATCACCCAGGGGGGAATGTTTTTTTTCTCAATAAAAGTGGAGTTACACTTTAAACAAACTGAAGTTAGAAGCAGCTTATGCCCCATACACACGTGCAGATTATCTGCAGACTTTTGTCTGCAGACTTACCAAAACCATATAATATGAGGTCAAACCTAAACACTTTCAATTTGTATGCAATCCGGCAGGCCCTTGCACTACATAGAAAAGGTAAGTCTGCAGACAAAAGTCTGCAGATAATCTGCACGTGTGTATGGGGCATTAGTTGCACAGCTGCACACATTTCTGTGTGCTCCAGTTTTAGTAAATTCACTGTGAGTTTAAGCCTATAGTGAAAATTACTGACATGCAAAACTGACTAATGAGCACCAGCAAATGGCAAATGAATTTTGACTTTGATGAATCATGATCATGGTACTACATTTACCGCAACCCCAGCACACGAAAACGACTACTGCTGACTGATTGATTGGCCATAGAAAAAGAGCAGGTAGGCACATGGGATAATTGGAAAGCAGGACTCTTGGGGAACCCTTCCAAACCTCACCAAAAATGGTGGGAACTGTCTTGGCACAAACTGGCAAAAACTTTAAGGATATGTGTATTTGATCAAGAATAAATGTATAAATGTAGATAACACTAATCAGTATACAGATCTCTATTACACATCCCATTCAATGAGTGTTAATAGCTGAAGTATTGCATAAAGGCTTGAAGAATGTGAAAATAAAAAGTAAAGGGCACCCCCTGCAGGCAAGCAAGAGAACACAATGTATGCATTAAACTTCCAAACCTATAATCTTTAGAAAACATTGCTTGCTTATTTTATCCAATAGCTTTAAAATACTTGAAATGTCTTGGCGTAGCTGGTATGTGCAGACAATATACCAAAATATATATTTTTTTTCCTACACAGTAGACGTATACTTTCATCTCTGCTTTTCAACTGCTGTTACATTGATGTCAGAGAACAATTGGCTAAAGGGTAACATTTTCCAATCCAGCCCAACTGCTGTAGTTGTTCCTTCCAGATAGGCAAGACCAACTGTTGAAAGTGAAGATAACAGATGATAGACATCTAATGTTGTTGGTGTTGTCTATTGTACTATACAAGAAACAAAATTACAATTCATCACAAAGACGGACTCCAGGTTTCAATATTTTTACAGTTACATTTGTCCAGCTTGGCAGAAAGACAATATGGAGATTAGGTGTTCTGATTTTGTTAGGACTTCACTGGCTGCACACTTGTTCTGGGCCTCTGTAGGTAAGTGAGACAACCAAGTGGCTAGAATGTTTAGGGAGGTCTGCAACGTAATTGTAGTCTAATTCTTTCTGCCAAGCATGTGTTTCTTTTAACTTTATTGTATTATGTTCATTTTGTAATTTCAGATGTTTGTCAAGTATTCCCTGGAGCATATCGGTTTATAAAGCAATAGCTATTGGTGTAAACACAGAAGGCAAAATTTAATTGCGCAATTTCTGTATGTGAAGGTAACGTAGATCCAAAATAAATTAATAAACTCTCATATTATTATAGCACTTCCTAACCCCTAGAGTAGCTTTTCTCAACCTATTTACCTATTTACCACAAAGGAACCCTTGTAACAATTTTGAAGGTCCCAGGGAACCCCTAGTAAGATTAGTCCATTAGGGGTTGTTGGGAAAATTCCCCTATATTCGTGATGGTAAGTGGACAGAATGCCCCCCCCCCCCTTACAGGGGTGGCCAGAATGACGTCCTTGCAGTCATGCAGATGGTTCTGCCAATTGGCATTAGATCTGGAACTATGCAGGCACGATCAGATCAGAGGTCAGTTGGCCACAGCTCAAGAAACCCCTAGTCACCAATAGAGAAACCCCTGGGTTCCACGGAGCCCTGGTTGAGAATGGCTGCCCTAGAGGCTATTAAGGACTGCCAGGGATCAGGTGGGCCAGCATTTCACCTCAGGGTTGAATTCTTGTAGTGATGATGTCAACAGATGGGCTCCAGTTATTTTTGGACAGGTATTAGAGTTTATTCAGAACTCCAGGGAAAGAGGGTTAGGGTATAAGGCACCTGAACAATGCACAGACTCCACGGCCGATACACAAAAATATCCTTTAAGCCAGACCAGGGGTCTGTTTTCTCCAACCAAAAGAAGATGTAGCACATGAACCCCTTTGTAAAAAGGCATCAGACTTCTTGCAGCGTTCAAACATTTATGACACTCATCAGAACACTCTCCTACCTGGTGCTCCAACTAAGATTCCATCTTCACTCCTCCTGGGCAACATCTCCCACCAGGTCTTGGATGCAAGATGACATAGCCTTGAGCCTACTTTCCTAAACTGGTGTCCTCCCCAGGCAGCAGGCCTGGATAGTCAAAAACAACAGCTTACACACCCTCCAAGAAAAAGCCCAGGAGGCAAGAGAGGAGATATGTTTATCACCTATCAATGCACTACTGGCAATAAACCTCAAAGTGGTTGGCAAGGGAGATATAAATATTCATAACTAAAGCTACTGGATCTCCGCACACTATTGCCTGGAACACTCTACACCAGCAGGCAGAAGTGAATAATAACATGAACTTAGGGGAACACCTGTAGAAAGCAGAACTATAAAATCAGGCTGGGGCTGACTACAGCCTAGGAACATTAATTTAGGATATGGACACTACTACTCATGATTCTACATAATGGTTATGGTTCCTATATAATCTTTTGACATGTAAAAAGTAATTTTCTATTTTATTTGCAGCTATTATTAAAGGATACGTTCACCTTTTGAGAAAAAATAACTACACATATCTTTGCAGGGAAAAAGTGCATTTATTAATTTATCCTAAGGAGCCTAAAAAGCATTGCATCCATGATCAGTGGATCAGGGGTGCAATGGCAGACTCCTGCAGACAAGCCCTGCACCTTTCAGCCCGCACCCCCATACAGGATGGCTCTTTACAAGCTGCAGGGCTTGTGAACAAACTACAAGGCCACTCATTAGCGATTCAGAACTATAAGCCATCAGCCACAAAGGATGAGGGTACTTGTAGTTCAATTCATTCACAGGAAACTGTGAATGAATGAATGACGCTGTCGTGTGGTAAGAGCCCAGAATGGCCGCGTTATTTCCAAATAGTGACAGCGGGCGCAGGAAGAAGATCCCCGCTGACTGTCACCCTAAATACAGGTGGAATATGATCCAAAAGGGAAACGTATCCTTTAAACTAATACCCGTCATAAAGCACACCCTATGCAACAACATAAAGTTGCTGCTGGAGCAAGTGCATGCGGACAGGAAGTTGCTGCAACAAAGCTGGAGGAGATCAGCACGGCAGCAATGACATACAAAAAAGGAAAGAAAAAAAGCCGATAGCAGTATTTTCCAAAATAAAAAAACAAGTGCACAAAGCAGTGTCTGGATCCTCAAGGTGTGATGCTGCAGGATTCCTTCTTTTGCAAATGACCCTTTATGTTTTCACTTTTTACGTGGGATATTACCCGTTAAAAATATGTAAAACCCTCCCACTTTGTTTCGTTCAGGAACTGCTCTAATCGGCTTTCTTTTACAGTAGTGACAAAACAAAACAAGGCTCTGTGATAATTTGGGGTTCACTGACCTTTTATTCATAAATTCTGGAGATGTATTTTCCCTACTGCACAACATTTACTGAGGTGTGCCATCTGACTAACAGTGAAGGGGTTTTCCTGGTGTAAGCAATTAAGAGCAATAGAACATCATCTTTTTGTCATATAAATGGAAACGTCACAATACAGTGTAGCACCCTCCTAGGTAGGCGCTAATAGGAAAATTTTTTTTGATCTTTTCTGCTTACCAGAGAGATTGCCAGGTAGATGCTTATGTATCTGTGGCAGGGAACACAATCTGCATTGCAGTACCATTATGGCAGCAGCAAAAGAGTTACTGCACCGCACGGGAGAGAGCGCACTAAAGAGATCTGCTTAGCAGGAGGAGCCACCACCGGAGAGTCAGCTAGTTTGGGGACGTGGGCGGAGTCGCCATCCGCAGGCTGCCAATCCGAATGGAGGAAAGGAACTTAAACATCACTTCCGCCGTTGGGTGTAGCTGAGGAGCAGACACGTGGGTGGAGGAGCAAGATGGTGGATGCCGGATTGAGCCAGAGCACAGGGGCTATCCCACGCATTAGTGGAGAACCTGCAGAGTCGACTGAATTGCAGAATCTGACCCTGTTGGACACAGGGGTCCGATTGATGCCCAAGGGAAGTCTGGCATTGTGCAGAGGAGGGGAAACGGAGCATCTTGGACTGGTATGTGGCAGATGCCTGAATGTGTCCATACAGCTGAGAGCGTGGAGCCAGTGTGGGCACTGGGGTGACATGTTTCTAAAGTTGGAACAGAGAGATTGCCAGCCAGAAGACTGTATGTGAATTGGGAGGTAGGAACCACATCTGAACTGCTGACACCTATAGTGGCCACTCACTTTGGGAGAGGACGGGGAGTGCCGAGAGCACCGCTGGGGCCAGGACCAGTGGTGCAGACCTGCACAACCATCTGCCAAACCATAGAGACTCACATTTCAGAGGTGCAATGCACACAAGTTGTAGGGTTCAAGCAGAGGTCACAAGGTGCATTGGTTGCGGTCGCAGCAATGAACAGTCCAGCTCTTAAAGAGGCAGAGGGGCGTCAATGGGCCCAGAAGCTGAAGTCCTCTAGATCCTCCAGTGAGGGGTTGGCAGGGGCCATTGATGTGGGGTCACCCAGCTTTGAGTAGCGATATGGATTTCTGGAAGAGGGAATCAATGACTTAAGTTCTACAAAGTCTTACAAGTTCCAGTTCACTTAGTGGAGAGACAGAGGCAGCGGTCGTTCGAATGAGGTGTGCAAGGAATCTTGGGTTCTGTGAGGCCTATGCCACAAGGGGCCCAGACCTATCAGCACCCCGCACCTATGCCTGGGCTCAGGCACAGAGAACGACGCCTACTCCAAACTGATCGCAAAAGTGGAGACACCTTACACCCCACCTGGGAGAGGAGACAGGCAGAAGCTTCCCAGGTTCTCTCGTTTTCAATGACTTGTCCAAAGTAAGGTGGCCATGGAATACGGATACGATTATCCATCCATCCATCCATCCGATTATCCAATACAGAAATTTTTAGTTAGTTAGATTGGCAGGTTGTTCTGTTTGTCTATTACAGGAACACAACAGGATGACGAGTCAAGCATGCCTTTAGGGGGGCCAGATGCATCAGAAGTCTCTACGGGAAAGTCAGTGTTAGAGATTCTTCAGGTGGGAAGGTCGCCTCTGCAGAAAGGGCAGTCTCTCTGCGAGTATATAGGATGTAAAGTTACTACATGCTCACCCTTTTTCCTTTGCAGGCTATGCATGACTTTGAGAGGTTGCCTATTGTCTATTTTATGTATATATGTACAAATGTTATTTATAGCATAGTTAGTCAGGATGTTTAACCTTTTCCTGTCAGACTGTTTTTTGTTTGGCGGGGGTGCATTAATATAATGCGCCTGGTGAAACTGTGTAAATTTGTAAATTTTGTACAGCAGATGTCTACATTTTTTCACGTAACTTATTGTATTTACTGGCTATGCCCCATAGCCTTGTACATATGTTATTTCCCTTTTCCCCCTTTCCAAGTTTGTGGGATACTCCTTAAAAATTTTTGTACAGGTATCTTTCTAGGGGTGGATGCCCAGAGCCAGTGAGGACATGGCTCAGTTTGGCGGGATGTGAATGTAGCACCCTTCTAGGTAGGTGCTAGATGAGAGAATATAGTTGTTGGATCTTTTCTGCTTACCAGAGAGATTGCCAGGTAAATTGCCTACCAGAGAGCAGGATCTGTTGGTGAGGTCTGCTCATGGTGCTCAGGTGCAGCTTAGCTTATCTGAAGTGTTTCACGCTGGTCCAATAGGGAGGCATATTTGACAGTGGGAGGAAACCTGACAAATGAGTGCCCAGGCATTTAGTACAGTCCTGGTGATTGGCAGAGGAAAAATCCTTGGTGCATGCTGGGATACTGTATAAATGCCAAGGGCACATGTGCTCAGAGTCTTTCAGCTGGAGAGCAGGGTCCCAGAGGGAGGGGGCAGCTGCCCCTCCTCTGTAGAAGCTGCCATGTGGCCTCAGGTAGTCGACCCGAGGGCTGGAGAGTCAGAGAGGAGCTGAACCCAGATGTCCTGCAGAGCTGACTGGAAGGGAGACACTGGACAGGCTCTGATTCCACCTACAGTGAGTACCGATCTTTGTCATGGGGCCTGTTTTGAGAGGGCCACCCCTTCTGCTAGAAGAGTCAGTGGACGGTTGTCAGTCAAGGGGATGCTAGAGAGTGTCCTGAAGATAATGTAGTTACATCAAGTCTGCTTCTAGAAAGAGCAAGAGGACTTAATTCTTCCATACAAGTGGCAGTATGGTTAAAGCAGCGTGTCTGCTTCCACAAATAACCTAGTGTGGCCAAGTGCGACTTGTCCTTATCTACTGTGAATAGTTCAAGTTGGAGTATCCCACTATTCCCTTTTCCCATCCAAATTCCACAATAAATACCAAAAACCAAAACCCCTGGACTGTTTATGTAGTAATGAGCAACTGGGAAAAGGATGGGTGAGTGAACTGTCCTAGTGACTGTCTGCAGGTAATCAAAGGAGGCCCAAAAAGTCATCACACAGCAAGCCCTACGGGGACAGTGCTACAACAGTAACTAGAGCCTGTGTCTGAAACATTCTATTAAAACAAGTCATGCAGTCTGTTAATACCAGTCTAATATAATCACATATGCACAAAAGGAAAGTGAATGACTTATTATTTACATCTCACAGCTGTTTCCTGTAACCAGAGACGTGTCATCACAATAGATGAGTTGACCAGGATAAGAAACATTGTATAAGGGATATTTCATGTACTTCCTGCATCTAACTAAAACAGTTGACACATCATGTGATGCTGATCATCCCAATGTCGAATCTAAAGGGCAAACATATTTTGAAGTCTCTAAAGACTTCATTAATAGAATAAGAATAACCTTCAGCAATGAAATTACCACTATTTACACAAATATAACAATGGTAGAATCCTTTGGCAATATAAGACTTTGTGCTGGACAGAGATGGTAATAATCATGCTGGTAAAGCAGAATATTCAAGAAACTACTTGTTCAGGTTAACAGATAATTAAATGCCATGCACAAAAGTCAACTGTCCAGTTTTGCCATAGCAGTCCAGGATCTCTCTCCTCTCCACAGAGTCAAATATTGCGTCCCAAGTTGTGTCCTGAGATCACAACTACCCCCTTATTTGAGTTACTGAGCATGTGCATGAATTCAAATAGGGATATTAACTGAGGTCATCACAGCTGCCAATAGTTGGTTTCAGCATAATTAGTGGCAGGAACGGACAGAAAGTAGACATGGTTATGGTGGGACTGTCCAGAAGGTGTACATAATGCTTGTGGGAAATGATTGGTAGTGTCCAGGGACTGGAACGAAGGATGAAATTGGTAAATATAGGCATGCAGACCTACGATATTTTCCAGGGACTTGTTCAGCCACCTTCTTTTTTCCAGTCCTGTCCAATTGTCAAGTCATATTATGGTATAACGCACCCCCAATTGATCCTCTATCCTGTAGAGAAGAAATATATATTTTTGGGATTCAGACAAGTGCATCATAAGTTTAATAAGTTCAAAAACAATAGTGGTTCAGTGCTACACTGTATAAACCCAATATACTGTATAATCCCACTGTTCCATATACATGTACAGTCCAAAAATACAAAAATTATAGAATACAAAATATATACAGTATATATGTAAACAACATGAATTATAAGAAAAAAATGCATGTGAATGTGCTCTTCCACTAAAAACTGAAATCCTCTGAATGTGTGCCAATTCTTAAATAATCTTCACACCCTGTGTGAGCACCACCATTGACTGCTCACCTCATATTTTGATCTATGGACAATAGGTTTAAAAACGCTTTACCCTTTAAGGGCAGAATTTAATGGGTTCAATTTGTTCTTCCTCTTTTCTCTTCCTGGACTATTTTCCAACTTGTTACTGTAACACATCAATGAAAATCTTAGGCCGCTGGCTCGTCCCCATATGCATTATGCCACAAGCGAGGCTTCTTCAGAGGTGTGTCCATGTACAGGTGTTAGTGCCGGTTCACACTAGGTCGCTCCGACTTAGGGGGCGACTTGTGAAGTCGCGTGCAGCGCGACTTCGGCGTGACTTGCACGGACTTCATAAAATGAATGTCAATGCAAGTCGCCTCCAGGTCGCCCCGAAGTAGTACAGGAACCTTTTTCTAAGTCGGAGTGACTTGTGTCGCTCCTATTAGAACCGGTCCTGTACTACTCAATAGACCGCGACGGTGCACGACTTGCCAGTTGCCAGGCTGACCAAGTGAACCGGCACTGAATCACGATTGTTTTTTCAACATTTTGACACTTGGGAGTGAATAGTACACTTCTAGAGTCTAGCTGCAGCACTTTATCTTTTTTATTATATTGGTGTGCACGAGGAGGGGGGGGGGGGGGGTTTCATTTGTTTGTTTATACAACCTCAATATGGGCAGGGAAAGACACTATAGAAAATCTTGCAGCTAGAGCTCCAAAAACTATTAGTAACTATTAAGTAACTTAATGAAGTTTAGTCAAAATATTTATTTTGAGAGATGTTGGCCTTTCTTTTAAGGCTTATTTTAAGGCTATATGAAAACTTGACTGGTGCTTCTGACCTTTACCACACCCTCAACATTGTTAAATGCAGGGCAAAGCAACATTTTTTTTTTTTTTTATTCCCCTCCATCCCCAGCAGTAGTAACCAATAATTCAATGTCCTACTTCTGCATTCAGCAGAGTGAAAAAAAAAATCTAGTATTTCTAGGTAAGGCTCATTGTACTGTATGTGACAGCACTGGGCCATTTACCAAGCACCAGCGCCGTCACCTGGGTAAGGTCCAAAGCCATATGACCTGTGCAACTCAGATTGCAAAGGTTGACTTTTCACAAGCACTTTGAGAACTACTGTATGTTGATTTTGGATCAGTTTATTTGGTTATTATAAGTTTTGTGCATTGTTCTTGATAATGTTTTCACATTTTTGTTTGACAAATAGACATTTCATGTAGGGTACACTCACAACAAAATTCCCTTGGCACTGTGGGTTTTCTAAAGAATGAGGATGGCAGAGGCTATGTGCATATTTGGATCTTGAACATTTGAGACATAACTGACCTAAAGCAGGGTTCCATCCAAAAGTGGAAGCTCTGCTTATCTGACTCCCCCCTCCCCCCCTCTGGTGCCACATTTGGCACCTCCGTGTCCTCACTTCTGGGGGATCATGCCATGGCTCGATCACTCAAAAGTTTGGCTCCCCTTCTCCTTCCCACGCAGAAAGTGCAGTGCGCATCGTACATGCGCAGTAGGGAACCGGCTGTGGTTAACAAATAAACATTTTAAACTGTAATGAGCATGCTTAATTCAACCTTATGAGCAATTCATATTCATACCCAAATTCTCCTGAGCTGGTCTCAAGCATGGTAATGGAGAAAGCAGATCCCATACTTTGGCCTGACTCAGAAGATTTTGATTGGTGGCTGTGTGACCTCATCAATGATATCTCTCTGGATCAGGGACATGTAAATATAGGACTGACAAGTGGAACAGGGGAAACTATATAAGTATAGCTGCATACAAGGTGCAGTAACACTTAAAGTGGAACTTTAGTCAGAAAATTAAGATCACTTCAGGCTGGCCACTTTTGCAGGTGAAGCTATGTAAAATATTAAAACAAATAAATAAAATAAAAAAAAGAGGAAAGGACCTTTACCCGTGCCGCATTCTAATATATCGATATATGTGAAAAAAGTTTGCAAGACACAGTCCTGCTTGTGGTGGATTTAATTGCCACTACCATGAGACAGATTTGTTGTATTTTTTAAAAATACAAAATGTTATAAATCTATCCCTACATCCTTTAACGACATCTGGAAAAAAAATATTGAGTCTGGGCCTCAAATTCTGCCCTATATAGGAAATAGATTGCTTTGAGACTGTAAAAGATGTCCATCTTTTTGCATGTAAGGTAACCTATACATTTTTATTTGATAAGGACTGCAATAAAAAGAAAAATGACAAGGCATTAGTAGATCAGTGGAAAGACTTCACCATCAAGGACTTTAAAGCTTTGCAAGATCTCATGGATCTCTTGGATGAAAATGAAGGCTCACAAGATGTACCAAATTTAGGGACTGAATCTCCAAATATTCTACCCACACCCCCAGTTAAATCTGCAATAAATAAAAAATCTGATCAATTCCCTCCCCTACAAACAAATCCCAAATTTTGGGCTTTCGTTACACAAGTATGTAGAGAAAAAATTGAAACAAGCACACGAGGCTACTCCACAGGTAATCTAACTAAAGTACAAAAGGAAGCCCTTCAATCATTTGGTGCAAATAATGATTTGGTGATAAAACCTTCAGATAAAGGTGGAAATGTAGTGTTAATGAGGAAAGACCAATATAGAACCATAGATATTGTTCTCACATTAATTTGTGTTTCTTTTAAATGTAGTTGTATTGGGCACCTACTATGTTTTAATGATGTACAATAAAAGAGGATTTTTTTAAAAATACAACAAATCTGTCTTATGTTAGTGCCATTAAGTATTAAAAATAGACGCCAATACTGTTTAAAATCCAGTGATACACTGTCGCACCCTGCTCTGCACATGCTCATTTACTCTTTATTTTTGGCATTGTGCTGAAAATCAGAGCCACTAGAGACCTATCTGCTGATAGCCTAAAGATTTACTGCTGTTCAGGGGCTCTGGGATTCAGCAAAAAGGCAGCCTCCAGCAAGAAGGAACAGGAATAATGCTGGAAGAAATGTACAGCACATGCTAATTTTGGTAACATAATTATTGCTGTGAAATGTGTGTTCCTTGCTGTAGAACAGTATTTTTAGGTTAATATGGATAAAGGTCTACTTTATATAAGCATACCTATGATACATAAATTTATAGGCATTTTTACAGAGAGTGCACAGCAGCAGCTATTTATTTTCAGTCACTCCTGTATGATTAAAATGTTGTAAGTAGTCCTTTTAAAGTGATATTAAAAAGTCTTGTTTTTTTTTTTCTTAAAAAATAACAAACATGTTATACTTACCTGCTCTGTGCAGTTGGTTTTGTATAGAGCAACCCTGATCCTCCTCTTCTTGGGTCCCTCTTTGGCTCTCCTGGCCCCTCCCCCTTGTCGAGTGCCCCCACAGCAAGCAGCTTGCTATGGGGGCACCCGAACCGAGCTGCAGCTCTGTGTGTTCATTTAGACACAGAGCCATGGTTTGGCCCCACCTCCTCTCTCTCCTGATTGACTACCTGACTTTGACAGCAGCCAATGGCGCCGCTGCAGTATCTCAGTCAATCAGGAGGGAGAGTCCCAGATGGCCGAGGCACTCGTGCACATTGCTAGATGTATATGGGCTCCGGTAAGTATTAGAGGGGCTGCTGCACACATAAGGGGTTTTAACTTAATGCATAGAATTCATTAAAATAAAAAACCTTCTGCCTTTAAAACCACCTTAACAGGCATAAAGAAAGGGTCAGGAGTACTCTACTGATGTATTCCGTTGTGTATAACTTAAAAACGGAGTATTTGTAATCTACAGGCTTTTTTTTTTTAGAAAAGCAGATAAGGATAGCCTGATGAATGTGAAAAGGAAGCTTACTGATTGAGGTACAGCTTGCTGATTTCCATCACCCAATCATGTACAAAAAATAATATCTTTGTTTCCTTCCACAAGACTGGGTATGCTTTGTAAAGTAAAATGTCATGACATTTAATAAGCTAGGTGCATGTTCCTTTGCAAAATGAACAGCCTATTCGCCTTTGGTAAAGCAACCCCAGTGTGTTGAGCAGTGGCGGCCCGTGCATAGGGGGCGCCAGGGCGCCGCCCCCCTACCCCTAATAAAAGAAAAAAAAAAAAACAAAAAAACGAACAAATAAAGTTGTTCAAAAAAAAAAATTGGGTTCGCCGGCCTGAATCCAAGGAACTGGTGGATGGGGGGGGGTGGGGTTACGTCCCAGAAGAGGCGCCGATTGGCTGCCTTCTGGGGGGGTAGGGGGGTATCCTGGGCGCAAGTCTTTGCGGTTGGACACCCCCACTTTCTGATATCCTGGCTCTGATTGGTCCAGTCTACAGCCTGGACCAATCATCATCTAGGATATCGCTGACGACGCAATGGGGGCGGTGCCGGTGCGTGCGTCAATCACTCACCGTCACCGCCGCTCAGAGAAGAGGAGAGGCCGCCCGCCGGTTCCCGCCGCCGAGACGACGAGGGAGAAGGACCCGCCGCAGAAGAGGAGGAAGAAGCTGAGCCTCGCCGCCGCCAGGTAAGTTTGAACGGAGCACGCACGCTGACACTCTGCAATCATTGGGGGACAATGCTGGCGCTCTGCAATCATTGGGGTACAATGCTGTGGGCACTCTGCAATCATTGGGGGACAATGCTGGCGCTCTGCAATCATTGGGGGACAAAGCTGTGGCGCTCTGCAATCATTGGGGGACAATGCTGGCGCTCTGCAATCATTGGGGGACAATGCTGTGGCGCTCTGCAATCATTGGGGGACAATGCTGGCACTCTGCAATCATTGGGGGACAAAGCTGTGGCACTCTGCAATCATTGGGGGACAAAGCTGTGCCGCTCTGCAATCATTGGGGGACAATGCTGGCGCTCTGCAATCATTGGGGGACAAAGCTGTGGCGCTCTGCAATCATTGGGGGACAATGCTGTGGCGCTCTGCAATCATTGGGGGACAATGCTGGCACTCTGCAATCATTGGGGGACAAAGCTGTGGCGCTCTGCAATCATTGGGGGACAATGCTGGCGCTCTGCAATCATTGGGGGACAATGCTGTGGCGCTCTGCAATCATTGGGGGGCAATGCTGGCACTCTGCAATCATTGGGGTACAATGCTGTGGCACTCTGCAATCATTGGGGGGCAATGCTGGCACTCTGCAATCATTGGGGGACAATGCTGTGGCGCTCTGCAATCATTGGGGGACAATGCTGTGGCGCTCTGCAATCATTGGGGGACAATGCTGTGGCGCTCTGCAATCATTGGGGGACAATGCTGTGGCGCTCTGCAATCATTGGGGGACAATGCTGTGGCGCTCTGCAATCATTGGGGGACAATGCTGTGGCGCTCTGCAATCATTGGGGGACAATGCTGTGGCGCACTCTGCAATCATTGGGGACAATGCTGTGGTGCTCTGCAATCATTGGGGGACAATGCTGTGGCGCTCTGCAATCATTGGGGGACAATGCTGTGGCGCTCTGCAATCATTGGGGGACAATGCTGTGGCGCTCTGAAATCATTAGGGGACAAAGCTGTGGCGCTCTGCAATCATTGGGGGACAATGCTGTGGCGCTCTGCAATCATTGGGGACAATGCTGTGGCGCTCTGCAGTGATTGGGGACAATGCTGTGGTGCTCTGCATTGAAAGGGGCTCGCACACTGAACTCTGCATTGATGGGGGCACGGAACAGTTGCATTGAAGGGGGCACGCACGCTGAACTCTGCACAGTGTTTATTGCATTGAAGGGGGCACAGCACAGTTGCATTGAAGGGGGCATGCACGCTGAACTCTGCATTGTTGGGGCACAGCACAGAGTTCATTGCATTGAAGGGGGAACAGTGTTTATTGCATTGAAGGGGGCACAGCACAGTGTTTATTGCATTGAAGGGGGCACAGCACAGTGTTTATTGCATTGAAGGGGGCACAGCACAGTGTTCATTGCATTGTGGGGGCACAGCACAGTGTTCATTGCATTGAAGGGGGCACAGCACAGTTGCATTGAAGGGGGCATGCACGCTGAACTCTGCATTGTGGGGGCACAGCACAGTGTTTATTGCATTGAAGGGGGCATAGCACAGTGTTTATTGCATTGAAGGGGGCACAGCACAATGTTCATTGCATTGAAGGGGGCACGCACGCTGAACTCTGCATTGAAGGGGGCATGTACACTGGTCTCTGCATTGAAAGGGGGCACGTACGCTGGTCACTGCATTGAAAGGGGGCATATACCACCTCCTGTACCATGACCTGTGACATGCCTATACCATATCTGTGCCATGCCTATACCATCACCTGTGCCATGCCTGTACCATCACCTGTGCCATGCCTATACCATCACCTGTGCCATGCCTGTACCATCACCTATGCCATGCCTATACCATCACCTGTGCCATGCCTGTACCATGACTTCAAAGTCACGCAATTGTTTACTGCGTTTTTTGACGCGAAGCAATACCTATTACATTTTTCTTTTTGCGCCCCCCCAAAAATTTTGAGCACCAGCCGCCACTGGTGTTGAGCAAGTAACCTTCCAACTCTGGAGTACTCTCTTGGTGAGTGGGCTTACTAACAGAAGCCACAGAAAACAATAGGTAGCTGTTCTTAATTGTGAGCAATTGGTCTAACTGACCAAATACAGCGCTTGCTTGGTGTTAAATCTAAACCAACACTCTAGTGAATATAAAGTGCAATAGTGTTAAATACAATTCCACAAATATTAATATAAGTATATATATAAATAAACTGGATACAATTCTGGATAAAAATCAATTCCTGTGAGTAAAAATGTGCGTGAATCTTGAAAAAATAAATAGTGGTTGAGAAATATAAATAGTGATTAGTGATAATATAAAATAAATAGTGTCCTTAAAAATATTTGTCCAAAGTTCATACAAAGTGCTCGTGTCCAGACTTGATAAATATAATCTCAGCTGTTTCTTGTTCCAAATGGGTAATTAAGTTGGGTCACTTACCAAATGATGTAGGTACTGAATGGCGTACGGCACCAGAACCAATCAGGCTTAGTAAGCCCCCTGGGCTCAATGGATCTCCTCGAGATGTTATCCCATGGGCTGGCAACGGTCCCTCAGGCTTCCGTAATATCCGATCCGATTCAGTATGGGGGAGAGAGAAGAATGCTCCAGATAGTGCAGTATTTGAAGTAGAGGTAATTTTATTTACCCTTATAGGGGTTTTTAGCATTGGTGGTAAGCGGTGCGGTGCGGGCTGCACGTCCTCTCGGAACTAGCTTCCGGCTTGCGGTCCAACCAACGTAACGTACTCACGCTATGCGTTCCAAGCTAACGCGTTTCGTCACTTCCGGTGACGTCTTCAGAGCACTTTGTATGAACTTTGGACAAATATTTTTAAGGACACTATTTATTTTATATTATCACTAATCACTATTTATATTTCTCAACCACTATTTATTTTTTCAAGATTCACGCACGTTTTTACTCACAGGAATTGATTTTTATCCAGAATTTTATCCAGTTTATTTATATAAATACTTATATTAATATTTGTGGAATTGTATTTAACACTATTGCACTTTATATTCACTAGAGTGTTGGTTAAGATTTAACACCAAGCAAGCGCTGTATTTGGTCGGTTAGACCAATTGCTCACAACTACCTCACTATTTTTATACAGCAGCTGCTATTTCACACATTTATTCATTTATTTATTAATAATAGATTGCACTTTATACCAAATTCACCTTTTTCCAGGAAATATACTAGTATATTTTGCAGCTGTTCTTAATGCCCCATCCCACAACTCTAACGTGAACTAAACCATTTGTTCACTTTTAGACCAGTCACTTGAAGGGTGCCATCTTGCAAGCATCCATAACCTGCCACTTTATGAACCAGCCAAAAAATGTTGATGCAGTTTTTTTTATGATACATGAAATTTTGTACAAAAACTGAGAATATATTATACAACATGTAAGCCAAGTCTTTATTCTCCAGTTCAACACTTGATGGCAGTACAAAATAACAATAATTTGTAGCTACTGAACCTGTCTTTTACAGAGGTTGTGTTATTTACTGTATACTTCAGGGGTACTCCTCTTTGGCATAGTCATTTATAATAAAAGATTAACATTTTTACAAGCAATAAATTATAATAGTGGCTTTAAAACATCAGAGGTACTTTGGTTAAAGTAAAACTATAAGGCAAACCTTTTTTCTTAATTTGGGATAGAGTAAGGGAGGGTTAGAACCCCTGTCAGATTTTTTTTTTGCCAACTGTCCCATTGCAAAAATTTCCCTTAATTTTCTGTCCTATAGCCAAACAGGAAGTGGGAGGAAATCCCTGCAAATGAAGGGAATTCATTGGGGACCCCCAGATCACCATAACTAGTGTCCCCATTGGAAAATGTATATTTTGTTACTTTTCTGGGGACAACCCAAAATGTGTTTTTCTTACTTTCACATTCAATGATAATAGTAAACAGCACAAATGGGTGAATCGCCTTAACAGGAGCACAGACAGCAATAAAAACTGACCGTTGTTCTAATTCCTCCCCACTCTATCCAACACTAAAAAGAAAAAAGGTTTGCCTTTGACCACTCCTAAGACCTGGGATTCAACATCCACACTGTTAATGACAGAGATTGTGATGCAGGATGGAATACAGAGCCTTGGGTGGTTCCAAACTTCTTACATTTACAGATAATGGAGTCCACTGTGCTCATTGGGACCTTCAATGCGGCAGAAATATTTCTGTACCTCTCCTCAGATCTGTGCTTTGATACAATCGTGTCTCTGAGGTCTGTAGACAATTCCTTGGACTTCATGGCCTTTCCAAATCATGTCCAATCAACTAAATACACCACAGGTGGACTCCAAAAAAAGTTGCAGAAACCTCTCAAGAATGATCAGTGGAAGCAGAATTCACCTGAGATCAATTTTGAGTGTCATGGCAAAGGCAGTAAATATTCTTTACGTTTTGTGTTTTAAATAAATTTGCAAAGATTTCAAACAAACTTCTTTTACTTTATCATTATGGGGTATTTTTGAGGACAATAATGAATTGAATCCATTTTGCAATAAATCTGTAACATAACAAAACATGAAAAAAGTGAAGCGCTGTGAATACTTTCCAGATGCACTGTACACAGTGCCCTCCCTCACACAGCTCCCTGTCCCATTGGTGCTCACCATTAGCTTGGTCCAGCCTTCCCCTGCCTCCTCCCCTCAGATTCTGGGAGTCGATGCTCCCTGCTGTTCCGATCACTGTCTCTCCCCCTCTTCCCCTCAGAGTCTGGGTGCTGATGTTCCCTTCTGTTCCACCTGCTGTCTCTCCATCTCCTCCCCCCTCCGGTGATAGCATCGCTCCTGAGCTGTGACATGCTGACCATGGGGGACGCTTTATCACTCGTTGTTAAGGATGCCGTTGGGTTCTGGCTCCTTAACAATACCTGCTGGCGCCCTTAACAACCAATGAACAGCTGGTTGTTAAGGAGCCGGCTCCAACAGCGTTCTTAACAACCAGCTGTTCACGGCTTATGTGTTGCATGCAACGCATTTAAAAGACACCATGCATTTCTAAAAAATGCACAGTGTGTTTTAAAAGCACTGCTATATGAAAATCCATGTGCTGCAGTGTGAAAGTGTAAAGCTGCCAGTGAGTGAAAGCCCCTGCCCAATGTAACTCGATTCGTTTGATTGACTTCTATCGAAGAAACATGCTGGAAAACATTCTCAATCAGTGGCTGCAGCCAATCAAAAGGTGGTGCAGGCTTTTTCATATCACCTGTTTTTGCAGCATAAAGGGGGTGGTAATAAGGAATATATAAAATGTTTATTGTCCATGGTTTGGGCACAGGTACAATTTAGGCTGTGATCAGATCCCCTTCTGAACTAGAGCAGAATGGAGGTCACTTTTGTTTGGAGTGTCCCTATAAAGTAAGGTGACCAGATTTTTAAATTTAAATCTGGGGACATATTTTTTTTTTAATGCCAAATGGTAAACTATTTTATAAGCATATTTCTTCAAATTTTATATGCTGTGTATGTGGTATGTGTTTATGGAATGACATCTAATAAATACGTTATTTCTCACATTTCGTCCACGAGATTAAAAAAAACAAAAAAACATTCTTCTTAGAATTTTTTGAGATATGACTACAAAATGTTATAAGGATAAGATAGAGAAAAAACAAAGTGCAGGGTTCAGGAGTGCACTACGTACAGAGTGCAGAGATCAGGAGTGCGCTACATAAAGAATGCAGGGCCAAGTAGCGCTCGGGAATGTGCTACTTAAAGAATGCAGGGCTCAGGAGTGCACTACACAACGAATGCAGGGCTCAGGAGTACGCTACATAAAGAATGTAGGGCTCAGGAGTGCGCTACAAAAATAATGCAGCGCTCAGGAGTGCGCTACATAAAAAAATGCAGGGCTCAGCAATGCGCTACATAAAGAATGCAGGGCTCAGCTGTGCCCATCTATGCAGTTTCACCAGTGGTCAGCAATGCAGCCTCACCAGTGGCCACCAATGCAGCCTCACCAGTGCCCATCCAATGCAGCCTTACTAGTGCCCATCCAATGCAGCCAGACCAGTGCCCAACAATGCAGCCTGACAAGTGCCTATCCAATGGAGCCTGACCAGTGCCCATCTATGCAGCTTGATCAGTGCCCATGCAATGCAGCCTGACCAGTGCCCATCCAATTCAGCCTGACCAGTGCCCATCCACTGCAGCCTGACCAGTGCCCACCAATGCAGCCTGACCAGTGCCCATCCAATGCAGCCTGACCAGTGCCCATCCAATGCAGCCTGACCAGTGCCCAGCAATGCAGCCTGACCAGAGCCCATCCAATGCAGCCTGACCAGTGCCCATCCAATGCAGCCTGACCAGTGCCCATCCAATGCAGCCTGACCAGTGCCCAGCAATGCAGCCTGACCAGAGCCCATCCAATGCAGCCTGACCCGGGCCCATCTAATGCAGCCTGACCAGTTCCCATCTAATGCACCCTGAACAGTGCCCATCCAATGAAGCCTGACCAGTGCCCAGCAATGCAGCCTGACCAATGTCATCCAATCCATCCTGACCATTTCCCATCCAATACAGCCTGACCAGTGCCCAGCAATGCAGCCTGACCAGTGCCCATCATCCATTGCAGCCTCACCAGTGCAGGAGAGCAGAGAGGAGAACCGACCGGATCATCACACAGGCCGGCGTTGTCCGCTGTGCCAGCTTTAATTTGAATCGTTGGGTGCCAGCCGTCACACAAGTCCCACCTCCTGGATCGGATCCTACCTATGATAGACGGCACGTGTGCTGTCTATCAAAGGAGCCAAACCAGGAGGAGGAACTTTGTCTGATGGCGGGCGCCCGGCGATTCAACATAAAGCTGACACAGTGGACAACGCCGGCCTGACACCCCCCCCCCCCAGTGTGTGGCACTCAGGGAGGACCACCCCTCCCCTCTTTGTTCGCCACTGGCTTCGGTGTTCAACCCTTAGCCTCAACACCCACCCAGGATTGGCCCTGCACCTAGCGCCCCCCCCCTGCAGGGGACAAACTGGCTCTGGATACAGTGTCCTCAGTCCGGGGACGTCTGGTCACCCTACTGTAAAGTGCCCAGGGCCACTATAAACTGGGTAGACAAACAGTGAACTGCTTCTGTATGTTAGTTGTGAGCTAGCTTTGGCCTACTCTCTCCTTTCTTTTGCCAATCAATCATGAATAAATAAAAAAAAGCCCATTTAGAACTAGTCAGAGGCAACAGCCATGAAAGCTAATTTTTAAAGTTATGCTGGTTTTTGGGGTCCACAAAAGTTATACAGGAGATTAAAACTGGCATACAGGTATGTAGAAGAGATTACAACTTAATGGCTTCCCAGGACCTTTGCTCCTCCAGGATGAGCAATTATCAGAAACCATCCTGTATAAAGCAATGATTTATGCCTTAAGACAATGTGTCAGTACAGGAATTGAGTCTAAGGAATGCCTAGGCCTAGCATTTAAACACAAATCTAGAGAAAGTTATTTTAGCTCTTGACAGAGTGGAAAAAAGTGAAAACGTCTGTATGTAGCACTACCCCTGCAGGAACTGCTGGATAGGTTCTCTGCTCCTTTCCTCAACCTCATAAGTACTTCAACCCCTCCGACACTCTAGGTTGACTAATCACAGTTGGTAATAATGCGGTACTCACTGCTAACTATACCAGGAACACAAAAATAATTCTGCATCAGGAAACAGACATGAAGCCTGCTGATGGGTTAAGGACCTTCTACGGCCCTGTCCAGCTCTCCTAGAGTAACTGCCTGTCTCCTGGAATCTCCTCCTTGCTCTTAAGACTCTGCTGGGAGACACAGCAAACCTTCTGGCAATGGTACGTATTGATGTGCCATCTTGGAGGAGCTGGACTGCCTGTGCAACCTCTATAAGGTCCAGGTACCGCCTCATGCTACCAGTAGTGACACGGACCCTAGCCAAATGCCAAACTAGTGAAAAACAATCGGAAAAAATGAGTAGGGAAAAAAATGTCAGTGGCTTGCACCTGTAAAACTATTCCTGTTTTGGAGGACACCTCATTGTTGACCATCTAGTGCACCTGTTGTTATTTAATTTCATTACCACCAAAGTGGTGAAACTGATTAACAACCCCCTCTGCTACTTAGCTGACCAGATCAATATCCCAGGAGTTTTGACTTGATGCTATACTCTGATTAAAAAGTGTTTCTTAAGTTTTTTTGAGCAGTGTATAATTGAAATACCTTGCGAATGATAATGGTAAAAGCTTAAAACTAGACAAACAATAATAGTTGGACAGATCATGGTATGGTAGAACCAGTAACCAGAGTCAAATATATGAAAACACTATGTACCAAGATCAGCTTAAACTACAGCAGATCCCCCTAAGTGCTAACATGGACAGCAAAGAGATTAGATTTAACTGCATTCAGGAGGCTATACTGCCAGAGTGTATTAAGGGTGACAATGCTAGGCCTAGGCTTATGATGTATAAATACCCATTAGATGGTGTGGCAGGGCACATGGATCCGTGATCGACGGAAGATACGTGTCACCGTGGTTCCTGGCCTCGGTGGGATAATAGCCGGTAATTTTGTGTCAGCAGCAGCTAGTGCTGCTTGACACTTTTCTATTTTAGTATGGCTGCAAAGCCGAATCCGGGCCGGCTCTTATTGGGAGCAGTCAATGAGTGGGTGGGTGGCTGCTCCCCACGCTCCAGGCCAGGTCTTGCCTGGGGTTTATAAGGCAGACAGCCTAACAGGTGATAGAGAATTATCTCCATGCACCAGAAGGCTGTGGAAGTGAGTGCTGAGGCTGGAAAAGTTACAAGCAGGTGAACTGATCCATTGCTGTGTGTGAACAGCACCAAAGAGACACAGGTGAATGGACTTGTTGCTGTGTTTAAACCTGCCTTAAAGACTGTCGTTTTCCTTTTTGTTGGGTATGAGTTAACACCAAAAAAGACTGTTACTTTTGTGTTCCTGAAGTGTAAATAAAACACTCCTGATTTACTTGAAGTATCATCTGTTTTGCCTCTATACTGCACCCGCAAATCCTACCTACAAGAGCAAATCCCCACAATGGATAAAGGGTGGAGGCTATGGTAAAGGCTTATTATAGGAGAGGTAGTCCTTTATTAGTTTCTTCTTCTGGCTATGGTTGGGGCCCTTTAATAATGTTGGTGCCCTCTCACCAATCTTTGCTTTCAGCAATCTAGTCTTCACTTAACAGTATGATAGAGGTGGGCGATCTGCCATCTTACCAATCTTTGAGATGCAATATTCCTGTAGTAGAAGGGGCCCCTCTGTGTCTGGGTGCAGACGATTCCAGTGATCAAAGGTGTGGGGAAGAGAGTATAAAATGATGCTCCGCTCTCTGCGTGACAAGTGCAGTGTCGATGTAAATGCCACTATCCTACACGGCCTCTTTCTCCCTCTCTCTCGGATGCTGCTGCCTTCTGGACCCAAACTCGGGTCCTCACTGGCTCGGCCTACTAGTGTTTGGCAGACACACAAGCAGATGTTCTTTACTAGTACAAGAGTGCAGCACACTTTTTTTTAAAGACGATAAACAATGAAGGTCCCATTAAAAAGTAAGAAAGGTTTGAACTGTTCAGGAGACAGAAGTAAATAATGCAGAGTGTGGGGGTTAGGGGTATGTAATGCATAATGCAGGGCTCAGTAGTAAGTAATGCAAAGTGCAGGGGTCAATAGTATGAATTGCAGAGTTCAGAGGTCAGTGGTAATACATAGTTCAGAGGTCAGTTGTATATAGTGCAGGTATTATCAGTAGGTAATACAGAGTTCTGGGGGCCAGTAGAAAGTAATGCTGCAAAGTTCCCTTTCTGTAGGACAATATCTGCCTCCCCCAGTACATTTTCTTGCAGTAACAAAATGTAGACATGCGCTGCAGAGCCCTAAATCCAACCCAGACTGACCTGTTCAGTATATTACCACTAGCTAGTCCACTCATTGCAACATCGTCCTCCATGTTTAGATTAAACTCTGCTGCCTAGACACTGTGGCACACTCAGGCAAAGATAGGCAGATCTGTCAGCTTATGCCTACACGCTACAGGTCATTGGCTGGACTGTTGCTATGAACACACTCAGAACCTACCAGTCACTATCAGGTTGCCGAGTCCAGTCTAGCTGCTATGCCACAGGCTCTTTAAGGGTCTTGGACCTACATTTTCATCCTCCTATCAAAGCCTCGGCTTACAGGGTGCCGTTTAGAGCTGCCACTTGGTCCATAAAAATTATTTCTCACCCGACACGCAAGGGGGGGCTACTGATCCCCACACAATCAGTGCCCCAATCTGCAGTGACTCCATCCAATCGGCTGTTCTGTAGCTACGCGATAGACACCCGTCTTGGGCTGTGAGGTCACACTTGCGCGCTGGTGCCTGTGAAAGGCACATTGCACCCCCGCACAACGTCGGAGCGGTGCCTTGTGCTCCGGAGTCAGTTGATCCTATTATTATTATTATTATTTTGGATTTTTATAGCGCCAGCATTTAATGCAGCGCTTTACAATATAAAAGGGAGAAAATACAGTTACAATACAAAATAATATAAAATACAAGAGGATTAGGAGAGCTTACAATCTAATGGGGTGGGGCAGGTGTTACAAGAGGTTGTAACAGTAGGGAATGAGCTGATGGAAGATTAGTTGGCGGTGTGATAGGCTTCCCAGAAGAGAAGAGATTTCAGGGATCGCCTGAAAGCAGCTACAGTAGGAGATAGCCATACAGGTTAAGGTAGAGCATTCCAGAGGATGGGAGAGGCCCTGAAGAAATCCTGAAGACGACCATGGGAGGAGGAAACAAGGGAGCTTGAGAGTAGGAGGTCTTGAGAGGAGCGGAGAGGACCGTTTGGGTGATATTTGGAGACATGATTGGTAATGTAGCTCGGGGCAGAGTTCTGAATGGCTTTGTATGTTGTGGTCAGTATTTTGAATTTTTAATTTGCTGGGCAATCAGGAGCCAGTGTAGGGATTGGCAGAGAGGGGAGGCAGACACTGAGCGGTTGGTAAGGTGGACAAGCCTGGCAGCAGCATTCATGATAGACTGAAGAGGGGATAGCCTATGGAGTGGTAGATTGGCCAGATTGCACATGCATGGGCGTCCGACAATCCATTAAAACTGGCAAACTGACCGGTCTGACTGCAAAAAGTCACCATCACACATACCTACTACACACGTCGGAGGTAAGCTCTCACACACATCTTTATGGAACTCTCCCCACAGGGGATTCCTTTGGGGGAAAAAAGGACCTCTCCTTTAGTGGGATACAAGAATCCTAAAGTTTATATTTACCTTCTATCCTAGGCCCTACTTTTAGGAACAATGCTTGGAGACCTGTTGGATTTTCCACTAGTACCAATTGGTACACTTCAAGGAGCAAGCAATACAATTTCTAGATTGTAAGCTCTAACGAGCAGGGCCCTCTGATTCCTCCTGTATTGAATTTTACTGTAAATGTATTGTCTTACCCCACATTGTAAAGCGCTGTGCAAACTGTTGGCGCTATATAAATCCTGTATAATAATAATAATATACCCCAATATACAGGTGTCTATCAGTTTCATTTACTGTTCCTATTTACATATATGTTTAATATGGAGGGACCTGCTTATCACCATATATAATCAAACCCCTTTCTAGTCATATTCTAAATTTAAGCTCTGATACACCATATGCACTAATGTCTTACAGACAGGCTTCTCTTTGGGACACAGGGGCTTATGGCTCACTTTCTAGTGAGGAACTCCATGAGATACTATGAAGGGCTTGGTGACACCACTGTCCCCACTCTGACATGTGCGGTGTGGCAAATACAACCACAACCTTTTTTCTTCTCCTTTCTTCCTTTCTTGGTTTTAATGTACATGGCTTATAATCACCAGGAATATCTTGACTGGTATGTAACTAACTATATTGCAACAATGAGGTTGCATATATTTGCTATATGATAGAAACTATATGTTTTATAGGTATGCGATTCCCTGAGAGTTTTTTAGTTCGGTTTTAGCCGTCATCCCTATGTATCTTTGAAAGGGGGAGGTTTGATGCCTCAAGTCAAGGTGTGTGGGACTTTTTAAAGGGCTAGTACACAAGAGGATATTTTAAAAAGTAAAATAATATAATATTTATTCCAAAATAACATATAAAGTAAATATCATGCGTTTCAGGTTACAGCTGATATGGTACATATAGTGTATGGGTTAAAGACCCATAGGTGAGAGTGAAGAGGAATATGAAAGAAGTGACATTGTGGTGAAGTGACATTGGTCTCTCTCTTGAGGTCCAAACGTCTTGAATTGGCGTTGGATCTTGGTATGAGAGAGTTTCTATTCCTACGCGTTTCGGCGGGGGAGCCTTTATCAAGGAAATATGTCAGATATCTCTGTGGGTATATTAAATGATAATCAGGTATTTGTTTTGTTTTTGACCATTTTGAGACGTTTGTTTCTCATGTGGTCATATAGTACATACTTTAGAGGTTAGCACCGTGTTGTGCCTGGGCCTGCTTATAGTCCTCGGGTCCTCATAAGAATCAACTGGGTGTCGCTACTGGGATATATATAAAGTGTAAAATCAGGTTATTGAGGTTAACTTTATATTGGTACATATGCCAGTTGTATTTTTATGTACTTACTGGTTATATGTATGCTTGGGCCAGTTTGGGAGTAGAAAACACATTAACTCATCCCGTGTCTGGTCAAATCTGTATATACAAGAAACGTATATTGGTATAGAGTTTGGAGCATAATTTTGCTTCCCTGTAATCTATACTTGTTTTGCACTAACTTGGCAAAGTATACTTTAGTATGTGTTTCCAATATTATCCACTAGAGGGAATGTTGCTCCAGCTGGTCCTGTGGTCATAAACAGTTCCAGTGGTCTCCACTAGGGGGTGCTGGTCCGGCTGTTCCTGTTTCAAGTAATAGTGAACAGGAGAGGCCTTGTTACTATATATCCAAATAGTTTAAGATACCATCAATGCATCTGTTTGCATTGTGGTATACTTACAGTTTCCTATGATCCATAGGTTTTGAGGAGATGGAGAGATCCTGGTAGCGTGGTCCGAGCGTCCTCACAGTCCCTTAGCTTGAGGGAAGTGGCGCTCTATTCTGATTCCCGGCCTTTTTATACGCCGTTCGCGCATGCGCAATAGGTGCGCGATTGCATAAACAGTGACCTTTGCCGGATGACGCAGCGTGGGTGCGCGCGCATCCTGTCATTGTTGCGGCGGTGTTTTTCAATAGCGGCCGCCGACACAGGGGGTGGAGCTCGGATCCCGATGCTGGGTCCTATTGGCAGATGATGGAACGAGTCTGCTTAACTCCTTAATCCCCGGTTTGTTCAACCGGGGCTACCTGTGCCGGATGAGGATTTTTGGAGGCATAGACAGGCTTTAATTATTCCTCCAGGCAAAAAAGTGTGTTATTCTATTAATACAATGTAGGAATATTCATATTCAATATTCATATCTCCTCTTACTATACCCCTGAGGAAAGGTTTTCACCTGAAACGTGTCGAGTCTGTTGTTACCATGATGTTCTATGCATCCTGACAATCACCTATTTTATCCCGTGAAAAAAATGGTATTGTTCATCACACACATATGTGGTTTCTGTATATTTGTTATGTATTCCATTGATTTACCAAAATATTGTTATCTTTATATAATGGAATAAAATAAGATTTTACTTCTTGATGTTTGATTGCCTTCAAAGTCCCACCTGCATAGGGGATTCTCCATTGATTGACATTACCACAGGGACAATGGCCACCCATATCTTGGACTTCAAATAGTGGGTTACTCTACAGACAGTTTGGTTATGGACGCAAGCAACTGTGACATGTGACAGTTATCATGCCTTGAATGTAACTGGTTTGAGAAACAGTGACATCGATGGGATTAGTTCCACTTTACCGTCACTCAGACAGACAATGATGGGATGTCTTGCCACTAAGGACGAGTACAGCAGTCATCACCAGGCAGAGCATCTAACCATTCCTCACTTTAATTATAAAATAATGTTTTTATTGGTGTCTATAAATGTTCTCATTCATTCAAGTCATTGTATGCCTAGTAGTAGTTCTGTAATGCTGAAGATGTTTTACAGTTGCCATTGTTATTTGTGTCTCTATTGGACAGGTTTTATATCAGGTGTGTCATGGTGTCACCTGGACAGGAAGTCAAGTGAAATCTCCCCAAAAGAACACAAAGCATTAAAATGTAACATATTCTAACCCTTTCCTATTCTATCCAAAGCCAACTAATAAATTCTACACCAAAAAAGAAAAAATGACTAGATTTGAGCTTTAAAAGTGTACCACATTTGGCAACCTTGTATCACAATAAATCAGAAAAAGAAACATAGTTGATCCTCTTCAACTCTGCTGCTTGTTAGGAATGCTTACAGTTGTAGATCATGACCAAGTAAATGCAGCACAGTATACAGGGAATGTATACAATAACTGTTTTTCATTGAAGTATGTACATATAGAATGAATCTGGGACAAGTTACAGTAAATGCGCTCAGCAAAAATATCATTCGGACTTCATTTCCAGGCCATTTCCTCCCTGAGGACAAAGCAAAGAAATCCCACATCTTTTTTTTTCCTTCTCTCCACATTTGTCATTGCTTGTCTATTTATACTTTCGAGAAGAGGATTCAAGGGTGGTGTTGCCATGGCAAACTTTATTTAGACTATATGTAGGGAGACGATATCACGTATGTACATAGCAAAATCACGTGTATACATAGCACAATCGAAAGCACTAACCCAAATTACCCAAAAGTTATCCTCTATATATATGCTACAAGCCATATCTTAAATAGGTTAGGATTAATGTTTCATAGGTTGCAAAGAGAAGTAATTAAAAACATGCTATAACCCTTGTCCACCAACCTGATGCTGCCTCCTTCAGTTTAAAGTGAAACTGCAAACAAACCGCTAATATACAGATGAATTTCAGAAATATAAGTGGTTTTGCCAAATGAGTTGTGTTTCTGTCCATCCAGTCCTGAGATACTCACAGGCCTGCCTGGCAGGGCAAATGACCTACCATTTCTCTGCTGCAGGTCACTAACACCTAGGGGTTAGGCACACAGATTGTTTGCCGCACAAATCTGCTCTAGCGTACTAATCCTGACACTTTTCCATGCACGGGGAGCAGCAGGTGGCATGCACGGCCGGCCACTTACCTTTCCAGGGATCCAGCACTGTCCTCACCTGAGCCGATTCTTCAATGGGCTTCAGGTCCCTAATGCCAGCATCTTAATAAAGGAAAATCGGCTTCCCACTGTGCATGAGCGAGCTGCGCTGCACTTTGTACATGGTCCCGCAGTCTTCTGGGTCCTGTGATGTGTCCCAGAAGGCTGCGGGCAAAGGGGGGGGGGGGTAAACTTATGCTCTCGGATTGCTTAGATGATCCAGGTGGAAGTGGGAGCTGGTACATGTTAAAACCTACTTTCCCACCAAAAAAAAGTAGCAAATCTTAAAAGGGGAAGGGGGGGGGGGAGTGTAATGCAAACAAGTTGAACTTCCCCTGGGGGAAAATAAAAGCAAGGGGAACTCTCGGCACCTCTTTTGGGTGAATTTTTATCTTTTATATCTGTCTGGAGTTCTGCTTTGAAATAAACCTATGCTTTGTCCAACAGATCCAATCATCCTAGTTTATTCGGACAGGCTGTCATTGCTAGCCTCCTCCTAAGAAAGCTGTCACCTGACTGTCTTTGGCTTCAATACTTTCTGGGTCACTCTTTCTGACAAACTGGGAACAAACATGCAAATTAGAAAGTTAGAGCCCAGTCCTGATCTGCATGTTTGTCCTGGGTCAGTATGTGCTGAGTCAGTATGGCACCCAAGCCCTTGCAGAAACAGAGGTCAGCAAAGGCAGCCTCCAAATTCTCTCCGTACCGGTTTCCTTTCAGCACAAATATTTGTTCTCTGATCCACGTTCATCCTACAACAACATGTATTCAATAACGCCTGCAGAGACCTATTCTTTAGGTTTGTTAAAATGTATGCTAACCCCAATTACCATATAATTAGATCCGGTATGTGGCTGAATAATTCAGAGGGCATGCAGCAGCTCATGTTTCTTCTTTGCTCCTTAGGAGGAGGTTTCTCTTTCCCGTAAGGACACCTTTTTTGTTAATACAGAAGAAGTCAGCTGGTTGCTGAATTTCTTTTATTATCAGCTCTAAAGCTGACTATAGATGGACAGAATTTCGAATGAAAATTCTTAGAAAAATTTGTATATAAAATTTGTATAGACAGTTAAATATTGTTCTAGGGATTTTGATTGCTTTTAACATTTGATCTTGGAACTAATGGACTTTACTGAATGATAATCACACTAATAATAATAATACACTGTTAGTGCCGGTTCACACTACCGCGGCACGACTTCGGGGGCGACCTGTGAAGTCTCGTGCACCGCGACTTCGGCGCGACTTGCACGGACTTCACATAATGGAAGTCAATGCAAGTTGCTCCGATGTCACCCCAAAGTAGTACAGGAACTATTTTCTAAGTCG
This sequence comes from Pelophylax lessonae, assembly GCF_965119305.1. Classification (NCBI taxonomy): domain Eukaryota; kingdom Metazoa; phylum Chordata; class Amphibia; order Anura; family Ranidae; genus Pelophylax; species Pelophylax lessonae. The sequence goes on along the minus strand of NC_138769.1, from coordinate 639,694,982 downwards.
GAGCGACTTGAGTCGCTCCTATTAGAACGGTTCCCGTAGCACAGAATGGACCGCGACTTTTCAAGCTGACCAATCGCCTGACAAGTCGCGGTAGTGTGAACCGACAATTCGAAATTTTCTATTCTGCTCCTTCAAATTTTCTCACCACTGAGGTTGAAGAAGGAATAACTATTTGACCCACTAATGGTTAGAAAAACAAACTTTCTTAGAACATTATTTTCCTAGGACTTTTCACACAAAATTCTACCCATCTATGGCCAGCTCAAAACTGGGCACAGACATTGAATGACTGTCAGGTGTCCACAAACATGCATGAATGTACCATCCATGACCACATGTTCATAGACAGAGCAGACATTCATGGCATCAGCCATATCTTGGCATACAGTCGTGTACAGGCCAGAAAAATCTAACCAGCCTTGGCGTCTGCAGGTGAAAAGATTATATATTTAGGCAATAAATTTATCATTTAAGTGGTGATTTTTAATTGAGTCGTTAACTTTTTAAATGAAAAATTGAATTGTAATATTTTATTTTAATTAATTTTATTTGAGTCATGAATATATCAACTCTTTCCAAAGAGCCAATAGCATTGCTATAACATGTGGAAATGTTTGACTGCTAAAAAAATTTTGTTATGCTTATTCTTTTGTGATCTACCCTCTCCTGTGCTATTTGGCTACACAGCAAAATGAAGGGGATCACACTTTTCACACAGTGACACTGCAGTTCTACAGACCCTGTGTAACCCTCCCACCTGTAGGGTGACCACATGTCCTAGATTGCCAGGGACAGTCCCACATTTTGCAGGTCTGTCCCGGGTCCCAGGCATCTTTATTCTGGGACAATACAGTGAACCGGAATACAGTGGGGATCCGAGCTGTCACTGGAGATGAGGCTGAGGGGCCGCTTGTTGTGTGTCAGCCCGTGATGGAACTATTATTTCGATACATAATACTTGTAACTGACACTGAGCAGCCCTACAGCTCCGCCCAGGATATGCCCTCTGCTCACACCCGCTCTGCAGCAGAGGGCTGTAGAAGGCTGTATGACACCTCAAAGTCTGCCACTCTCATCCCCAGCCCACCAAGTTCTGGTGCCGTCCACCCCAGTGTGTGTGTGTCAGTGCAGCATAGCCATCTGTTTCCATGGGGCTTCCTGAAATGGGCAGACACTCTGGGGGAGCAGCCCTCGATTCGCTACTGGAAATAGAAAGGCATGGCTAGACAGCCAGACATCACTCCAGATGGCAACAGAATTTAGGTGGGAATACTTTCAAATTTCAAAACCTCTATTTCAGGGAGAATAGTGACACTGGGACTTGTAGTCCATCACTTTTGGGGGATGTGACCCCTCAAAAAATAAATGACTACAGGTCCCAGCATGAACCCTTTAGAGCTGAAGCTGTGACACCCCTCCCCCCCAACTAGTAAAGAAATACAGTTCTCAGCATGAACCCGTGAAATTTATGGGCTCACATCCTTAGATCTCAGGGGTTCATGCTGGGACTTGTAGTCCTTTAATTTTTTTTTGGGGGGGGGGACACATCCTTAGATCTCAGGGGTTTATCCTGGGACTTGTAATCCATCACTTTGGGGGGGGGGGGCAGTCACATCCTTAGATATCAGGGGCTCATGTTGGGACTTGTAGTTCTTCAATTTTGGGGAGGATTTACATCCTTAGGGAGTTCATGCTGGGAAGTGTAGTCTTTCACTTTTGGGGATGTGACCCCCCCAGAAGTAAAGGAATACAGGTCCCAACATGAAGCTCTCAAAGCTGAAAATGGGGTACCCCCCCTCCCTCTGCCCCAAAAATTGGCAAAAAAAAGTATCAACAATAATCTTTTTATTTTGGGGGGGGGGGGGATGTCCCTAAATGGCAGTTTAGAAATGTGGCCACCCCACCCACCTCTCGTCTGCTCTTTGAATTGCCAGTCAGTGTCGTTAAGCCGGCTATAGATGGATTGAAATTCTACTAGTTCAGCAGGAACAAGTTGAATTTTGATCTTTGTATGGGCAGGCTGGTCGTACTGAAGTCAATCACTTGATTGATTTTAGTACAACCAGCCTGTCAGGTTTTTTCCACTCGATCACTGCCGGTGGCCCTTTGAATCTTTGTATTCTGACAGCTGGGAAACATCCCACTGTCAGGGAGGGATGTCCCCATTAACTCTGACCGTGTTGATGGGGATATCGAGCAATTTTCCTTCCTACAACCCACGGTTGAAGGAAAGAAAATTGTGGAATGTAAGCTCTACTTGTTCTCTCTTTTGTTATGCAATTTATTATATGTTAGTTTCTGAAGTTCATACTGCATATGGGCTGCAAAAAATGAACTATTAGATAGCGCTTGTGTAAGAAAAACTGAAAAAATTGAGGTCAGTGTCTTTATTTAGTGCATTCCCTGACTCACAGATCTCCGGGGAATATCTATTCTTAACTGCCTAGGCTGCTGGAGTCTACTGTGCTTCCTATGCACGTGTGTAGTATGGGCTAAGCAAAGTCAGATTGTTATTAGACCAGTTTTGATATACATTTTATTGTATATACAGTATAGAGAGTAAAGATTACGATCACTTATAAAACAAATTAAAAAAAAGTTGTTGTCTTTTTTGTATATACACTTTCATTTCTATTTTAAATTGAATGGATTGTTTTACAAGGTGAGGGTTCACAAAGGAAACTGTTAGTACACAGTACATTATTCCACCTATAAAAATACGCATGCTGTGCAGGGATAGCAACATGGAAGATTCAGTACCGCCTGGCAGGTAGGATGGCAGTCTTCTATAACCTTTTTTGTTATTGTTAAGATATATGACATTTTGTTTATATGCCCTTATACAGCTTATCCATTGATCTACAGTGATATGAATATGTTGTCTGTTTGTTAACCAGGAAGTGTTTAAATAAAGTTGCACTCACTAAAAAAAAAAAGACAGAAAAAAAGAGGCAGCAGAGACTGCAGTGTGTGTTCCTGAGAAAACTAAAGCATGGTGCCTGTGTGAGTTTGTCCTCCATCAGAGATCTGCTATAATCCGGTTATCCTATCTCTTAAGTAAAAAATGGCAACAGGTTATGGGCCCAGGAGAGAGGGAACAAGCCGATGGAACAGGCTGCTTTTCGATGGAGATGAGAAAAATTATGAGCTGTGGGAGACAAAATTCCTAGGCCATCTGCGCTTGATGAATCTTAAAGAAACAATTAGGGTTGAGCGAACACCTAGATGTCCGTGTTCGACGGGTTCGGCCGAACTTTAAAAAAAAGTCCGGGTCCGTGTCCCGGACTTTTACCGAACTTTTCCCGGACACCGAACCCCATTGAAGTCAATGGGGACCCGAACTTTAAGGCACTAAAATGGCTCTAAAACACCAAAGGAAAGGGCTAGAGTGTTGCAAATGGCAGCAAAACGTAATTAAGAGCATGGCAAGTGCTCTGCAAACAAATGTGGATAGGGAAATAACTTAAAACAACAAAAAAAAACAGAAAAATAAAACAATGTTCTTCTTCATCTCTGAAGGACGAGGCCCATATGGAGTAGGAGGGAGGTTGAGGTGGTGGTGGATGTGGCGGTGACTAGACATATGCCGGTTTTCGGTAATTCGATATATCGCGGTATTGCATAGCCACGGTATTGTTATTGTGGCATTTTTAAAATACCGAGTTTCTCTGTCAAGTCTGCCTGACTTGTGAATTGATACATTTCAGTGAGCTGGATGACTCATTCACTCACTCAGCTAACACCTTTCAGCATTAAGTCTCCTAACTATAAACAAAAATGATTACATTTGTATCTTTTCCTTCCCTCTGCCAGGGAGAAAGGAAGTTTAACCTCTTAAAGACTGGATCTTTTTCTGACACTTGCTGTTTGCAAGTTAAAATCAGTTTTTTTTTTGCTAGAAAAGTACTTAGAACCCCCAAACATTTTATATATTTTTTTAGCAGAGACCCTACAGAATAAAATGGCGATTGTTGTAATATTTTATGTCACACTGTATTTGCGCAGCAGTCTTTCAAACGCAATGATTAGACTTTAATGAATAAAAAAAAAAAAAAAAACGTAACAGTAAAGTTATCCCAATTTTTTTTTTTTTGTTACACAGAGAATCGTGAGAGAATCGTGATCTTTATTCCAAGCTAAAAAATCGTGATTCTCATTTTGGCCAGAATCGTGCAGCTCTAATAAATATATATATACACACACACACGCCTAGCAGCCCACATTACATTATTATATAGCCATCAAGCAGTGTCTGGCCTACCTGGTGATGACTGGTCCTGGCGCTCTGATCCGATGGCCTGGTCTTTAAAGGGGCAAATCCTTGCGATCCAGAAGTGGTTAAACCTGCAGGAGGACCGGTGTTTTTATCTATTAATGACTTTACTATTGCTTTAGGCCTGGTTCACATGTATGCGGGTTGGTGGTTCACATGTATGCGGGTTGGCGGTTCACATGTATGCGGGTTGGCGGCCCACATTTGCACAGGCATAGCAGCCCATTGATTTGAACGGGCTGCTATGCCCTCATTTTCCGCAGAAAAAAGGTGCATGCAGCATTTTTTTTAAATTCAGTGGCCTTGAAATCCATCCTGCTTTTGCACCATGCGACTAACCTGCAGTTCCTGCTCTGGCAAGCTTTCTGCATTTTTTGTATACGTGGGCACGGCATTTAAAAATAAACAGTTTGCGTGTGCAGCAACGGCAGGTAAGTCGCATGGTGCAAAAGAAGGATGGATTTCATGGCCACTGCATTTTTTTAAATTCTGCATGCACCTTTTTTCAGCTGAAAACGCAGGCATAGCAGCTCAAGCCCATTCACATCAATGGGCTGCTATGCCTGTGCAAATGTGGGCCCCCAACCCGCATACATGTGAACCAGGCCTAAAGCAATAGTAAAGTCATTAATAGATAAAAACACCGGTCCTCCTGCAGGTTTAACCAATTAATGACTTTACTATTGCTTTAGGCCTGGTTCACATGTATGCGGGTTGGGGGCCCACATTTGCACAGGCATAGCAGCCCATTGATGTGAATGGGCTTGAGCTGCTATGCCTGCGTTTTCAGCTGAAAAAAGGTGCATGCAGAATTTAAAAAAATGCAGTGGCCATGAAATCCATCCTTCTTTTGCACCATGCGACTTACCTGCCGTTGCTGCACACGCAAACTGTTTATTTTTAAATGCCGTGCCCACGTATACAAAAAATGCAGAAAGCTTGCCAGAGCAGGAACTGCAGGTTAGTCGCATGGTGCAAAAGCAGGATGGATTTCAAGGCCACTGAATTTTAAAAAAATGCTGCATGCACCTTTTTTCTGCGGAAAATGAGGGCATAGCAGCCCATTCAAATCAATGGGCTGCTATGCCTGTGCAAATGTGAACCACCAACCCGCATACATGTGAACCAGGCCTAAAGCAATAGTAAAGTAATTTATAAACAACACCTCCTTCAGGTTTAACCACTTCTTGACCACAAGGATTTGCCCTCTTAATGACCAGGCCATCGGATCGGAGCCGAGCGCCAGAACCAGTTATCACCAGTTAGGCCAGACACTGCTTGATGACCTATTTTAGGCCTGGTTCACAGAGTCTGTACTGACTGACTATATAATAATGTGCATAAGTGAACCAAAGCCCCTAAATTCAGCAATGAAATTGAAGTGAGGTGGAAATTTAATAATTTAAATTTAATAATAGAATACCGTGATAATACCGTATACCGTGGCAAAACCTTAATCAATTAATCGCAGCATGAAAATCTGATACCGTCACAAGCCTAGCGGTGACATAGGCGTGCGCACAGGGTGTGCTGGGTGTGCCTGGGCACACCCTAATCACCTAGGGCACATAGCATTGCCAGTGAGGAGATGGGAAAGATCTCCCTGGGACCTGCTCTGCTCTATTTCTCCTTGCCTACAGGTACATGGCCCCGATACATTACTCTCCCTGCTGGCAAACACATGCATGTGTATTTCAACTTTGGGGTGCACACCTTAATGCAATAGGCTGCGCACACCTATGGGCGGTGTAGGTGGAAGCGGCGGTGGAGGAGGACCAGGGCCGGATTAACAGCATCATGGGCTTGGTGCTGAGGATTTTGAAGGGCCTTAAGGGCCGTGCCTTGCCATGCACCCAGAGGAGGAAGGGTGCAGCCATGCATGCCTAATTCAACATGGGATGCTGTCTCTGAAGCCCATAAACACATCCATGCATCGCCAACTGTCCCTCCTTGTCCGGCCTTCACGCTGTGTGGGGAGGTTCTGAGGGTGCTGCCTGGGGAAGCGAGCATAGAAGCCAGACTTCTGTGTTTACAAGTGACAGAAGAGCGGTAACAGTGAATATGGCCAACCCGGGGCCTATATAAAAGGTAGGGGCCTGGAGCTGCAGCTCCAATAGCCCCTACATTAATCTGGCCCTGAGGAGGAGGACGAGGTAGCCAACACTGCTTCTTTTCAAAAATTTTAAATGAGGGTACACCCCAAAAGAGTGAGAAAGAGCAAAAATGGAACAATGGGTGGGTAAGGTCGGTATCCATTGCTATTCTGCATAAGGTACGGAAAAGTCCCGTGGGATCCATGCCTGGTTCATTTTAATGAACGTGAGCTTGTCCACATTGTCTCTGGACAGGCAGCTGCGCTTGTCTGTTATAACGCCCCCAGCCGTGCTAAATACCCGTTCAGATAATACACTGGCTGCAGGGCACGCCAGCACCTCCAAGGCGTAAAGGGCAAGCTCAAGCCATGTGCCCAATTTGGAGACCCAGAAGTTGAAGGGGGCAGACCCGTCATTCACTACATGTAGGCGTGTGCACACATACTGCTCCACCATGTTGGTAAAATGCTGCCTCCTGCTAAGACGTTCCATCTGAGCTGCTGGTGCTGCTGTTTGTTGTGGCGTGCTGACAAAGCTTTTCCACATTTCGGCCATGCTAACCCTGCCTTCTGAGGTGCTGGCGGTGCCCTGGTTGCGTTGGCGACCTCCTCCTCCTCCTCCTCTGCCTTGTGCTTCCACTGTGGCCCCGCTGTCAGATGGGAATGCCAGCAGCATGGCGTCTACCAGCGTGCGCTTGTACTCGCGCATCTTGCGATCGCGCTCCAGTGAGTGAATTAAGGACGGTACGTTGTCCTTGTAACGGGGATCCAGCAGCGTGGCCACCCAGTAATCAGCACAAGTTAGAATGTGGGCAACTCGGCGGTCGTTGTGGAGACACTGCAGCATGTAATCGCTCATGTGTGCCAGGCTGCCCAGAGGCAACGAAGGGCTGTCCTCTGTGGGAGGTGTATCGTCCGTGTCCTCTGTATCCCCCCAGCCACGCACCAGTGATGGCCATGAGCTGGCCTGGGTGCCACCCTGCTGTGAACATGGTTCCATCTCCTCCTCCAGCTCCTCCTCCTCCTCATCCTCCTCATCCTCCAGAACTGTGCCCCTGCTGGACAATTGCGTCCCTGGCGTTTGCGTGTGCAGGAACCCACCCTCGGAGCCCCTTGCGAATGACTGCCCTGAAAGCCTTGGAAATGTTACCTCTTCATCCTCCTCCTCCTCCTCATCCTGTGCCACATCCTCTTCCATCATCGCCCGAATTGTTTTTTCAAGGAGGCATGGAAGTGGGATAGTTAAGCTGAGAACGGCGTCATTGCCACTGGCCATGTTGGTGGAGTACTCAAAACAGCGCAACAAGGCACACAGGTCTCGCATGGAGGCCCAGTTAAATTAAATAGCGGAATAGAAAATATGATCCAAAAAAAGTGTATGTATATCACACGTACACAACCACACTGGGCCCCAATTACTATTGTTTGTACCCCTAAAAGGCTAGATGAGGAGTAGGGGGAGTATGGAACAGGCAGCACCCTCAAACCTTCAGAAGTATGAGATGAACCCCAACAACTTGGAAAGGTGGATCTCTCTCACACGTACCGACACAGACTATCCCGCAATTCAATTGATCCTCAAAGGTTTTTATTGAATAGCGGAATAGGAAATATGATCAAAAAAAGTGTATGTATCTCGCACGTACACAACCACACTAGGCCCCAATTACTATTGTTTGTACCCCTAAAAGGCTAGATGAGGAGTAGGGGGGGTATGGAACAGGCAGCACCCTCAAACCTTCAGAAGTATGAGATGAACCCCAACAACTTGGAAAGGTGGATCTCTCTCACACGTACCGACACAGACTATCCCCCAATTTAACTGATCCCCAAAGGTTTTTGATTAAATAGCGGAATAGAAAATATGATCCCAAAAAAGTGTATGTATATCACACGTACACAACCACACTGGGCCCCAATTACTATTGTTTGTACCCCTAAAAGGCTAGATGAGGAGTAGGGGGAGTATGGAACAGGCAGCACCCTCAAACCTTCAGAAGTATGAGATGAACCCCAACAACTTGGAAAGGTGGATCTCTCTCACACGTACCGACACAGACTATCCCGCAATTCAATTGATCCTCAAAGGTTTTTATTGAATAGCGGAGTAGGAAATATGATCAAAAAAAGTGTATGTATCTCGCACGTACACAACCACACTAGGCCCCAATTACTATTGTTTGTACCCCTAAAAGGCTAGATGAGGAGTAGGGGGGGTATGGAACAGGCAGCACCCTCAAACCTTCAGAAGTATGAGATGAACCCCAACAACTTGGAAAGGTGGATCTCTCTCACACGTACCGACACAGACTATCCCCCAATTTAACTGATCCCCAAAGGTTTTTGATTAAATAGCGGAATAGAAAATATGATCCCAAAAAAGTGTATGTATATCACACGTACACAACCACACTGGGCCCCAATTACTATTGTTTGTACCCCTAAAAGGCTAGATGAGGAGTAGGGGGAGTATGGAACAGGCAGCACCCTCAAACCTTCAGAAGTATGAGATGAACCCCAACAACTTGGAAAGGTGGATCTCTCTCACACGTACCAACACAGACTATCCCCCAATTTAACTGATCCCCAAAGGTTTTTGATTAAATAGCGGAATAGAAAATATGATCCAAAAAAAGTGTATGTATATCACACGTACACAACCACACTAGGCCCCAATTACTATTGTTTGTACCCCTAAAAGGCTAGATGAGGAGTAGGGGGAGTATGGAACAGGCAGCACCCTCAAACCTTCAGAAGTATGAGATGAACCCCAACAACTTGGAAAGGTGGATCTCTCTCACACGTACCGACACAGACTATCCCCCAATTTAACTGATCCCCAAAGGTTTTTGATTAAATAGCGGAATAGAAAATATGATCCAAAAAAAGTGTATGTATATCACACGTACACAACCACACTAGGCCCCAATTACTATTGTTTGTACCCCTAAAAGGCTAGATGAGGAGTAGGGGGGGTATGGAACAGGCAGCACCCTCAAACCTTCAGAAGTATGAGATGAACCCCAACAACTTGGAAAGGTGGATCTCTCTCACACGTACCAACACAGACTATCCCCCAATTTAACTGATCCCCAAAGGTTTTTGATTAAATAGCGGAATAGAAAATATGATCCCAAAAAAGTGTATGTATATCACACGTACACAACCACACTAGGCCCCAATTACTATTGTTTGTACCCCTAAAAGGCTAGGAGTAGGGGGAGTATGGAACAGGCAGCACCCTCAAACCTTCAGAAGTATGAGATGAACCCCAACAACTTGGAAAGGTGGATCTCTCTCACACGTACCAACACAGACTATCCCCCAATTTAACTGATCCCCAAAGGTTTTTGATTAAATAGCGGAATAGAAAATATGATCCAAAAAAAGTGTATGTATATCACACGTACACAACCACACTAGGCCCCAATTACTATTGTTTGTACCCCTAAAAGGCTAGGAGTAGGGGGAGTATGGAACAGGCAGCACCCTCAAACCTTCAGAAGTATGAGATGAACCCCAACAACTTGGAAAGGTGGATCTCTCTCACACGTACCAACACAGACTATCCCCCAATTTAACTGATCCCCAAAGGTTTTTGATTAAATAGCGGAATAGAAAATATGATCCCAAAAAAGTGTATGTATATCACACGTACACAACCACACTAGGCCCCAATTACTATTGTTTGTACCCCTAAAAGGCTAGGAGTAGGGGGAGTATGGAACAGGCAGCACCCTCAAACCTTCAGAAGTATGAGATGAACCCCAACAACTTGGAAAGGTGGATCTCTCTCACACGTACCAACACAGACTATCCCCCAATTTAACTGATCCCCAGAGGTTTTTGATTAAATAGCGGAATAGAAAATATGATCCCAAAAAAGTGTATGTATATCACACGTACACAACCACACTAGGCCCCAATTACTATTGTTTGTACCCCTAAAAGGCTAGGAGTAGGGGGAGTATGGAACAGGCAGCACCCTCAAACCTTCAGAAGTATGAGATGAACCTCAACAACTTGGAAAGGTGGATCTCTCTCACACGTACCAACACAGACTATCCCCCAATTTAACTGATCCCCAAAGGTTTTTGATTAAATAGCGGAATAGAAAATATGATCCCAAAAAAGTGTATGTATATCACACGTACACAACCACACTAGGCCCCAATTACTATTGTTTGTACCCCTAAAAGGCTAGGAGTAGGGGGAGTATGGAACAGGCAGCACCCTCAAACCTTCAGAAGTATGAGATGAACCCCAACAACTTGGAAAGGTGGATCTCTCTCACACGTACCAACACAGACTATCCCCCAATTTAACTGATCCCCAAAGGTTTTTGATTAAATAGCGGAATAGAAAATATGATCCCAAAAAAGTGTATGTATATCACACGTACACAACCACACTAGGCCCCAATTACTATTGTTTGTACCCCTAAAAGGCTAGATGAGGAGTAGGGGGAGTATGGAACAGGCAGCACCCTCAAACCTTCAGTATGAGATTGTGTTCACTGTACCCCACAAAGATTGAGTTCACTGCACCCCACAATGATTGTGTTCACTGCACCCCACAAAGATTGTGTTCACTGCACCTCACAAAGATTGTGTTCACTGTACCCCCCAAAGATTGTGTTCACTGCACCCCACAAAGATTCTGTTCACTGTACCCCACAAAGATTGTGTTCACTGCACCCCAAAAAGATTGTGTTCACTGCACCCCAAAAAGGATGTTGTTCACTGCACCCCAAAAAGGATGTTGTTCACTGCACCCCAAAAAGGATGTTGTTCACTCCACCCCAAAAAGATTGTGTTCACTGCACCCCACAAAGATTGTGTTCACTGCACCCCAAAAAGATTGTGTTCACTGCACCCCAAAAATGATTTTGTTCACTGCACCCCAAAAAGGATTTTGTTCACTGCACCCCAAAAAGGATGTTGTTCACTCCACCCCAAAAAGATTGTGTTCACTGCACCCCAAAAAGATTGTGTTCACTGCACCCCACAAAGGATTTTGTTCACTGCACCCCAAAAAGATTGTGTTCACTGCACCCCAAAAAGGATGTTGTTCACTGCACCCCAAAAAGGATTTTGTTCACTGCACCCCAAAAAGATTGTGTTCACTGCACCCCACAAAGGATTTTGTTCACTGCACCCCACAAAGATTGTGTTCACTGCACACCAAAAAGGATTGTGTTCACTGCACCCCAAAAAGATTTTGTTCACTGCACCCCAAAAAGATTGTGTTCACTGCAGCCCAAAAAGATTGTGTTCACTGCAGCCCAAAAAGATTGTGTTCACTGCAGCCCAAAAAGATTGTGTTCACTGCAGCCCAAAAAGATTGTGTTCACTGCAGCCCAAAAAGATTGTGTTCACTGCAGCTCACACACAGAAAAATGGATGTGGATCACTGACACCTGCCTATCTCCAATCCCACACCACACAGCAATATCGATTGTAGTTTGTAGAACACAGTTTCCCTAAAATTCAGCAGACTCTGTCCCTAACAGGATTGAGAAGAGATCGTAGATCAGGATTGAGTGCAGACCCCACCCCCCACACAGCAATATCGATTGTAGTTTGTAGAAGACACTGACCCTATATAATTCAGCAGACTCTATCCCTAAAATGCCTACAACTCGCCCTGCCTAAACACTCCGACCTGTCCCTCAATTCTATCCGGACACAAATGTTTTTTTCCTGCCTATCTTTCCCTAATCAGCAGCCAGCACGTTGATGTGTGCTCTGTCCCTGAATCTAAGCAGCATAATGACGCCGCTGCGGCTGCCTCGAACTTATAAAGACTTGGTCACATGCTTCAGACGGCCAATCACAGCTACTGAGACATTTGCAGGCATGGCTGGGATGGCTTAAGGCACACCAGTTAAACGATTGTTGATTGGCTGTTGAAAGCCCGCCATGAAAAGAGCGCCAAAGCATGCAAAACCCGGAAATAAAACGACCGAACACGGATTTTTACCCGAACATACAGTAAAGTGTCCGTGTCCGTGTTCGGGTACAAAAAATCCAATTATTCGGTACGAACACGAATAATACAGTCCGTGTTCGCTCAACACTAGAAACAATCCTTCAGGAACCATCAGACGAAACAGACCCTGTGCAAGACAGGAATAAGAATGAGGAAGCTTATGCTGAGTTAATACAATTCCTGGATGATAAAAGTCTATCTCTTATAATGAGAGAAGCAACTGATAATGGAAGAAAAGCGCTGAAAATCCTGAGAGATCATTATGCTGGCCAAGGTAAGCCACGTATCATAAATTTATACACAGAACTAACATCTCTTCAGAAGTCTGAATGTGAAAGTGTCACAGACTATATCATACGCACAGAAACAGCGATTACAGCACTTAGAAATGCAGGAGAGACCCTCAGTGATGGACTATTAGTGGCTATGATTCTTAAAGGCCTGCCTGAATCATTCAAACCATTTGCAATCCACATAACACAAGGTAAAGAAGATATGACGTTTACTGACTTTAAAACCCAGTTAAGGATTTTTGAGGACACTGAAAAATATCACAGCAGCACAAGCACTGATAATGTAATGAAAATCAGCACCCCTGTTGTACCAACAAGGGAGAAAGACATCATTGTCTGCTACAGTTGTCATCAGAAAGGTCACAAAGCTAATGCATGTCCATACAAAATGAATAAGAGGAAGACAAATTGGTGTAATTATTGCAAGAGCTCCACTCACAGTGAGACATTGTGCAGACGAAAGGCACGAGACAATGTAAAGCAGGTAGTGGATGATACAGAACAAACATTTGCTTTTAAAATAAGCGAAGACCAGTTAAACAATCCCAAAACAAAAAGCCTGATGGTAGATACAGGAGCAACATCGCATATTATCACAGACATCAAGAAATTTAAAAGATTTGACACCTCGTTTAAGCCAGAGAAACATTACATGGAGTTGGCAGATGGGAAAAGAACTTCCGGTGTAGCACTCAAGAGAGGCGACGCTGAGGTATACCTAATGGACAGTAAGGGAAGACAAAGGAGGACATTGCTACAGAACGCATTGTTTATCCCCACATATCCACAAGATATTTTCTCTGTTGAAGCAGCAACAAGAAATGGGGCGTCTGTTGAATTCAGACAAGATGACAGTATTCTGATCCATAAGAATGGTACAAAATTTGTTATAAAGAAATACAACAGGCTTTACTATTTGAACACCTATAAGGAATGCGATGACAGTTGTTACGGTTGTTATGATATTCAGACATGGCATGAAATCCTAGGTCATTGTAATTACGATGATATCTTGAAACTACAGAATCTAGTAGATGGAATGAAGATCCAAGGTAAGGTTGATAAGTCCAACCTGAATTGTGAGATTTGTATCCAAGGGAAATTTGCTCAGAGTAGAAACAGGGAGCCTGACACCCGTGCAAAATACCCACTTGAACTAGTACACACAGATTTAACAGGTCCTATAGAGCCAGTTGCAAAGGACGGATTCAAATACGTCATAGGATTCACTGATGATTATTCTGGTGCAGTGTTTGTATACTTTCTGAAAAACAAGAGTGACACAGTTCTAGCCACAGAGAAGTTTATCGCTGATACTGCCCCCTATGGGATCATCAAGAGAATGAGGTCAGACAATGGTACCGAATTCACATCGAATGACTTCCAGTCACTACTCATAAAGAAGAGCATAAGACATGAGACTTCAGCACCTTATTCACCACATCAAAATGGAACAGCTGAAAGAAACTGGAGAACACTGATAGAGATGGCAAGATGTATGCTAATAGAGAGCAAAGTACCAAAAGAGTTATGGACATATGCAGTGATGACAGCAGCTATGATTCGAAATAGATGTTTTAACAATCGTTTGAAGCAAACGCCATACAACATACTGACAGGGAAGAAACCAGACTTATCAAAAATGAAGATTTTTGGGTCAGAATGTTTTGCATACAAACACGATAAGAAAAAGCTGGATCCAAAATGCACAAAAGGAATTTTTGTAGGATATGACAAAAATAGTCCTTCTTACCTAGTGTATTACCCTGAAACTGGCAAAGTCTTCAAGCACAGACTAGTAAAATTCATTGAAAAGGATGTAATCGAGAAACAAACTCAGACTGAGCTGTTGGACAATAATGATGATTTCTATGAGGAAAGGAGTGTAATTCCTGTATCAGGTCCAATGACTAATGAGACCCCAGATTCTTTAGAGAAGATTGTAGAGGACAAAGATGAAGACCATGGTACAAGATACCCTACAAGAAATAGAAAAACTCCTCAGTATTTAAATGACTATGTACTAGAATCTGTTGGTGATGATCAGGTACTGATGAACATAGATTACTGCTATAGAGCACATGATGTACCTCAGACCTTCAGAGAAGCTATGGAAACACCCCAGTCACAAAGTTGGTTAAATGCAATGAAAGATGAGATGGAGTCACTAAAGGAGAATGATACCTTCAAATTGACCACATTACCAGAAGGCAAACATTCAGTGGGGGGTAGATGGGTGTATGCAATAAAAAGCAATGCAGATGGAACTGAAACGTACAAAGCCAGATTTGTGGCAAAAGGCTATAATCAAGTAAAGGGAACCGACTACATGGAAACTTTTTCTCCAACTGCGAATTTTACTTCATTACGCATTTTGATGCAAATGGCAGCACAATATGATTTAATCTTGCATCAAATGGATGTGAAGACAGCTTACTTACATGCCCCAATTGATTGTGATATATATATAGACCAACCAGAAGGTTTTGAGATCAAAGATGACACAAATAAAAAGCTAGTTCTCAAACTAAAAAAGTCACTGTATGGTCTTAAGCAATCGGGAAGAAACTGGAACAAGATGCTACATGATTATTTATGTTCAAATGCATTTATACAAAATTCTGTAGACCATTGTGTTTATGTCAAACAGAACAGAGATGAACAAGCAATATTACTAATATGGGTGGATGATCTCATCATTGCTGCAAGCAATGAAAAACTACTCAATGATGTGAAGTCAACACTTGCGACAAAATTCAAAATGAAGGATCTTGGAAAACTGAACTATTTTTTGGGCATTGATTTTAGACAGACTAGTGAAACGGTGAAGATGAATCAGAAGAGATACATTTTGAAAATGATAGAAAGATTTGGTATGTCAGATTGTAAACCGAGATCTACTCCTTGTGAACAAAAATTAGATTTCGACGACAAAAGTGAACTTGCAGATGTAAAAAGCTATCGGGAGATAGTAGGCAGTTTGATTTATGTGGCTACGTGTACAAGACCGGATTTGAGTTGGACTATAAGCAAACTGTCACAACACTTTTCACAACCAAGTGTACAACACATGATCACGGCCAAACACGTACTGAGATATTTGAAAGGAACTGTCAATTTTGAACTATGCTACAGAAAATGTAAAGAGAAGTTAAAACTAGAGGCGTATAGTGATGCCAGTTGGGCCTCAGACCAGATTGATAGGAGAAGCACAACAGGATATTGTTTTAGCCTGACTGAAAATGGACCTCTGATTTCTTGGAAATCAAAGAAACAACCAACAGTTGCACTATCTTCATGTGAAGCTGAATATATAGCATTAGCTGCAACCACACAGGAGAGTCTATATCTTGCACAACTGCTGAGAGAATTGGACAGTGAATGTCAGTTTGAGCCAGTGAAGATTTTTGAAGACAATCAGAGTGCGATAGCTCTCGCAAAGAACCCAGTTTACCATCAAAGATGCAAACATATTGACATTAAATTCCATTTCCTTAGGTCTATTCTGAGTGAAGGCAAGATAGATCTTGAGTATTGTTCTACGGATAAAATGGTAGCTGATGTTATGACTAAACCAATAACAAAGTTTAAGCTTGATAGATTTGTGAGTTATATTTTTGGAGTATAGAGAGTAAAATGATGTAACTATACTAAACTATTTTTCATAAGCAGTATAAGAGCAAGTGGGGGTGTTAAGATATATGACATTTTGTTTATATGCCCTTATACAGCTTATCCATTGATCTACAGTGATATGAATATGTTGTCTGTTTGTTAACCAGGAAGTGTTTAAATAAAGTTGCACTCACTAAAAAAAAAAAGACAGAAAAAAAGAGGCAGCAGAGACTGCAGTGTGTGTTCCTGAGAAAACTAAAGCATGGTGCCTGTGTGAGTTTGTCCTCCATCAGAGATCTGCTATAATCCGGTTATCCTATCTCTTAAGTAAAAAATGGCAACAGTTATACACAGAAACTAACACCAACATGTGTAGGAGGCTCCTGGCTCCCATGCCACCCTAAACTATAGCCTACATTGGCTATACAGACCTTTGGCCCCAGAACAGTATTAGAACTAATGATAGCCACAGGTGCTATGCGGTGTCCTAAAGTATCTTTACTAGCAAGTAAGTTGTCTGCATGCCAAAAAAGCCCATGCATGCTGTGGCCTGAACATATGTTGTGCCACATACTTCCACAGCATGCCACACGCCTGTCAACCCCGCCTAATCTTATAAAATCACTATTGTTATGCCTCACATGCTGACCAGAACCTACAGTTCCTGTGTCCAGTAGACAGTGCTGTTCATTGATCAGTGTTTTGCTTTTTATCCCACTAGGTGTGGCATTAAAACAATAGTCTGATGTGCAAACAGAATTTTACCTGTAAAGTAAACCTTTTTTTTGCTCATACCAGGCTTAGGAATAGGATGTGTATGGCTTATGTATGAAGACCACAGTGCATATTTATAGAGGGAGCACGGCCTGATTGTGAAGAAGGCCAAGCAGGTCCTACAAGTTCTAACCTGCTTGCTTGGCTGCACTGCTAAAAACTGCTTAGTGGAGGTCCAATGGGGAATATCACCTCCCCATTCAGCGGCTAGGTGTGGGGTGGCGGAAGCAAGCATAGAGGCCATCTGCTTTTTCTCTGCAATTTAAAAATATTGGGATTTTTGACTTACTGTAAAATCCATTTCTCTGATGTTCATTGATGAACACAGCTCCTTATCTTCTTAACCACTGAGTTATAGTGCCCCCTACAGGAGTAGGACACTAGGCAGGAAAAAAAGTCTGGCTATGTCTATGGGCAGTCCCAGGGGGAATTCTCTATCTCCCTGCTATAGCCACTCAGTTTTGTTACAAAAAGTGTCAGAAGAATCACAACTCCACAGAGGGGTAGGTGCTGTGTCCCTCAATGAACATCAGAGAAATGGATTTTACGCTAAAACAAAAACCCCATTTTCCCTTTCATTCATTGATGGACACGGCTCCTCATCTTCTTAATCATTGGCACCTCCCAAAGCAGTGTTAAACATGAGGGGTGAGAACAGCGAAAAAGAAACTCCAAAGGCTAACTGTAGCCAACCAGGTAAACAGGAGCTCAACCAAAACAACTGGAGTTACCTTAAAAAAAAAAAAAAAATGCACCCTCAAAGAGGACCAGGTCCCCTAAACAGCAGCCTGCAAAAAACCTTGCGGCCAAAGGAAGCATCCGCAGATGCCAACACATTCACTTTATAGTAAAAAGTGTGCACCGACGACCAGGTTGTCGCCTTGCAAACCTGCGTCACTGATGCCTGATGACGGAAGGCCCAGGAGGCACTGATCGCTCGAGTAGAGTGCACCTTGACAGGGAAAGGAGGAACCTGACCCTTGATGGAATAGACCTGAACCACTGCCTGTCTGATCCTTCTGGAAATGGTCACAGAGGAAGTGGACAACCCTTTTGGAGGCCCATCCGTGTGCGAAAATAGTGAGTCTTCCTAAAAGATTCAGTAGCTGCCAGGAACACCCTCATTGCCCGGACCACATCCAAGGCATGCAAAGCAATTTCCTTTGGATGTTTTGGCCTGGAACACAGGGAAGGCAACACAATGTCTTCATTCAAATGAAAATCAGAGACAACCTGAGGAAGGAATGATTGACAGAGGCAAAGAACCACCTGTCACAAGTTAGCCTGTAGTTTTTGTTTGTATACTCTTACTTCCTTGCTGCAGTGCTTCAACCTTGCTTGTTTTCACCCTTGGTGTCTGGCTTCTCTGTTCGCCTATGGGCATTGCGTACTCCACTGTGGGTTTATATCCTTTTCCTTTCTATTACTTCCTGGGTCACCTCCCTGTTTGCTTCCCTATATATACACACATGCTCAGTGCAGTGCTCCTTGCCTGAGCAACTTCACTGTTCTCTGAGATCCCATCAGTATACCCCTAGGCTACTGTATCTGATTTACTGTGTACTGACCCCGGCTTTGTCTTTCCGTCTGTGTTCGTTTGCTGCCTGCCCTGACCTCGGCTTGTCTCTTGGATATCCTTTGGTCTGCTGCTTACTCCGCACACGCCATTGGTCTCCACATCTTCATATGGGCCTACCTGGGGGCCGCGACCTGGTTCCAGCTTGCTGCAAGTCCACCCCCACCATCAGGGGCCCTGGTGAAGAAGCAGGCTGGGGCTTAGATGCACCCTTAGGAATCCTGAGCTGGGGATCTACAAGGGCTCACTACCACAGCCCCGTTGACACCACCTTAATTCTGTGAACCACCAAGTATGTTAAATTACAGGGTAACGCCGCAAATTCCGACAACCTGTGCGCAGAGGTGATAGCCACTAAAAAGGCCACCTTCTGGGACAGTGTAAGCAGGGGAATCTCCTGAAGTTTCTCAAAAGCAGGCTTCTGGAAGACAGAGCACCAAATTGAAGTCCCAAGGCGGCAACAGAGACCGCACTGGAGGGGTCAAGAGCCTAACTTCCTGAAGAAAAGTATGTACCAGGGAGTATGTGGCCAAGGGCCATTGAAAGACCACTAAGGCCGACACCTGACCCTTACTAGTACTCAAGGCCAGTTTCTGCTCAAGGTCAAGATCTGAGCCACCGAATAAGAGCAAGGATGAACCCCAAAGACTCACACCACGCAATGTGCATCTTCCACATACAATGGTAGATCTTCCTAGGAGTAGATTTCCTATCTTTTAACAGCATTGGAACCACCGACTCAGACAAAACCTCTATCTATCAGCACCTGCCGTTCAAAAGCCAAGCAGTCAAAGCCAGCGACTGTAAAGTAGGATGGAAGATTGGACCTTGGGACAGCAGATCCTCCCTGAGAGGAAGCTTCCAAGGAACGTCAGCGACCAGCCTCACCAAATCGGTGTACCAAACCCGGCGAGGCCAGTCCGGGGCCACTAAGATGACTGGAATCCCTTCTGCCTTGATCCTGCATAGAAGTCTTGGCAGAAGCTTGAGAAGAAGGAAGGCCTAAATCAGACAATACTAACCCCACAGGGCCACCAGCGCATCTGTGGTGTCTGTCAGAGGATCCCGTATCCGAGGCACAAACCTCTGCACTTTTCTGTTGAACCAAGACTCCAACAGATCCACCACAGGGATGCCCCACCGGAGACACAACTGATGAAACACCTCCGGATGAAGGGACCACTCCCCTTAGTCCAACGCCTGCCGACTTAGGTAATCCGCCTGCCAGTTTTCCACCCCTGGAATGTGTACAGCAGAGATGGCTGGAACGAACCATTCTGCCCACCATAGAATGCCGGCTATCTCCAGAGCCGCTAGGACACTTCTTGTGCCCCCCTGGTGATTGACATAAGCCACGGCCAAGGCACTGTCATATTGAATGCGCACTGGACATCCCTGAAGACGATCTGTCCAATGTTCCAGGCACATTCTGATCGCTTGGAGTTCCAAGACATTGATCGGTAGTTTGGACTCTTCCAGTATCCAGATCCCCTGAGCAGAATTTTTGCCAAGGACGCCTCCAAGCCGGACAAGCTGGTATCCGCAGTGACCACTGTCCAAGACAAGGGGAGGAAAGATTTTCCCAGCCGAATCACCGGAGAATGAAGCCACCTTTATAAGGGACTCTTTCATTTCCCTGGTTTAGCCGGATCTGATTGTCCAGAGACTGTGGATTCTTGTCCTATTTGGCCAGAATCTCCCTTGCAGGGATCTCGTATGGAACTGTGCAAATGGAACCACCTTGAACGTAGACACCATCAGGCCCAGCACCCACATGCAAGCCTGGAGGGACAGCAGGAGACGAATTGCAGCCTGCAGTTTCTGGAGTTTGCCCAGAGGAAGGAGCACTATGGCCAAGTCCATAGTCAGACCCAGATATTCCAACTTTGTGGACGGAACCAGAGCAGACTTCTGAAAATTCAGAATCCAGCTAAACTCCGTCAAAGTTTGTATAGTGATTTCCACCAGAGCAGTCGGAGACTCTGCTCGTAGAAGGTCGTCCAAGTAGCCCAGTACCGCGATCCTCCATTGGCGTAACGATGCTAGTACCGGAGCCAACACTTTTGTGAAGACCCGAGGAGCAGAGGTGAGACCAAAGGGTAACGCCACAAACTGATATTGCTTCTCTCCCACGGCAACGCAGAAGAAGCGCTGGTGACCAACACACATTGGAATGTGAAGGTATGCGTCCGTGATGTTGATGGAGACAAGAAAAACCCCCTAATGCAGGGCAGCCACCACCGTGCAAATGGACTCCATTCTGAACTTCTGCACCCGCACAAAGCAATTCAGCGCCTTGAGGTCCAGAATTGGACTCAACTTTCCTTCCTTTCTGGGGACTGTAAACATGTTTGAGTAAAAACCCCTGAAAACATTCCAAAATCGGAACCGGGACAATCACCCTTTGAAGTAAAAGGTCTTGCACTGCCCCAAAAAGAACCTGTAAGCGGACCGAGGACAGTCGCATGTTGGAAGGAAGAACCTAACTGGAGGGTAAGAAGGAAACTCGATCTTGTAGCTGGACCGTATGACCTCTTGGACCCACTTGCCTTGTACCAGGGAAGTCCACGGGTTCGGGAACCAGTGAAGATGTGCCTCCACCCCAGATACGGGTGAGGGCCAGCCTTCCTGCTAAAGGGGCCTTGTCCGTGAGTCACCCACTCTTGACTTGCCAGACCAAGTTCACTTGGATCCTCCAGAGGAGGCCCCGAAGGGCTTTGATCCCTTGTCAGTCAACCCTGAGGGACAAAAGAACTTCTTATGAGGGCCGACGTCTATGACAAGGGTCCTTGCCCTTAGTAGCCTGTGGAAGAAAGATACTCTTCCCCCCTGTGAGACCTTTAATGATGTCATCCAGGGTAGCACCAAACAGGGGATCTCCTTGAAAGGAAAGATCAGTCAGACCAGCAGTTGAGCCTAAAGACGTGCCGAAGGACCACTGCTGAAACAGAGAGCCGAGCCACAAGGGGAGCCGCATCCAAAGAGGCATCAGAGATAAACTGCAGCCCCTGGACCACCTGATCCGCCGGCTCAGCAAAGGCAGGGGGGTGCTACTTCCCCTCCAGGTCACGGCGCAAAAGTTTAGCCCATTTGGTCAGAGTCTGCAACACCAGGGCAATAGTGAATATCGGCCTCAGTGCCAAACCAGCAGGGTGTACATATTGCGGGCCACAGCCTCCGCCTTCCTGTCAGCCGGGTCCTTAAAGGCCGGGGACTCTTCAACCGGAGGGCCCACCATCAGTAAGAAGGGACTCCTCATAGGCTTATCACCTAGCAACTCGCAAGGGGACGCTTTGGTCTTCCCCACCCTTTAGTGACAAATCTGTCGAAATAGGAGAGGAAAGGGAACACCTTTGCCGCTCTGGAGGGGTTGTGGGTGCCAAAGGGAACCTGCGCCTCCATCGCAGCAGCATAGAGGAATTCTCCTCACTATCTGTGGATTCAGGGCGAGTGGTCGCTGACCCAGCAGAGTGACCCTGCTAAGGGACAACCCCCACCGCTCTGGCAGCACCACTCTGTTACCAGTCATATACCACCAATCGATCCTCAGCAGAGAGGGAGAGGACCCCACCAGACTCACCACCCCACAGAAACCAGGCACCGCAGCCACCAGGAGAATCTGCACTGCATGAGCAGCGATCAGGATCTGAAAGGATCCAGGATTCAGCACCAGGGGATGAGGAGGGGCTCCCACCTCCAAAAACGCCACCCAGAAGGCTCCACAGACATGGCCACCACTGTTTCTTTTGGCAGACCATCGCAAAATGGCCGCCGGACTACACAAACATGGTGTAACGCTCCTGCGTTTCTTATATGGTGTGGATTTTCAGCTGCAGAAATAGTTCCACGTCAGTTGTCATGTAAGAGATATGCTGAGATACCATTCCCAACCTCAATGACTCATCATGTGTGGAAGGTCTTATTTCAGCCAGTAAATACACACAATTAGCAAGCTGGTTCCTAGAGTGACTTTATATATGTGGTAACACAATGATGAAGGTTTGAGGGATAGGTTGAGTGGAGGTGGTAGGTGATAGACACTTGAAGGTGAGACAGTAGCAGATGGATGCAGGAAGGTTTAACAATGTTGTATGATAGCAGATGATAGAATAGCAGGTGGACATACAAAAGAGATCAACCCAGTGCAGAAAAGTAGCAGTAGTCTCAAGAGCTAGCAATCTAGTTTATGCAGATGTGATAAACAGTCTCTACTATGCAGAGCTAGATAGTGTAAGCTTAGTATAAGTTTATAGAGAATTCCCCTGCGGGGTACTTAGCACTATTAGCGATACAGCCGAAGGGTGGTTCAGGAGAGGCGGATGATCCAGTAGCGGGATACAGGGATCAGCGCAGCGAGGTTCCGTCAGCGAAGTAAGCTTGCAAGCATGGAAGCTTCAAGCAAGGTTAGCATCCAGATAAGGGTGTTTGAACGAACACATGTGAGTGAGAGCCGACGCCTTAAATAGCCATCTAGTCCGGCGCTGAGTGATGACAGCTCCAGTCTTAAAGGTGTATGCGCACCTTTCCAAAAGTAAATGGTAGGGCGCATACACTTGTGGAAAGTGTAATTTAGGGTACCAAAGGTACCGGAACATTACAATACCCCCCCTTTAAGGCCTGCTCCTGAAGGCCTCTGGAGCTGGTTTGTCTGGGTATCTCGCATGAAAATTGCGGATTAATCTAGGGGCATGTATGTCAGAGGTGTTTAGCCAGGTGTCGTCTTGGGGCCCATAGTTCTTCCATCTAACCAAGTACTGAAGTCTTCTTCTGTAGATACGAGAATCCAGAATCTCTTTTATCTCGTATTCTTCTCCACCTTCAACTTGTACAGAAGGGGGAGGTGGAATATTAGGCCTTATTCCTTGGTCCGGAACATGGGGTTTTAGTAGCGACACATGGAAAATGGGATGGATTTTTAGGTCCATTGGCAATGTAAGCTGCACTGCAGCTTTTCCAATAAGTTTCTTGATTGGGAAAGGTCCCAAGAACAGAGGTCCAAGCTTTTTGCTAGGGATCTTCAGTCTCAAGTTTTTTGTTGAGAGCCAAACGAGGTCCCCGATAGTATACTGTGGAGAAGGTCTTCTACGAAGATCATAGTACTTCTTTTGTTGACTGTGAGCGTGTGCAATGGTAGTATTTAGTAAACCCAGAGAATCCTTTATTTGGGAAAGATAGTCTGAGGCTACTGGGTTATTTGAAGGAAGGATGCGTGGAGGGAGAATAGAGGGATGGAACCCATAGTTCAAGTAGAACGGACTCTGCTTGGTTGTACTGTGAGTTGCGTTGTTGTAGGCAAATTCTGCCAGGGGGAGAAGATCCAACCAATCATCCTGTTGGTAAGAAGTGTAACAACGTAAATACTGCTCGATGCATTGGTTGACTCTTTCAGTCTGTCCGTTGGTCTGCGGATGGTAAGGAGAAGTGAGCTTCCGCTCAATCCGTAGTATGTGACATAGTTCTTGCCAGAATTTAGAAATAAATTGGGATCCACGGTCAGATAAAAGAGTTTTTGGGATACCATGTAATCTGAAGACATGTTTCATCAGGAGTTCTGCCGTTTGTTTGGACGAAGGTAGTCTGCGAATAGCAATGAAATGTGCCATCTTTGTCAGATGGTCCACTGACACCAAGATGGTATTAAATCCTTTGGAAGGAGGCAATTCTACGATGAAGTCCAATGACAGAACCTCCCATGTAGTTTGGGGTATTGGTAGACTGCATAGTAGGCCGGATGGTCTCGTAGTGTCAATTTTGGACCTGGCACAGACATTGCATGAAGAGACGAATTTTTGTATAGATGTTTTCATGTCAGGCCACCAGAATTGCAGAGAAATCAAATTGAAAGTCTTTGTCATACCCATATGTCCTGCCATAGGCACATCATGCGATAATTCCAAGATCTTGGTGCGTAGGGTAGGTGGTATGTAAAGTTTGTCGTTGTAGTAGAGGAAGCCTTCTGCATCGGTATTTAGTTGTGGTGGGGGTGAATCCAACCTTATACCATGCAGAACCTCTTCCTTCAAGGAACGGACAACTCCAATAATGCGTTTGTGAGGTATTATAGGAACGGAAGGAATTTCAAAGTAATTTTCTTCAGTTAGTCGTGATAGTGCATCCGCCTTTTTGTTCTTATCTGCAGGTGTGTAGGTCACTAGGAAGTTAAACCTTAGAAGAATAGTGACCATCGTACCTGTCGATGCGAGAGAGTTTTGCTAGTCTGAAGATATTGGAGGTTTTTATGGTCCGTGTATATAATTATTGGTAATTGGGTGCCTTCGAGTAAATGTCGCCAATTCTCCAGAGCCAATTTTATAGCAAGCAGTTCCTTCTCACCCACGGGGTAATTTATCTCGGGACTGCTCAGGGATTTAGAAAAAAAGGCGACTGGATGAAGTGGTGAAGTGGGGGTAGGTCGTTGGGAGAGTATTGCTCCTACTGCCAGGTTTGACGCATCTACCTCCAGAATGTATTGGAGGGATGGGTCTGGATGGCGTAATATGGGAGCGGAAGTAAACCTTGTCTATAACAAGTGGAAAGCCTTATTTGCTTCTTCTGACCATTTAAATGGTATTTTTATGCTAGTGAGCTGTGTGAGGGGTCTCACAATAGCAGAAAATTTTTTTATGAACTTCCTGTAGAAATTTGAAAATCCCAGGAATCGCTGTAGCGCCTTGCGTGTAGTTGGTGTAGGCCAATCCTGAATGCAGGATATTTTACTCATGTCCATCTCGATTCCTGTTTTGGATATGATGTAGCCTAGAAAGAGTACCTCATCTTTATGGAACAAGCATTTCTTCAGCTTCACATAAAGATTATGTGCAAGCAATCTCGATAATACAAGTCTTACATGTCTTATGTGTTCAGACAGGGTCCGTGAATATATAAGTATATCGTCCAGATATACCACAACACAGACATCTAGTAAGTCTTTAAAAATATCGTTTATAAATCGTTGGAAAACTGTAGGGGCATTGCATAGGCCGAATGGCATCACAAGATACTCGAACAATCCGTATCTAGTTCTGAACGCAGTCTTCCACTCGTGTCCATCACGGATTCGAATGAGATTGTATGCTCCTTTCAGGTCTAATTTTGAAAAATAGGTAGCTCCACGCACCTGCTCAATGAGCTCAGGGATAAGTGGTAGAGGATAGCGATCTTTTATTGTGATAGCATTCAATTTCCTGTAGTCGATGATAGGTCTGAGACTTGAATCTTTATTGCGAACAAAAAAGAGTCCTGCTGCTGTGGAAGAAGTGGAAGGTCTAATAAAACCTTTTTCCAAGTTCTCATCCAAATAGGTTTTGAGATGGGCAAGTTCATCCTGTGGAAGAGGATAAACATGACCGAACGGCAATTTGCTATTTGGGAGTAGATCAATGCTACAATCATAGTCTCGATGAGGAGGTAATGCTTGAGCATTTTTCTCAAGAAAAACCTCAGAAAGATCCTGATAACATAGTGGTGCAATCTCATCTGTCACCACAGACAGAATCTTCCCGGAAAACGGGAGGTTACACGTTTCCTCGCAATAACAAGAAGGGAAGGTCAAGGACCGTTTCTTCCAATCTATGGTTGGTTGGTGTGTGTGCAACCAGGGAAGTCCCAACACAATGGGAAAGTGGGGTGATGGTATTAAATCTAAGGTAGAAGTCTCCCTATGAGACTCGTTAATAGTGACTAGAAGTGCTTGTGTCTGATCGGTGATCGGACCAGAGGATAACGGAACACCGGTAATAAGACTTACTGAGACAGGTTTGAGTTTAGAAATAATAGGAATTTTATTTAAAGCAGCAAAACATATATCCATATAATTTCCACAAGATCCTGTGTCAATCATGGCCTTAGTAGTAATCCTGTTCTGGTCCCACTGTAATGTCAAAAAAACAGAAATGTAGGGGTTAGTGAATGAAGTTGTCAATCCTCCTAGAGAGACATGTGAACACTCACCCTTCTTTTTGTTGACTAGGGGACAGACGTTTATCTTGTGATCCGGGGATGCACAGTACAAGCAGAGATTTTCATTTCGTCTTTTGGCTTTTTCCATAGTTGATAGCGGTGGGCGTATGGTTCCTATCTCCATAGGAACGGGGTCAACGGCCAGACTCCGAGAGGAAACGGATAATGGCATTCCCATCTTTTCAGCCTTTCTTTCTCGTAGTCTTCTATCCATGGTAATACTGAGTTGTATTAATGCATCCAGGGTTTTTGGCAGATCCGCTCGGGCGAGCTCGTCCTTAACGGCTTCTGATAGGCCAAGCCTAAATTGGGTTTTCAGAGATGCATCATTCCATTCTGAATCAAGGGTCCATCTCTTGAACTCTGCGACAAAGTCTTCCACAGGCCTCCTTCCTTGTTTCAAGGATCTTAACTGAAGATCAGCAGTACTCTGCCTATTGGGGGTCATCATATAGGCTAGTGAGCTCTGCCAGGAACAAGGCATAGGAGTTGAGAAGCTGGTCGTTTTTCTCAAAAACAGAATCTGCCCAGGCTCGAGGATCGCTTGATAGGTAAGAAATAATAGTACAAACCTTAATGTGATCAGTAAGGTAGGTACGAGGTTTTAGCAAAAAAAGTAACTCACATGCGTTTTTAAATTCGCTAAATTTTTTGCGATCGCCTGTAAATACCAAAGGGGGATTTATCTTGGGTTCAGGGGACTGAGCAGAGGTAAGTTGTGTCAGTCTAATTACCTGCTGCGACAGAGCCTGATTGTCTTCTTTTAATTCAGCAAGTGCGTGTATTAACGCAGATACTTGCTGTTTTAATTGTGTCACCTGAGTGGCTATTTCTGCTGAATCCATTTTTTAGGTTCGTTCAATCTGTAACGCGCCTGCGTTTCTTATATGGTGTGGATTTTCAGCTGCAGAAATAGTTCCACATCAGTTGTCACGTAAGAGATATGCTGAGATACCATTCCCAACCTCAATGACTCATCATGTGTGGAAGGTCTTATTTCAGCCAGTAAATACACACAATTAGCAAGCTGGTTCCTAGAGTGACTTTATATATGTGGTAACACAATGATGAAGGTTTGAGGGATAGGTTGAGTGGAGGTGGTAGGTGATAGACACTTGAAGGTGAGACAGTAGCAGATGGATGCAGGAAGGTTTAACAATGTTGTATGATAGCAGATGATAGAATAGCAGGTGGACATACAAAAGAGATCAACCCAGTGCAGAAAAGTAGCAGTAGTCTCAAGAGCTAGCAATCTAGTTTATGCAGATGTGATAAACAGTCTCTACTATGCAGAGCTAGATAGTGTAAGCTTAGTATAAGTTTATAGAGAATTCCCCTGCGGGGTACTTAGCACTATTAGCGATACAGCCGAAGGGTGGTTCAGGAGAGGCGGATGATCCAGTAGCGGGATACAGGGATCAGCGCAGCGAGGTTCCGTCAGCGAAGTAAGCTTGCAAGCATGGAAGCTTCAAGCAAGGTTAGCATCCAGATAAGGGTGTTTGAACGAACACATGTGAGTGAGAGCCGACGCCTTAAATAGCCATCTAGTCCGGCGCTGAGTGATGACAGCTCCAGTCTTAAAGGTGTATGCGCACCTTTCCAAAAGTAAATGGTAGGGCGCATACACTTGTGGAAAGTGTAATTTAGGGTACCAAAGGTACCGGAACATTACACATGGCCACCGTGCAATGCAGTACAAGGCTACAACACAATTGCAGCCCTGGGTGGCATCATAAGGCTCCCAGGGACCTAGGAGGGATCCCTAGGCCTCAAGGACAGGCCCAGGCAGGATGGGGGGCCCTGGTAGGGGCCCCCACTAGGTACAGCCAGTCGGGTTGCCAGCGGCACCCCCCCCGGCCCCATCGCCAGCATAGCGCCGTGCCCCCACCCCAGGAGGTGGACCAGACCACCCACACAGCCCCAGCATAGGTGGAAGGGGGTTATGATAGAGGGACAGATGAAGGGGGGTGCCTGATGGGAAGGAGGGGAACCCGAGGGTCTGATCGTCCCATGGAGGGGCCCACATACACCCCAAAACCTTCCAGGGGGATGGGGGGGCAGCTAGTCATCATACCAGGAACCAGGCAGGCACCGCTCCAGAGAGAACCAATCACCATCGAAATGGGGGTGCTGTTGGCCAGGAGGAATGCTGCGACTCGGGCCGAGACTGAGGCGTTTAACTCGCAGGCCAGCCCCCCCCGTCCAGTGGGGCTATTTCGATGCCGACCTAACACTGAGCTGAGGTCTGCGCATGCCAGACAGGGGTGCCCACTGGATCTAGATTATCCAGCCTGTCGCCCAGTCTGGCAGTTGATTGTAGATCTCACAGGAATAAACCAGAAGAAAAAAATCTATCTAAAAATAAAAAAAATTGCCAGGAACAGAGATCCCGGAAAGGAACTAGGTCCTTACTCCTGACTAGGCAGAAAAAACTGAGTACCTATAGCAGAGAGAGGGAGTATACCCCCTGGCACTGCCCATAGGCGTAGCCAGACTTTTTTCTGCTTAGTGTCCTTCTCCTGTAGGGGACAGTATAATCCAATGGCTAAGACGATCAGGAGCTGTGTCTGTCAATGAACAAAAGAGAAAATATATTTTTGGAGATAATCCATGTATGTATTTACTTATTTTATACATAAAACCTAAAAGAGAATTGTGGAGCTAGAGGGAGAGAGTATTTGGGTACAGTTTTCAGTGAAATCAATGATAATCTATCTGAATATTGTTTAATGCGATGGCATTTATATTTGAAAAAATAATTACAGTTACATTAACTTTCCATACTTCCAACAAAATACCTACATCTGTCTTGATGTCTCATTACCGCATACCTATCTAAGTGTTGCTGCTCCTTTATTGTCCAATCGGTAGCCTACAAAATGGGAAGATGACACCACTGTATTTCTTGAAGTGTAACTGAAGGCAGAGGAGAGGGATTAGAACATCTGTCAGTTATTATTGCTGCCGGTGTCCCTGTTAGGGAGATTCACCCTCTCTATTTGTCATGTTTACTGTTATCATCGAAAGCAAAAGTAAAAAGAAAATCCCAAATTTTGTGTTGACATCCTAACAGTAATAGAGGGGAAATCATCCAATAGGGATACTAGTTTTGGCAACCTTGGTTTCCCCAAAAGATTCCCCTAATTTGCAGGGACTCCCCCTCACTTACTGTTATGGCTATGGGACAGGAAGTGAAGGTAAATCTCCCCAATGGTACAAAGATGGCAAAAATAGGTGTTAACCTTTAAGGGGTTATAACTAGTGATCGACCGATATCGTTTTTTTCGTTACCGATACCAATATTTCGCCGATATTTTCACACATGTAAAATTTTGCCAAAAAAACACAAATTAGTTACTGAACATGTAAATCTTTATTTATTAACATTTTTAACATTAAGACCTCGTTCTTCACACCTTAACTGCATAAAAACTGATAGGAAAACTTAAATTGCAGGGACATTTGCATTTCACATCATCTGATCTGATCTGATCTGATTAATGCTTAATAAAGTGCTGCAGTAGTGGACTCACTCACTGCAATATTTTTAATTCACTACTGCAGTGCAGTCATTGCAAAACTGCTAGAAAAAGAGCAAGGCAACAGCTACACATGTCACAGTGGATTGGACTGGAGTCAGTGGGGGACTACCTCTGTAGTATGGCACTCACTGCAACCAGTGCAGTCAGTGCAATACTACTAGAAAAAAAGCAAGGCAACAGCTACACAGTGGATTGGACTGTAGTCAGTGGACTACCGCTGCAGTAGGGCACTCACTCACTGCAATCATTTTAAATCACTACTACACTACTGCAGTAGTGATTTAACATTTTTGCAGCAGTGAGTGGCGTTCTACTGCAGCAGTAGCCCACTGACACGGACTCCAATCCACTGTCTACTATGTCTATTTTTTTTTTCTAGCAGTTTTGCTCTTCTGTCTGTTGTCTTTTGGAACATTTTTCTCCTGCATCTTGCTCTTCCTCATCAGAAACCTTCTCTTCTTGTCCTTGACTTTTCTTTTCGTCAGGAGGAACCTCCTGCACCTTCTGTTGAATATCTTCTGTCAGCCATTGCTTTGCCTTGGCCAATACATCATCAGAAGAGAAAGGATGGTTCTTGTATCGAGGATCCAAAAGACATGCAAGCACAACAGTTTTATTCTCCTCGTGCTTCTCAAACCTTTTGGCGATGCTGTCCCTCATGGCCTGCCTACATGCTTTGATGCCACGTGTGTTGGGTACTTCATTCTGTTGAAGAAACATCTTCAGGACTCTCACACATGGGATCACAGATGAGTCGTAATGACTCACCTCCAGTGTCACTTCCTCAATGGGTACGAGCATCTCTATAATGTTGGCTACTATGTTCCACTGATCTGCGGTAGGACAAGAATGTCCTCCAAGTTCATATTTACCAGAATATATAGTGAGAGCTCGCTTCTGCTCCAGCATCCTTTGTAACATGTGTAGCGTTGAGTTCCATCATGTTGGAGCAGCCTGTATCAGGGTGCCTGCGCAGTTCCTCAGCATGGTAATAATGTCCAGCAAAGCTTTCTGGTTTGACAGACCATCATTTACCACCAGTTGGAGGGTGTGTGTCATGCAACTGAGGTCTGACACTTCCGCAAGTCTCATACCTTTACCATGTTCGCTCCACTGTCTCGCAGCACAAGCATCACTCGTCTATGGTGATTCCCCATTTTTCTAGCATGCCTAGAAACTTTTTTTTTTTATGTACTCCCCAGTGTGGAATCCTTGCATCACTTTTGTATTCAACACCAAATGCTTTCTTGTCCATCCGCTGTCAATGAAGTGGCATGTAAGACTCATTAGTGATTCTGTTTGTCCTTACCAGCAGTCCGTCGTGAATGAGAGTGAGTTGCCAGCATTCTCTGGTTGCAGCATAGTCTTTACTTTTTCAACGACCTTTTGGTGAATTTTTTGCAGCATTTCAGTTCGATAAAATTTGTCACTCTTCAGTGTGTACCTTGGCTCAACTATGGACATTAACCGCCTAAATCCAGAGTCAGACACTATTGTAAATGGCTGGTTATCAGTCACCATTATCTCTGATTACTCTGTTCAGCAGTTGGGATCTTCCATCAGATTTTAGCCACCTGTTTTTTTTTCTGAAACATATGTTATTGTTGCCTGGTAAAGGGATGATTCACCTTGTGATTCATTTTGTTTTTGATGTGCTGCATTATACAATTCAACATGCTGAACTCTTAGATGGGTCCAAGTGCAGATCGGCCCCTCATATATCGGTGTTGCCGATAATCGGTCGATCTCTAGTTATAACCTACCTTTATTCAAATCGGAAAAAAAAAAAAAAAAGCTTTGCCTGTGTTCTACTTTCCTTTTAGTTTACTTTTACTGAAAGTGGTGTTACTCTCCTGGTTGAGCTATCTGACCTGGAAGCATAAATTACAAAAGTAGCTAGACAGATTTACAAATGCTTTACCAGATTTAAATATTTCAACAGCACATTTAGCTCTTTGCCTGGGTTCAGCTTTAATAAAGAATATAAAGATATAACAACCTGTGAGCAGTACATACAGTAATGTACCTATCCCTGTTTACAGTCAATTTTGTCAGTGCAGCACATGCAATAAAAATGGCAATATATATGTTTACCCTGTGTTGTGCTATAATGAAAACTAAAGAATTTAAAAAAAAATGTGCAATATGCATTGGTAAGTACACTGCTTTTATGTTCATGTTTTGAAAAGTTGCATGCATTTATTGAAAGGAATCCTTTTGGAACTGCATTAATTATTCAGCATATTTTGTTATTATTAAAAGAAAATAAAACCACAACTTTACGTTTCTGACACTAGACACACTCAGTACATAAGCTTTACTGCTAAGATATAAAGGGAGCACTTTACCTTTTGATGCAGTGTGACATCCGATTTCTTTCATCTGTTAGAAATTACACCAGCGTTCACATGCTGGATCCTCTCTGGGAAAGAAAATTAAAAATAAAAAGATTTTAGTAAGTCTGCTGGTGTAAGATGTAACAAACTAAATTGTGCCTTCCAGGGATGAATATAAATATATCTTTGAAACAGGCATATCATTGTGATATTTCCTTGGGGAAGAGGGCATAAATCTGGCCATATGCTGTTAATCTTTGTGAAAATTTTAGTTCCCCAGAACATTTAATATGCCCATCATTGACTCAAAGATTTTTTTGATCGACTGCAACAAATTTATGTTCGATTACCATAACAATGTATAGAATTTTAATGTTCAATATTTCATCCTTTACAATAATGTACAAATACAACAAACATGATTTTTCCTGACTGAGGACCCCATTAACAGCTAGAATTCCATTTGGTCAGATAAGAAACAGGAAATATTTTCCATCCTGAGCTTTTGAATTTCCTTGTTCATGTGGTCAATCAATTTGTCCTCATTAACCATTAGAAAGTTGTTAGCCTATGTGTCCATGCACACATAAGCATTCACAGGCATTTTAATATTTAGTATTTACAGGCTAACAGAACCCCATCACCAGCTTGTTCAGGTAATGAGCATTTGGGCACAAGTGTTTGCACGTTAATGTATTCTAATGGCCAGAATAAATTAACTCCCTTGTGCCAACCACCTCTAGGCCCTTTAACCACTTAAGCCCCGGAAGATTTTACCCCCTTCCTGACCAGGGGGTATTTTGCGATTCGGCACTGCGTGACTTTAACGGATAATTGCGCGGTCATGCGACGCTGTACCTAAACTAATTTTACGCCCTTTTTTTCCCACAAACAGAGCTTTCTTTTGGTGGTATTTGATCACCTGTGCGATTTTTTGATCATGCGCTATAAACAAAAAAAGAGCGTCATTTGTGCAAAAATAACAATATTTTTCAAATTTTTTTATATGAAATTCCCAAAAAAAAATGTAAAAATCAAAATTTTTTAACATTTTCGGCCAATTTGTTTTATGCTACATATGTTTGGTAAAAAAAAAAAAATCGCAAAAAGTGTATTTTGATTTGTTTGCCCAAAAAAGTTATTGCGTTTACTAACAAAGGGAAAGATTTTTGTCATTTTTGTTGTTTTTTTTTAACGCGTAATGGCGGCGATCTGCGATTTTTTTTTGCGGTACTGCGACATTGCGGTGGACAGATCGGACCCTTGACTGACATTTTTGACACTTTTGGGGTTACCAGTGACATTACTGCAGTAATCAGTGCTATATATATGCACTGTTACTGTAAAATTACACTGGTAGTGAAGGGGTTAACTTTATTTGAGAGGGAGGGGCTGTGTGTGTCCCTAGGGGCGTGATTCTAACTGTGATTGGCTGTGGCTTGAGGTGTAGGAACAATGATCAACGGTCCTACATAGTAGAACCGTATGATCACTGTTCCTACACAGGGGAGGATGACAGGCGGCTTGTTTACACTAGCCGCCTGCCTTTCTCCCGCTGTCACGGACGATCGTGAGTGAGCGGCGGACATTGGGCCCGCCGCTCACACGCGGGGAGGGGTCCGTGACCGCACGGGAGCGCGCCTCCGGCGGCGACGCTCGCTCCCCAGAGCCTCACAGGCTAGTGACGTACCGGTACGTCACTTTGCCTGTGAGGGGCTGACCGCCGCAGTATATGTACTTGCGGCGGTCGGCAAGTGGTTAAGAGTTCTAAACTGAAAGCCGGGAGGCAGAAGCGGGCATTCATGTCATGTGGCCAGGGCCGGCCTTAGGTGTTCAGATGCCCTGTGCAAGCTAATCCCGTGGCGCCCCCCCTCCCCCCATCCTCACCCCTCGCCCCCCTAAACATGGCTGTATCTATTGAAAAATGATTTAAGAGTATAATTGCTGCTAATTGACTGCAAGTGGGTGCAGCAGCAAGATAAAAACAGCTCAAAAATACTTTAAGTATTACCCTATAATGATATATAAATATATCACCCAAATCTGTTTCTGTTGTAAAAAGTGCACAGTGCAAAATTATTAATTAAATCTGCATGGCTACTACAGTATACATATCATATACCACTACTAAATAAATAACAATTAAATATTCATAACCTCTACAATGTGCAAAAAATGAATCAACATAGCGTGATTCCATAAAATACATAGGCTTTTATTTAAGTCTGGTGAGTCAGTTTGGGGTGATTGGTGGAAGCAGCACATAGGGTGCTTTTTTGGCGCACACCTTCTGTTGAAGATTTGTCACCATAAATATTTATTTGCACTTTTTTTGCACATTTTCTTGCACTTCATTGGACTTTTCTTTTTTATGATCACTAATAACTTAGCACCCCTTATATTAGAGACCCCCCTTACATCAGAGACCCCCCACGGAGCCCCCCCTTACATCAGAGCCCCCCTTACATCAAAGACCCCCCACAGGCCCCCCCTTACATCAGAGACCCTTACAGAGGCCTCCTTACATCAGAGACCTCCCACAGAGCCCCCCTTACATCAGAGACCCTCATAGAGCCCCCTTACATCGGAGACCCCTACAGAGCCCCCCTTACATCAGAGACCCTCACAGAGCCCCCCTTACATCAGATGCCCTCACAGAGCCCCCCCCTTACATAAGAGACCCCCTACAGACCCCCCCCTTACATCAGAGACCCTCACAGAGCCCCCCTTACATCAGAGACCCTCAAAGAGCCCCCTCTTACTTCAGAGACCCCCCATAGAGCCCCCTCTTACATCAGAGTCCCCCCCACAGAGCCCCCTTACATCAGAGACCCCACAGTGCCCCCTTACATCAGAGACCCCCACAGTGCCCCCCTTACATCAGAGACCCCCACAGTGCCCCCATTTACATCAGAGACCCCCACAGAGCCCCTTTACACCAGAGACCCTCCACAGAGCTCCCCTTACATCAGAGACTCCCCCACAGAGCCCCCCTTACATCAGAGACCCCCCACAGAGCCCCCTTACATCAGAGACCCCCCACAGAGCTCCCCATACATCAGAGACCCCCCTACAGATCCCCCTTACATCAGAGACCCCCCAATAGAGCCCCCCTTACATCAGAGACCCCCACAGAGCCCTCCTTACATCAGAGCACCCCACACAGAGCCCCCTTACATCAGAGCCCACCCCACACAGAGCCCCCCTTACATTTGTTTTATAACTGAGCCAGGAAAGAGAGCTTACTTACCCAAGGAACGAGGCTCAGGCTGTCTGTAGCTTTTCTTTTCTTCTTCTGTTTAAACTTCCCGCCCACACATCCCCGGGGAATGTGGGTGGGGCAGACCCAGGAGAAGAAGGGCGGGAGGAGGAGGAACTGACGATCTCTCTCCTCTGGCGTCCCTGGAGACAGGAGGAGGGGATCTGTCAGCGGCGGCGTCTCTGAGGCTGAGCTGTGTGTGATACGCAGTTCAGCCCTGCAGCAGTAGGAGACAGAGGCACAGCTGCACAGCAGGAGGTAAGCAGCGGCCGCGGCCTGTGTTAGCCCTGTCCAGGCCATGGTCGCCGCTTACCTCCCGCTGTGCGGCCTGATCATCTGTGAGCTGTCATGGCCGCACGGCGCCCTTTGCCCATGGCACCCTGTGAGGCCGCACAGCTCGCACACCCCAAAGGCTGGCCCTGCATGTGACCGCTAATTGGTTGTCACAGCAGTCACATGTTCAGAAAGCTCCCAATCGCAACAATGCATCAGGAGCTTACCGTGCTGGGAGTATGCAGGGAGCACGCTCTCAGCATAGTAAGTTGTTTACACAGGGCTGCTTATATGCGGCCGCTGGGCATTAGGGCCCACCCGCTGAGAGGTCATATAAATGCATACAGCTGGTATAACGTGGTATGATATCACCAGCCCGCCTCTCTAACTCAGCCAATCAGAGGAAGCTTTGTATGCATTGCTAGAATACATTGCTTTCTCTGAATGGCTGAGCACTGATCAGATACACTCTACTGTGTTTTAGGTATGAAATAGGAAGCCTCGACTCCAACCCGGAAAACAGTGCGGTATGCTGTATGTAGCCTCAGCTACATACAGTTTACACCGCACATCCAGCATGTTAGCGAGGGACACAGTTTGTTTGGGCCAAGCTGGCCCACGCAAACTAAATAAAGTATATCAAAAGCTGGAGATTAGCTTAAAGGAAAGTAGGGTCAAAGTTCTTTTAGCCCCACTTCTCCTGGGGGTCACAGGGGTGCACTTTGATCTGCAGTCCCGTGAATCGTATTCAGCCGACAACAGGCCTTTATTTAAAGAATAACCGTTCGAACTTTTAGAAAAAAAAGATTTTTTGGTACAAGTAGACAAGGGTTTACCAGGAAAACAAATTCTGAAGACAAATATGAAAATCGTCAAAATGATGCTAAAGTTAAAATGGCAATTATGGGTATTATTACCATAATGTCAGAGTGAACGAAATCTGCTGATTGGCATTGCTAATTAGCACTATTTCTCAGTTATTTCAGTGAAATGCCATATGTTCCAGCTTTGCTTAGCTGAAAAGTTTACAATATTGTATATGTATTTGTTGAAATTAATATTTAATGCAAGCCATTGTCTGAGTGCTTCTACCCTCCTACAGGCTACAGGCCCAGGTTATCTGTGCCAAATGAGATTTTGAAACACTGGAAAGACATCATAGACAAGATTACTGTGCTGGGACTCAGTGGTGTCGTTTGGGAGAAACATCCCCAATAAATAAAATTTAAAGGACTGGAATTACAATGAAGCAACAGATCTAAAAGTTCTAACTCAAAGTGTTTAGTATGTGTGCTTTCATATTATTTTCTACCTGCATTTTACTTTTTGTTTTGTTCAAAATGAACTGGTCACAAAACCTTTTTTTATCAAAAATGTTTGCTATTAAAGAATGAAAGCCCATATTAGCCAACAATTAAAAAATAAAAAAAAAAACGCACAAGGTACATTATTTCTAGTTAATGGGGCATGTGCTTTGGGCCGGTGCTAATCTTCCACTCTTCAATGCTTCCCCTACCCCCGCCATGTGCGACAAGGTTAATTGAGCAGAGGAACCCATCATTTGCACTTATCAAGAGTGCTGACTATGCCTGCCCTTTCTGATCCGTCCTCCATCAATAGAAGCTGTACTATAGTTTCCATAAATTAAACAAAACCAATGGAGGACAAGCGGATGAATGAAAGGCCTGCCCCTCCAGCTATAGGGACTTCAAAAAGGTTTACTTGCAACCCTAAAGAAAGCCAGTACTTTGTCCATAGAGTAAAGTAATAGGTTTGCCAAGCCAACCCCCCCCCCCCCCGCTTCCCCCCTGCAGCACATGTTCATCTTGACTGCTGATAAACTTAGGCCCATTCTGACCAGGTATTACAAACACAAGACCTTGCCCCCCAGAAAAGACACACAGACTTGTTTAAGTTGGAATTAGAGCAAGGCCACAGCTTTATTGAACTTATCAACTGTAACAATATTAAATTAACACATAAAGATGCCAGTCACGGTCTATACCGTGAGCATCATAACAATTACAGATAGTCTAATAGGCCTGTCTCCATCATCAGTGTGAAACAGGCATTAAACTGACCCCAGACTTAAACTTGAGGGCATGGCCCATAAGGGAATATCCATCGTTGGCAAGGTAAAACCGCCAACAAAGCTGTGACAAATTCACAACCAGCAGGTGGGCGGTCAACTCTTGTGACGTCAGATTCTCCCCAGAGTGGTGGGAGGTGCCATTGCGTAGCCCCTTTTCTAAAGTTAAGGCTCCACTCCATCCCCTCGTGCCAATCCCGTCAAATCCACCTAAACTCCCACATAGTTGCCAAGCTTCCAGCACTCAAGGCTCATTTTCCCTAGATGATGGGGTCAAGGGACCTTCATTCTTTTGTTTCCCTTTTACACTCTGTCCAGCTGTTGGAAGCAAACAACCTGTCCATGACTTCCAGGTATGAATTAACATGTTACACTCCTCTTGCTATTTTGCTAAACACTGATGAAACGCTGTAAAAATCATTGAAAGATAAGGGTTGTGGATCTTGTATTGGAAGTTAGTTAGTAGTTTTCTGCCACCATCCCAACAATTTATGTGTCGTTTGTGGTGCCTCAAGTCAGGTGGGGGGATTTTATGGGCAGGAGTAAAGATATAGAAAAATAGTAATATATAATATAATGATATTTATTGAACTAAAAAAGGGGAAAAAACAAGATATATACAACATTGGAGTGTGAATGGGTAGAGGCCCATTGAGTGCCAGTGAAGAGAAGGTAGAGTGTGTTTACACGTGAAAATTATGTGACTTCATTGTTTTTGAAAACAGGACAATCCTGCACTGTTGATCCCTGTATGAGGATAGGGATTGGTTCAGAGCGGGTGTCCGATCGGTAATCCGACGCGTTTCGGCCAAGATTAGGCCTTTATCAAGGTTGTATCACCGATTCTATAATTGTTGAGATATAATGTGTGAGTAGCTCAGTAACACTATATATATATATACAGAGGAATTTTTCTTAATTAGCATTTTACATACACTTTTGTATCCGATTTTTTGTGAATGTGTCTTCCCGAAATTTTCTTCAGGTGCTGCAGGAACTATATGCTGTGTGGGATAGACGGATAATTTGAGTATTGGGGCTGGAAAAAACAACCAAAATTGAAAATAATGATTGTAGTAAGTAGTTTTATTTACTTGGGATCTGAGAATTCAATTCAAAGTCCAAAGGGGTCCAGGATATATATAGCAGTAGGACCAATCTGAAAAGATATTAATTTTTTGTTTGGTGTTGGTTTTATATGCCAGTCCGCATAGGTGGTGCAAGAAAAAGCAAGAAATGGTGGTGATACACATTAGTGATCACCTAAGTCTCAATATAACGATAATTAGCAGCAGTAAATTGTATAGAGGCAAGAGGCACAAAGTGTGCCGGGATAGGGCCCGAGAGGGAGATGTAAAGGGGAGAGGATCATTGTGTCAAGCATTCCAGGCATTCCAGAAAAAAGGGGGGGATCAAAGAGTAAAATTGGTAAAAAACAGTTTGATTGGTAACCCAATCTCCTTGATCCAATAAGAGTCTTATGTGTGTGGAGAAAATCGAAGGTAGGGTGATATTGAAAATTAATCAGTTTTCCCTGATGAAAAGCCCTCCAGGAAAGGGCGGAAGCTTTGGGCTTCATTGAGTCCTGGTGGGACTGTCGCTTTAAGTCTAGTAATCCAGCGCATTTCTAACTGCAGGAGGATCTTATTCCAATCACCTCCTCGTAATGGAATATGGATCCTATCGAGGGCCATAAAATTGACCTTTGGCATTTTGTAGTTGTGATGGTTTTTAACGTGTCTGCCAAGTGGAACGTAAAAATTGCCAACATGCATAGTTTGTAAATGTTGGTTCACACGTTTCCCGAATTCTTGTCGGGTTTTCCCGATGTAGAAAGCCCCGCACTCGCAGGTCATCATGTAGACCACACCTCTGGTCTTGCAGTTGCAAAAATGATTTGGTCTGAAAGGATCTCCATTCGGTAGGGTAGTATCTATCGTTTGGCGGATTACATAACATTGGGCGCAACTCCCGCATGGGAAGGTCCCCTTTGTTTTACACGGGTCTTTTCTAGACCCTTCTTTGTGTTCACTGTGAACCAGTTTTTGTTGTAGCGATCCTGCCTTCCTAAAAGTGATAGGAGGGTGTTTTGGTATCAGTTTGGAGATATTTGGTTCCTCGGTGAGAATGGACCAATGTTTTGTGAGAATGTTTTTTATTTGTTTGTGTTCGTTGGTGAATCGGATGATGATCCGAGTGGTGGGTTCTTGAGTTGTAGGTTCTTTATTTTTGAAAAGGAGTGTTTCTCTGTTGGTCAGGTTAGCACGGTTAAAGGCCTTTCTGAGTGAGGTCTTGGTGTAACCTCTCTGAAGCAGTCTAGTTGTTAAAGCATTGGCTTCTAGTTGAAACTTGGTTTGATCTGAACAGTTTCTTTTTAATCGTAGGTACTGGCTGTAAGGTATCGATTTGATGAGTGGTTGTGGGTGGAAGCTAGAAGCGTGTAAAATGGAGTTTCCTGCTGTATCCTTTCTGAATAAGGTAATGGATATTTTGCCAGTTGGTTCTTTATATATAAGAGTATCCAAAAAGGAAATCTGGTGTTTGTTGTATGTCATCGTAAAGAACATGTTATGTTCATTGGCATTCATTTTAAGGAGTAAATTGGGTATCATATTTTCTGGTCCGTTCCATACAATCAATATGTCGTCAATATACCTTTGCCAGATAAGGATTTTCTCCGAGTAGATGTTATTCTCTTCTTTTGATAGAAAGTCCTGTTCCCATGATCCTAAAAAGATGTTTGCATAGGAGGGGGCGCAACTGGTCCCCATTGCTACTCCACAGATTTGGAGGCAGTAGTTCCCTCCAAATGTGAAGACATTGTGGTTCAAGATGAATTCTAGCATTTCGACAATGAAATTGTTGAATTTTAGGTCATGTTCGCTGTGGCTGCGTAAAATATTTTGAACTATATTTAGGCCTTTGGTGTGTGGGATATTATTGTATAAAGATTCGACGTCAACAGTGATCAGGTATGAGTCTTCAGGTATGGTAGTATCGTTCAGGATTCTCAGAAGATGGAGAGTGTCTTGGGTATATGAAGGTAATTCTTGGACGTGTGGACGTAGGTGTCTGTCTATTACCTTACTTATGGATTCTGTGATGCTGCCGTTACCGGAGATAATAGGTCGTCCGGGGGGTTCCTGTGGGTTTTTATGAATTTTTGGTAGTGCATATAGTGTCGGAGTTTTAGGATGTGTGGTCCTGATAAATTCCCACAATGTTTGGGTAATGATACCTTGGTTGAATGCCTTATCTACTTTGGAGTAGAAAATCTCATCATAGGTGTTGTGGAATTTTTCCTCAGGTACAAAATACCTGTTACCTGTTAGTCAGTGATACCAAATCGGACAATATATAGCTATATATATATAATGAGATCAGACAAGACTCAAGATGGCTGAATCATAGTGACCTGATTTATTACAACATTGCTGGAGTTTATATATACTCAAATATGGGTTTGTCATTACAATCTGACGTACAGAAATGGGTTGTTATTAACATCTTTTATCCAATCAAAGTTAACAACTAATTATAGTAAGCATTATGTCAATCTAGATCGTGATTCTCTGTCATAAAGGGAAATTTCTTGGTGACACACAATAAAAGTTCCAAAGGGGCTTTTAGAAGATATTATTGGCTTTGTGGTCAGCTGTCCAGACAGAGTTGATATTCTGAGAGATAGGGAATTTCCACTGTTTCGTTCATCTGATATATTCTTAGCCTTTGCAAGCTCAGTGACACATGTAAAGAAATCAAAGTAAAATGAGATTAACTCGAAAGACATTTTGTTTAAGATAACCATTCTAAATGCCAGTCAAGGCATCCTGTAAAGGCCAATAAGGTATCCAGAAAATGCGAGATAGGTATGCCACGACATAGGTTTTCGTCATTATAGGGAGAATTTGTTTATAGCATTGTTTGTTGGCAAGTATGTTAAGGCACATAGTTTTATAATTTTCATTATCCATGATCACTACATTACCACCCTTATCTGAGGGTTTTATGGTGATGTTGGCATTGTCTTTTAATTCTTGTAGGGCTTGCCTTTGTTTGTTGGTGAGGTTGGAGGTCTGTCTTTTCTTTTTCAACTGTTCAATCTCTTTGGTGGTTTGTCTCACAAATAATGCGATAGCGGGATTGGTATTGAGAGGTGGAAACTTGCTTGATTTCTTTTTGAAGGATGGTATATTGGATGTTTGTTTCTTCTTCATTATCACTATCATGCATTAGGTCTGATTCGGTTAGGTCGTCCCATTCATCAAGGTCGCTCTCTTGGAGAAGCAAATTGAGGTCTCGAATGGCTCTAAATTCGGCCGCAGTTAATTTGGTTGTTTTCTGTGCTGGTTGTGGTTGTTTTTGATAGAAGCTTTTAAATAATAAGTTCCTCGCAAAAAGGTGAATATCCTTGATGGTTTCAAAGGTATCAGTGCTGGTGGTTGGGCAGAAGGAAAGTCCTAAAGATAGGACCTCCTTTTGTTCATCTGAGAGTGTATATGATGACAGATTAATTATCGTTTTTCCCTGGCTTCCTCCAGTTTTTTCTCTGATTGGTTCAGTTTCTTTG
The DNA here is from genome assembly GCF_965119305.1 of Pelophylax lessonae. Classification (NCBI taxonomy): domain Eukaryota; kingdom Metazoa; phylum Chordata; class Amphibia; order Anura; family Ranidae; genus Pelophylax; species Pelophylax lessonae. Next base: position 639,652,340 of record NC_138769.1, on the reverse strand, counting down.
GAGGTTTTGTGTTTGGTTTCCCTAAAAAAATTGAAAATAGATTGGTCCTACTGCTATATATATCCTGGACCCCTTTGGACTTTGAATTGAATTCTCAGATCCCAAGTAAATAAAACTACTTACTACAATCATTATTTTCAATTTTGGTTGTTTTTTCCAGCCCCAATACTCAAATTATCCGTCTATCCCACACAGCATATAGTTCCTGCAGCACCTGAAGAAAATTTCGGGAAGACACATTCACAAGAAATCGGATACAAAAGTGTATGTAAAATGCTAATTAAGAAAAATTCCTCTGTATATATATATATAGTGTTACTGAGCTACTCACACATTATATCTCAACAATTATAGAATCGGTGATACAACCTTGATAAAGGCCTAATCTTGGCCGAAACGCGTCGGATTACCGATCGGACACCCGCTCTGAACCAATCCCTATCCTCATACAGGGATCAACAGTGCAGGATTGTCCTGTTTTCAAAAACAATGAAGTCACATAATTTTCACGTGTAAACACACTCTACCTTCTCTTCACTGGCACTCAATGGGCCTCTACCCATTCACACTCCAATGTTGTATATATCTTGTTTTTTCCCCTTTTTTAGTTCAATAAATATCATTATATTATATATTACTATTTTTCTATATCTTTACTCCTGCCCATAAAATCCCCCCACCTGACTTGAGGCACCACAAACGACACATACGCTGTAAAAATCAACTTTACCTTCAGAAGTCAACCAGTAGAAAAAAAAAAAAAAAAAAATTCCAGCAAATCAAAGAATAAAAGGAAGGATGACGTCATTGTATCCAGACAGAATGAACACATTACAGAGATTATAGCAGTAGCTCTGCAAGACAGCAAAGATTTGAATCAACAGTAATGTAAGCACCTGAATTGGAATTGGTATCAGCCTCTTGCAATGCGCCTTTACATTAGAGCTTGAACTGGTAGCAGAAAAAGCAAAAAGTACAAGGAGCAAATCAGTTTCCTGCAGTGCTCATGAGCTAATACCAAGAATGGTGAAAGGAGGAGAGCAGAATAACAGAGAGATGAGTTCAGAAGTCCACTGTGGCTTCTTTGTTTAGGGTATGTTCACACTTTATGCATTGACTTGTACTTTTCTGCACCACAAAATGCAGATCACCACTATGTGCCCCACATACACCGAAATGCTAGTGTGATCTCCAGTGCAGCATGGAAAAATGCAGCATTTAACCAGACCAGACCTATTACAGCTCATGGTTTGCTGAGTGTGCATTTGGAAAAGGTGTTTTTTTTGCACTACAAGAATATGCCGGATAGTGAAAGGAATCTTTTATTTGAATTCATATAACAAGCTGAGGGAAGCTCCTCCTTTGCTCCAACCATATGATTCCACTGTATTTCTCCATTTTCTTAGTGAGTAAGCTTAAGGGACAAAGAGGTCTGTAGAAGAAGGAGGTCTGTACTGGAGAGGGGCCTCTGTACTGGTGGTGGTGGTGGGGGGTCTGTACTAAAAGACGGGTCTGTACTGATGGAGAGGGAGCAGGTCTGTACTGGAGGGGGGCTCTATACTTTAGGGGAGAGAGGAGGTCTGTACTGGGGGTGATGTCTATACTGGAAGAGGGATCTTAACTGGTGAGGAAGGGAGGAGGTCTGTACTGGTAAGGAGGGAGTTTGCCTGTGTGACAGACGCAACCAGGATAGGGGCTTTTGGAGAGGACTAGCAAGCTTCCTACCCACTGATTATGGCCCATGGAGAGAGCAGATCATTCTCTAATGATGGACACGTACTGGAAGCTTAGAGCGAGGCTTGGATTTCTTCTCTGAACAAGGACAATAAAGCTTTCCTTCTGGAGTGGATGGAAAGATATAATAATATTTTTTTACAGGTTAATGGTAAGAGGAAATATGATGGGCCTCCTGCAGACTGGGTTGGAGAGGCTCCTTCACATGGGACAGAAATATTTATCAACCATAATCCTCAGGAGATCTATGAAGATACATTTATTCCACATTTATCAGACTGCCGGGACATGGTATGGTGACATCTATTGGACAGAATACACAAGATTGTGTCTCTCCCAGTGTTTATTGTTAATTTGGTCACCTATTGTTTCTGTCTGTCTGCTAGTATTGTGTGCACTCCACCTAGGCTAGTTTAAGTGACTAGTTAATTAGGTCATGTTATTTATATCACTGTCAGCTATTAGTTGCTAGAGGTGGATTAGCATATAGTATATGTTGGTTGTTCCCTTAGTTATGTTAATTATATTCCTATATACAGTTCTCTTTGCAAATGATAATGTGATCAGTCTCACCTGATGTGGTGTACTATAAACTCTGTGTGAGTTTTAAAAAAACAGTTCCAGTTCTCATACAATTTATTGTCTTGGCTAGTCTTGTATGGTCAGCTATATTATCTGGTTCCTATGTTCAGACTGGAGGAAGCTGTATAATGACTGAAACACTCATGCTGGGTTCTTGACGGTTCTGTCACATTTGGTGGCAGCAGTGGAATGCTTCCTGAAGTCTGGGACATTCAAAACCATCCCCGGGATCTGAGGTCCGGTTAACAGAAGAGGAGAGGTATAGATACCAGCCCCCATGGAAGAGGAGTTCGTAAGAAGAGATGTGGATTAAGCATAGAGGACCAGTGCCAACATAGGTCCTGCTGGGATGGTTTGACTCTGTCTGCTGGCAACTCTGGAAGGAAGAGCTGCACCGAGAGCAGCACTGCCAGGAAAAAATTATTTTCTCCACCCAGGAAAGGTACTGGTCACAGTATGGATTGCAGGTGCTGTTTTTGGGAGAACAACTGCACAAGGAGTGGACAGCTGAGTTAAGCAGGCTGGCCCGGCAGAGATGCGGCTGGACAAGAGCTACAGCGCCCACCGGTGGCATGTATCCCAACCATACCTTTGTGCAGCGGATGACAGCCCAACAAAAGGCTCTGGCTACGGTGGCCTAGGGATGTTGTACAGGAAGCTTTCATGGGACCCTGACTTTAGGAGCGATCTTGAGTGTCGGTTGGAGGAAATCATGGATTACGGAGAACAGATTCTGAACATATCGGAAGTGCGCTGGGCACTGGAAGATATGCAGTTTCCTAGCTGTTCAGGAATGGGAGCTGCTAGACTCTGTTCAGCAGCAGGGCTGGGCTCCCTTTGCCTGGGACTTTCCAGAAGTAATAGCCGACAATCCTGAAATCCTGGCTAAAGTGTCAGCAATGGGGCACAGTACAGTTTGCTTTTCCCATCTCCACCCGTAGCTATGGAAGTGGAGCTCTTCTGGCAGATGCAGCAAGTGCTGACTCACCTTGACAAACCTGTTTCTACACAGGACAAGCTTGGATGGAGGAATGCGTCTGTTAGGGTGCTGGTAGTAACCTGGCGACAGAGATAGGCCCGATGTCCGCTAGAGGGCGGAGCTTGGACGGAACCCCCAAGGTAAGTGACACAGGCTAGCCTGAGGTGCGGAGTCTAAGTATCCACCGGTTTTCGCCAGAGCCTCTAGTGGTGAGGATGGAGTTCGCTGCGTGTGGATACCAGGTCGCGGTCCTCAGGGTCGCCCCACCAGGGGTGAACCGATCAAGGTCAGAAGGCGGGTAAACAGACAAGGGAGATCCGAGAGAATGGTCAAACAAGCCGGGGTCAGGACGGGCAGCAGACGAGCGGAGTCAGGAACAAGCCAAAAGGTCAACAGGAAATCAGCAGCAAACAGGTCACAGGTTCAGGAACAACGGCAGGAGCTGAAGACAAGACAGCACTGAACCTGTGTGCTGATCCAGCTTAAATAGAGCTCTTTCTAGATGAGAGGGGTGGAGCCGGAATAGCCTGTGAGTCTTAACTCATCCACTGCCAGAGCCTTCCTGACAGGTTCCTAACATTGCCCCCCCCCCTTAAGGGCAACCTCCGGGTGCCCAACAAGCTCCTTTTTTGTGGATGAGCACGAAAAAATGCTTGGATTAGGTCCGCAGCATGGACGTTCCGTTCAGGCTCCCAGGAGTTCTCTTCCGGACCATAACCCTTCCATTTGATGAGAAACTGTAGCTGGTTGCCTCTCTTTCGACAGTCCACTACAGCCTCAACCTCATACTCCACATCTCCATCCACGAACACAGGTTCTGGGGTATCTGAACTTCTACCAGGGAAGTTATCGGGAATCACGGGCTTCAGTAAGGAAACATGAAATATGGGATGGATCCGAAGGGTATCGGGTAGGGATAGTTCATAGGACACATCATTGAGTTTCCTTTTAACTGGAAATGGACCAATAAATCTGGGAGCCAGTTTCTTGGACGGACAGGCTAGGCGGAGATTAGCCGTGGAAAGCCAGACCCGATCGTCAGGTTGAAGAATCAACTCTCCCTTCTTTCTCTTGTCAAAGATCCTTTTGGACGCAGTTTGGGCCTTGGCTAAGGTCTCCCGCAGAAGGTTATTATTCCGGGAAAAGAAGTTGACGGTGTCTTGGACTGCAGGAACTCCGGATTCACATGGAATATCTGGTAAGAAGGAGGGATGAAATCCGTAATTAGCGAAGAAGGGAGATTGGCCAGTAACAGAGTGCTTGAAATTATTGTAGGAGAATTCTGCAAATGGTAACAGGGCTACCCAGTCGCCCTGGACAAAGGTGGTAAAGCACCGCAGGTACTGCTCCAGGGTTTGGTTTGTCCTCTCAGTTTGTCCGTTGGTCTGTGGGTGGTAGGCTGAGGACATAGACAGCTCGATCTTTAACAGTTTACATAAAGCCTTCCAGAAGCGGGACGTAAATTGTACCCCTCTGTCAGAGATGATTTTCCTGGGAATCCCATGCAGTTTCCCTTGCAGAGGGAGTACCCTTGAGGGGCAAAAAATGGGCCATTTTAGAGAGTCGATCTACCACCACAAAAATGGCAGAGCACCCTGCAGAAGGTGGAAGTTCCACGATAAAATCCATGGCAATTGTTTGCCAGGGCCAATCAGGGATGGGAAGAGGTCTGAGAAGGCCCCATGCCTTACTTCTGGCGGTTTTACACCGGGAACAGGTGGTACAGGAGAGTACATAACTCCTGCAGCTCTCTTCCATGTCAGGCCACCAAAAAGAACGCTGCAGGAGGTCAAGGATTCTATGGACGCCAAAATGACCGGCCAGAGTGTGATCATGACAGGCAGCCAGAATTGCTGTTCTGACCTCTTCCGGGACGAAGATCTTGTCTTTAACCCATAACAAGCCATTTTTGTGCACCAGGGGTATTACGGGTGGACCAGGAATGTGGGCAGAGGCTTGCTCAAGGCGGGCCTTCAGATTTGTGAATAAAAGTAGGAAGTTCTTTTCGGATAGGATGGTGTCAGGTACTGAAGTTTCCTTCGGGCTATCAAACATCCGGGACAGGACATCCGGTTTAACATTTTTAGACCCAGGCTGATAGGTGATATGAAATGTAAACCTTGAAAAAAAAAAGTGCCCACCGTGCCTGACGGGGTCTCAAACGTTTTGCAGATCTCAGATACTCAAGGTTTTTGTGATCCGTAAAAATAAGAATAGGGTGTACAGCCCCCTCAAGCAAATACCGCCACTCTTCAAGTGCGGCTTTGATCGCCAGAAGTTCCCGGTCCCCAACATCATAATTCCTCTCTGCAGAGGAGACTTTCCGGGAAAAGAAGGCTATCGGGTGTATCAAGTCCTTGGTTCCCTGTCTTTGGGAGAGGACTGCCCCGACAGCAACTTCAGAAGCGTCAACCTCGAGGAGGTAGGGTAAGGTGGGATCCGGGTGACTCAACACAGGGGCTGACGTGAAGAGCTTCTTAAGGACCAAGAAGGTGGACTGGGCTTCGGGGGTCCATTGAAAGCGAACACTCTTCTTGGTGAGCTGAGTAATGGGAGTGATGATATGAGAGAAACCCTTAATGAACTTTCTATAGAAGTTGGCGAAGCCAACGAATCGCTGCACTCCCTTTTTTCAGATGGAGGTGGCCAATCCAGGATGGCAGAGACTTTCTGGGGATCCATCTCTATACCCTCTGTAGAAATTATTAACCCCAGAAACGGGATGCTGCTCTGCTCGAATTCACACTTCTCGGCCTTAACATAGAGACCATGCTGACGGAGGCGGCCGAGGACATTTCGAACATGCTCGCGATGTTGCTCCAGGGATGTAGAGAAGATTAGGATGTCATCTAGGTAAACTATGACAAAGATATCCAGCCAATCCCGGAAAATATCGTTCACAAAGTGTTGGAACGTAGCTGGGGCGTTGCAGAGGCCAAAAGGCATCACAAGATATTCGAAATGCCCGAACCTGGTACGAAAAGCTGTCTTCCACTCATCGCCTTCTCTAATACGGACCAAGTTGTAGGCCCCGCGGAGATCCAACTTAGTAAACAGGACAGCAGATCTGAGCCGCTGAAAGAGCTCGGGAACCAGAGGGAGAGGGTAGCGGTTCTTAATGGTAACTTTATTCAAGTCTCTGTAATCGATACAAGGTCGAAGGGAGTGATCCTTCTTTTCTACAAAAAAGATAAGGACGGATAAACCCCTTCTTCAGACTTTCGTCCACATAGTCCTTTAAAACGTCCAGCTCACATTCAGATAGTGGGTAAATTCGGCCAAATGGGATCTCGGCTCCCGGGAGCAAGTCGATGGGGCAATCATATGAACGGTGAGGAGGTAAGGTCTCAGCTCCCCGCTTTCTGAAAACATCCAGGAAGTCGTGATATGCCTTGGGTACAACAGAACATAAATCAGGCTCAGATTCGAGACAGAACAGAGTTTGGGGGGACTTGGATGGGGGGATAGACAGGAGTCCCTGCAGTAAGGAGACGGGAACTGGTAGGCTCCTGTGATCCAGTTGATTTGCGGGTTGTGTGCCTGCAACCATGGCAATCCCAGGATAATGGGAAATAAGGGAGATGCGATGACATCCAAACGTATCAATTCCTTATGGCCAGATGGAGAGACCATTGGAAGAGGAAGGGTTTCTTGGGTCACGGGTCCAGAGTTGATGTGGGAGCCATCGGCCAGGAAGATAGTGAGGTCCTGGGTCTTGGTCTGGAGAGGTATGACTTGCTGTCCCGCAAAGGAACGGTCAATGAAACAACTGCAGGCTCCCGAGTCAATGATTGCTGTAACCTGGACGGGTCCTTCTGGGAGTTGCAAAGACACAGGAAAGGCTAAGTGGGAGGTGGAGGTAACTGATGCCACACAACTTGGGGGGCGAGACTGGCAAAGACTTATGGTGTTTCGCTGCGCAGGAGCGCACATAATGGCCAGCTTCTCCGCAATACAGGCAAAGATTACCCAGCTAGCGGCGACGTCTCTCCTCCGGAGACAAGACAGGCTGCATGACCCCAAGTTGCGTGGGTTCAGGAGCATCAGGCATGGCTCTGGCGGGAGCAGGGCTGGGAGAGACTGCCCCAGCGGAAGGGAAGTGTACAGGAGGTGCTACTCGTGGCAACATCCAGGCTGGCCGAAACTGCTGCGTTGATCGTTCCGCCCGGCGTTCTCGGAGCCGACGGTCGATTTGAATGGCCTGGGAGATCAAATCCTCTAGTGCGTCGGGGATGCCCACCCGGGCCAATTCGTCCTTCAGTGCTTCGGACAAGCCTAGACGGAACTGGTACCGGAGTGCAGCCTTGTTCCAGGAAGTGTCGGAACTCAGGCGACGGAAGTCCATGACATAGTCTTCTACGGGTCTGCGCCCCTGCTGGAGAACGTGTAACGCAGCTTCTGCGGTGGAAGATCGCTGTGGATCGTCATAGAGTTGGGCCATAGCCTCAAAAAATGACAATAGAGAGTTCAAATGGGGGCTACCCTCTTCAAGGAGCCGATGGGCCCAGGACTGGGGTCCACATAGTAGCAATGAAATAACAAACCCCACCTTGGTGGCCTCCAGGGAGAAGGTCCGGGGTTGCAAAGAGAAGAAGAGCTGGCAGGCATTGCGAAACGCTCGGAATTTACCCCGATCTCCGGAATATTTTTCAGGGGTAGGGACCCGAGGTTCCGGTGGCAGCATCACTACTGTGGGGCTGGAGGCCGGTGCTGCGGTTGCGGCTGCGGCAGCGGAGGAGGGAGCAGATGGCGCAGTGGAATCTGCCGTGAGGGTTACAGAGCGTAATCGTCCCTCTAACTGTGTATAGCCATCCTGAAGCGTCCTCACGCCTTGAGACAGGGCTGCTAGGTGTTGGCAGATCTCCTCTAACGGTGAAGCCTCTCTTGCAGGTTCCGACATGGCTGTCTTGTACTGTTAGGGTGCTGGTGGTAACCTGGCGACAGAGATAGGCCCCGATGTCCGCTAGAGGGCGGAGCTTGGACGGAACCCCCAAGGTAAGTGACACAGGCTAGCCTGAGGTGCAGAGTCTAAGTATCCACCGGTTTTCGCCAGAGCCTCTAGTGGTGAGGATGGAGTTCACTGCGTGTGGATACCAGGTCGCGGTCCTCAGGGTCGCCCCACCAGGGGTGAACCGATCAAGGTCCGAAGGCGGGTAAACAGACAAGGGAGATCCGAGAGAATGGTCAAACAAGGGTCAGCAGGAAAGACGAGCGGAGTCAGGAACAAGCCAAAAGGTCAACAGGAAATCAGCAGCAAACAGGTCACAGGTTCAGGAACAACGGCAGGAGCTGAAGACAAGACAGCACTGAACCTGTGTGCTGATCCAGCTTAAATAGAGCTCTTTCTAGATGAGAGGGGTGGAGCCGGAATAGCCTGTGAGTCTTAACTCATCCACTGCCAGAGCCTTCCTGACAGGTTCCTAACAGTGTCTGTCCAACAGCCGAAAGAGGGTAAGGGAGATAGAGCAGCCAGCTCATCTCCCCAGTAGCCATTCAAAAACTTGGGAGAAGAGGTGGTTGTCCTCCCTCCCCAGCCACAGATCACATGGGGTTTTTTTGAGTTTTTATCAAAGGATGTAACATTTACTGAGATTCTAAAGGAAGTGCTGACAACAGGGCAGAGCTCTGCTAGCCTCTGCCCAGCACTGGTAACATCTTCTGGGTTCCAGGGACATGAGACGGTGAACCCCTATCCTCAGACACCAGTTCCAGAGACTTTCTCCCACTCCAATGACAGGTACATAGGATTTCCTGCCAGCAGCATCTGTGGAGTTACAACAAACTTCTACAGCTGAAGTGCTGCAGACTGGTCACTGCTACTCCCTCTCTCTGTTCAAGGTGACTGGTTTTGTCTCTGCCCCCCTCCTCTAGTTATCTGCAGACAGCCTGTTGTGGGTGGACCTGCCGACTCCCTCCCACTGCTCTACACTCTGTACTCATGTAAAGCACCATGACGATGTCAAAACTTTTTATAAGGTGATATTTACAAAGGCATTTTGTGCACACAAAGTGTATCCTTTATTGTTTTGAGGAGTTTAATTAAATGAAAATTTATGTGCTCAAAGTTCAGTTTTTTAAGTGGTTCTAAAGCCTGAAGGTTTTTTTTACTTTAATGCATTATCTGCATTAAGGTAAAAAAACTCTTCAGTGTGCTGCTTTTCCCCCCTTACACTTACCTGAGCCCCCATCTTGATCCAGCGATGTGCATGACAGCTGAGGCTCTCCCGGGTCTCTCCTTCCTCATTGGCTCAGACTGAGCAGTGGGAGCCATTGGCTCCTGCTGTTATTAATCACAGCCAGTAAAGGGGGAGCAGGGGACAGGGGCCGAGCTACACCCTGTCCAGCACACGCAAGCTTTACAATCACTTTAACTATATATACAGTTCACAAAATATGAAAATCTTTAGTGGCTGTGTAATAAGAGAGGGTGAGAGGAGGGTGGAAGGAAATGGCCAAAATACAGTAAATAGTGAAAGGTCCAATTTAACTGTAAAGATCAGCCATTCTGGCAAACAGTGGGAGTTGGGCCAAGCTAAAATTGGTTCTAAAGGTTCAAGGTTTTTTACCTTCATACATTCTATGCATGAAGGTAAAAAACCTCCTCTGTGCAGCAGCCCCCCAAATAATTAACTGAGCCCCATCTCGATTCATTGATGTGCACAAGAGCCTTGGCTCTCTGGGTACTCTCTCTCCTTATTAGCTGAGACAGCAGCGAGAGCCATTGATCCCCACTGCTGTCAATCACAACCAGTAAATCAATAAGGAAAGGGGGCAGGGGCAAACCTCGGCTCTGTGTGCGAATAGACACGCAGAGCCGCAGCTCGGGATCCAACTTGCTTGGGTGCCCCTTTGCAAGCTGCTTGCTCCGGGGGCACTGCAACCCTCCCCCTTTTTTCTGGATTGCTGACTTCTATATACACAGGGATTAAACGCCATACCTCCCACCTTTCTGAGATAGGAAAGAGGAACACCTATCAGCAAAATATATGTAGGTAAAGGACACACCCCTGCCACACCCCCAATTCTCACTAGTGTCAATCTCTGAAGAGGGAACCGCATTCTATTCTATAATACTATTGATATTCCTTTCACAAACATTTGAAATATGAAACACTAGCTGTTTAGAGTGCTGCCAGTATTTATATTATCAAAGCTATGTACTGTAAATCTCAGACATTGATGAAGGAAAATACAATCCCTTGGCAGGTAATATAGCTCCCATTTACAGTAGGTGTTTAGTTGTTTGCCTTTTGACTGAAGAAGAGTCCAGGTGCATTTTCTATCAATGATATACAGGACGGGTAATCAGCTCGGTGTGGAGTTGCAATAATTCTATAATAGTGAGCTTCATTTACCAAGGGTACATTGTCAGTAAAGATAAATAAACCTTTCAGCAGCAAAGGTCCCGCCATGTGTTTTGATGGATGTAGATGAGTACAACTGTAACACATCGGTATCAGTCAGGGTGGATAAAAATCAATGATTTTTTTTTTAATCTGATTTTTTTTATTTAATTCAGATTTTTTTGATTAAATTCAGATTTATTTTAGTTTATATCAGATTTTTTTTTTAATCAACTTTATTTTAATAAGATGCTTTTGGAATTAAAATCTATCTAAATATAGTTCTCTACATAGTTAGGCTACATTAATAATTTAATTTAGTTTATTCAGCATGAAATGGAGCTTAGTTATGTAGCATGAGGCTGTATATTTTGCTATATTTACATTTTTGGTAAACTCATTCAATGAATGCAAACTCTTCATAAAATGCACTGCATTGATGCATTCACATAATTTCACACTAACTACCAGCAAGAATGAGTCCTTACATTTAAAGAGCACCTGTCCATTCAGATCCATCATGGCAGCACCTTTTAGCGGGCATCCACTCACCTGCTGCCGCCACATCCCTCACCATGTTGTGTCACTGCCGCATCCCCAGCCCTCCCATTAAAGTGAATAGGACTGTTGCTGAGTCAACAGCGGGTCAGAGGAGAAGTAGCTTCGGGACAGAGATGACAGTGGCTCTTTAAAAATAATGATTTAAATCAAGCCTTTTTAACAGTGATTTAAATCGACTTGATTTTAATCAAATCCACCCTGGTATCAGTCCATATAAAAGCTATTTTATTTTGGCTCAATCCAATGTGTAGGGTTAAAGTATATCCAAGGGTTTGTTTTTTTGTTTTTTTGTTTTTAAAGCAGAACTACACTGCATCTGAGCGCCAGAAACAAAAAAACACTATTTCATTAATTTTTAAAGCAAACTCCCCCATCTATCCGTCCATGTCCCCATGCTTTATTTTGCTGATAAATCACTTTGAAAAACACTACCTAGCATTTCTGGCTATTGCCCTATTGAGTAAGCACAGATAATTCATGTACCATTTACTTCCTGAAATCCACCTGCCCTTAGCTCAGGCATGCAGGCAGGGGGTGTGCTTAGCTCAGAAAATCTCTCCTCCACTCCTGAAACCTTCTGGGACGTATGACAACTTCTGGGATGCATGACATGCCGTTGCCACTGGCTCCGCTGGGGCTGGCACTGCTTCCCGCACATCCACCCGCTCATCCACCCGGCGTGGTTCTTCCCGGCGAATCCCTCCTCAGTCTGGGGCTGTCCCTGCTCGCACTGCCCGCTCCAGAAGGCCTAGGTCCCCCCCCCTGCTGGACCCAGTACCTGCAGCTGTCGGGTCTGCGCCGCCTCCTCCATTGTCTCCGCTTCCCTCTGTGCCACTTCCTTCTTCTGCGCTGCTCCCTGCGCCCTGCTGGGCGGGTGCTGTCCCTCTGGTCGCCGCACATTCTCCCCCTCAAGTGCCTGGCTTGGGATCGTCTGTCCCCGGGCTGCATCCAGCTTCTTCTACCTGCTCTGCTTGTGTGGAGCGTTCCTCGGCTGACCGGACAGCGCCACCTGCTGGCTGGTCGGGGAATGGCACCTCCTCACATCTCCCTGCGCCCTGCAGGGCGGGAGATTTAAATACTATGCCCTCTACAGTGCTCCTGCCACATTTGTCTATACCATCTGATCTCCCTGCGCCCTTTAGGGCGGGAGATGCGCCTGCTGACCATGCATCTGGATGTTCCAGAGTGACCAGTGCTCCTGTACCTCTCCCTGCACCCGGCAGGGTGGGTGAGGTAAGGGAGTCGCATGCAACTGCGAGTCGCTTTGTTGCGACAGCCCATCCGCATCTCCCTGCGCCCGGCCGGGCGGGAGCGTCCCATGCCACCCATGATCCTGCTGGGCTGGCGCTGCCAGTCTACCCTCCTCCTGCGCCCGGCAGGGCGGGGGATGACCGCATGTCTGCTGACCCTTCCCGCACAGTGGTTCCTGCTGCACCTGCCCCGGGTCCCACTGCTTCGGACTCTGAATGCTCCTACTCCTCTGCAGCTCATCGCCGCCTGGGCCCGCCGGGGCCGCCAGCTGGACCTTCGCCTCTGGATCTTTCCCTACAGCGTCAGGTTCCGATGGATGATGGATGTCATGGGCGTCTGACGGCCCCTCCCTCGGATGGGGCACCCAGGCCATTTGGATCTCGTGATGGGCAGCCCGCCCTGGCACCTCCTCCGCAGCTCAGTGAGTATGATTGTGGGGTGGTTTGGGGTAAGTCCAGCGATGCTGCTGTATCGGGCCCGCAAATCGGTTTTGTCTCGCATGGGCGTGTCCGCCCCACCTACTGGTCCGGGTGTTTTTTCGAGTGGACCATTGTGGGCGGTTTCGTCGACCGGTGTTCACCTCCCCGGTGAGGTGCGGGATAAGATTTGGCGTCGCGAATTCGTAGATTTTCTAGCGCTGGTTCCTCCTGACCGGGAAACAGTGGATAAATCTCGGCGGGTCGACGTTGTGGTACAAGGTGACAAACCCAAACAGCTTCCCCGCACTTTTGGGAACTGGCTGCAGGGTTTCTGTGCTTACGCCGGGGTGCTTTGCGAACGTTTTCCAGAGTTAGGTCCTTCCCTGTTCTGTTACCTGGACCTGATTTGGGGTGCCTACAAGGTTTATGGGGGCCAGTGTTGGTTCCATTACGATACTCAGTTTCGCCAAAAGATGGCGGCACGGAAAGAGTTTCGTTTTGATTGTCAGGATGGGAGCCTGTGGTTGCTGCTTATGTGTCCCCACAGGCCGTCGTCCTTTCAATCCCCGGCCGGCGCTTCTTACGGAGCGTCGGCTGCCCCAAAGAAAGGTGTCTGCTGGCTTTTCAATGAAAGCCATTGCAAGTGGTACACCGCGTGCCGCTTTAAACATGAATGCTCGTTCTGCGGAGGTGCTCACCCCGCCGTCCGGTGCTTTAGGAAGACCAAGCAACCGCTTGCAAAACCCGGGGCCAGGCCTGACGTTTCTAAACCGGAGGACTCCGGTGAACGTGTCAGAGATGCTTCCCTGGTTAGACCGTTACCCTCTGCTTAGGGAGGCTTTGATATTGCGTGATGGGCTGGTCCATGGTTTCTGGATTCCCTTTACATTTTCGGACGAGCCTACCATGGCATCGAACTTGAAATCGGCTTTACAGTTCGAGTCTGTCCTGGCCGAGAAGCTCCGCAAGGAGCTGGAATTGGGACGGATGGCGGGCCCGTTTGATTTTCCCCCGTTTCACAATCTGCGCGTTTCTCCGCTGGGTGTGGTTCCCAAGAAGGAGGCGGGCAAATTCCGTCTTATCCACCACCTTTCCCATCCTGCGGGCTCCTCGGTCAACGACGGCATTGATAAAGAGGAATCCAGGGTACAGTATGCCTCTTTCGACAAGGCACTTTGTTTGGTGAGGTCTGCTGGACCGTCAGCCTTGTTGGCCAAAGCGGATGTTGAGTCCGCCTTCCGCCTTCTTCCTGTTCACCCGGAGTGCTTCCACCTGCTGGGCTGCTACTTTCGAGACAGCTACTTTTTCGATATGTGCCTCCCCATGGGCTGTGCGATTTCCTGTTACTACTTTGAGTTATTCAGTAGCTTCCTCGAATGGGTGGTCGCCCAGTCGGCTGGTCTGCATTCCCTGTTGCATTATTTGGACGATTTCCTTTTTGTTGGTCCGGCCGGCAGTGGACAGTGCCAGCGGCTCCTTTCTATTTTTCAGTCTACATGCGAGCAGTTTTCTATTCCGCTGTCTGCTGACAAAACGGAGGGCCCTGTGACGGTGTTGTCTTTCCTGGGCATCGAAATTGACACGGTGGCCATGGTCTTTCGCTTGCCGGGCGACAAACTGGATAAGCTGCGCTCCCTGATCTCTTTGGCCAAAGGGGCCAAAAAGATCCGGTTGAAGCACTTGCAGTCCCTATTGGGCCATCTTGTCTTTGCCTGCCGGGTTTTCCCCATGGGGAGGGCCTTTTGTAGGCGCTTGTCATGGGCCATGAAAGGTGTGTCTGCCCCCCACCACCATGTTCGTATTACCAGGCCCATGCGGGATGACTTGGAGGTTTGGCTCTCGTTTCTCCAGACGTATAACGGTCATTCCTGTTGGCTGATGGAGGAGGTCCCGAACTCGCAGCTGGAGTTTTACACGGATGCAGCAGGCTCCTGTGGCTTCGGGGCCTTTTTCCAAGGGGAATGGTCTGCTGCGCGTTGGCCGGCCTCATGGGCCCAACTGGATTTATTGCGCAACCTTACCTTGCTGGAGCTTTTTCCTATTATCGTTGCCATCGAGCTGTGGGGTGAGAAGTTGCGTAATCGCCAGGTAATTTTTTGGTCAGATAATATGAGTGTGGTGCAGGTGGTCAACCGCCAGTCTGCTAGATCTCCTCCTGTCGTTTCCTTACTGCGTTTTCTGGTTCTAAGATGTTTGCAGTTTAATGTATGGTTTAGAGCTAAGCATGTTCCTGGGATGGCTAACGATATTGCTGATGCTCTCTCTCGCTTTCAGCTCGATCGCTTCCGCTCCCTGGCTCCTTCTGCGTCCCTGGAGGGTCTGCCCTGCCCCCCCTTTTTGTGGAACCTCGTTTCCGACGCTTGCTAGACCTTGTACAGGCATCCCTTTCGCCTCGGACGTGGTCGTCGTATCTCCGGATCTGGGATGAATGGGTGTCCGTTTCCCGAGGTGAGTTTCTCCTTACCTCACATTATGATAGACGCCTTGCTTTATTTTCTTACCTCGTGCATTTACTCCACAGGGGTTCTTCGGGTTCCACAGTCGCTTCTGCCATGTCCGCCTTATCTTTTTGGTTCCGTCTCCTCGGCTGGGAAGACATCACAAAGGATTTTCCGGTGCGGCGGGTTTTGCAAGGCTGGCGACGCACTACTCGTTTTCCTGATTCCCGACGACCGGTTTCGCTCCCCATTCTTTCTGATATTCTGTCCCTGTTGCCGTCAGTGTGCTCCTCCCCTTTCGAGACCCTTTTGTTTAGAGTGGCTTTTTCTTGGGCCTTCTTCGGCGCCTTTCGTATCAGCGAGCTGGTTGCGAAGTCCAGAACTTCGACTGGTGGTATCCGCTCGGATGACGTGTCGTTTTCCGACCATTGCGTGACGGTTTTGCTGCGCACCTCAAAAACAGACCGCCTCGGTAGAGGCAGACGGGTCGTTTTGTATTCTTGCCGGGGCCCCTTTTGCCCGGTTTCATTATCGTTGCACTTCCGGTCGGTTCGCCCCTCGTCGCCCACTTTTCTTGTCCATGCTGATTCATCCTCTCTCAGCAGGTTTCAATTTTTGAGAGTTTTTCGTCTTTGCCTTAGCAAGTTGGGCCTCCCCGCATTGGATTTTTCGACGCACTCTTTTCGTATTGGTGCTGCTACTGCGGCGTCTGGCATGGGTTTTTCCGATGCAGAACTGCAGCGCCTGGGTAGGTGGGAATCTTCCCGTTTTTCTTTATATGTTCGCCCACACCTTTTGTTTTGATTTCAGGCTACCTCCCCTCCTTGATATGGATCATCGGGGATTCCTTTGTGTACTGGGCCTCCCGTCGGTCTGCGGTTCGGTGCGCTGGACAGAACTTGGGCTTTGACGATGCTGTTGCCAGAATCCGTTGGCGTGGTTTGCGTGGATTACGCTGGTCCCAAGTCCTCCCGGAGTGCCTGAAGCTTCGTTCACATGTTTCCGGCCCTATTATTCTGATCCTGCATGCGGGTGGGAACGATGTTGGTCATTCCCGGACGGTTGACCTCATCTCGGCTGTTAAGCAGGATATGGCTCATTGTTACGCAATTTTCACCAATTTGGTTCTCGTTTGGTCCGAGATTGTGCCTCGCCTACTTTGGGCCCGTGACATTCCCGGCCCTTGCCTGGAAGGTTCCCGCCGGAAGATCAATGCCCAGGTGTCAAAATTTGTTCGACAACTGGGTGGAGTTGTGGTACGACACAGGGACCTGGAAGGTGATAATAGTGATTTGTTACGCCCGGATGGGGTGCACCTTAATGATATTGGCCTGGACATTTTCAACCTCGGCCTTCGACAAGGTGTGGAGCAGGCACTGGCTTCGGTGGGGCGCACGTCAGTTAAATCCTGACGTGCTGGTGGCGGTTTTGACCTTGCCAGCGCTAAAGTTCCGGTAATGAGTTACGCCATTGTTTATAAATTGGGGGGTAGGCTGTCTGTCAAGCACTGATGGTAAGGACAGCCCCTTCCCCCTTACCCCTTTTTGGAAGTTATGTTAATGACTAAGAGTGCTCACAGTACAACTGTGACTGGCACTGGTCTAGACGTGTTCTGGTTTATTAGTGGAAAATAAATAAAGCTGTGGCCTTGCCCTTTCCAACTTAATTGTGGTAAGCGTGGTTTTTTATATGGGGAGGGGGCAAGGGGGTGTTGGGTCATTATGTTAACTTTGTTTCTGGGCCTATGCGCCTCAGCAGTCATGAAGGCCTCTTGACCCCTGTAGGGAAAGAGAGCCTTTACTGATGGGGGCATGGCCAGAAGTTGGGACCAAGCAGGAAGATACATGGATCAAATGGATTGGACGGAGCCTTGGGTATGGGGATGGGCCTGAGCTCAGTTAAGAGGACCTTCCCAAGGAATTCTGGTCCTTTTGAGAAGAATCGCGGTGAAGAGCTGCCCACCCCCCCACCCTGACGTTCGGTCGGTCTGTCACAGCTTTCAGGGCGGTTTTGACCTTGCCAGCGCTAAAGTTCCGGTAATGAGTTACGCCATTGTTTATAAATTGGGGGGTAGGCTGTCTGTCAAGCACTGATGGTAAGGACAGCCCCTTCCCCCTTACCCCTTTTTGGAAGTTATGTTAATGACTAAGAGTGCTCACAGTACAACTGTGACTGGCACTGGTCTAGACGTGTTCTGGTTTATTAGTGGAAAATAAATAAAGCTGTGGCCTTGCCCTTTCCAACTTAATTGTGGTAAGCGTGGTTTTTTATATGGGGAGGGGGCAAGGGGGTGTTGGGTCATTATGTTAACTTTGTTTCTGGGCCTATGCGCCTCAGCAGTCAAGTTTAAGTTTTATATTTCAATATTTTTATTAAGTTATCATGGACAAACAAAAGTCACAACAGTGCAAAATGTACCGTCAAGGCACTACCATACAATAAGGAATGGTACAGCATCTTCAAAACATTAAGTATAAAAATATAAGAAATGTAAACATGTAAACAGTGGAATACTGGCTTAAATCGTAACCTAATGGCACTTTTCCACTGTAAGTACCGGCTCGTACCGGCTCGGCTCTACTCGGCCCTGCTTGGCACGGTTTGCTTTTCCACTGCTGGTACCGCATGGTATAGTGTCGGAACGGTTTGGTACGGTACGGTACGGTTTGCTTTTCCACTAAAGTAGTACTAAAGTTAAGTGGGTGGGATAACAATGGGGTGGGTGGGATTCTCTGACCAATCAGTGGCTAGTAGTGACTGCATGCAAAGGATTGTGGGATATGGTATCAGTTGGTACCTGTTGGAACCACAATCGAGTAGGTACTGTTTTTTCAGAGCTGTACCGTACCGTACCGTTCGGTTCCATGCAGTGGAAAAGCAAACCTATACCGAACCGTTCCGACCCTATACCATGCGGTACCAGCAGTGGAAAAGCACAAAAGCATGCCGAACCGGTACGGTTCCATGCAGTGGAAAAGCGCCATAAGTAGAGCCCCCAATCCTCCACTTTCAAGGTCGGCTGGCCCAGGTTCCCCCCCCCCCCTCCGGCACCCCTATGGGAACTTACTGCGCCCCGGAAGGAAGGCGGTCCCCTGAACCCCAACCCCAATGTCGCACACTTGACCAGGGGAGGCGTCCACCAACTGTCAGTGGGATCCAGAAATAATGGAAGAAGGGAAAGAGCAGTAGGAAAGGAGTAGGAAAAGGGAGCAGTAGCGGTGAGAAAAGAAGGGTCGGCGTCCAGGCTCATGTCCCTGAGTCGGGGTGTACTTTCAAGTCATGTGATCCAAAGGGTCAACTGTTTCCCCCACCTAAGGGGGACCAGCCAGATATCTGATCCAGGGGTCCCAGGTCTTGTCAAATAAGCGCATTTTGTCATTAAGTAATGCTACCATCCTTTCATTTATCATGATCCAGGTCAGCTTGGCTTTGAGCAGCTCAATCGGCACTACAGGAGTGCGCCATGAACGAGCTATTGCAATCTTAGCAGCCGTGAATATAAAGGTAATGAGGCGTTTGGTGTGTTTAGGTACCCCCTCAATCGGTTTACCCAGAAGTGCCTGTTGGGGAGCTTTCAAAGTTTAAGTTTTAAAACAAGTAAATATGATATGCCTTTCTGTCTATTTACTAATGCTAGTAGCATAAGGATTTACCTGCTCTGTGCAATGGTTTTCTACAGAGGAGTACTTTCTACCTCTTCTGGGGTCCCCAGCAAGCGCTCCTGGCTCCTCTTCCCTTCCAGGTTCCCCCAAAGCAAGCAACTTTCTATGGAGGCACTGGTGCAGGGTCACTCCTCAGCCAGGTTAAGTGTGCCCATCGGTAAACAAAGCGTGGTTTGGCCCCACCCCCTCAGCAGTGGCCAATAGTTCCCGCTGCTGCCTTCATGTCCTCTGAAAAGAGAGAGAAGCCCTGCTGCTCTTGGGCACAGCACTGGCCTGAGATCGGACTTGGGTATGTATTTTGGGAGGGCTTGGGGAGGCTTTTTTCCTAAATGCAGAGAATGCATTAACCACAAGATTTTCCCCTTTTTGCGATTCGGCCCTGCATTATTTTAACGGATAATTGCGCTGTCCTGCGATGCTGTACCCAAAATAAATTGATGTTCTTTTTTTTCCCCACAAATAGAGCTTTCTTTTGGTGGTATTTTATCACCTGTGCAATTCTGAAAAAAAATAAATATTTTTTTCGCTTTCTGCTACATAACATTCCCAAAAAAAAAAAAAATGTAAAAATCTATTTTTTTCATCCTTTCAGGCCAATTTGCATTCTGCTACATATTTTTGGTAAAAAAATGCAAGAAGCGTATTTTGATTGGTTTGCACAAAAGTTATCGCGTCTACAAACTAGGGGAAAGATTTATGTAGTTTTTATTTATTTTACTAGTAATAGCGGCGATCTGCGATTTTTAGTGGGACTGCGACATTGCAGCGGACAGATAGGACACCTAACTGACATTTTTTGACACTTTTGGGGGTACCAGTGACATTACTACAGAAATCAGTGCTAAAAATATGCACTGATACCTTACTAATGACACTGGCAGGGAAGGGGTTAACCCAGGTGCGATCAAAGGGTTAAGCATGAGCCTAAGGTGTGTCTTCCAACTGTGGGGGGGATGGGCTTGAGAAATCAATACAGAGACCTGTGTTCCTAAATAGGAGGAACACAGGAGCTCTGCATTGATTCCAGAGAGAACAACGGTCTGCTGTGTTTACAGCAGCAGACCACCGTTCTCTCTTCACGGGAAGTTGTCACTGGTGCCCGGTGGCAGAAGCGGCCACTGGCCCCATGGATTGGCTTTCCCGCTGGCAAGTGGGCATGCGTGCGCATCTCCGGAGGCGCATGCACCCCCAGGAATGCTCCCGCGGACCACCGTACAGGTACGCCGATTCATGGGGCAGCTGGTCGGCAAGTGGTTAAGGTAAAAAAAAACCCTGCTGCCTTTACAACCACTTTAAGCATTCAGCAAAAATGATACACAGACAATCAAAGCAACTTGTGTGTGTGAAAATCATAATGCTGCGCACTGGTATGTATTAAAGCGTATTTGTGGTCAAAATGTAAAATTATATATATTTTTTCCACATTGTATTTCAATAGTTTCTAGCCTAGTCCTAATAATCGGAACAACCTTGAAGTTTGCACTTACTTTGTGAAGATCCCCACACATTTACTGCACTGCTGTGTCACACATTTCACAGAGCCTGCTTTCTGAACTCTACAGGTGATGAGAGGAGGAGTTTCAGGAGGCGGAGTCAGCACAGGAATCACAGTTTTCAGGAAGAAAGGTACAATAGGATATGTAGTCCTTAGAACCTGAAAGTAAACAGCAGAGGCAAAGCTGCAAAGTATGCAGGAAATCCATTAAATTGTTAAAAGAGATAGCCAGCAGCACAATACAAACAATAGTTATATTTAACAGTCTAGAATACGCTTACGTGAAAAATCTCCTATCATGTTGCGAGTGCTGCCTGTAGCACTCACAACACGAAAGGAGATTTTTCATGTAAGCTTATACTAGACTGTCAATCAACTATTATTATTTTTTATGGATAGTGTAGGACCCACTGACAATGGGTTACTTTGACGTAGTGGTGGGCTTGAGCACGATATGGCCATATGGTGGGACCAAATCCCCATTTTTATTTATGGATTGTCTCCATATTTGATAGTCATTTCTTTTGCATGTGTGCGCTATTCTTTTTTAATAATCATAACTATTGCTTGTATTGTTATTAAAATGTTGATGTTAAAGAATGTATGTGTGGCTGGATGTATGCTGTGACCATAGATTTCCTTTATAAGAGAAGTATGAGATTTAGAAAAACAAAAAACATTTATACTAACCTACGTAGATGCAGCATCAATCCGATGCTGCATCTGTCCCCTGCCGGCTCTGCACTCAGAACTGAGTGATTAAAGACAGCTGATTGCTCAGTTCTCAGTAATCTGTGAGCAGAGAGCTGGGGACTGACAGTCAGCGGCTCTCGGCTCTGCCCCTCCAACGCTCATTGGAGCGCTGGGCTGTGGAGGGGGCAGGAGGGGCTGGCTCAGGCTCTCAGCTAAATGCTGATTGGCTCAGCCAGCTGTCAGTGCAGACTTCTGGGCTTAGACCGGCTCTGTGATGTCAGCCAACCGCTGTTGGCTGAAAACAGATCACAGGAGTGCAGAACAAACTGCACTACTGTGATCCATAGGGGACGTATACCCAAAATAGCTCTGGCTATACTTCTCCTTTAAGGCATGTGCATAAATCCCCCTTTCTATATAAATTAGGAATCCACACCAAGGTTCCCCTTTTGAGTTCTGTGCATGCAGGCCCTTAGGCAACATCCAACTCAAAATGCAGTACAAAAGTGTCAGCCATTAAATCAATACCCTCTACTTTATCACCGTCTCCCTTTCCACATCGCACATCATTTGCGTCACGACACAGTGTTTTCCAACACTTTAGTTGTCATTAATGTTTTTTTTTTTTAATCTTCAGCATAACAATTAGAAGACATCAAGAGAATATATAGAATAGCAATAGAAGCCGTGTCTTCCAACAACTTCTCACATTTACTGACACTGCTGTTTAATTAATTTGCACTGAGATCCAGGTAAAGATAAAAAAGGCATTAGTCTGAGAATACTGCTGATTTCTCTCCAGGCTTGAAAAGGCCTTCCATGCACATATTTATCACCCATATCACGTCATTTCCATGAATTATGACAAATCTGCTTATCACAGAGTGCACAGACGGCCACAACAATTTCATCCTGTATAATTTCTCTTTTTATCCACAGTGAAAATATGACACACTTTTTAAGGAAGAAAGGGTACCCATGGTAAAAGCAGAACACTCGGTAAGCAGTTGAAATACATACAATATATGGTAGCAATTTTGCCTTCCAAGGGTTTGTATTTATGTCCATGCAGTCCTGATAATTACACAGCCCAGCCAGGACAGCCACGTTAGTGACCTACTGTAGTTAGAGCAGTAAAGCTTGGTCACTTCTCTGGAACAAGTCTGTGAATGGACAGTAGAGGAGCAGGAAAATACTGAGAAGTAGAGTTGGGCAAACAGTTTGAGTCGAATAACAAGTTCGGCCCGAACATTGCCTGTTTGCTTGTTTAGCGAACACCCGAATCTACGGATGTTAACCCGCCGAGCGCCCCACAATTCACTGCACACTGCATTCTAGGGCTCTAATTGGATGATGTAATGCACCTGACTGCTGGTCAGGTACAAGGCTTTGCCCAATCAGGGCACAGAGCATAGTCAGAGCCATGATTGGACAAAGTCATGATGACTTTGCCCAATCATGACTTAGTGTTCATAGTCCCTTCCCACAGGAAGGGCTCTAAATAGTTTGTGTCAGTGCAGAGTTAGTGTAGTGTGTCAGTGCAGTGTTAGCGTAGTGTGTCAGTGCAGTGTTAGCGTAGTGTGTCAGTGCAGTGTTAGTGTAGTGTGTCAGTGCAGTGTTAGTGTAGTGTGTCAGTGCAGAGTTAGTGTAGTGTGTCAGTGCAGTGTTAGCGTAGTGTGTCAGTGCAGAGTTAGTGTAGTGTGTCAGTGCAGTGTTAGCGTAGTGTGTCAGTGCAGTGTTAGTGTAGTGTGTCAGTGCAGTGTTAGCGTAGCGTGTCAGTGCAGTGTTAGCGTAGCGTGTCAGTGCAGTGTTAGCGTAGTGTAGTGTGTCAGTGCAGTGTTAGCATAGTGTAGTGTGTCAGTGCAGTGTTAGCGTAGTGTAGTGTGTCAGTGCAGTGTTAGCGTAGTGTAGTGTGTCAGTGCAGTGTTAGCGTAGTGTGTCAGTGCAGTGTTAGCGTAGTGTGTCAGTGCAGTGCTAGTGTAGTGTGTCAGTGCAGTGTTAGTGTAGTGTGTCAGTGCAATGTTAGCGTAGTGTGTCAGTGCAGTGTTAGTGTAGTGTGTCAGTGCAGTGTTAGCGTAGTGTGTCAGTGCAGTGTTAATGTAGTGTGAGTATAGTGTGTCAGTATAGTGTGTGAGTACAGGGCTGCTGATAGAAATCATGGGGCCCTGTACAGTCTACCTGATGGGGCCCCCTTCAGTCCCACCCTTAACCTCACCCCTGGCCCCTCCTCAGACCCCCCATTGAAACAAAGTGCAGGAAGAGGCTGGATGAAGTACATGTATGTGATCCAGCCGGCCCGTGTCACCCTGCTGCAATAAATGTACTGAGGGTGGGTGGCAAGCAGTTAAAGGGAAAAGGTTGGGGGGTGGGTTCACATGACAGGTCTGATCAGGTCCACCTGTCCATTTTTTCGGCAGACCTGATCTGACCCTCTATTCACTACTATGGAGCAAAGGATCTAAACTGACTTGTGTTCATTTACACCTGCCTACCTCCAATACGATCCGCTAAACAAAACGAAAAGGGATCCATTCCCCTCCATTAAATAGATCGGTTGGAGGGTAGTCAGGTGTAAACGGACAGCTGGTTTGTTTACACCAGCCCTCCTTAGAGCAAAGTGGGCTGTGTCTGTGTCCGCTCTACATAACCTGAGTCTGAATCTGTCCATTCCGTTCAGCGGGGGATCAGTGGACAGATCCCCCATCGAACAAGCTGATTCTACTCTGTGTGAAAGAAGCCTTGATAACAAACAGCAACTCAACACACAGGCAGCAGTCAGCAGGTGCTCTATTATGGCTGGCTTGGTCACAGTGTGTCACAGGACATGGTGTTGGGTGCTGGCATAACTTATGACCAATATTCAGCCATGTTATGTGACACACTGTGATAGAGAAGCTCTACTGACTGCTGCCTGGGTGTTATAGATGGTGATATGAATGGTGACATTATTGGAATGTACACAATACAGTGCACTGCAGTATATCTTTTACCCACCCCCAGCAGTAGCCACGAATTCCAGCCTCCTCCTCAGCTTCTGGACCCTGGCAGCTGCCTGCTGCCGCCCACCTAACAGCCTCTCATTCTATGTCTCTCTCAGGCTGACTACTGACTGAATGGGGAGCTGAGCGGAGGAAGATCCCTCCGCCAGGGCAGGAAACAGGGCACACAGTGGCAGGCCAGGGGCCAGTACATTAGGCAGCGGAGCGGGCATGGAATGCAGTGCGCATGCGCCCGAGAAAAAAGTCCCTCCACTCCCACATCTTTAAAGAGGAGGGGCCCAGAAGATAGCAATAATACACCCCCCTAAGCTAGAAGAAGCGGCTGAGTGGGGGTGTAGTTTAGAAAGCCTTTTTTATTCTGTGCTGTCTGTGAGGCTGCTCAGGCCCCCCTGCTGAGCTGAGGACGCCGGGCCCAGGACAACAGGGCCAGTTGTACTGGCCTATCAGCGGCCCTGTGTGAGTATAGTGTGTGAGTATAATGTGTGAGTATAATGTGTGAGTATAGTGTGTGAGTATAGTGTGTGAGTATAGTGTGTGAGTATATTGTGTGAGTATAGTGTGTGAGTATAGTGTGTGAGTATAGTGTGTGAGTATAGTGTGTGAGTATAGTGTGTGAGTATAGTGTGTGAGTATAATGTGTGAGTATAGTGTGTGAGTATAGTGTGTGAGTATAATGTGTGAGTATAGTGTGTGAGTATAGTGTGTGAGTATAGTGTGTGAGTATAGTGTGTGAGTATAGTGTGTGAGTATAGTGTGTGAGTATAATGTGTGAGTATAGTGTGTGAGTATAGTGTGTGAGTATAGTGTGTGAGTATAGTGTGTGAGTATAGTGTGTGAGTATAGTGTGTGAGTATTGTTTGTGAGTATAGTGTGTGAGTATAGTGTGTGAGTATTGTTTGTGAGTATAGTGTGTGAGTATTGTTTGTGAGCATAGTGTGTGAGCATAGTGTGTGAGTATAGTGTGTGAGTATAGTGTGTGAGTATAGTTTGTGAGTATAATGTGTGAGTATAATGTGTGAGTATAGTGTGTGAGTATAGTGTGTGAGTATAGTGTGTGAGTATAGTGTGTGAGTATAGTGTGTGAGTATAGTGTGTGAGTATAGTGTGTGAGTATTGTTTGTGAGTATAGTGTGTGAGTATAGTGTGTGAGTATTGTTTGTGAGTATAGTGTGTGAGTATTGTTTGTGAGCATAGTGTGTGAGTATAGTGTGTGAGTATAGTGTGTGAGTATTGTTTGTGAGCATAGTGTGTGAGCATAGTGTGTGAGTATAGTGTGTGAGTATAGTGTGTGAGTATAGTGTGTGAGTATAGTGTGTGAGCATAGTGTGTGAGTATTGTTTGTGAGTATAGTGTGTGAGTATAGTGTGTGAGTATAATGTGTGAGTATTGTTTGTGAGCATAGTGTGTGAGCATAGTGTGTGAGTATAGTGTGTGAGTATAGTGTGTGAGTATAATGTGTGAGTATAGTGTGTGAGTATAGTGTGTGAGTATAGTGTGTGAGTATAGTGTAGTTTCAGTGTAGTATGAGTGCAGTGTGAGTGTAGTGCAGTGTTTAACACAGCATTACATAACATTTAGTGCTGTATACAGTGCTGAATGCCCCCCCTCCCTTTTTTTTTTCTTTGGTTGCTGCGTTTTTTTTTGTGTTTTTTTATGTCCTGTGCCGACCCCTTTGTTTAAATAGTCAGCTGCAGTTTGTTTGACTGCGACGCTGTTGTTCCCCCTTTTTTATTTTTGTTATAGTTTTTTATTTCTGTCAACTCAATTTAAAATGCACCAAACACCACTTTTCACTGCATAAAGAGCATCCAATTACACATTTCCCAGTATCTATTCAATTTGGGTAATAAGCCCCCCCCATCATGTCTGGAAGGCCAACACGAAGAGGCAGACTCCTTAGTGGCATAGTGGCTTAGTGACTTAGTGGCAGACAATGCCACTATGAGGGGGCCAGCAGCATCTGTGTCCTCGTCAAAGGTAGACCTGGTCCGTCCTCAGGCAGGGTATGTTTTTCTCTGTTTAGTGATATTGCCCATGCTATCCAGCCACAGCATGCAGTAGAAGTGGTGGACTGGCTTACTAAACCATCCTCATCCTCCTCATCCTCTATCACCCAAGCTGAGACTAGTGCGCAGTCCACCACAGCTGCCAGAGCAGCTTATTCTGCCTCCTTGTCCACAGCTACTCCTGCCATAGCCCCAGCATCATGCATGGAGGAATCAGCTGAATTATTTGAACACAGTGTCAGCCACTTGCTTTTTGACGATCAGAGTTCGCACAAAGCCCCCCTTACATCAGAGTCCGCACAAAGCCCCGCTTACATCAGAGTCTGCACAAAGCCCCTTTTACTTTAGATTCTGCACAAAGCCCCCCTTATACCAGAGTGCGCACAGAGCCCCCCTTACATCAGAGTCTGCAAAGAGCTCCCCTTACATCAGAGTCTGCACAAAGCCCCCCCTTACATCAGAGTCCACACAGAGCCCCCCCTACATCAGAGTCCGCACAGAGCCCCCCTTACATCAGAGTCCACACAAAGCCCCCTTTACTTTAGAGTCTGCACAAAGCCCCCCCTTACATCAGGGTCCGCACAGAGCCCCCCTTACATCAGAGTCTGCACAGAGCCCCCTTACATCACAGTCCACAGAGCCCCCCTTACATCAAAGTCCGCACAGAGCCCCCCTTACATCAGAGTCCGCACAGCCCCCTTTATATTAGAGTCTGCACAAAGCCCCCCCTTACTCTAGAGTCTGCACAAAGCCCCCCCTTACTCTAGAGTCTGCACAGAGCCCCCGTTACATCAGAGTCTGCACAAAGCCCCCTTTACTTTGAAGCCTGCACAAAGCCCCCCTTACTTTAGAGTTTGCACAAAGCCCCCCTTACATCAAAGTTCGCACAGAGCCCCCCTTACATCAGAGTCCGCACAGAGCCCCCCTTACATCAGAGTCTGCCCAGAGCCCCCCCTTACATCAGAGTCCGCACAGTGCCCCCCTTAGAGTCTGCAGAATTTACACCTACACTGTAAGGGGGAGCTCTGTGGACTCTAATTAAAAGGGGAACCCTGATTTAAGGAGAACTCTCATATAAGGGGTGTTCTTGAAACCCCGATTTAAGGGGGGATGCTGTGGACTCTTGTGTAAGATGAGCCTCCCCGCAGTTGCACAGAGAAGCTCAGGATCTGGCGGAGGAATTCTGTTTTCCTCTCTGCTGCGGTCTGGTGAGACAAGGTGGGGCAGAAACGAGAGGGTTGCTGCAGCTACAGGAGAGGTGTAAGGTAAGGTGACCAGATTTATAAAATGTAATCCAGGGACATATCATTTTTTTTACCAGTAATGGTGGCAATCAGCGATTTATGGGTGATTTATAGTGGGACTGTGATATTGCAGGGGACAAATTGGACAATAAATTACACTTTTTTTTAGAGACCAGTGACACTAACACAGTGATCAGTGATAAAAATATGCACTGTCACTGTACTAATGACACTGGCTGGGCAGGGGTTAACATATAGGGCAATCAAGGGGTTAAATGTGTGCCCAGCCAGTGTTTTCTCACTGTGGGGAAGGTGCTTAAACTAAGGCAATGCATATATTCCTTTCCCTGTTTTGCAGGAACACAGGATTGATGTCTTCCATACTGACAGACCCCCTGCCGTTCTGCCTGTGTACAGAACAATTGGCGAGTACTGGCAGACATCGAGTGCACCAGACCCGCTGATCAGCTCCGATACCTGTAAATGCAGGATCACGTATATATATATACACATGATTCTGCGCAGCGCGACCGCCCTGTAGCAGCAAATCTGCTATGGGGCGGTTGGCAACTGGTTAAGATCATCAACCTTATGATAACACGCAGGCAGGGGGTGCTCTATCATGGCTCTGGCTGGCATCTGTCACAGTGTGTCACATGGCATGGCTGCTGGGTGCTGATTTTGTTAAATTATGACCAATACGCAGCCATGTTATGTGAATCACTGTGACAGTGCACTGCCAGCAAGGGCCATGATAGAGCGCCCCCTGCCTGTAAGTTATGATACCATCCATGATGCCAGAGAGACAGACACAGTGCAATGTTGTCTACTACTCACAGACACCCCCAAAGCACACCTGTGTTGAAGCCTTGAAGGCATTGGCAGCCCCGCGATGGGATCCCCTTCCCCTCTGTTCCTGCTGCTGGACACTGTCAGCTGAGCTTAGCTGCCTCCCTCTGCCTGTCACCACCGCCGCCTGCCTCACAACCTCTCAAGTCTCGCTACTACTGGTTGAGGAGCGGAGCTGAGCAAAGGAAGATCACTCTGCCAGGGAAGGCAAGGAGTTAGGTAGGCAGGCGGGTGGCCAGGGCCTGAGCCAAGGCAGAAGAACATAGGAGCGAGGGCAGAATGGGCATGCGCCCGAAACTGAAGAATTAGTCTCTCCACTCCGACCAGCACATGATCATCAGAGAGGGGCACAGAAAATGGAAATAATACACCCCCCCTGAGCTAGTAGGAGCGGCAGCGTGGGGGTGTGTAATTCAGTTTTTTTTTTTCTTATCCTGCACTGACTGTCTTTGAAATTGCCCGGTCCTCTGTTCAAATCCAATCCCAGGAATTGTCCCAGGACCAAGTCTCTCCCCGGAAACCAGGGACGTCTGGTCACCCTAGTGCAGTGATGGTGAACCTTGGCACCCCAGATGTTTTGGAACTATATTTCCCATGATGCTCATGCACTCTGCAATGTAGGTTAGCATCATGGGAAATGTAGTTCCAAAACACCTGGGTGCCAAGGATCGCCATCACTGCCCTAGTATAAGGGCGACATGAAATGGCCTGGAGGGCCGGATTTGGTCCACTGGCCTTGTGTTTGACACATGTGCCCTAGTCCATACCCATAATCCCTAATCCATCTCTGGACGGTGTAAGGAAGGCTGGCTATGTTCTTACATACAATGAGACGGTTGATAATGCAGTCAACCTCTAACAGTAAGGTAGATCACAGCAGCAAAAAAAATGGAATTGGGTGGAGGAGATCAACAGAAGATAATTTTTCGAGTTAAAAATATATACTTAGGTAACATTTTTTAAACCTAAATTTCCTTTGCTTGCCAACAAGCCGCTGAAGTTTTACAGCGGCAGGTGGGCTCTGTCCACTAAACATCGTAGACCGCTGTTCTGTCAGTGATGAGCACAGGGATTCTGTGTTCCTCCTATTTAGGAACACGGGTCTCTGTGTTCATGCAGTAAGCCCATCCACAGTTAGAAAGCACCCAGTAGAGACACATTTAATCCCTTTGATCGCCTCTGGTGTTAACCCCTTCTCTCCCAGTGTCATTAGTACAGTAACAGTGCATATTTATAGCACTGATTACTGTAGTAATGTCACTGCTCTCCCCAAAAGTGTCAAAAATGTCAGTTAGGGGTCCGATCTGTCCGCCGCAATGTCGCAGTCCCTCTAAAAATCTCTGATCGCCATCATTACTAGTAAAAAAATAAATAAAAAAATAAAAATGACATAAATCTTTCTCCTAGTTTGTAGACACGATAACTTTTGCGCAAGTCAATCAATATACACTTTGTATATAGCGCAAAAAATAAAAACCGCAGAGGTGATCAAATACCACCAAAAGAAAGCTCTATTTGTGGGGAAAAGAGGACATCAATTTTATTTGGGTACTGTGCTGCACGTCCGCGCATATGTCAGTTAAATGCAGTGCCGTATTAAAACAAAAAATGGCCTGGTCATTAAGGGGGTAAAACCTTCTGGTCTAGAAGTGGTTAATAAGTAAAGAAATATAAAACATCTATTTATAGACTAAAAAAATAGACCTGCAGCCATTATACAGTAGTCTTTACATGAACTTGTCTATTTTATTGAAGTTGGGCCTGTGCGCCTGCCGTCTCTTCAAATATTTATTCTCACTCTCATTTGTCAGTGATCAGAATGGAATAATTACACTTGGAAGGCTGACAGCGCTTTTCAGCCGCATGGGCAGCTGTGTCATGACTGGCTCCATGCATGAAGATAGCCGCAGACATGATTAACTAACAGCTCTTTGTTCCTTAATGACAAGGTTTGGGTATCCAATATATGCTACATCTGCATTGTAAAGTACTTATGAACCATTAGCCATAGACATCTTTTATGCTGAAGTACAGGAGAGAGTTCATCATAAGTAACAGATATGTATCCCCCCCCCCCTTCATACACACATTACACAGAGAGGCAGACACGTCCCACTCCCATATAATTCGTATTGAAAGGTTGAGTGCTTAGTGTCAGGGACTTGAATGGCCATGACGTACTGCTGGAAGGCAGGGGAAAGGAAAATATTAAATAAGACTACAGTAGATGTAGACTGACCCATAAGAGAAGATGTGTGAGCAAAATATTAACCACTTAAGCCCCGGAAGATTTTACCCCCATTCCGACCAGGGTTTTTTTTGTGATTCGGCACTGCGTGAATTTAACGGACAATTGCGCGGTCGTGCGACACTGTACCTAAACGAATTTGATGTCCTTTTTTTCCCACAAACAGAGCTTTCTTTTGGTGGTATTTGATCACCAGTGCGATTTTTTGATCATGCGCTATAAACAAAAAAAGAGCGTCAATTTTGCAAAAACAACAATATTTTTCACATATTTTATATGAAATTCCCCCCCCAAAAAATGTAAAAATCAAAATGTTTTAACATTTTCGGCCAATTTGTTTTATGCTACATATGTTTGGTAAAAAAAAAAAATCGCAAAAAGCATATTTTGATTGGTTTGCGCAAAGTTATTAACAAAGGGATAGATTTTTGTCATTTTTGTTGTTTTTTTTTTAACGCGTAATGGCGGCGATCTGCGATTTTTTTTGCGGTACTGCGACATTGCGGTGGACAGATCGGACCCTTGACTGACATTTTTGACACTTTTGGGGTTACCAGTGACATTTCTACAGTAATCAGTGCTATACATATGCACTGTTACTGTAAAATTACACTGGCAGTGAAGGGGTTAACTTTTTTTTGAGAGGGAGGGGCTATGTGTGTCCCTAGGGGCGTGAGTCTAACTGTGATTGGCTGTGGCTTGAGGTGTAGGAACACTGATCAACGGTTCTACATAGTAGAACCGTATGATCACTGTTTCTACACAGGGGAGAATGACAGGTGGCTTGTTTACATTAGCCGCCTGCCTTTCTCCCTCTCCACCGACGATCGCCGAGTGACCGGTGGACATCGGGTCTGCCGGTCACACCTCCGGGGGCGCGCGCTCGCTCCCTAGACCCTCACAGGCTAGCGACGTAGTACTACGTCGCTCTGCCTGTGAGGGGCTGACCGCCGCAGTAAATAGTCGTGCGGCGGTCGGCAAGCGGTTAAAGTGATATTAACCACTTTAAGACCAGAAGATTATGCTGCTTAATAACCAGGCCTTATTTTGCGATTCAGCACTGCGATATTTTAACAGACAATTGCGCGGTCGTGCGACGCTGTAGCCAAATGAAATTGACGTCCTTTTTTTCCCACAAACAGAGCTTTCTTTTGGTGGTATTTGATCACCTGTGCGATTTTTATTTTTTGCAGTAAAAACAAAAAAAGAGCGACAATTTTGAAAAAATAACAATATTTTTCACATTTTTTTTATCTGAAATTCTCAAAAACAAAAATGTGAAAATCTAAAATTTTCAACAATTTAGGCCAATTTGTTTTCTGCTACATATTTTTGGTAAAAAAAAAAAATCGCAATAAGCGTATTTTGATTAGTTTGCGCAAAAGTTATTGCCTTTTCTAACTACGGGAAAGATTTCTGTCATTTTTACTGTTTTATTTTTTTACTAGCAATGGCGGCGATCTGCGATTTTTTGCAGGACTGCGACATTGCGGCAGACAGATCGGACCCCTATAACTGACATTTTTGACACTTTTGGGGGTACCAGTGACATTATTTCAATAATCAATGCTAAAAATATGCACTGTTACTGTAATAATGCCATTGGCAGGGAAGGGGTTAAATTTAAGCCTAGGGGAGTTATTCTAACTGTATGGGGGTTAGGCTTTTTGAAATGACCATAGAGACATGTGATCCTATATAGCAGGATCGCATGGTCTCTGTGATCATTGCAGGGAGAAGGACGGACGGCTGTGTTTACATCAGCCGTCTGTCCTTCTCTGTCAGTGGGGGGAGATCGGGGGTGTCAGGCAGCAATCAGAGCCGCCTGACACACGCATTGACTTCCCCAGGCATGAGCGGGGGCAGGAGCGCGCCGCCGGCGGCGTGCACTCAAACCCTAATGGCCTCCCAGGCAGATGACGCCTATTCAAGTGATTTTGCCTGGGAGAGCCACACTGCTGACATAAATAGGCAGTGCAGCGACGGCAAGTGGTTAAGGCCCCTTTCACACTTGTCCTGCAATTTGGGACTGCAAATTCGCATGACAAGTTGAACTCCATGATTTTCAATGAGTACCGTTCATATCTGTGCGACTTCAAGTTGCAAGGACTTCAAAGTAGTCCCTGCACTACTTTGGTCTGACTTTGATGCGTTTTGAAGTCCATAGACATAGGCATTGCTTCAAGTCCAGTCAAAATTGCGAGAAAATCGTGTCAAAAAAGCACAGCTTTTAGGTCGCACAAGTGTGAAAGGGGCCTTAAGGCTTGTTTTTTTTTTTTCCCCCGAAATAAAAAAAAAAGGTTTATACTTATGCTCTGTGCAAGGATATTGCACAGAGAGGTCCCTTACCTCCTCTGGAGTCCCAGTCTGGCGCTGTCTTATCTTCCTCAGTGTGCCCCTATAGCAAGCTGTGTGTTGGGGGCACATGTTTGGAGGCACTCTCAAGCTGGGCTTTGTGTGTTCACAGACACACACAGTGCAGCTCGGCCACACCCACCTCTCCCTGGCCAGTCAAGTTCCTCCATCCCAAATTCACTCATCCATGTCTTTATAGACCTTGCTTTGTGCACTGGTTCAAATCATTTGGTGGTAGCTTGTGGATGCTATAACTTTTGTGCAAACCAATCATTATACGATTATTGGGATTTATTTTTTTTATTTACCAAAAATGTGTAGCAGGATACATATTGGCCTAAATTTATGAAGAAATGCTTTTAATATTTTTATTGGATATCTTTTAAAGCAGAGAGTAAAAAATATTGTCGGTATTTTTTGTTTATAGCACAAAAAATAAAACGCAGTGGTGATCAAATACCACTAAAAGAAAGCTCTATTTGTGGGGAAAAAAGGTCATATATTTATTTATGTGCATTGTTGCATGACCGCGTAATTGTCAGTAAAAATAATGCAGTGCTGTATCCCAAAAAATGGCCTGTTCATGAAGAGGGGTAAATCTTCTGGGGGTCAAGTGGGTTTTTTGCCTCTAAATGCCCCTCCATGTTAGCCTATGTGTCCTTGCAGTTAGTTAAAAAAAAAAAACTCACTTGTGCATTCAGGGGAGGAGCAATCCGGCAGAAGAAAAACGCAGAGCGCGCATAAACGCATGTGAACACGTCTAAATGCGCTCAAGTGTTTAGCGCATGAGTGTTCATTCATTTCAATAGCCAGAATAATGTGATATTCTGGCCAATGAAATGAATAAACGCCCAAACACCTGAAAGCCCTAAATGCATTTGCAAAACACGGCTTTAGTCGCATTTTTAACGCTGCTTTTCTCCTGCTAGGAGAAGAGGCAGTCAGAAGAGACGGGCAAACACCCAGTGTGCAAAAGTTCTAAATGCTGCACCATAAAATCTACAGAAAACCTACCAGCAGTTCAGAGCCTCAAATAATGCAGCATCTGATTTTTCTATTACATTTTTTAGAGGTTTCTGAAATAGGCAATCCGGAAAATTGTACCACATGGGGCAGAACATCAATAAAACAACTGTATCATGGTATAAATTAAGGTGTGCAGATAGGTAAAGCGCCGCTTATTTCTGGTGCCAGGGATGTCCTGGGGCTGCTTACAGCCACTTATAATTATCAATGGGTGAAGATGGATATGTGCAGCCATGCGCTGCTATAAGCGTAAAGCAGCGCATAAGCAAAAACAATAAACACATATCAGGCGCTCCTGGGGTGCCTGTAGGGTGGAGGGTAAAAACTAGCCTGTGGGACTCCCCAGAGATTGCTATGCTGCCAGCCAACGAGCATGGGATGGATGCTATCACAGATACAAGTACATAGAAATACCGGGATGCAAAGGACAAAAAAGCCAGGTGAACGTCCAGTAAAAACAAATCACAGTTTATTGGTGATAAGAACCAAGGAAGAAAATACAATAAAATGCTTACATCACCCTGGACTGAGGGTAGACAAGGACACCGGCAGCGAGCAACGTGAGTGCTGGGAGATCAATCACCAAGGGCATCGGCTATGAGGAAAGACTACAAGCATTGAACTTATTCTCTCTGGAGAAGAGACGCTTGAGGGGGATATGATATTAATTTACAAATACTGTACTGGTGAGGATCCTAGCATAAAGAACAAACTTTTTAGAGAAAGGGAATACAATAAGACACGTGGCCACTCACTAAAACTAGAGGAAAAACCGTTAACCTTAAAATACGTAAGGGGTTCTTCACTGTCAGAGCAGTAAGGATGTGGAATTCGCTTCCACAAGCAGTCGTATCAGCAGGGAGCATCGATAGTTTCAAAAAACTATTAGATGCAGTGGCGGCTGGTGCTCAAAATTTTTGGGGGGGGCGCAAAAAGAAAAATGTAATAGGTATTGCTTCGCGTCAAAAAACGCAGTAAAAAATTGCGTGACTTTGAAGTCATGGTACAGGCGTGGCACAGGTGATGGTATAGGCATGGCATAGGTGATGGTACAGGCATGGCACAGGTGATGGTACAGGAGATGGTATAGGCATGGCACAGATATGGTATAGGCATGGCACAGATATGGTATAGGCATAGGCATGGCACAGATATGGTATAGGCATGGCACAGGTCATGGTACAGGAGATGGTATATGCCCCCTTTCAATGCAGAGACCAGTGTACATGCCCCCTTTCAATGCAGTGACCAGCGTACATGCCCCCTTTCAATGCAGAGACCAGCGTACATGCCCCCTTTCAATGCACAGACCAGCGTGTGTGCCCCCTTTAATGCAGAGATCAGCGTGCGTGCCCCCTTCAATGCAATGAACATTGTGCTGTGCCCCCTTCAATGCAATGAACACTGTGCTATGCCCCCTTCAATGCAATAAACACTGTGCTATGCCCCCTTCAATGCAATAAACACTGTGCTATGCCCCCTTCAATGCAATAAACACTGTGCTATGCCCCCTTCAATGCAATAAACACTGTGCTATGCCCCCTTCAATGCAATAAACACTGTGCCCCCTTCAATGCAATGAACACTGTGCTGTGCCCCCACAATGCAGAGTTCAGCGTGCATGCCCCCTTCAATGCAACTGTGCTGTGCCCCCTTCAATGCAATGAACAATGTGCTGTGCCCCCTTCAATGCAATAAACACTGTGCTGTGACCCCTTCAATGCAATGAACACTGTGCTGTGCCCCCACAATGCAGAGTTCAGCGTGCATGCCCCCTTCAATGCAACTGTGTTGTGCCCCCTTCAATGCAATAAACAATGTGCTGTGCCCCCTTAAATGCAATAAACACTGTGCTGTGCCCCCTTCAATGCAATAAACACTGTTCTGTGCCCCCTTCAATGCAATGAACACTGTGCTGTGCCCCCACAATGCAGAGTTCAGCGTGCGTGCCCCCTTCAATGCAACTGTGCTGTGCCCCCTTCAATGCAATGAACACTGTTCCGTGCCCCCATCAATGCAGAGTTCAGCTTGCGAGCCCCTTTCAATGCAGAGCGCCACAGCATTGTCCCCAATCACTGCAGAGCGCCACAGCATTGTCCCCAATTATTGCAGAGCGCCACAGCATTGTCCCCAATTATTGCAGAGTGCCACAGCATTGTCCCCCAATGGTTGCAGAGTGCCACAGCATTGTCCCCAATGATTGCAGAGTGCCCACAGCATTGTCCCCCAATGATTGCAGAGTGCCACAGCATTGTCCCCAATGATTGCAGAGTGCCCACAGCATTGTCCCCAATGATTGCAGAGTGCCACAGCATTGTAACCCAATGATTGCAGAGTGCCCACAGCATTGTACCCCAATGTTTGCAGAGTGACACAGCATTGTACCCCAATGATTGCAGAGTGCCACAGCATTGTCCCCCAATGATTGCAGAGTGCCACAGCATTGTACCCCAATGATTGCAGAGTGCCCACAGCATTGTACCCCAATGATTGCAGAGTGCCACAGCATTGTACCCCAATGATTGCAGAGTGCCACAGCATTGTCCCCCAATGATTGCAGAGTGCCACAGCATTGTACCCCAATGATTGCAGAGTGCCACAGCATTGTACCCCAATGATTGCAGAGCGCCACAGCATTGTCCCCCAATGATTGCAGAGCGACACAGCATTGTACCCCAATGATTGCAGAGCGCCACAGCATTGTACCCCAATGATTGCAGAGTGCCACAGCATTGTACCCCAATGATTGCAGAGTGCCCACAGCATTGTCCCCCAATCAATGCAGAGACCAGCGTGCGTGCTCCCTTCAATCCAATGCACTTACCTGGCGGCGGCTTCTCCCCTCCTCGATACTTCGTCCTCTTCTGCGGCAGCGGGAAGGTGAGCGGCTTCTCCCTCGTCTCAACCTCTCCTCTGCGGCGGGAACTGGCGGGAAGGTGAGCGGCGGTGACTGACTGACGCATGCACCGGCACCGCCCCCATTGCGACATCAGCGATCGTTTGTCCTGGATGATGATTGGTCCAGGCTGGAGACTGGACCAATCACAGCCAGGATATCACGAAGGTGGGGGTGGCCAAGCGCTCTTTCCTGCGCCCAGGTTACGCCCCCAGAAGGCAGCCAATCGGCGCCTCTTCTGGGTCGTAAACCCCACCCCCCTTTAGCCACCACATAGGCCGGCGAACCGATTTTTTTTTTTCATAACTTTATTGTTCTTTTTGTCATTTATTTTTTTTCCTTTTTTTTTAGGGGGGGCAGCGCCCTGGCGCCCCCAATGCACGGGCCGCCACTGATTAGATGGGAAACCTTAAAGACCACAACATACAGGGGTACACAATGTACTAACAGACACACACATCATAGGTTGAACTGGATGGACTGATGTCTTTTTTTCAACCTCACAAACTATGTAACTATGTAAGGACCGCTGAGCAGTGTGTGAGCAGAGCCGGAGACCAACCGGCGCAGGGATAGATCCGCTGTAGTTCCGGTGTGATGACGTAAACCGGAAGGCGCCACTTGTGGGGAGGAACCAGGGACCCAGGTGGAAGGCAGTCTATCTTGTTGCCATGACTACATGTTTTGCGCCATGCGCTTTATCAAGTCATCTTGATAAACTGACTTGATGAAGCGCATGGCACAAAACATGTAGTCATGGCAACAAGATAGACTGCGTTCCACCCTGGTCCCTGGTTCCTCCCCACAAGTGGCGCCTTCCGGTTTACGTCATCACACCGGAACTACAGTGGAGATAATCTATCCCTGTGCCGGTTGGTCTCCGGTTCTGCTCACACACCGCTCAGCGGTCCTTGGTGATTGATCTCCCAGCACTCACGTTGCTCGCTGCCGGTGCCCTTGTCTACCCTCAGTCCAGTGTGATTCTTTTTTACTGGACATTCACCTGGCTTTTTGTCCTTTGCATCCCGGTATTTCTATGCGCTGCCTTTTTCATGTACTTGTAAAGCAGCGCATGCACACAGACTTAATGTCCTGAATGAAGGTCATGTGCGTTTGAGACATTACGTCTATGTGTATATGCTACTTTACTCTAATAGCAACGAATAGCTGCATGCAGACACCTTTACCCATTCATGTCTGTGTACGCAGTTCCAAGACGTCCTGGGCACCAGAAATACACAGAGTATTAATGCTGCACAGGCAAATGCGCCCATGTGCATTCACTATATCTGGCCTCCCACAGAACATGGAAATGCAATTAATAACAGTTGACGCTATATAAATCCTGTATACTATTAATAATATAATTTTAATAAACATAAACTGCTAAATTCCTTTTCTCATCAGCAGTATATACTGTAGCAGTCTTGTGACTATCAGTGTCCGGCCGAGCACTGGTTAAAGCTTGTAGGAAGAGATTTTCATTCTCCTCTGACTGTCCTATGAGGCTGCATGATTCCTGACCCTCTGTCTGGACAGTGCTGATTGGCCCTGTGCTGATCACATGCACTCCCCCCCCCCCCCCAAAAAAAAAAACTTTTTCAGCAAAACACACCAAACTGAGCATGTGCAGAGTGACTCCAAGCCTCTTTTCTATCAGGAGATGATTTGGGGACAGTGGAAGGATCAGAGAAGACAGGATCAAACAGCCTTTTTACACAATGTGCAGAATTACCCCTTAGATTCCACAGTGTTTATAACAAGCATGCTTTACTGCATATACAGACTGATTTACTGTTGTGGGGTTAGTAACACTAATCATCTTCCCTCTGGTTTGCACCCACATCGATATCCAGCCAGGGAATGTACTGTATATTTTCCCTAAGAAGGATAGGATTTTATAGATGTGGTTATTGATACTGTATGTAAGACCTGATATTGGTAAAATATAGTAAAGATTTATGATCTAGTATCTGTCTCTCCAGTTTCTGAATGCCCTGGACTAGTTTAATGTTAGAGCTATTTTGGTGTCATCTGTGGGCTGTGAATTTTGTGTTCTGTTACAGCAGAGTGTGGAAACGATCGGCTCTAAACAGATTGAGTTGGAAAAATTCAAGTTGGTTCATGCAGAGGGATATGCATATGGCGGAAATGGAATTTGGCTGGGAACATTTCATCTGACATGACAAAATAAAAAATTATTAACCTGTCAGAAATGTTGTAACATGTTTCACAATTAGTGAACGACTGTCAAGAAAAAGTAAGAAATCTAAAATTAAACCAAAAGATTCAAGCTGAACTAAATGGTGATATTAGGTCCATTTTAAAAAAGAATTCCAGGTATGGGTATTTTTATATAGTGGCATTGCTCCAGCTTGGACCAATGTAACTTTGCATATACCATACCTTTGGATCCCTCTAGACCGCTACTCCAATGATCTCCACTAGCTTCCAGATCCCATGC
Organism: Pelophylax lessonae; assembly: GCF_965119305.1. Taxonomy (NCBI): domain Eukaryota; kingdom Metazoa; phylum Chordata; class Amphibia; order Anura; family Ranidae; genus Pelophylax; species Pelophylax lessonae. Next base: position 639,613,096 of record NC_138769.1, on the reverse strand, counting down.
CAAGTGGCAGCCCTGCTGCAATGTGAACACAACAGGTTGTCTGATCAGCACGGGCGCCATATAGGAATCACTTTGCATTCTATCATGGTATGCAAAGCGTTCTCTTATTGGACAAGGAAGAGAGGCGGAATGGTGACTTCACACTCTCCAGCTTATTTAATCAGAGAATACTACCTTGTCCAATCAGAGAATGCTTTGCATTCTGCCAAAGGACTTGTAATGCAAAGCATTCTCCATCCAATGCACCTCACCAGTGCGTGCCCATTCAATGCAGTCTACAATGAAGAGAGAGGAGAGCCGCTGGATTACATAGAGCGGGGATCTCCTGCTTACCCGGCAACCTCTGTCATAGAGAATCCTGCCTCCTGGATCCTATGACAGAATACACCAATGTGCTGTCTATCATAGGAGCCTGTCCAGGAGGCAGGGCTTCGTATGACAGAGGCCACCGGGTAAGCAGGAGATCCCCGCTCTGGTTGTAATCTGACGGCGCTCGCCCCCCCCCCTCCTCCTCCCCTCCCCTCTGAGGCAGCCTCTGCTTACAGTTAGTTGGAAACCACTGTGGCCGTGCCCCCGACTCGACTTCCGTCCTCCCCAGCAAAAACAAAAAAATTGTCGGTCGGCAGTGGGCCGCATTGCCTGCAGTTCCGGGCTGCATGCGGCCCGCGGGACGCAGGTTGGACATGCCTTATAGATAAATTTTAAAGTGGACCCAAACCCAACCTCTAAAATATATGGAAACCTTTTATGTGGTAATCTAATTTTAAAGGTTGTATTCAGTATGTATGGTCCTGCTTTGTCACATATGCGTCCCCGGTGGAGACTTCAATCGATGCTAACACACATGGTGCAAGCAGGGTGCGGGTCCAAAGCAATGATATGCAGCTGATCAGAGATGTATAGTAACTAAGTAGAACTACTTCATTACTGTACTTAAGTACCGAAATGCGGTATCTGTACTTTCCTGGAGTAGAATTTTTTTCTCCTACTTCCACTTTTACTTCACTACATTTTTTCGATGATTTCAATACTTCTACTCTGATATTTTTTTTTTTGTGCTGCATAGTTACTCGTTACAATTATAAAAATGACCACTGCCAGAACAGTAGATGACAGGTTTCATGAAGCTCAAAACATGTGTCAGCGCATACAAAAATAAATGCTACTGTATGTATAAATAAAAGCTGCATTTGAAATAATAAAAAACAATATGATGTTCAAACTTTTGACTTCTTTCTTTACTAACTACATAACACAGTACTTGTACTTTTACTTTCAGTACTTGAGTAGCAAAATTAAAAAAAAAAAAAACTACTTGCAATACTTAAGTACAAAAAATGTTGAATACTTTAGTACTTCTACTCAAGTCACTTTTTGATCGAGCACTTCTACTTCTACTCAAGTCACTTTTTGATCGAGCACTTGTACTTTTACTCAAGTATGGGTTATGCTGGAGTGAGTGCATTTAGGCAAGAAATGATGTAAAAGAGCCTGGAGGAGATCAGTAGCACTAAGATATAAAAACATAAAAACAGTATTTAATATTTAATGCAAATAAAAACATGTCATCCAATTAGAGCTTCCATTTACTTTACCTTCTTGCTGGCTACATAATGCATATTTGCTTTACCACCCATAGATATGCGCCCACAGGGGCAGGAGGTTGTGTGCTTATAGATGTACTGACAGCTCTCAGTCTAGGCTTTTGATTGGGAGCCAGCGGGACGGGCTCCTGATCATGTGACACAGTGAGAGTCAATTGCTGAGGTCACATGATTCAGAAGGCTTCCTCTCGGGCATTAACCACTTTAAGACCGGAAGGATTTTCCCCCTTCCTGACCAGGCCCTATTTTGCGATTCGGCACTGCGTTAGTTTAACCACTTAAGCCCCGGAAGATTTTACCCCCTTCCTGACCAGGGGGTTTTTTGCGATTTTTTACTGCGTGACTTTGACAGACAATTGCGCGGTCGTTCGATGCTGTACCTAAACGAATTTCACGTCCTTTTTTCCCCACAAACAGAGCTTTCTTTTGGTGGTATTTGATCACCTGTGCGATTTTTTGATCATGCGCTATAAACAAAAAAAGAGCGTAATTTTTGCAAAAATAACAATATTTTTCACTTTTTTTTATATGAAATTCCCCCCCCCCCAAAAAATGTAAAAATCAAAATTTTTTAACATTTTCAGCCAAATTGTTTTACGCTACATATGTTTGGTAAAAAAAAAAAATCGCAAAAAGCGTATTTTGATTGGTTTGCGCAAAAGTTATCGCGTTTACTAACAAAGGGAAAGATTTTTGTCATTTTTGGTGTTTTTTTTTTTAACGAGTAATGGCGGCGATCTGCGATTTTTTTTTGCGGTACTGCGACATTGCGGCGGACAGATCGGACCCTTGACTGACATTTTTGACACTTTTGGGGGTACTCGTGACATTACTGCAGTAATCAGTGCTATATATATGCACTGTTACTGCAAAAATGACACTGGCAGGGAGGGGGTTAACTGTATTGGACAGGGAGGGGTTAAGTGTGTCCTAGGGGCGTGATTCTAACTGTAGGGGGACAGGTCTATTGGTGTAAAAACAAAGATCAACGGTTCTACGTAGTAGAACCATCTGATCTTAATTTTTACACAGGGGAGAATGACAGGCGGCTTGTTTACATAAGCCGCTCTGTCTTTCTCCCGCTGTACCGACGATCGTAGTGTGACCGGCGGACATCGGGTCCGCCGGTCACACACCCGCACTCCTCTGTGAACGAGCCGAGGCGGGCGCGCGCCTCGGCGGGCGTGCGCTCGCCCGCTATTGGCTCTAAAAGGAGTGACAGGCGAGCGACGTAGACCTACGTCACTCTGCCTGGCCGGGGCTGACTGCCGCAGTAAATATACTGTGAGCAGTCGGCAACCGGTTAACGGACAATTGCGCGTTCGTGCAACGCTGTACCCAAATAAAATTGATGTCCTTTTTCCCCACAAATATAGCTTTATTTTTGTGTTATTTGATCACCTGTGCGATTTTTATTTTTTGCGCTATAAACAAAAAAAGAGCGACGATTTTGAAAAAAAACAATATTTTTCACATTCTGCTACAGTATATGACATTCTCAAAAAAAATAAAAAAAAATGTAAAAATCAAAATTTAACATTTTAGGCCAATTTGTTTTTTTGCTACATATATTTGCTAAAAAAAAAATCAAAATAAGCGTATTTTGATCGGTTTCCACAAAAGTTATCACGTCTACTAACTACGGGAGAGATTTACCGTATGTCATTTTTGTTGTTTTTTTTTTACTAGTAATAGCGGCAAATTTTTGCGGGACTGCGACATTGCAGCGGACAAATCGGACCCCTGACTGACATTTTTGGCACTTTTGGGGGTACCAGTGACATTACTACAGTAATCAGTGTTAAAAATATGCACTGTTACTGTAATAATGACATTGGCAGGGAAGGGGTTAACATTATGGGTGATCAAGGGGTTAAATGTGAGCCTAGGGGAGTTATTCTAACTGTGGGGGGGGGGGGGGGGGGAGTGTCTTCCGAAATGACCATAGAGACATGTGATTCTATATAGAAGGATCACAGGAGCTCTGTGATCATTCCAGGGAGAAGAACGGTCAGTTGTGTTTACAACAGCTGTCCATCCTTCTCTCTCAGCGGGGAACGATCGCGGGTGTCAGGCAGCAATCGGAGGCTCCTCCCTGCTGCATTGGCTTCCCCGGTGATGAGCGGGGGTGGGAGCGCACCGCCGGTAGCGCGCGCTCGCCCCCTAGCCTCCCGAGAGCGAGCCTGGGTGCGGCTGCCTGCCCCAGTACATCTGCGGCGGGTGGTCGTAAAAGCGGTTAAATCCCACCTAAAGGCCTGGAATGTTATCAGCTGCACCAATACTGAGGATTTTTTAAGTTATTTATCAACTCTTTCCCAGTTATCCTGCGTTGTATCACTTGCCCCTCCCTTTTCAAGGGAAGCTCTCATGCCTTGCATTGTATTGTAACTATACTTTCTCCCTTTTTATTCTATAGCATTGCTCAAACTATTGGTGCTAAACAAATCCTGTATAATAATAACTTACCTGGTGATATACATTATAGACCTGACAGGATTTCCCACAAAACAACTTAATCCAATAGAGTTGTATAGTACCTGTCAAGACAGAAATATGGGAGGTGCCACTCCCTTTAATTCCTCTGGAACCCTCAGCCATTCATTAAAAGCTGTGGGCGTGTTACCAAGGGGTGCATTTATAAATAAATTCTGCATAGATGTTCATCTATTGAAACTGCATAGAAATCTGTTCTATGTGAACATACGTAAGATTAAAAAAACAAACTGTGAATCTGAAAAATCTAGGAAAATTATTCTCACTAGATGGAGCTGAGGAGCATAATTATTTCCTTTTGATACTCAGTGCCATCTAGTGGCCATAATTTTCCCTTGTATCTTGTCTTTTTTCAATGAACAACATTCGATCTGCAGAGAATGTAGCCGGAGAATATTTGTTTTTGCTACATTGGCATAGAACAAATTGAGCCCTCGGTCACACCAGTACGACTTCAGGCACGACATACGATTTACAAATTGTATCTGAAGTAGCACCTAATATATTTCTATGGCAGTGTCTGAATAGATGCAATTTCAAAGTACCATTCAAGAAGTAGTTCATGTATTACTTTTTTAGGACTTCAGCACCATTTCACCTGCAAATCGTGCCTGTGTCCTTATCAGCACCAAGTGAGCCTGAAAGAAGTGAAAGATTAACCCTTTGCTATTTAAGCTTCTGTATATACCATCACTATTCCTCCCTGTGACATGGACAGACCCTCTCAAAAGGTAGCACTGAAGTCGTATAAAATCGTTAAAAAGAAGAAGTAGTGTTGAAGTCAGACTTTATATCGCGCTACTTTAACCACTTTACCACCGGAGGATTTTGCTGTCTTCCGTCCAGGCCACTTTTTGCGATTCGGCGCTGTGCGACTTCAACTGACAATTGCGCGGTCGTGCGACGCCGTACCCAAACGAAATCTACGTCCTTTTTTTCCCACAAACAGAGCTTTCTTTTGGTGGTATTTGATCACCTGTGCGATTTTTACTTTTTGCGCTATAAACAAAAAAATAGCGTTTATTTTGAAAAAATAACAATATTTTTAACATTTTTTTTATATGAAATTCCCCCCAAAAAAGATGTAAAAACCAATTTTTTTAAAATTTTTTGGCCAATTTGTTTTCTGCTACCTATGTTTGGTAAAAAAAAATCGTAATAAGCGTATTTTGATTGGTTTGCGCAAAAGTTATTGCGTTTACTAACAAAGGGAAAGATTTCTGTCATTTTTGGTGTTTTTTTTTAACGCGTAATGGCGGCGATCTGCGATTTTTTTTTGCGGGACTGCGACATTGCGGCGGACAGATCGGACCCTTGACTGACATTTTTGACACTTTTGGGGGTACCAGTGACATTACTGCAGTAATCAGTGCTATATATATGCACTGTTACTGTAAAAATGACACTGGCAGGGAAGGGGTTAATTTTATTGGAGAGGGAGGGGTTAATGTATGCCTGGTGCTTACTGACGTGTAGGGGGGGAGGTGACTGAGTGAGTCATGGACAGATCGGATGTCCAGCTATGCTGAACACTCCGATCTGTCACTCCCTGTCACTATGGAGATCCGCCCGCTTGTGTTTACACAGGCGGGCGGATCTCCACACTAGATCCCCGGCGATCGGGGCAGAGCAGCGGCGATCGCCGCTGCTCCTCCCCTGGCCCGACTCCCGCTGTGAATGAAAACAGCGGGAGCGAGCCTCCGGCGGCGCGCAAGCGCCGCCCAGAAGGGGGAGTGTCTGACGACGTAGTACTACGTCGTCAGACGACAACGAGCCAGTCTGCCGCAGTAATATTACTGTGGGCGGAGGTAAAGTGGTTAAATTGTACCCAGTGTGACCGCTGGCCCGACTCCCGCTGTGAATGAAAACAGCGGGAGCGAGCCTCCGGCGGCGCGCAAGCGCCGCCCAGAAGGGGGAGTGTCTGACGACGTAGTACTACGTCGTCAGACGATAACGAGCCAGTCTGCCCCAGTAATATTACTGTGGGCGGAGGTAAAGTGGTTAAATTGTACCCAGTGTGACCGCAAGCTTACATGCAGTTTCGATGGATGAACACTATGGGGTGAATTTTTATAAAATGTGTCACCAAACAATAAGCTTTCTAGGTGATTTTCACATTAATTCTTAAAGGGTAAGGTCACCTTTTCACAAAAAATGAAAATGTGAACTAATTCCATAATGCTGGCAATGGCAAGCACTAATTGGTCATGTGACTGTGCTAACCAATGAGAAGCACTTCTTTCTTGTGGAACACCTTACCAGAAGAAGAAGCCTGAGATGTGCTTTTCATTGCCAGTACGGTCGTGTGGCCGTGCTGACCAATGAACACTTTGAGTTGTGTATATGATGTATAGACTACTATACTGGCAGCACGGGGCATCACAATTGCAGGGTGTGAAGAGGTGGTCAGAATCTTTGTAGCAGTGTTAATTTTGGCAGCAAATTTCAATTTAGTTTTAGTCTTAGTCTTAGGAATAAAATTACATTTTAGTTTTAGTCCCATTTTAGTCTTCTGCAAGTGTTTTAGTTTTAGTCGTATTTAGTCGACTAAATCTCCAGTACATTTTAGTCGACTAAAACTCATTTTAGTCATCTAAAATCAAATGGGTGTAGTTCAATTCTAATTTGTAATGCATTATTTAAGCATTTCTCTACAATTTCAAAACTCATATACTACTGCTGGAATGTAATGCTGCACAGTGCTAGATAGTGGTCTCAGGTCTGAAGGATGGCCTGCAATATGCACTGTGCCCTGGATGTCGGTGGTCAGAGAGGAGGCTTGTTGTAATGCTGCACAGTGCTGGATGGTGGTCTCAGGTCTGAAGGATGGGCTGGCCTCAGCGGCCTGTAATGCACAGTGCCCTGGATGCCAGTGGTCTGAGGGGAGGCAGTAATGGCTGGCATGCTGTAATTATAACACACTCACTCAGTGCCAAAGGGTGTTCTGTGTGCTCTGCTCTCTGCTCTGGATGTGGGTGGTTGTCTTGTGAGTCTGGACTCCAGAGGCATGGCTGTATGCACAGTGCTGCAGTGCTCTGGACTCTTGCAGTCATCACGTCACGGGGCACACAGTCGCTTGCTTGCTGGGAGCGGAAGCAGGCGGAGCTCAGTGAAAACCGGAAGTTGGGTAAACGTCCCTTCCTCACATTCTCGTTTCGTTTTCATTCGTTAACGAAAATGGATATGATTTTCATCATAGTTTTCGTCAGTTGACGAAAATGTGCTACACTTTGTTTCATTTTAGTCACTGTAAAAATGCAGTTGACGAAAATTGTGACGAAAACGTTTTCGTCGATGAAATTAACACTGCTTTGTAGTTAGTTCACCTTTAAATTTTTTGTGAATTGGTGAACTTATTATTTAACCACTTAACGACTGCCTACCACAGATTTACTGCGTCAGGCAGCCGCTCCTGGGCAAAGCGACGTAGGTCTACGTCGCTTGCTCTCAGGAGGCTAGGGGGCGAGCGCGTGCAGCCGGCAGCGCGCTCCCGCTCGTCAGCGGGGAAGCCAAAGCGTGTGTCAGGTGGCTCCGATTACCGCCTGACACCCACGATCGTTCCCTGCTGAGAGAGAAGGACGGTCGGCTGTTGTAAACACACCCGACCGTCCTTCTCCCTGAAATGATCATAGAGCTCATGTGATCCTTCTATATAGGATCATATGTCTCTATGGTCATTTCAGAAGCCACGCCCCCCACAGTTCCCTGCCAGTGTCATTATTACAGTAACCGTGCATATTTTTAGCACTGATTACTGTAGTAATGTCACTGGTCCCCCCAAAAATGTCAAAAATTTCAGCCAGGGGTCCAATCTGTCCGCTGCAATGTCGTAGTACCGCTAAAAATCGCAGATTGCCGCCATTACTAGTAAAAAAAAAAAAGAAAACAATAAAAATGACATAAATCTTTCCCGTAGTTAGTAAACGCGATAACTTTTGCGCAAACCAATCAAAATACGCTTAATGCAATATTTTTTACCAAAAATATGTATCAGAAAACAAAATTGGCCTAAAATGTTAAACAATTTTGATTTTGAAATTTTTTTTTTTTTTTGAGAATGTCATATAGCAGAACGTGAAAAATATTGTTTTTTTTTTTTATAGCGCAAAAACTAAAAATCACACAGGTGATCAAATACCACCAAAAGAAAGCTCTATTTGTGGTAAAAAAGGACGTACATTTTGTTTGGATACAGCATCGCACGACAGCGCAATAGTCCATTAAAGTAACGCAGTGCCGAATCCCAAAATAGGGCCTGGTCATTAAGGGGGCAAATCCTTCCGGTCTTAAAGTGGTTAAAGAAATCTTTCAGCAAGGACACTCATGACATTATTTGACACAAATACAAGTCTGACCTCTAGTGGCTGCAATGTGAATATAAAATACTGTCATTAAAATCAGACCTAATAAACAGAAAACTTTCAAAATGTTTTTAGATAAATGTTACATTAGGAAGAAAAAATGAATACAAATTGAAAATGCAGTATATGATACCGTTAATAATCCCCTGTGATATTAAGCATTGATCGTAAAAGGCTGGCAGGCTAATCCCATCCTAAGTGCAGAAGCATTTTGTCTCTAACCCTGATATTCCCAACAGACAATCTGCCGCCTGATACAAGCAGTCTTTTATACACTATCTCTGTCCATGCTCTGAGGATTATGTTTCATTGCCTTAAACCACAATCTCTCTGTTTTATACTGAGCCATGAAACATGTAATGAAACGGTTACAGTAAGGTGGAGTGATCAGAAGCCCACAGGATCGCACACACCGCCGTCTGATAAAATAAATCTATCTTGTATCCTTGCGATTAGATTGTCTGCCTCTTGGAGCCAGATATTTCCTAGAGATTTGCATTGAAATTGTTATGCAAATTACTCTGCAGCAATCACACTATCAGCCTCAGCCTTGATTCATACAGTGCGCTTGATATGGCACTAAACCCACAGAGACCAAATGAATCTGGACCATCTGTGCTGCAAATGCCACTGGGACAAAAAGCTTCTCTCCAGATCCTCTCATTGCTTTCATAAACTCAATTTACAAGAGCAAGGAAAATATAGATGAAAAATCACTCCACAAGATATTTCTTGCTTTGTTTTTTAATATATATTTTTGTACTCAAAGTTATTTTTTCCAATTTGGGGTTAGTCTTATAGTCTTGTATTTCCTCGGTGTATTTGTCATATATGTTGAGTGGAGGACCTGCCAAAAATATATTAGAAAGAGGACTCTGTATTAAGCACTCCATTCTTATACAGGCACATCTCATAAAATTAGAATATCATCAAAAAGTTAATGTATTTCAGTAATTCAATTAACCACTTTACCACCGGAGGATTTTGCTGTCTTACGTCCAGGCCACTTTTTGTGATTCGGCACTGTGCGACTTTAACTGACAATTGCGCGGTCATGCAACGCCGTTCCCAAATGAAATTTACGTCCTTTTTTTCCCACAAACAGAGCTTTCTTTTGGTGGTATTTGATCAGCTGTGCGATTTTTACTTTTTGCGCTATAAACAAAAAAAAGCGGAAATTTTGAAAAAATAACAATATTTTTCACATTTTTTTATATGAAATTCCCCCCAAAAAAATTTAAAAATCTAAATTTTTTATCATTTTTGGCCAATTTGTTTTCTGATACATATTTTTGGTAAAAAAAAAATCGCAATAAGCGTGTTTTGATTGGTTTGCGCAAACGTTATTGCGTTTACTAACTAAGGGAAAGATTTCTGTCATTTTTGGTGTTTTTTTTTTTTAAGGAGTTTTTTTGCGGGACTGCGACATTTGCGGCGGACAGATCGGACCCTTGACTGACATTTTTGACACTTTTGGGGGTACCAGTGACATTACTACAGTAATCAGTGCTATAAATATGCACTGTTATTGTAAAAATGACACTGGCAGGGAAGGGGTTAATTTTATTGGAGAGGGAGGGGTTAATGTATGCCTGGTGCGTACTGACATGTGTGGGGGGAGCTATGCTGAACCCTGCAATCTGACCCTGCCTGTCACTTAGGAGATCCGCCCACTTTGTTTACACAAGCGGGCGGATCTCCAAACTCGATTCCCCGACCATCAGGGAAGAGCGCCGCCCACAAGGGGAGGAGTCCAGCGACGTAGGTCTATGTCGCTGGACGATAACGAGCCACATTGCCGCAGTAGCAGCAATGTGAGCGGTCGCTATGAGGTTAAAATCATGAAACTCATATTTTATATAGATGCATTACACATGGAGTGATATTTTTCAAGTATTTCTTTCTTTTAATTTTGTAGATTATAGCATACAGCTAGTGAAAACCCAACATTCAGTATCTCAGAAAATTAGAATATTACATAAGACCAATAAAAAAAAAGATTTTTTATGCAGATATGTTGGCTTACTAAAAAGTATGTCCATGTAGTCCATGTACAGTATAGTATGCACTACTTGGTCAGGGCTCCTTTTGCATGAAATACTGCATCAATGCGGCGTGGCATGTAGGCGATCAGTCTGTGGCACTGCTGCTGTGGTGTTATGGAAACCCAGGTTTGGTAGCAGCCTTCAGCTCATCTACATTAATGGTTCTGGTGCCTCTCATCTCCCTCTTGACAATACCCAACAGATTATCTATGGGGTTCAGGTCAGGCGTGTTTGCTGGCCAATCAAGCACCGTGATATCATGATCCAAGTATTGGTACTTTTGTCAGTGTGGACAGGTGCCAAGTCCTGCTGGAAAATGAAATCAGCGTCTACATAAAGCTGGTCAGCAGAGGGAAGTATGAAGTGCTCTACAATTTCCTGGTAGAGGGCTGCGCCGACTTTGAACTTAATAAAACACAGTGGACCAACACCAGCAGATGAATGGCTCCCCAAATTATCATTGACAGTGGAAACATAACACTGGACCTCATGCAACTTGGATTCTGTGCCTCTCCACTCTTCCTTTTAGTCTCTAAGACCTTAATTTCCAAATTAAATGCAATTCAGTAGGCTGAACGAAGAAAAAAACCTGACAGATCCCCGCATCTACACAATGTGTGGTACAAGGATCTCTTCCTCTGAACGATTGTATTCTGACATGGGGGACTCTCACCCATCAGAAAACACTGATCAGTGCTGCAGCTTTTGGATGAAAGCACTGATCAAATTCTGGTTTTCCAGCATAACCATTTGACAGAAGACCGGCTTCTAATGAACAGACAGGGGTACATTTACCCCTTCCCTTGGTAAGATTATCTTGTTGTTGTTGATTCTCTCATGAATCATTTCTCTGCTGGACCCCAGGGTGACATTTTTTTACTCATTGAGGTTTTGTTCATTGACCAACAACAGCATCAATTTTATATTGGTAATTGCTCATTTGTCTCATTGACATGCGGATGGATCAATTGTAGTGGATTTCTCGGGAGACTCTTTTATGGTCCTTCACTTGTTCTTTTGAGCATCTTTTTCAGCATTCCAGACAATTATTGTTTATTGGTTATCCATTATGGCATTTGTGTTGGGGGACTCTCTAGATGAAGAGATCCGCTCAGTGTTTAATAGGGAGACTAGCACAGATGGGAACTCTGATGATGCCCTCAAGTCTCTGTTCAGGGAGCATAAACAGTTGACCTTGCGCTCGTTAAACAGAAAGTGGGACATCCTATCATTGGAGTCCTACATCAGCCAGGGAATCATACCAAGAGGCCTTAGGGAGAGAGTAATCCCAGCTGTGCATCTCCACACTGATAGGCTCTTGGAGAAATGGAGGGCCCAATGTATCTCCCATGGCATTGAGATTATGAAGCTCATCGTTGAAGAGGAAAAGCTCCAACTTAGAGACTTGGAGGATGAAATTAGTGAAACAAAAGAAAAACTGGAACCCCTTAAAAATTTAGATGAGTTTGGTAAATTCAATGATCAACTTAAAAAAGAGATTGATAAATCTCAGAAAAACCTTAGAAATACTAAGCAGTCTAAATTTCAAAGGGATTTAACGGACTGGTCTAAGGGCGAGCTTTTGGCCTTAGCGGGCGAAACAGGAGGAGCCGTTCTAGACGTAGGAAGAACACTATTAGAAGTAGGTCCAATACAAGGTCTGGCCTCTCTGGTAGTGATGATGAGGAGGATAGATCTGTCCGTTTTTTAGGGCAGGGGACTTTGGAAGAAGACGACTCACCACCTCCACCAAGAGGAATACTGAAAACAAACAATCTTCCCCTAAAAAAAGGCGTAAAAGGAGGAGGAAGCGTAGAAACGGGATCACAACGGGAAACCAGGGCACGGACCAAAAGAACCTAAAGGTAACTGTCCCTGTCATTGACCAGGCCCCGTCAGTCGAGGCCCCTGTCCAAAATGACTGTAAAGTTGTTAATTTGTCCAATTTCCCGCTTTGTGATTCGCATGTTTCGCTTCTACAAAAAGGTCTATCTTTCTCCCCTACCTCAAAAATGGACCACTTTGATGTCTATAAGGATATCTGTTTATTCCTTAGAAAGGTTTACCTCTCATCACTGTTTTCCCAAGAACATGACGAAGTGGCTAATGATCATAAGCCACTTGATCCCTGTGATAAAGAGGCATTAGAGATCCTTGAGTCTTTGCTTAATGAGAATATCGATGATCCGCTGGATGAGGAATTGATTTCTGGTCCCTCCCGTAGGAAATGTAAGTTACAAATTAGGTCCACCATCATGCCTAAGTTCACCACTAACAAGTGGCTTAGCACCTTCCTTATGCTAGTGGAGGAAGATTTAACCAAATTAGATTGGAGTCTCCCGGCCCTTGATAATCTATCTCCCGACGAAAGATTAGCCCTAGACGATCTTAGGAAAGCAGAGGGGATTGTTATAAAGAAGAGCGATAAGGGTGGCAATGTGGTACTCCTGTCTGAGACTAGCTATGAGGCTGAGGTTTGTCGGTTACTCTCAGACAGCAGTACCTATAAAAAGTTAGACTTCAACCCCTTCCCACAGCTGGCTGCTGAGATTCACATCAAGTTGTCCCTGGCCAACTTAATCACCAAGTCCGAGAAGGTTTACCTTGAAACTCCCAACTATAATCTACCGACTTTCTATATTCTTCCGAAACTTCATAAGGATTTTTATAATCCCCCTGGTCGCCCGATTGTTTCGGCAGTGGGAGGACCTCTTGAGAAACTCGGTAGATACCTGGATTCATTCATTAAGGACTTGGTGATTGACTTGCCCTCATACGTTAGGGACACCGGTGATGTCTTGCAAAAGATTTGTGACATTGAGGTCCCCGATGGTGCTATCCTGGTCGGGATAGACGTTGAATCATTGTATACCTCAATCCCTAATGAATGGGGAATTCTAGCTGTCCATTATTTCCTTGAGCAAAAATACTACCAATTCGTGGGCCCAAAATGAATTCCTTATTGAAATTCTTGATTTTGCGTTAACTAACAACTTCTTCCAGTTTCTGGGCGGCAACTTCCAGCAAATACGAGGGACCGCGATGGGAGCCCCCTGGGCCCCATCTTATGCTTGCCTCCATTTAGGCCTGTGGGAGGAGGAAACCGTATATGCTTCCTTGATGTACCTCAGCCATGCTAAGACATGGCTGAGGTACATTGACGACATATTGGTTTTATGGACTGGATCTAGGAGTGAATTGGATGAGTTCATTTTTGAACTCAATTCCAACCCAAGGAACATTAGACTTACTTACACGGCAGACCTCTCTGAAATTTCCTTCCTTGATCTCAAAATTAGGATAGACCAAGGCCGTCTTTCGACCTCTACATTCAGAAAGGAGACTGCCGCAAATACCTTACTGAGGGCAGATAGCCACCACCCCAAGTCCCCGATTCGTGGTATTCCGGTAGGGCAGTTCATCAGAGTTAGGCGTAACTGCTCTGATTCAGCCGAATACCACCAGGAGGCTGCTAAATTGTACTCTAGATTTCGTGAAAAAGGTTACTCTCACAGAATTCTTAGACGTGCTAAAAGATTAGCTGGAAAGCGCACACGCCATGAAATCCTTAATTCCACACATAAACAACAACCTAAACCGAACAATCATCCAAGACTGATTACCAAATTTAGTGGTCAATGGAATGAGGTAAAAAACATCTTAGAAAATCACTGGCATATTTTGCGAAGGGCCGGAAAAATAGGAGATATAGTAGGACCTAGGCCTCTGATGGTGGCCAAAAGAGCGAGTAACCTGGGTAATTACCTGGTTCACTCGGAATTTCAAAAGAAAACGAAACACTCCTGGCTTACAGACCTCCCCCCACTTAAGGGGATGTTTCCCTGTGGCCATTGCGGCATTTGTGGGTTTGTGGAGAAAACCAACATCTTTACAAACTCAGGAGGGACCAGAACTTTCCTCATCCAGCGGTTCATAAACTGTAGTACAACTAGAGTCCTTTATTCTATCCAATGCCCCTGCAACAAACTCTATGTGGGCAAAACGAAGCGGCAGCTTCGTGTGAGAATCAATGAACATCTCAAAAGCATTAGACTAAAGGAAGACACCCCTCTTGCGCCCCACTTCGAGGAGCAACACAATGGGGACCGTAAAGGCCTAAAAGTAAAGGGTTTTTTTGCTCTTGATCTCCCACCTAGGCGGGGGGATTACGACAAAATCCTCCTTCAAAGGGAAAAAGCCTGGATTTTTCGCCTCAGTACTCTTGCCCCCAATGGCCTTAAATACTGAGTGTAGTCTTAAAGTTTTTCTGGATCAAAAATAACCTGTATTGACTATATAAACTAGGGCGTAGCATATCATTAATCCCTGGATATATACCAGTGGTAACTATTGTGATATGTATTGTTGTTTCACCTTTTTAGGTGGATACCCAGGTGCAAATTACAATCATTAGTATCCCTGTAATATCCCTGGAGTACAATTTGGGGTTATAATATTGCTAAACACCATTAGAGATTGTCACTTCCGTTCCATCCCTTTATTTGTTTTGTGCTTCTTTATGCCTCCACAACACATCTGCCACTTTTTTAATTTGGAGTGGTTTTTTGTCACTCATGATGATAGTTAGTCAGTTTGTTCTGTCCTCTCCTTATGCCCAGTTCTTTACCTGTCTGGAATGCTGGAACTCTTATGGCCATAACTGTATATTAAGCTATATAGTTTATCTATGCTTTTCTGTACTAATTAATTTGTCTTCCTTTAGTGTTGAGCTCTCCCGTGTCCACTAGGGGTCTCCTGTAGCATGACGACACGTCAGCAGGAAGCCTGATTGCCTCTGACCAATGGCTCTTGAGCTTCCGGTATTAAAGGACTGACGTGATTGACGCCAGTTACGCCCTGAAGAAGCGTGCTGCGTCACGCGAAATGCAGCGACGTCACGTGCTGCTGCGCTGCGGACTCCACCCTCCACCCTGATCGTCACACGGACCGCACCAACGTCCATCGGCTGCTTGGCGCCAAACCCTCATTGATGGGCAGGAAGCTCCCACATTCTCTGGCGGACACTTCGGCATACCATCACATCAAGGAAGTGACACCTGGCACCACGGCGGGATCTTTGTTGATTGACCCCGGACTGCTCTGCAACCTGTGTATGGTACACAAACCCACAGGACTCTTACGGTCAGTAAACAGCTGCTCTATGTGACAAGACATCTGCTTGCTTGTTTGTTTTGCTGTCGCAAACATTGCAAACATTACTTATTTAAATGGCTGGCTGCACCTGTCCTAAGGTCTGACATATGCCTACAGTATCCACCTGTGGCACAATATCACCCACTCTGGACTGCTATATTTGCCGACACAGGTGATGACCAACCCTTTGGGTGCACTGACCGTATAGGCACCTGGACCTGGAGAACTTTTACCCTCGCCAGACCATCTGCATATCACTGCTGCATACTGCTTCTTGTCCGTCTGCCTAGCCAAACTGTTTTTGCTGCTGGCCTACTGTGCTGTTGCCGTGTCCTTGTCACATTCTGTCCCCACAGGACTTTGTTTATGTGTTGATGCCATCAATCAAGTTACAAGTCCATATGCCAGAGTGAATTGTGGTGGAGCTGTAAACTGTATTTTACATCAACTGCGGGTGTGAGGACTTTTCACCCAGCGGTCACTGGTGGTGATCCCCTTTGCCCACGGACTAAGACACCCACATAAGTCTAACCACTGGATGAATATTGCCCTTAGCTGGGAATTTACTGCATTTTTGGGAGTCCCCCTCCCCTGGAGTCCACCTTCATACTGTTTTTTCTCCTTCCCAGGGCCCCCCCCCCCTTTCCTCCAATTCATGAAGTGTATAGATGGGGTGGTGGGTGGAGTCTGAGATCAGCGTAGCAGTGGCTTTTCATGAGACAGGACCCTTTGCAATTGATTTTATCTCCATGTCAATGAGCTTACCCCGTTTTTTCTATTTTTTTATATTATTTTGATGTTGTTGGTTCACAATTTTTTGTAATTACCTCAATAAAGTACTTTGTTTTACACACACCTCACCCTTGTTGGAGCCATATTTGCAATTTCTTTTTCTTTTGTTTTTTGACCTTTGCCACAGTTGCTTGGCTCACAGGTTGCATACCGGTGGGTTTGAGGTGTTATATTCCATTGAATGTATGTCACATCCTCATACCCCGATTCAGGGGTTTCGAGTGGATTTCCTGAGGTTCCACATTTACCCCTTCCCTTGGTAAGATTACACGTGGACTGAAAGTCGTCCAGTTCCTGCTGAACTGGCTGGTTTTCGGTCCGTGTATATACTTCTTTTCTTCATGCTTTAATTGTTTCCTAGTTTGAGAAAACAAACCGGCTCTTTGCTTTTCCCTTCCGGCACTCACTGAAGCTCTGGGCTGTAGAGAGGCGGGAGGGGCTGGCCCTGTCTCCCAGCGGCTCACTGAGAGACTGAGCCAGCTGTCGTTACAGGCTGCTGGATGGAACTCAACTGTAAAGTCAGGATCGATCCAGCACTTGGGTGACATCAGCTGATAGCAGGCTTTAGCCCACTACCAGCTTAAACCGGGTCACAGAACAAACTGCACTCCTGTGATCTATAGGAGAAGTAGGGCCAAAAAAAGCTTTGTCAGGTGCAGAGAAAGCATTTATTCAATTTTCTATTGGTTGAACCCAATGGACTTGTGTAAGATCCTGGTACTCTCAGTGCCTTTCTATCACCTCACTTCCGGGTTGCGTTCCACCACTCAGGTAGGTGGAACGCATATAGGTGTGTATTCCTTTAACAGGGCTGACATCATCATCAGGCGCCGCACTGAGTGGCTATTTCAACTGACAGTCTGCACTCACACATTGTTCGTGCAACCGCTCCTGATACCTGCCTAACCTGACGCTGCCGAATCTTCCAGCTACATACCCTATACCTGGATTGACCGGAGCCTCGCTACCTTGTCCTACACTCCCTCACTACTGGCTATTGATAAGTACCCCACAGGGGACCCCCTCTTATCAACAACGCTTGCTATCTATACCTGCATTATAAGAATTATTGCTAGCTCTTGTGCCTACTGCTTACTAAACCCTGCATTCCTGAACTAGATTGCTAGCTCTTGTGTCTACTGCTATCTGTTACCCTGCAACTCTGTTTGTGCATACCTCTATACACCACATCGGTTACCAGCCTATCCGATTCTCACATCGGTTACCAGCCTATCCGATTCTCACATCGGTTACCAGCCTATCCGATTCTCACATCAGTTACCAGCCCTATCCGATTCTCACATCGGTTACCAGCTATATCCGATTCTCGCATCAGTTACCAATCTACCTCCACACACCTACAAAGAGACTACCTGTGTTATCCATTGTAACTATTACTTCTACCTATCATCATCTACTATCACTCCTGCAACATCACTATCTGAGTGCTTATCATCATCTACTGTCACTCTTCAAAGCCTATACCTTCAGTGTATCATTTCACTGCTACTTGCATAATTACCTATCACTCCTGCAATATCATTAACTGAGTGTTTGTGTATGTGCATACTGAATCAGGCTGAACCACTGTGATGAGTCAAGAGTGTTGGATCAGGTGATTTAACATGTAGCACCCTTGTCTTAATGCAAGGTTGCTGTTAAATTTAGTTTGCTGAGCCTTAACTAGCTTGGCTGTAATTATTCTGTGGTCATTGAGCTTCCCTTCTTAATCTAGGTTTGACTGCGTTTCTCCCTTCCGTCAGCAGGTGGCACTGTAGCCTCTGACACTAGTGTGAGAATTACAGTTAAACAAACTGTTAATGTCCATGTCTCTCTCAGCCAATTACAGTGTCACTACGGCATTGTGGGAGATCTTATTTAAGAGGGGGGAGGTCCAATAATCGGTCTCTTCCCGCCCGGACCCCCTTGGGGGAGGGTGTGTGCTGCTGTTTGCTGCTGACTAGGCCTGAAGCCTGAGGCCTAGTCAGAATACCTGGGATTCTGCTGAGGAGAGCCAGCGACCCACATGGGAAAGATCATCCACAGACATCCAGTAACCTGTGTGAGTAACCTGTTTGTTTCTTATGGAGGACAGCTGTCCAGACAGTACAGACCACAGAAAGGGATTGTGTCTAGTGGAGAGAAGATGTCTCCCAGATCAATCTGAAGCTCATGGATACCTAATGATTCTCAAGGTCTGCTATCCTGTACTGCTGTCTGAATACCTGTCTTTTGCAATGGGAGTCTGCCTAATAGACTGTTCTTAAAGGGTGTCCTGGACCCTACCCCTCTCTCCCCCTGTTTATTCTTGTCCTGTTGAGAATAAATAAACTATTCCTTTACTTCAGCATAAAAGTGACTGGCGCCCAACATTTATTTTACCTGCATCACTACCCACCATGCCTGACAATCCACACCCACAGGAGGTATGTAGCCCTCTCTGCCTCTGAAGGTCATCACTAGGCCCTAGGGGGTTCTGGGGGGTCCGCTACAAACATATCTCTACAAGACTACTGAGTGGAATTCTGCAGCTGTAGATCCAGCCCCATTGAACTAAGAACCCAGAGCGTTTTTTATCCTGACTATTTATTCCACATTCAGTGCAAGTGCTGTGGGAGCTTACAATCAGTAAAAGACAGAAGTGTCGGCTACTTGACATTATTTGATCATCTCTCTCACCTGATTTTTTTCTATTATCATCTTACCAAATTGTTATTAACCGGTTGCCGACCGCCGCACGACTATATACTGCGGCGGTCAGCCCCGGCCAGGCAGAGTGACGTATCGGTACGTCACTCGCCTGTCACTGACTTGCGAGCCTATAGCGGGCGGGCGCGCGCCCGCCGAGGCGCGCGCCCGCCGCGGCTCGTTCACAGGCAAGTCAGTGCGTGTGACCGGCGGACTCGATGTCCGCCAGTCACACTGCGATCGCTCCTGTGAAGGGAGAAAGACAGAGCAGCTTGGGTAAACAAGCTGCCTGTCAGTTCTCCCTGTGTAAAAGTAAAGATCTGACCGTTCTACTATGTAGAACGGTTGATCTTTGCTTTTACACCAATAGCAATGTCCCTACACAGTAGAAAGCACGCCCCTAGGACACACTTAACCCCTCCCTGTCCAATAAAGTTAACCCCTTCCCTGCCAGTGTCATTTTTGCAGTAACAGTGCATATGTATAGCACTGATTACTGCAGTAATGTCACTGGTAACCCCAAAAGTGTCAAAAATGTCAGTCAAGGGTCCGATCTGTCCGCCGCAATGTCGCAGTACCGAAAAAAAAATCGCAGATCGCCGCCATTACGCGTTAAAAAAAAAAAACACCAAAAATGACAAAAATCTTTCTCTTTGTTAGTAAACGCGATAACTTTTGCGCAAACCAATCAAAATACGCTTTTTGCGATTTTTTTTACCAAACATAGGTAGCATAAAACAAATTGGCCGAAAAATGTTAAAAAATTTTGATTTTTACTTTTTTTTTTGGGGAATTTCATATAAAAAAATGTGAAAAATATTGTTATTTTTGCAAAATTTACGCTCTTTTTTTGTTTATAGCGCGTGATCAAAAAATCGCACAGGTGATCAAATACCACCAAAAGAAAGCTCTGTTTGTGGGAAAAAAAGGACGTCAAATTCGTTTAGGTACAGCGTCGCACGACCGCGCAATTGTCCGTTAAAGTCACGCAGTAAAAAAATCGCAAAAAAACCCCTGGTCCTTTAGCAGCCAAATCCTCCGGGGCTTAAGTGGTTAAGGGTCCATGCCCAGTGGCCTAAACAACTTTTCTTCTAAGATAGTTCTGCGTTTTGCCTGTAGAAGCACCTCAGTGTTATCCTATGTGTCCATGTTCATTAGGATGTTTGGAGACATATATTAAGCTCAGCGTTTAGATGCAGAAAAACCTGTTCTGGTTTGCATTTTTGAGAGAAGCTTGATGGCAGTAAAAAAAATGCTAAATGCTCCTAAACAAAAGTACATGAGGAAGGCAGCGCATGAACCCTCCGGGATGCAATGGATAAGGAAGTCAGATGAACATCTAGTATAGAAAGGGTTAACAGTTTATTGGTATTGATAACTGAAAAACAAAGTACATAAAATGCTTACACCCCCCTGTGCTGGAGTGGATAAGGGCACCTGGCAGCAAGCAACACGAGTGCGAGGAGGTCAGTCTCCCAGGACCGCTGAGCAGTGTGTGCACACAAAGCCGGAAACCAGCCAGCGCAAGGATGAAAGGACTCTGCTGTAGTTCTGTAGCAGGGAAACACCAAGAACCAGGGTGGACCACAAGCTATATGGTTGCCATGACTACTACTATCAAGGATGACTTGATAAAGCGCATAACGCGAAACATGTAGTCATGGCAACCATATAGCTTGTGGTCCACCCTGGTTCCTGGTGTTTCCCTGCAAGTGGCGCCTGTCCGGCTGATGTCACTGCTACAGAACTACAGCAGAGTCCTTTCATCGGCTGGTTTCCGGCTTTGTGTGCACATACTGCTCAGCGGTCCTGGGAGACTGACCTCCTTGCACTCGTGTTGCTTGCTGTCAGGTGCCCTTGTCCACTCCAGCCCAGGGGGATGAAAGCATTTTATGTACTTTGTTTTTCGGTTATCAATACCAATTAACTGTTAACCCTTTCTATACTGGATGTTCACCTGACTTCCTTATCCATTGCATCCCAGTGTGGTTCATGCGCTGCCTTCCTCATGTACTTTTGTCCATATTAGCACCCTTTCTATGCTCGTTGGCTAGCAGCAGAAAAATCGCTGGGGAGCCTCGCATGCTTATTTCTATCCCTCCATCCTAAAGGCACCCCAGGAGCGCCAGATTTGTGATTATTGCTTTGACTTCTGGACTGGATTTTTTTCTATGGCTGCCCTGGGTGGGAATCTCTTTACTGAGCCATTAGTTGGCTAACAGCAGAACAACCGCTGGGGAGCCTCACAGGATACTTCTATCCCTCCACCCTACAAGCATCCCAGGAGCCCCTGGTTTGTGATTATTGCTTTAAATGCTCCTAAACGCCTGTACAAAAACGCTTTATATGAGCATTTGTTTTTTTCTACCAAAAGAACTGTTATTTTTTTAAGGCCAGTGTGCGTGGACCCTTTCAAACACAAAGACTGTTGCAAGATCTGTCTAAAGTCAAAATTTTATATGTTCCAACTGGGTCACTTTAGCCTGAGGAAAAGGTTGGTTTTTGGTGACATCAAAAATCATTTTTCCCTTGAACATGGTGAGCTGGGGATATTTTAGATTGGGATTTATGTTATGGTGGTGCCATCCCCCACTACACCACAGCATCCTTTTATAACTGGGTCCAATCGCTGTATGGAGTATGCTGTACTTTTATGTACTTATCAACTGAGGAAATTCAGCCTCTCTCTCTCTGTCCTGTGACCACTGCCACCAAGCCTGAAAGTCTCTGTCCTGTGACCACTGTTACCAAGCCTGAAATTGAGGAAGAATCCAAAGATTTGAGTTGTCATCAGAAAAGGAATAGAAGGGAATTTTCAAATGAGAATACTTTGGGTGATAGTATGCATTTTTGTGGAAACATCAAGGCTGGATCATGCTAGAAGTGTGCTTGCATGTCCAACAGTCATCTGATGTCTGCAGGTAGCTTAGTAGTAGCCTCTGCTGATTCACATCTTAGTTAGGAAAAAAGAATTCACGACTCACGAGTTCAAAGACAGATGGATGTATCACTGCTTGATTTAATCTAGTGGTCCCCAAGCTGCAGCCCGCAGGCCAGATACAATCCTTTGCTTGTCTTTAACTGTCCCTTAGGGCACTATTTCTACCAATGACACCAACAAGGGGCCCAATTCCTCCAAATGACCCCAACAAAAAGGCATAAGTGGTTTAAGCTCAGATGTTTAGGTACATTAATGATGGGAAATTCTCAGGTGTCCTCATACTGGTAATAGCACAATGGTTTTTAAATCTTGTAGAGGATAAAGTATGTAAAAAACTTTTGTTGGGTGTATAGTGATTTCTACACATACAGTAGCTGTAGCAGTCGTTAACCCACTGCTGTTTTTTCTGCCTCCTGTACATTCCTATTGGCCAATTAGACAACCCATCATAGTGATTGGCCAAAAAGAAGGTGTGGGTTGACGGGACGGAGCGGCAAGTGATAGAACTTTGCTTATTAGAATTGCCTGGGATACAAATGATAGAACTTTGCTTATTACATTTGATTTGCCTGGGATATGGACATAGCTGCAGGGTCATGGCGTCGCCTGCAGGTGCCTGTACATTATCCCGAGCAATACAAAGGTTTCCCAGTAGACTTTAATACTAACCAGAAAAATTACCTAACTGAACCCATCAAGTACTCAGATTACAAACAGAGGTGTTTGTTGCATACATTTGCAAGTACATATACAAGCTACACTACCACGTGAAAGAACCTCTATAACATGTGGTCTCTAACTCAAAACTATCAGAGTTTCAAACTACTGGATAAACTGTATATGCCTGAACTAAGAACACTTTACTAGCAGACACCCCCCTCTATTGTAAAGGTGCAGCCACAACTTAGATGTCCAGAACATCCAAAAAGAAGATGAAGCCCTCCAGTGGGAACCATATACAGAAAAATCAAGTGGCAGCAACTCAAATCAATTTAAAACTAGCAAAAAGGGAAAAGGGGGAAAGGTACACATGGGCAAGGCAATACGGCAATACACAGAGCAATGCAAAAGTTCCCCAACATTCTTCCTAGCTAGCTGGCAAAACAGCAGAGTGGTTCCATTGATAGTCACAGCAACCCTGAAAGGTATTCTCTGGTTGGAAAATGAGCACAATACCAACAATGGGGCACTGTTCCTTCCATTGATACCAATAATGGGGCACCAATCCTTCCATTGATACCAACAATGGGGCACTATTCCTTCTACTAAAACCAATGATGGGGCACTGCTTCCTCCACTGAACCCAATAATGGGGCACTGTTCCCATAACTAATAATGACAATGAGGCACTGTTCCTTCCAGCGATGCCAAGGACAGAACATTTTTCTTCCTCCCACTAACCACAAGTGCCAGGTAATTTTTACTACCACTAACCACCAACACTGGGGCAGTTTTTACTCCAACACACCTCTGAGCCAGGGAAATTGTTTACTCTGGCTGACACTGGGGTATTTTCTACTCTCTCTAAAGTCTGAAGGACAGTGAGATGACCTTTTGTTTAGAAAGTTTGAGGAACCCTGGTCAAATTTCACATTTGGCAGCACTTTGCATTAAAGAGTACAACAGGCATATTTTGGTAACATGCAATCTCAGCACAGGGTGTATGGAAAGCATTCAGAGAAGCAAAGCATACTATCAATCTGTAAAGTACAGCTCCATGCCCTACTGGCTTACCAGATGTCTTTCCCTTAGGGTGCATTCACACCTACGAATGCACGCAACTTCAATTAAATAAGAGAACACCAGCAAGGGTTTCCCGCGTTTGAAAGCAATTAGAGGCCACCGGCTCCTTGCAGCTAAAGAGGCTGCCTCCCGCAGCTAATCACTGGGATCCCCGATGAGGTTTTTGCATGTAATCAGTGTTTGGTTCTTTCCCAGGTGTTAATGCACCCTAAGTGACAGCCAAGTAATCTAACTTTGTATGTACATAAGTAACCAAGTATTGTAAAGGATTGTCTCATTCTAACTTGTTCATAGCCACACACACCGTCAAAACTATTCAGAAGTGAACAAAAGACTGAAATGTGAGTCTAGACCATGTCTAGATCTACTTCATAAATAAATAACAAAGCATACATGTTAAAAAAAATATATGCAGATTCGAGCGAGCCGATACAGTTCTATCCAAATAAACAGTTTTTATATTTGTGTGTGTCTTTGGATGGTATTGTTTCAGTGCAATATAATCTTACCTTCTCCAATAACTGTGCAAGTTATAAAAAGACACATGCAGACCGCTCTTCCAACTCAATATTTTCAAACCTACAAATCAGAAACATGTATTGTATAGGATGCATGATAAATTCTTCTTTAAACTATTTTAAATCTACAGGAAAACAGTAACGAATTAATATTTAAAAGCAGGCAAACTGAATGAAAAAAAAAAAAAAGCGGATTCCTCCATCCGCACAAGCAGGGTGGATAGAAGAATCCTTCCTGCCAGGTCATTGTATTCTGACAGGGGGACTCCTCTGCCGTCAGACTACTACACTGATCAGCAGCTGCAGTCGATCACGAAAAGTTTTCCAACATTCCCGTTCAACAGAAGTTGATAAAATGATCGACTTCTGTCAAATGGGGACGGTCATATGTGGATTGAAATTCATCCACCTATGGCCAGCTTATTTGCAGGGTCATGGGGTCCAAGCATGGTGTCTGAGCGGGGGCCTGTACACTTTACAAAGTAATACAAACGTCCCCAGCATACTATCATGATAGCCAAGGACCCTAACTGAACTGATTCAACTACTTGGGTCAAAAACAGAGTTTCTTTTGAATAGATTTGCACATTTATGTGAAATCACACTACCACTTCAAGGCCCTTCTATAAAGTGTTGTCCCTAACACAAAACTATCTGAGTTCCTAACTATAATAATGCCTAAACTGAAAGCATTTTGGCAGGAGGAAGCTCCTTACATCGTAAAGGTACAGCTACAAACGAGATGCCCAGAGAATCCCAAAGGCAGTTAGGTCCCACAGTGCATGTCTGCACTAAATCCAGTAAAAACAGAAATGGTAACTGCTCTGATCAATTTAAGACTAACAAAAAGGGGAATGACATGGGCAAGGTACACATGGGCAGGGCTATACACAAAGTAATACAAAAGAAGGAGAAAAATCAGCACGTGTAGCACTTAGGTTGTTTATTCAAAGCCAACAAATTGGTAACATACAGGATCAACAGGGATAAAAACACTCATCATTAGAAAGCTGACACTGCTGTAGCTGGCTGGTCAGGGCTCGCTGGATCCCACAGTATTATAAAGTAGTCGGCAGTGCTGGTGTCTTCCAGCTCTTCCTGGATCGTCAAAAAACCCTAGGGAGGCTGAGATGATATCTGAAGGTGGTGGGCATGGCACACGTTCGGAGCATTAATGCACCTTCGTCAGGAGGAAATATGTTATTTAGTATTTATCATGATATAGGTACAGTACATATATATATATACATACATAAATAAAAGAGAGACTTTTTTTCTTGATTATTGTATATACTGGCATTTTAGAGATAGATATGCATGTAGATAAAAGTTTTTTTTCTTTCTTTCTTTAACAGTGGGTTCCAAGCTGACAGTATCCTTGCACAGTGTGGGGAGTCTGAGACACCTGTTGGCTCTGTCTTTCAATATTATGCTATGGTATGTGTTAGCTATTTTTATTACTAATTGGTTCCAAAGTGTCTAATTGAGAGAGATACATATACTTGGCTACACACGTTACTATTGCAGGTATTCGGTTTTGGGGGAAGGGTGTTATCTGTCTGAAACGGTCAACCTTGAATACCATGTAACTTAAATGTACTGTAACCTTTGGTTTTTAATCTTTTCATTAAAAGTTATTTTTTTGTGCAGAAATCCTGAAGTTTTTTTTTCAATATAATGGCCCCTGGGAAGGCCTGATTGCTTTGCACTTATACTTATGACCTACATGCACCTCACCCTCAGAACTTTACTATATACAGTATATGTATATGTATATATTGTGACAGGAAGTCAGGTAAATCTGTGGATGTAGTCACAGACAGGAGATACGTTTCCACCTGGTTTGGAAAGATCATCAATTACTATAGGGGGGTCGGCTGCAGAGATAGCCAGCAGGAAGTTGAAAACCATTCAGCTGTTCGGAATGAGGAAATGAAGGCCTCTATAATTTGTCCAAAGGAAGTCTAAGGATTGCTGCCTCCTGTCGCCGTGTAGGCTGGGAGAGGAGGACAGTCAGATGTGTGCCCCCTGAAAGCTGTGTGAGCATGGGGAAGACCTCCTGAAGCGATGTGAAGCTGAGGAGGGTAACAAGTGTGAAGACTACTCAAGGTGAGGTCTTGGACTATTTCTGTGTGGAAAGAAATAAATGCACTGTTTGCTATGTGAAGAGACAAACAAAGGGACATGTTCAATGTGAAGAGGAAAAGGGACATGATCAATGGACATTTGTTGTGTGAAGAAAAAACATGGACTATTGAGTGTCTGCTGTAGGATCAGCAAAGTTTGCCCAACAGTAGGTTGGGGACAGACTTCATTAGATAGGTTCCAGTGTGTGAAGGTAGCCGCCCACAGTGGCAAGGATTTATTTTGTGTTTTATTTTATTTTGGCTGTTTTGAGGCTTGCACTTGTGTGAATTAAACTGCAAGAATAAACCAAACTGTTGTTTGCAACCACTTCTCGGCTATCTCCCTGTGTAAACGCACCCCCCAAAGGGGTCATCCACGCCTACCACCGAGCTAATCAACCCCACATATGGTGGAGGATGCGGGCAGAAGCAGAGATCCCTGCAAAGAAGTTCATCTGTCCTGTGAACTTTGTCTGGTGCATGAGATTGCACAATCTATGTGTGCAGGAGAGAAGATCCTGAAAGAGAAAAAAAAACGTGTTTTAAAGAGACAGTGGTCTCAAAATTGTTGATGGACTTTGTTTTGTCTGGTGCATGAGACTGCACAAACTGTGTGTACAGGAACGGAGATCCTGCAAGAGAGAAAAACTACTAAGTTTTAAAGAGACAGTGGTCTCAAAATTTTTTGCTGGACTGTGAAAAATTTATTGTGGAGTTATTGAAGATGGGGCGATCAAAACGCATGAAAGATGCAAAGATAGCTGAAATGAGAGACCGGATTCTATGGATGGAGGGGATGTTACCGCCTGAGCGAGCCCCATCCATGCCTGAACAAAGTCTGCTAAAGAGAAAGGTTGTTGTCCCTAGCAACACTGAGGCAAATGTGGATTTTCAGCAGAGCTTTGCAGCTCAACAAAAGGCTCACCAAGAGAGCATGGCAGGCTGGAAACAGAGACGCCAGCAGCCAATGGAGGCAATTGTTTGGAGGAAACCGAGTATGTGTGCAGGGCTGAGTTGGATGCCTTGCAGCGGAAAATGGAAGAAAAGGAACGAGCCCTGGAGTTGCTTAGAATGGAGCATAGAAACATGCAGGCTCAGGTGTTACAGTGGGAAGAATCCACTGCTCTTCTTTTTTCCGAGTTACAAAAACGTGGAGAGACTATAATGGAGAAAGATACCATCCTCACGGAGAAGGAAATTGAAGTTAAGACTTTTCAGGAGCAAAGTATGGGTGATATGTTGGAGTTGCGTAATCATCTGAAAAAAAGTCTTCAGTCTTTGGAAGCTACAAAAATAGACCTGCAGGGGGTGCAGGAACAGAATGTTGCTCTGAAAGCGACATTGTCTCTCAGCTGCAAGGAGAGAGGTGAGAGAGAGGCGAGAGAGAGGCTAAATTACTGAGTACTGTGTATGAGCTCACCACTTTGAGCAATGTGGTAGATGAATTGCGTACGGACTGTGAAAGTTGGAAAGATGAAGCCCAACGTGTCCAGCAGCAATTAAAGGAGAAAGAAGCCTGTGTGGCAGAATTACAGTCTCATTCCCAGAAACTAGCCAATGAGGTGAAGGCTCTTATGCAGGGAAAAGTAGATTCTGAACACAAGAGAAAAAAAGTAGAGGCACAGCTTCTGGAATCGCAAGTCAAGGTGTCAGAAAGTGACCGATTGTGTGCTAAGCTGTCATAGAAGGCAAACCGACTGCAGGTTGAGTTGGACAATGTCACAAATCAGCTTTCTCAAGCAGACAGCAAATCTAGAGAAATTGCGGAAGATTTTTCTATCTTGGAATCGCAGCTGCAAGACACGGAGGAACTCTTACAGGAAGAGAGGTGTCAGAGGATGAGTTTTAGCACAAAGCTCAAACAAATGGAAGATGAGAAAAATGGCTTCCTGGAACAATTAGAAGAGGAGGAGGAAGCAAAGAAAAACCTATCAGAGCAAGTTGCAACACTGCAAGCTCAGATAGCGGATATGAAAAAACGCATGGAAGAAAGCGTTGGTTCATTAGAAAACGTTGAAAATGTGAAAAAGAAGTTTGATCAGATGCTTGGTGAGGAGAAGACTGTGTCTGCAAAATATGCAGAAGAACGCGACCGTGCAGAAACAGAGGCGCGTGATAAAGAGAGCAAAGCCCTGTTCTTGGCTCGCTCCTTGGAGGAAGCTCTAGAGTGTAAGGCTGAACTAGAAAGAGTTAACAAACAGCTGTGTACAGAGATGGAAGATTTGGTCAGCTCCAAGGATGATGTTGGGAAAAGCGTTCAGGAGCTAGAAAAGTCTAAGCGAGCCTTAGAACAGCAAGTAGAAGAGATAAAGATTCCGTTGCTTGAAGAGGAATTACAGGCAACAGAGGATCTGTCCCAAAGAGGGGATAGTGTGCCTGATGCAGTTTTTAAAAGGATCAGTGTTTTGGGGTCTGTCCTGAGTGAGCCTCAGAAATGTGATGACATGTTGTTTGAATCACCCCTTTGGAATAAACCGTTCCTTCAAAAACTTCAAGCATTGGAAAATGTATCATTAGAACTTCAGCAAACAAAGGAGCTGTGTAACAAATGTGATGATTTCTCAGTTCAGGCTGAAAACCTAGTGAAGAAAACTAAAGCGGAGAAAACGAAGGCAAGTGATATAAAACTTGGAGAAAAAAGCAAACACCACCTAGTGGAGAAAACTAAGGCTGTTGGTGAAAACGTGAAGCAAATGAATAAGTGCCTTTCAGGGAATATTTCCAAAACGGAAATGGTGAAAGACAGGTGGCAGAAGTTTGAGCGTGATCTGGAGATACATTCCATGTGGAGTTCAGATAAAGAAAAGGAACTAGGTGACCTTGAGCGGTCAAATAGTTTAGCAGAAAGTGCATTGAAGAAACCTGTAATAGACTGTGTTGTTGCCTTTGACCCATATGATGGTGGAAGGAAAGTTGATCAAGTCACAGAGGGACGTCAAGAGTCCCTACTTGGAACAAAGCTTAGTGAAGCCGAGGTTCTTAAAGTTTTGTGGAAATCATTTATTGATTGCAGAGAGAGGCGGCTCAAGAATGTTGAAGACTTTAAGACTAGCACAATTGAGTTGCCTATGGATCACGGTCCTCCATGGCGGATAGGACAGACGGTTATGAGGGACAAGCTGTCTGACATTTAGGAGAAATCTGTCAATGAAGATGACAGAAACGAGAAGGAGCAAAAGGATGCCAAAAATGCAGTTGAAGAATGTGTATATGAGATGAGAGACAAACTGTGTGGCATTTATGAGAAATCTGTCAATGAAGATGACAGAAACAGTTTAATCCGGAAGATGGAGGATACTAGGAGGCTTATCAGTGAGAGTCAAGAGAAGTGCCTGACACATGCGTGTCTGGAAATATGTGTCCCAACCCTAGGGTTGAAACAAGAGGGGGGGGGGGTATGTGACAGGAAGTCAGGTAAATCTGTAGATGTAGTCACAGACAGGAGATACGTTTCCACCTGGTTTGGAAAGATCACCAATTACTATAGGGTGTCGGCTGCAGAGATAGCCAGCAGGAAGTTAAAAACCATTCAGCTGTTCGGAATGAGGAAATGAAGGCCTCTATAATTTGTCCAAAGGAAGTCTAAGGATTGCTGCCTCCTGTCCCTTTTCCTCTTCACATTGAACATGTCCCTTTGTTTGTCTCTTCACATAGCAAACAGTGCATTTATTTCTTTCCACACAGAAATAGTCCAAGACCTCACCTTGAGTAGTCTTCACATTTGTTACCCTCCTCAGCTTCACATCGCTTCAGGAGGTCTTCCCCATGCTCACACAGCTTTCAGGGGGCACACACCTGATTGGCCAGTAGGAGCATCAGGAGGAGGATCCCTGTGACAATAGCGAATATTCAGTCTCTATTGTCACACAATGGGTGGGCTCAGGGCGCAGTGCTCTGCTCCCTGAGCCTACCTTTTTCTGAAGAAGAATGTAATCGCAGGCTGCTGTGAACGGCGGCGGTGGCAGGCACAGCACAGGCACTACTACTCGCCATCCTCATAATTCCACTCGCAAAATGCGAGCAGGCGAGTGGAATTTTTGAGGGCTGCATGAAGGGATGCACAGGGTAGACAATGGCACCCTGACAGCCATTAGGTATCAGGATGAAATCTTTGGACCCATTGTCAGACCCTACGCTGGTGCAGTGGGTCCTGGGCTCCTCCTGGTGCACGACAATGCCCGGCCTCATGTGGTGAGAGTATGCAGCCAGTTCCTGGAGGATGAAGGAATTGATACCATTGAATGGCTCCCATGCTCACCTTATCTAAATCCAATAGAACACCTCTGGGACATTATGTTTCAGTCCATCTAACTAATACACTTTCACTTTCTCCATCAGCTCATCCCACCCACAGCTATTACCTTTTGTATCAATTGAGCCTCCCTTTTAGATTGTAAGCTCTAATGAGCAGGGCCCTCTGATTCCTCTTGTTCCAAATTGTATTGTAACTGTAATGTCCGCCTTCATTTTGTTAAGCGCTATGCAAACTGTTGGCGCTATATAAATCCTGTATAATAATAATAATAATCTGACACCGCCAGGTTGCACCTCAGTCTGTTCAGGAGCTCAGTGATGCCCTGGTCCTGATCTGGGAGGAAATACCCCAGGACACCATCCGTCATCCACCATCCGTCATCTCATTAGGAGCATGCCCCTGAAGTTGTCAGGCATGCAAACAAGCACGTGGGGGCCATACAAACTACTGAGTACCATTTTGAGTTACTGCAATAAAATTTCAGTAAAATGGAATAACCTACTGCATCATTTTTTCACTTTGACTTTTGAGGTATCTTTAAATTCAGCCCTTTGTAGGTTGATAATTTTCATTTCCATCAAACGATGTGGCATCCTTTCGTCCCTAACACATTACCCAGTCCATATCAGTATAGATATCCAGCATGATATTTTGCCCCATTGAGATCTGACGTAATTTCAAAGTGTTCCTTTAATTTTTTTGAACAGTGTACACATATATATATATATATAAAGGCCAGTATGGTGGCCTGAATTTATGGGAGGATCCCGGGGGAGGGGGGTATTTAAGCAGCCCATTCATCTGTGTTTGTTGTCAGTTCCAGTGCACGATACAGCCTAGTGACAGTACATGTCACTAGGCCAACTCTCCCCAGCTCACTCCGTGTTCGTGAGTCTGTGCTTACGATTTACAAATGTGTTGCGGCTTCCCAGTTCATGGTCTTCGTCGACGTTCTTGCTCGCTGTTGCATACGCAATGTTACGATTCCTTATGTTTCCCATCCCGCATCCCTTTCGTACTTAGGGCTCTTTCACACGGGCGTTCCTTTTTTTTTGCCCGATCAGGTCCTTTTTTTTTTTTTGTAATGGACACGGATGACACTTGTGTCATCCGGTCCGTATGTCCGTTTTTCATCCCATCCGTTTGCGGATGAAAAACTGACATAATGCATGTCTATGTAAATACGGATGTCTGCGGATGACACCACTGACATCCGTTTTTGCTTCAGTTCCATTTTTTGAAAGGAAGAAAAAATAGGGTTCTCCTCCGTTCAAAAAAACTGAACTGAACTGAACTGAACTGACAAAAAACGGATGTCAGAGGATGATCATCCGATGACATCCGTATTTACATAGAGATACATTATGTCCGTTTTTCATCCGCAAACGGATGGGATGAAAAACGGACATACGGAACGCCCGTGTGAAAGAGCCCTTAGCTGCCTCCGAGTGGTTGTTGGTCATGTCCCGACATCATTCGGCACAGGCATAGTAAATTTGTAGGTTCCCTGTGCCTTGCTTGTCATCCCATCCACAAAAATACGATTTATTCGTAGATCCAAGCCTCTGAGCCGCTGTTGGTTGTTGTCTGATATCACTCGACACAGGCTTCACTGGTTATAGGATTCACTGTCTATAGGGTTGCCGCCTCATCCATTTGGAGATTAGCATGTACACGGGTTCTGTGGCTGTTTGAGGTGATAATTAGACCCACCTGGTGCCTTTTCTGCACTTTGATTAGCCTGGGAGGGATTGGTGGTTCGTATGTGTTCAGTTTTGGAGGAGGGGGTGGCACTCTAGGACGGCCCGTTTCAAATCCCGGTCGGGTCGGCGACATAGTGTTTCATATCCTTGGCCCGACACAAGTCGATTCCAGTTGTCACACACATCACAGCTTCCTGCAGCTCGGTCTCTCCCACAAACAACCAGTCGTTACTCGGACCATTCATATGGTCGCACTACCCAAACACATACGATACACTAGCTTAATAACTACGACCCAAGGTGGCACGATTTGTCCTTGTTTTCACCTCCCTGTTGAGGCTACTTTCTTGCAATTGTTGCAGTGGCACACTATACGACCACTCATTGTCTCCAGTGGCACACAATTTGGCCACTCACGTTTTCTTGTCTGTAGTTTCTCATGTGAATAAAAAGTCTGGTGCACTATAAAATTAAATAAAATAAAATAAATCTCTTCTGTGAAAACACAATCAAACTTGTGTGTGTACATGAAAAATGACGTGATGAATAAATGTTCAACAATAAATATTCAATAATACACATTAAACGTGACTAATGTCCATAGAATCCATATTGTTCAAAGTGCATAAACGCAAAATTAATATTGGATCCAAGATGGGATCCAAGTGATGCTCAGTACAATACCAATTCCCTACCTCCAAAAACCAGCAGATCAGTATGGATATTCTCATATACAGTACAAACACCTTTGGCTCCTGAACTCCTCTGTGTTATTCCACCAATGTTCACTTGTCAGTGAACCATAAGACACATCAGAGCGCCCCTGTACTATGCAGTCACTGTACTCGGCACCGACTAAAGGGATACATCTATGCGCATTGTTATATTTATTTTTATATTTATTGTTACCTCCTTCTCGAGGTTCTTTGCCACAAGCTCTCAGTCGCCACTCATACCACTCGTTACCCATTTTCAGGGACCACGATCTTCTGCAGCACTGCATCCCCCTTGAGGTTCCTGCTACAAGCTCTCAGTCACCACTCATACCACCGACATGCTTCAGAACACCTCCTTTCAGTGTCAGCTCATTTATTCATGGCCTTGGTTATCACCATACATCTTCCACTTAGAAAAATGGTGGGGGTTTGATAATAAATTTTGAAAATATTAATATATGAGTTGGCATCCGTTATAGTCCCACTAGGGGGGTTTTTTCCTCTTGTATGTCTACGTCTTCCACTTTTCTCTACTGCTTGTTTTCGCCTCCCTTTGAGGCTACTTTCTTGCAACCCGCGTTGCAAGCTTGTCTCCAGTGTCATTCAACCCGGCCACTCATGCTTTCTTGTCTGTCTTTCTCCATAGATCAGTGAGGCCAGGTTGTTCCATCCTGCATAAGGTTGGACGTTTTTCTCGCAGGTAATATGACATACATACAGGACTTTGCATGCTTTTACCCGGGAGGGTGGTGCTTTGTCACGTTTTAGGGGGAGGGGGCGAGCTTAGGGCTCTTCTTCAAGCCAGGTTAAACCTGGACCTTCATGTTACCTTTTTTCAGGTCCCCGGTCGCCAGGTACTACGAAGGTGCCATCTGGCCCGCCTTCAAGACCATTTTGTTTTACATCTGGCAGTGTCAAAAACTCATTAGTATGGCACCTTGGTTGACATCAAATTCTTCCAGACCCACAACGAATGTTGTCCAGTAGCGGTTCCCGACCAGTTGTTATCACATCTGCCCGAGCCAGTATAGCTCCAGCCCATTTTTTACTTTTCCTTCAGCCCACTAACAGCTAGCCTGTTCATCAGACATGTTCGCATCCTCCTGGTTAATCTAGGCCTCAACCCTAACCAGTTTTCCAGGCACTCCTTCCGGATTGGAGTGGCCTCGGCTGCCTCCCAACACGGGGTGCTGTGTCATGTCATTAAAACATTAGGCAGATGGAAGTCCGCCTGCTTTAGCCAGTACATTCCAAATCCCCAGGTTGAGATGTTGCAAACCTTCTCCAAGCTAGCCCAATAAATTTAATATATACCAATAAAACACCTTTCCCTATCCTGGTATGTTTGCCCCCTTTTTGGTGTACCAACCAGCTGATCAGGGCACACCTCATGTCTATGTTATGGTGTGAGTCTTTTGGCGTCTTTATGTGATTTCATGTCTATCCCAGTTGGAGGGATCTGACCATAAATTAGTACGCCAGTATGGCGGCCTGAATTTATGGAAGAAGCCTGGGGGAGGGGAGATATTTAAGCAGCCCACTCTCCTGTGTTCCTTGTAAATTCCAGTGCACGATACCCTCCCTCCCATCTCCTTTACAGGGCACTTCCTTCACATCCCTCTTCTACAATCAACCATTACTTATCTTGGGTATGACCAGCCGACCAGGGCACACCTTAGGTCTATGTTATGTTGTGAGTCTTGTGCAGTCTTTATGTGGTTTCATGTCTATCCCGGTAGAAGGCTCCAACTATATATGATACAAAAAGTCTACACACCCCTGTTAAAATGGCAGGTTTCTGTGATGTAAAAAAAATTGACAAAAATAAATAATTTCAGAACTTTTTCTACCTTTATGTGACCTTTAAACTGTACAACTCAGTTGAAAAACAAACTTAAATCTTTTAGGGAGGTAAGTAAATATAGAAAACTAATATAATGTGGTTGCATAAGTGTGCACACCCTCTTATAACTGGGGATGTAGCTGTGTTCAGAATTAAGCAGTCACATTCAAACTCATGTTAAATAGGAGTCAGTACACACCTGCCATCATTAAAAGTGCCTCTGATTAACCCCTAATAAAGTTCAGCGGTTCTTGTAGGTCTTTCCTGACATTTTCTTAGTCGCATCAAACAGCAAAAGCCATGGTTTGCAGAGAGCTTCCAAAGCATCAGAGGGATCTCATTGTTAAAAGGTATCAGTCAGGAGAAGGGTACAAAAGAATTTCCAAGGCATTAGATATACCATGGAACACATTGAAGACAGTCATCATCAAGTGGAGAAAATATGGCACAACAGTGACATTACCAAGAACTGGACGCCCCTCTAAAATTGATGAAAAGACGAGAAGAAAAATGGTCAGGGGGGCTACCAAGAGGCATACAGCAACATTAAAGGAGCTTCAGGAATATCTGGCAAGTACTGGCTGTGTGGTACATGTGACAACAATCTCCCGTATTCTTCATATGTCTGGGCTATGGGGTAGAGTGGCAAGATGGAAGCCTTTTCTTACGAAGAAAAACATCCAAGCCCAGGCTAAATTTTGCAAAAACACATCTGCAGTCTCCCAAAAGCATGTGGAAAAATGTGTTATGGTCTGATGAAACCAAGGTTGAAATTTTTGGCTCTAATTCCAAAAACAGTGCACATCAACAAAAAAACACCATACCCACAGTGAAGCATGGTGGTGGCAGCATAATTACTTTTACTGTTGTGGGTTTAGTAACACTTTAAAGTATTAGTTGTTTGAAGGAGGTCTCCATTGTGAGCAGTTGCGCTAAATACTAGTTTCATATCATTACCATCTGTTGTACTGGGATGCTGGGCTTTACAGTCCTTCTTTCTGCTCCTGTCCATAAAAACCAGTACCAAAATGGTCTCCCTCATGGTCTGACGAAGAATTACGCATGCTCCGAACGCGTGCCACAACCACTGCCTTCAGTTTCCTGTGTCAACGTCATCTCATCCACCCTGGGGTTTTTGGAAGATCCAGGAAGTGCTGGAAGCCGACTGCTCCATACCATGCGGTATCAAGTGATCTCTGACCGGACAGCTATAGTGATGTCAGCTTTTTAATGATGAGCGTTTTTAACCCTGTTGATCATGTAAGTTGCCAATTTGTTGCCTTTGAATAAACAATTTCAATGCTACTCAGAAGGCGCTGCTTTTTCTCCTTCCTTTGCCTGGAGAGTTACCTTCTAGCTCCACACCTGCGCCAGCCACTGAATTCAGCATTTCTGTCCTATTGGACACAGAGACTTTATCCACGGGCTCCCTACTCCATTAACACTGTGGACTATATGTTTTCCTTTATGTGCGCCACATTACCCCTCCCCTACATAAATACAAAAGTTCCCCAGCACAAAAAAAAAACAAAAAAATTACCTAACCTAGCTGTTGTTTGCACAACATTATAAATGATGCAGTTTTTTGTGACCGATTCGCTTTAAAAATAATTAATATAAAAACAGCAAAATGGTCTCTTTGATACAGCAGCTCTGAAAGAGGGAAAATGAGCAGATAATAAATAATAACAAATAAATAAAAGATAAAAAAAAAAACAATAAAAAAAGGAAGAAAGTACTGTAGTTATTGCAGTTGATAAAGTTTATAAGCATTATTACACAATAATATATTAATATTTTACTAGAAACGGACTATAAAGCCAGCATGCATATATGAATAAGCAATTTGTTAATTTAAAATATAATTCTGTAATTCACTGTATGGTAATGGGGCTCTTGTAAAAAGAATCCCTAGGTTTTGCTTGTGTCTGTCAATGCACACTATAGCTTCTACTACTTTGCATCTCAAACATACAATACATAAACCAGCTCTATTTTTAGAAGTTTGCAAATGTAAAGAAAATACAATTCATCAGAAACAGAAGAGGGAATTGTTGGTGGACTTAGGTAGAAGTGTCCGTATTTAATTCCAGCAAGAAGTCTAGGTATGTTTTTATAGAACAGATACACTTTAATTAGTATAAAAGAGCATTTGACCTCTTGAAAAATAAAAAGGCATTTTTGTTACAGAATATTTTCAGAACTGCAGACAGTTGGGTCAGAGGTGTTATTGTGGGGAGAAATTCCAAGCATATATAAAAAATAAAAACATTTAACATATAGCCTGATGGGAAGTCACTTAGGCACCACACTTCCAACAGACTATACAGATGACAATTGGTTGTAGGTATTGGGACTTAAAAGGTGCCAATGATTTAAAACAGATAATTATTTAAAAGATACTTTATTACAATAAATAACCTGAAGCATCCCCATGTGTAACCAATGCTCCCAAGCTCTGGCCTACTGGGGAATCCTAGTCACATGTAGGGATGCCCCTACCTTATGTCCAGATCCATCCCTACAGTGTCACTTGGACCTCCCTCCTATATTATTATGATCCCATGCTGATTGTACAGATGTTTTTTTTTTTTTAATCTGCACATACAGTATATTCATTTTTATTTTCAAAAGTGGGTACACTACCCCAATAACTTCTCATGTGTTCCAATGCTGAACCTCCCTTTCGTATCGCTTGCAACCATTCTGACCTGGCAATCAATGATGGCATGTCTTTAAGCTTTGAGTTGGCGCAGCATATTTGTCCTATGCAGTGTATCTTTCTGATAAAGCTCATTGTAAAACACATTGAAGAAACTACTTGCCAACATCTATGATTAGCTATTTCTCTTCATGGAATGTATATAAGAAAATGGTACATCATATGATCCAGGTTATGCTGTGTACATAACGATTATGTAATGTGTTGTAGGTAATTACCTATAAGACATTTTAATAAATGATACATATTGTAATAAAGTATTACTTAAGTAAGTGATTTTCAATAATTGGCACCTTTAAAGTCCTAGTACCTACAACAATTGTGATCTATGGAAATTACAATCAATGCAGTTATATAAAAGAAAAATGCTACCATGTATAACATGGAGAGGGAGCACCAGCACTAGAAGCCAAGGGAAATCTGCGCCGCACGAGGTGATTAGGCATACCCATAGGTGGGCGCAGCCTATTGAATTAGGGTGTGCACCCTAAAGCTCAAACACACGTGTGTGTTCCTCCATAAATATGACCCTGGCATATTGATCTCCCTGCCAGCACATTAAAAGAGAAGATACTTTTCTTATGACAGAGCCAGTAAGAGGTAGATCTTTCCCATCTTCCTGCCACCACACAGAGCGATAATGCTAATTCATATGGGATGATTAGGGCGTGCCCAGGCACACCCTGTGTGTACGCCTATGGGCATACCGTGTGTAATCAGCAGATCTAGGGTGTCTTCTTGACCAAGCTGTACTGCGGCAGTAGTGGAGATGGAGAACACGGCTGAGTTTTCTACCAGAGGTGCTTGGATCTGCCTTTCTGCACAATATTGAAAATACTTTGGCAGGTCAGACAGTTCATAAATGTATTTCAAGAGTGTATTTAGCTGTTTACCTGAAAGTCAGCTTTAAGTTGCCAACATATTAGTACAGAAGAATGACATAGCTTTCTCTTGTGCCCCAATCTGCAGTGAGGCTAATAAAATCGGCACCCATGTAGAGGACATGGTGGGTGACAGCCAACCATAGTGTTCAGGGGAGAGCAGAAGTGAATGAGAATCATGGCTACACAAAGATTTCTTTTGGCCGTGAAAACTGGGGAAGGCCATTCCCATGGTTTCTTTAGCAGAGAGGGCCTAAAATGAAATGCCTGTGACATCTGGATGGAGCAGTCTGTATGATTCACTTGTTCATGACAGTAAACATCTCCCTTCCAGTCATCATCTGAATATGGATAGCTCATGGGTCTCTAATGAAGGATAGACAATTGCTGGATATAGAAACACTGGATATAGCTGGGTCTGTTAAAGGTG
This sequence comes from Pelophylax lessonae, assembly GCF_965119305.1. NCBI lineage: Eukaryota > Metazoa > Chordata > Amphibia > Anura > Ranidae > Pelophylax > Pelophylax lessonae. The sequence continues at coordinate 639,574,081 of NC_138769.1, read as the reverse complement.
ATATTGATGTCTACTATCAGTAAGAAAGGACAGATTCTCTGCCAAAGGCTGCTCGTATGTCAATGGTGCAATGTATCTCTGTGAAAACATAGGCATTTATTGTTAAATTTTATATTGTAATGAAGATGTAGCCTTTTTGTTGGTTATCTATTACAGAGTGGTAGACAACCCCTGATGAAGAAAATTCTATATTTTGAAACGCGTTGGATGTTCTAGCTTACAGCAACAACTTTTGTACTTGATGTGCAGTTAGGATGCTAAAGTTCCAGGTTCAGCTGGAAATTACCACCTGCTCTAAGGATTAGGGTATCTGTAATATGGTTGTACTTGTCCCCTGGAGGGAACTGCATATGATTTGGCACTACTTGTATTTAAAGGAATGCTTTTTTCAATGTTAAAATAAATACTGATACATTTTTAAGGAATTTTAAATATTATTTGTTTTGGACAATTATTACATTATATAAATTGCCTCTCATGGTCCTGTTAGTATAGAGAAGTCTTATTTTGTAAGGTGGATGGAGGAATCCTTCTTGCTATACCATTGTATTCTGATAGCGGGATTCCTCCTTTGTAAGAATATACTGATTAGGGATGATCGAATGGTTCGGGTCGACCATCGGTTCGACCTGAACATTGACTGTTCGAGGTTCGGCCGAATTTAGAACTTTTTGCTGAAAAAGTTCGGAATTCGGCAACCAGAACCGACCAAAATGCAATGGGACAGGAAATGGGCTTTAAAAGCCCATGATTGGACCAGAACCATTAGTAAAAGCCAATTGAGGGGGCAGGAGAATGCTAGCAATGTGATTGGAGTGACTAGGGGGTCCCTAGGCCAATCATTAGTGAATACGCCCCCCCCAGTATATAAGATAGCCCCCGCCAAATTCCTAGCATTGTAATACAGGGACATGGAAGAGAGTGGAAGCAGTTCTGTTAATTTTACTTTAAAAGTGTCATTTAGCATTTATTAGTGTGAGGAAAGGGATATCTAGTGTAGTTAGGGTGCTATTTTACACTTTAGTTAGATGCAAAAATTTAGTTTCTGTAGGGAAAGTGTGAAGTGTCAGAGTGACCGTAATGTAGTGTAGGGTGAACTGACACTGACTGCTATGGCAGGGTGACCAAACCCTTCCATATCAGGGTGACCGTAGTGTAGTGTAGGGTGAACTGACACTGACTGCTATGGCAGGGTGACCAAACCCTTCCATATCAGGGTGACCGCTATAGAGAAAAGATAGTTTCTCTTAAGTCACATTCGGTGCACTAATATGGCTTCTCGCCGGTCAGCTTGCTTTTTGGCTGCAGGCGTTTATAGGGATTTTTTGAGCACATGTTTGGAGTCAGGCATGACATCTGAACATGTGTATAGGGGGTATATATACACACCCATGTATGTATATACACCTGCACATTTATAGGTGTGAAAGGAGCAGAAAACACTACTTGCGCTAATGAAATAATTAACACCAATATAGCTACGCTCCTATCACACCTATATATGTGTATGTGTAAAATACATATAAGTGTGTGTGTATATATATACCCCTATACAGAAGTTCAGATTTTTGCCTGCCTCCAAAGAACCCCAAAAAATGCCCAAAACAACACTAGCGCCAAAAAAAAAAAAAAAAACGCCCAGGTGTGTTGTTGCAGGCATTTTTTTTGGGTTTTTGGAGGCAGGCAAAACATCTGAACTTGTGTATGGTGGTATATATACACACATACATATATGTATTTTACACTTACACATATATAGGTGTTATAGGAGCGGAGCCATATTAGTGTTAATTATTTCATTAGCGCAAGCATATATTTCTGCTACTATCACACCTATATATGTCTAGGTGTATATATACATATAAGTATGTGTGTATATATACCCATATACACAAGTTCAGATGTTTTGCCTGCCTCCAAAGAACCCAAAAAAATGCCCAAAAAAACGCTAGCGCCAAAAAAAAAAAAAACGCCCAGGTGTGTTGTTGCAGGCATTTTTTGGGGGTTTTTGGAGGCAGGCAAAACATCTGAACTTGTGTATACGGGTATATATACACACATACTTATATGTATATATACACCTAGACATATATAGGTGTGATAGTAGCAGAAATATATGCTTGCGCTAATGAAATAATTAACACTAATATGGCTCCGCTCCTATAACACCTATATATGTGTAAGTGTAAAATACATATAAGTATGTGTGTATATATACCACTATACACAAGTTCAGATGTTTTGCCTGCCTCCAAAAACCCCAAAAAAATGCCTGCAACAACACACCTGGGCGGTTTTTTTTTGGCGCTAGCGTTTTTTTGGGCATTTTTTTGGGTTCTTTGGAGGCATGCAAAACATCTGAGCTTGTGTATAGTGGTATATATACACACATACTTATATGTATTTTACACTTACACATATATAGGTGTTATAGGAGCAGAGCCATATTAGTGTTAATTATTTCATTAGCGCAAGCATATATTTCTGCTACTATCACACCTATATATGTCTAGGTGTATATAGACATATAAGTATGTGTGTATATATACCCAAGTTCAGATGTTTTGCCTGCCTCAAAAGACCCCAAAAAATGCCCAAAACAACGCTTGCTACTAAACCGGCAAGGTGTGAAAAGAGAGAAGCCACTATCCTGTTCTATAAGTGACCTAATAGAAACAATCTTTTTTTTTTTTGGTTCTGGACATGCTACAGAGCTGAAACTTCACAGGTACACTTTTTAGACCCCCCAGATACTAAATCCAAAGAATTATTTTTTTTTTTTTTTAATTTTTTTCAATAATTGTCTCTCTATCAAAAATGACAATTTTTAAGAACTTTTTTTGTGTGATTAATAGTCCCTGGGGTATGACCCAGAACCCTAGGCACTTTTTAGGGGCATTTATTGGGTTTTAGGGCTTCAAAATGGTGTTTTTTGATTACCGAAGTTCGGGTCCCATCGGTTTCAATGGGGTTCTGAAATCCGGGCCGAACTTTCGGGAAGTTCGGATGTTCTGGCCGAACCGAACTTTTGAAAAGTTCGATCATCCCTAACTGATGAGCGGCTGCAAGCGACTGGCTGCTGCCACCGATCGAATGTAAGTTTTCCAGCATGGCCATTCAACAGAAGTTGATCCACCAATGTGTTAGGAGAAGGGAGGGGACAGTTTTAGGAGTAGCTAGGTTTCGGCTGCTTTTTTATTTTATTTCCCTTGTAATCCTACCCTAAAGTGTCACTAAATCCACTTCATAAAAAACTATCAATAAATGCTGTAATACATGCTGTTCATACTCAGTTAGTCACTATGAGATTTGTTTTCTGTATTCTGCAAAAAACCTGGTCGATCCTGCTACTCTCTATCTCCACCTTCTGTTCATGTCCTCAATTCAGCTAGGGATTTTGCAGCTGTGGTGGCAACTCTGCACATGCTCAGTTTTCAATGAATTTCTATGCTGAGCATATCCATGTGGGCGTATACACAGTGGTAAATGACAGGTCACTCTCTCTCTCTTCCTCCATGCCCACTAACTGGCTAAACAGAATGAGGGTGGGAAATTACATGTATTCACCTCCCTCATATTTCTAAGACACAAGCTGGAGGGACATGACCCAGCCTGTGACTGGCGGAAATCCGCCCACACCATGTTATTTCCACAAAATAATAAAGATTTAATTTCAAATATATATTTGTATGACAATTTAAAACAGTTTATTGATATTAATTATTTATTTTTACTTTGTAATCTAAAGGCTGTTTTTTTTTTATTTGAACATGTGACCAGCATCAGAGGACTAAAATCTCCTCCTGCCTATGTTTCCCTACAGACTGGCTGGGAAAGAGCTGGGTCATGTCACAGCTGTATATATCCATTAGGAAAAAAGATACTTAGATTTTTTTTTAATTAAAATATTTACAGTGCCATCATCCACATAAAGAAATTGAAGGGACACAGAAAATGAAACAGTGTGTGTTTAGTATCACTATAACCCTCATAGTAAAACTAAAGCGATTCTCCCACCCACAATTCAAGGTGGAGACTCCCCCACTGTCATAAAGCGCAGATCAGAGTTGCAACCTTGTGCCTGCATCCCTGATTGAGCGGCTTTTAGCTAACAGGTTGGCAGGTTGGTTAAACAGAAGTCGAATCCCTACTGAACTGGACAGCTTAACCCATCCTGTAACCATCAGACTACCTTCCTTAAAGCAGAGATCCACCCAAAAGGAGAAGCTTTGCTTGTTTGCCTCCTCCCGCCCTCCGCTGCCACATTTGGCACCATTTGGGGGGGGGATGGGGGGGAGCGGTTACATGGTTTTGACAGGTACCTGCTCCCACTTCTGGCTAAGCTTGCCGCAGCAAACTCAGCTGGAAGTTCGACCCCCCTCCTCCTTCCCCAGCAACTGGCCCATGCACAGAGCGCAGTGCGCTTTGCACATGCACAGTAGAGAACTGGCTGTGAAACTGCAATGCTTCACTGCCAGTTTCCCTTACTGGAGATGATGGAGGCAGCACCCAATAGCTGATTGAGAAATCAGCTCGGGTAAAGACAACGCTGGATTCTTGGACAGGTAAGTGTTCTAATATTAAAAGTCAGCATCTACAGTATTTTTATCTGCTGACTTTTATTTTTTTCTGAAGAAAACTGGAGCTCCTCTAATGTACAATTCACCTTTGGTTGCAATTTTACCCCAAACACCACCTGCATAGCCTTATACACTGCTCAAAAAAATTAAAGGAACACTTTGAAAACACATCAGATCTCAATGGGTAGAAATATCATGTTGGATATCTATACTGATATGGACTGGGTAATGTGTTAGGAATGAAAAGATGCCACATCGTTTTACGGAAATGAAAAAGATCAACCTACAGAGGGATGAATTCAAAGACACCCCAAAAATCAGAGTGAAAAAATTATGCAGCATGTTAGTCCATTTTACTGAAATTTTATTGCAGCAACTCAAAATGGTTTGAATGGTCCCCACGTGCTTGTATGCATGCCTGACATCGGGTCAGGCTCCTAATGAGGCGACGGATGGTGTCCTGGTGTACTTCCTCCCAGATCTAGACCAGGGCATCACTGAGCTCCTGAACAGACGAAGGTGCGACCTGGCGGCGTCAGATGGACCGAAACATAATGTTCCAGAGGTGATCTATTGGATTTAGGTGAGGCGAGCTTGTGGGCCAATCAATGGTATCAATTCCTTCATCCTCCGGGAACTGGCTGCATACTCTCGCCACATGAGGTGGGGCATTGTTGGGCACCAGGAGGAACCCAGGACCCAGTGCACCAGCATAGGGTCTGACAATGGATTAAATGATTTCATAAAACCAAAACACAACGCAATGGAGTCCTGCAAGGTTGAAACCACCTAACCCTGTTGAACAGTTAGGGAGCAGCTCCACTATTTGCAACTGAAAAAACATTCAACCTAAAGATGGATATTGCTCAGCCCCTACCCACGTATATAAATGCATGTACAAAAAAGAAGGACTCCAGCATATATTGGGGACCTACTAACTTAATTAAATGAAGAAAATCGAGAAATGTCAAGAGAGAGTATGAGAAAGAAGTAGAACTGAAAAATGTGATGCTGTGCCCATTCACAGAAAAAAATCAACCTTTATTGCAAAGAACGTTAAACACATAAATCACATGACATATTAAAAGCACTAAGCCCCACCACATCTGCTCCTAATCATGGACTCATAGAGATTCCAATAGTACTTTGGATAGTCTAGGCTGCTTTGATAACATGGATTTCCATTACTAAATAATGTATCTCTGTAACAATCCTACAGGCTCACCTGAGTCAGAGGACTGCTGGCCGGAGGTAGGAGTGGAGCCGAGTGGCAAGGACCGCAGGCAGGTAGTAGGTGCAGGAAGTCTGGCAGAGGCGTGATCAGACAATCCGGGTTGGCTACGGTGGAAGCGGTGCTGGATACCGGATGGACACCAGGTAGTACTCTGATGAGGACACGGGTTCACCTGAGGTGCATAAACTAAGTGCTAGCTGGTTTTCACTAGAGCCCCTGATGGTGGGGATAGACTGCGCTGCAAGCTAACACCAGGTCGCGGTCCCCAGGATCACCCAGCCAGGCAAAGTGCAGGTTTGGTCCGGAGGCGGAGGAGCAGACAAGGGATAACCAAAGAGAAGTCAGACGAGCCAAAGGTCGGGGCGGGCAGCAGTAAGCGTGGTCAGACAATCCGGATCGGCAACGGAGGTAGCAGTTCAGTAGGTAGGGACAAAGCAGAAGAGTAGTCGGTAGTCAATTCCTGGTCAGCAGTGGATTTGTGGTAATAGGCAAGAGCAGCAGGTGAGGAGAAGCTTGATCAAGGCTCAGGAGCTCAATAATCAGCAAGTTGGAGTGCAAGGGGCTGGACTTATATAGGGAAGTACCAGGTGTGGGGAATCAAGGGTGATGAGCAAGGCTTGGCAAGACTAAGGTTGAATAATAGGCTTCAGGGAGGAAATGTCCAGAGAGGATGGTAGCCTAGTAAGCAGGGCTACCGCCTGGGATGTGGCTGGTCGCGGGTTTGAATCCCGACAGTATCTCTCTAGTTGTAATGGGTGGCCACCCCTATGATATATAGGTGAAAAGGAAGTCCATCCAATTGACAGCTGTAAAGTAATTGACTTGTGTCATTTCTAGAGAAAAAGACAGGTTTCTTACATAACATCATTGACGGTGTACATACAGTCCTTCCTTAGCCATGCAATTTGTAATGAAATGAGCATTTATTGCCACATTTGTATACAAGCCCTATCCCTCAGCCGCTTGGATGAACTATAGGGGAGGATTTGTCATTCTGGTAAAGCAAATGTACATAGTTCAATCATGTTGAATAATCTATTCCAAAATAACACAAAAGAAAAAAATATTAGACTTGTGAATGGTGGTTGGAACACCTGTGTTCCAAAGGAGGTAAATTGCACATATAGAGAGTTCCCCAATAGGGATTTATAACTCCTCACCTCCCTCGCACCAGTGAAATCCTATCTCAATTGAATGTAACTTGTGTTCCTGGTCCAGAGGAGGTCATATATATGGTGGATGAATCCCCACGTGTAGTGTAGTCCTTCCCTCACAGGAACTGTAGATATAGATCACAGGGAAACAGCGATATACTGTATGTATTCACTATATCAAACAACCTTTTTGGAGTATAAAGAAAAATGTTGCGTATACTCTTGTTATGTATGTCCTTGTATACAGATACAGTAAATAAGTCCAAGTCCCATATCACAGCACTGTTTGAGTTGGATACAGAGCCAAATTTCATACATCCATGCAGGTTGTTTGGGAATATTAAAAACACAACGGGGTGGAAGCCGCTCAGGTGTAGGTAATGAAGTCTCCAAGTGTCGGGTGCACGTCTGGTCCGAAAACCAAGCAAAGTTCAAATCCAGGAAGAGTAGACCGCAATCCGATATGGAAAACAAAGAACTTTATTGAAGAAGTCAAAATCCAAACATAACAGGGATCAGGATACACGAACAGATACAGTTGACGCGTTTCACTAATAAATTTGCTTCATCATTAGTGAATATTCCCCATGCATATGGGTACTCATACAATAAATATCTTGTCTAACAACTTGGTACTCATCAGAGTATGCATCCTCACTTGTCCTCCTATCGATCACCATTTCTGGGAGACTCCACCATTCACAAGCGACTGGAAATCATAGTGGCCATTTGGAGCAGGTGACTGGACTGGACTGGTGGGTGTCTGCTTCAGAGGCTGCTGCATAGGACAGGGCTTCATTTCCACAAACGATTTCATCTGATACCAGTCAGGATGCCATTTTCTAGCCTGTAGAGGTCTGTGCGTCCCTCCATGGATTTGCCTCCCTAGACCATCACTGACCCACCACCAAGCTGAATGATGTTACAGACAGCATAACGTTCTCTATGGCTTCTCCAGACCCTTTCACATCTGTCACATGTGCTAAAGGTGAACTTGCTATCATCTGTGAAAAGCACAGGGCTCCAGTGGCAGACCTGCCAATTCTGGTGTTCAATGGTAAATGCCAATCGAGCTCCATGGTGCCGGGCAGTGAGCACAGGGCCCAGTAGAGGACGTTGAGTTCTCAGGCCACCCTCATGAAGTCTGTCTCTAATTGTTTGGTCAGAGACATTTACACCAGTGCCCTGCTGGAGGTCATTTTGTAGGGCTCTGGCAGTGCTCATCCTGTTCCTCTTTGCACAAAGGAGCAGATACCGGTCCTGCTAATGGGTTAAGGACCTTCTACAACCCTGTCCAGTTCTCCTAGAGCAGGGGTCTCCAAACTATGGCCCTCCAGTTATTCATGAACTACAATTCCCATCATGCCTAGTCATGTCTGTGAATGTAAGAGTTTTACAGTGCCTCGTGGGATGTGTAATTCCACAACAGCTGGAGGGCCGTAGTTTGGAGATCCCTTTCCTAGAGCAAATGCCTGTCGCCTAGAAACTACTCTATGCTCATGAGACTGTGCTGGGAAACACAGCAAACCTTCTGGCAATGGCATGTATTGCAATTGAAAAGACAAGAACTCACTGTTCAAGGTGGTGTAATTGCCTGATGACTCACACCGGTGCATGCCCCGGCTCGCCTCCGTGAAAACTTGATAAAGGAAAAGAAATTGGCAGGACTCCAGGTTGAGTCAAAATCCAGATTTATTGACTGGACATCCAAATATGACAATCGTGACAAGGTAGACGCGTTTCACACTCTGACTGTGTGCTTAATCATTAAGCACACAGTCAGTGTGTGAAACGTGTCTACCTTGTCACGATTGTCATATTTGGATGTCCAGTCAATAAATCTGGATTTTGACTCAACCTGGAGTGCTGCCAATTTCTTTTCCTTTATCAATGGCACATATTGATGTGCCAACCTGGAGGAGTTGGACTGCCTGTGCAACCTCTATAGGATCCAGGCATTGCCTCGTGCTACCAGTAGTGACTCTGACACTAGCCAAATGCAAAACTAGTGAAAAACAATCAGAAAAGATGAGTAGGGGAAAAAAAGGTCAGTGGCCTCCACCTGTAAAACCATTCCTGTTTTGGAGGTTGTCTCATTGTTGCCCATCTAGTGCACCTGTTGTCATTTTATTAACACCAAAGCAGTTAAAACTGATTAACAACCCCCTCTGCTACTTAACTGACCAGATCAATATCTCATGAGTTTAATTGACTTGAGGCTATACTCTGAATAATACGCGTTACTTTATTTTTTTGAGCAGTGTATATTTTTGCGACGAGCTATACCAGATACTTGTGATATTGTTTCCGGTAAGGAAATGTTCTACAAAGAAGTAAAAAAAAATGATCACATTGTCTTTAAATGATTTATCTGCTAGGGTTTTGTTAATAATTAAAGACATGAAACCACATTATGAAAGCGGTTAAGGAGATGAAACAAGACATAATCCTGATCGTTTTTTAATGACGCCAAGTGAATCAGCAGCGTGTGTGTTGCTGTAATGAACCAGCCTACCACCCTGCACCATAAACCCACATGGATAAGCATATTAATACACAATTTTATTATGGTAATGATTTCAGAGGTAGAACAAACATTGCAATTACAGGAGGAAAAAGGACAGCAGAATGCTGCACAATTCCCAAAAGTAACATAAAAGGCACAATAATAACAAATCATCATGGATAGATAATCTTATTACTAGGTATCAAATAACAGGCTACATGAGTTACACATTGTAATAGCAAAAATAAAATACAGTATCTGCAGGGGTGAAACCTATTCTAATATACAATGATCCAAAAAAAAAAAGGAAACCCTACAGTGATAGCTGCCAATTTATCTTCAAAGTGGGTGAAAGACGGATTTCATAAAAATAAATGTCATATTTACTGACAGTGTTATTTGTTATAGTTAAAAGCATTGCATAAAAAGAAAAGGACAGTTACTCTTGTCCATGGTAACCAATAAGCTTTCTTCTTTACGTAAAGGCTTGCTATGGTAAAAATGAATGGGAACTGTATGTGGCTATTACCTATAATGATGATAGTATTTATTATATAATATATTATTTACAACGTATATGTTTACATGCCTTTATTTATATTTTCTTCACTTTTTCTGCCTTGTTTCCTGTGTGCCCAGCTCACACCACTGCGTTGTGGTGGTGTGCAGGCGACGTGCGCCAAATAAAAGTAATGCACGCAATGGCAAATTGAGCTTAACCACTTCCTGCCCATCGTCAAATGACAATGGAGCAGTGCAGCTCTTGTTTTGGGATGACGTCATATGATGGCGCCCCAAAACGGCTGATCTTGCACGCCGCGGGGGCATGCAGCATGGCGATTGCGGCCGTGCCATGTTACTAGGACATGGCGCGACCCAGATCTCAGTAAAGAGCCTATGATGCGGCTCTTTACCCATGTGATCAACTGTGTCCAATCACAGTCGGTCACATGTAAGTGCGGAAGTGTTGTTTATCGGCTCGCCTCCCCTCACACTGACAGAGTATGTGGCGAGGAGAGCCGACCAGCGACATCTCCTCGAAGGGTAGCCAATAAAGGTAATCAGGGCACTGATCATCAGTGTCCTAATTTCAGTAAAGCCCAAGCAGTGCACATCAGTGACACCAATCAGTGCCCATTAGTAATGCCACTTAGTGCCCATCAGTGCCTGCTCATCAGTGCTCTCCATCAGAACTGCCCATCAGTGCTGCCTATCAGTGCCCATCAGTGCCCACCAGTGCCGCCTATCAGTGCTCATCAGTGCCACATATCAGGGCCCATCAGTGCGGCATATAAGTGCCTCCTCATCAGTGCCACCTAATCAGTGCCCTTCAGTGCCACCTCATCAGTGCTCATAAGTGCAACCTCATCAGTGCCCATCAGTGTAGCCCAGGGGTCTTCAAACTATGGCCCTAGAATTGTTTAGGAACTACAATTCCCTTCATGCCTAGTCATGTCTGTGAATGTGAGAGTCTTACAATGCCTCATGGGATGTGTAGTTCCCCAACAGCAGGAGGGCCGTAGTTTGAGGATCCCTGGTGTAGCCTCAGTGCCCATCAGTGCTGCCTCATCAGTACACATCAGTGAAGGAGAAAAATTACTCATTTACAAAATTTACTGACAGAAACTAAGGAAAACTTTTTTTTTTTTTTAAACCCAGCAATGATTAAATATCACCAAAAAAAGCTCTATTTGTGTGAAAAAATGATAAAAATGTAATTTGGGTAAAGTGTAGCCTGACGGCGCAATTGTCATTCAAACTGTGACTGCGCTGAAAGCTGAAAATTGGACTGGGCAGGAAGGGGGTGAAAGTGCCCAGTAGACAAGTGATAATAAAACATCTGTGTGACATTTCAATAAAGTTTGCCTAAACAAAATAAGAAAAAGACAAAAGTGAACAGTGTGATGGGCTGAGATTGGTTTGCTGTTTGCTGTTTGGTGCTTACTTGCTTACTTAAATTGGTAATTAAACCTAAAAAAAATGTAATACATTGCAGCTTAATAATCATTAGATGTGTTTGCTGCAAAAGTTTTCTATTTTTAGGCTTTTTTCCTTGTTTTCACTTGGTGATCTGGCCAGTAACACACCTTCTGTATTAGAGTGCCCCCCCCCCCCCCCGGATAATTGAGCACAGGGGGCACAGCAAACAGCAGCACTGTTAACCACTTAAGCCCCGGAAGATTTTACCCCCTTCCTGACCAGGGTTTTTTTTGCGATTTTTTACTGTGTGACTTTAACGGACAATTGCACGGTCGTGCGACGCTATACCTAAACAAATTTGACGTCCTTTTTTTCCCACAAACAGAGCTTTCTTTTGGTGGTATTTGATCACCTGTGCGATTTTTTGATCATGCTCTATAAACAAAAAAAGAGCGTCAATTTTGCAAAAATAACAATATTTTTCACATTTTTTTATAAGAAATTCCCGCCCAAAAAATGTAAAAATCAAAATTTTTTAATATTTTCGGCCAATTTGTTTTACGCTACCTATGTTTGGTAAAAAAACCCGAAAAAAGCGTATTTTGATTGGTTTGCGCAACAGTTATCGCGTTTACTAACAAAGGGAAAGATTTTTGTCATTTTTGGTGTTTTTTTGTTTAACGAGTAATGGCGGCGATCTGCGATTTTTTTTGCGGGACTGCGACATTGCGGCAGACAGATCGGACCCTTGACTGACTTTTTTGACACTTTTGGGGGTACCAGTGACATTACTGCAGTAATCAGTGCTATACATATGCACTGTTACTGTAAAAATGACACTGGCAGGGAAGGGGTTAACTGTATTGGAGAGGGAGGGGTTAAGTGCGTCCTAGGGGCGTGCTTCTAACTGTGATGGGACATGTCTATTATTGTAAAAACAGAGATCAACGGTTCTACAGTACATAGCAGAACCGTCATCTCCATTTTTACACAGGGGAGAATGACAGGTGGCTTGTTTACATCAACCGCCTGCCTTTCTCCCTCTCTACCGACGATCTCCGAGTTTACGGCGGACATCAGGTCCGCCGGTCACACGCACTGACTCCTTAGTGAACGAGCTGCAGCGCGCGCTCACCCGCTATTGGCTCACAAGCCGGTGACAGGCTAGTGACGTATATATACGTCACTTTGCCTGGTCGGGGCTGACCGCCGCAAGTACATATACTTGTATATGTACTTGCGGCGGTCTGCAAGTGGTTAAAGTGATTGTAAATGATCACCTTGTAAAACAACACATTCAGTTTAAATAGGAATAAAAGGCAAAACATTTGTGTATGGATATAAAAAAACATTATGAATACCTTGTTTCCTCTTTCTTATATGTGATCACATTCCCTCAGGTGCATAAGAGCTGGGGGAGGGGAAACAACAGGACACTAAGCTTTACAGGGAAAGGCTGTGCAGGTGAAGCATGTCAGGACAAGTCTGATCATTGAAGGAGAGCATAGCTAGATAACTGGCCACACTATGCTATCATGCTTAGTGTGGTCAGTTTTTATTAGGAAAGGACTGGCAGGAACACCAGGGATTTCACAAAACGGAAGCAATACAAAGAGAACAGGATACTTTTTCATACAAGTACATGGTACAGCAGACACATATCAGGAATATGAAATGTTGGGGTAACAAACACTTGAATCTGGGGGGAGGGGATTGATGGAGGAACTAGCACATTTAGATAAACTAACCATTTTAAACCAAACTCCAGCCCACACTGCAGTTACAGCGACAGTTATTTTTCCTTTTGGGATAAAGGTTTTACACGAATACCTAAAAGCTGATCATTGTAAGCACCATTGTCGGTGGTAAATGGTTTGTCTCAACGCGCTTAACCACTTTACCACCGGAGGATTTTCCTGCTAAAAGACCAGGGGTTATTTTGCGATTTTTTACTGCGTGACTTTAACGGACAATCGCGCGGTCGTGCGACGCTGTACCTAAACGAATTTCACGTCCTTTTTTTCCCACAAACAGAGCTTTCTTTTGGTGGTATTTGATCACCTGTGCGATTTTTTGATCACGCGCTATAAACAAAAAAAGAGCGTAATTTTTGCAAAAACAACAATATTTTTCACTTTTTTTTATATGAAATTCCCCCAAAAAAAAATGTAAAAATCAAAATTTTTTAAAATTTTCGGCCAATTTGTTTTACGCTACCTATGTTTGGTAAAAAAAATCGCAAAAAGCGTATTTTGATTGGTTTGCGCAAAAGTTATCGCGTTTACTAACAAAGGGAAAGATTTTTGTCATTTTTGGTGTTTTTTTTTTTAACGAGTAATGGCGGCGATCTGCGATTTTTTTTTGCGGTACTGCGACATTGCGGCGGACAGATCGGACCCTTGACTGACATTTTTGACACTTTTGGGGGTACCAGTGACATTACTGCAGTAATCAGTGCTATACATATGCACTGTTACTGCAAAAATGACACTGGCAGGGAAGGGGTTAACAGTATTGGACAGGGAGGGGTTAAGTGTGTCCTAGGGGCGTGATTCTAACTGTGTAGGGACATGTCTACTAGTGTAAAAACAAAGATCAACAGTTCTACATAGTAGAACTGTTTGATCTTCACTTTTACACAGGGAGAACTGACAGGTGGCTTGTTTACACAAGCCGCTCTGTCTTTCTCCCGCTGTAGCGGCGATCGTAGTGTGACCGGCGGACATCGGGTCCGCCAGTCACACTCCCGCACTCCTCCGTGAACGAGCCGAGGCGGGCGCGCGCCTCGGCGGGCGCGCGCCCGCCCGCTATTGGCTCTGGAAGGAGTGACAGGCGAGCGACGTAGACCTACGTCACTCTGCCTGGCCGGGGCCGACTGCCGCAGTAAATATACTGTGCGCAGTCGGCAAGCGGTTAACTGATACATTTGCGGAAGAGCTTGTTCTGCTGAAAAACAACAGACTTACTACTGCCCAGATCAACAGGTGAAATTAAAAGAAAGAAATCCTTAAAAAAGAAAACTAATGCAACCATCACTTTAAACATTGGATAGCTGCAATATAATAAATCTTTGCTTTTTGGTTTAATACCAGTTTAAAATGTTTAGTTTAGACTACTTTGTCTTCAGACTGACAATGTTGCAGTGATTTCATTGCAGAAAGAACAGTATTGTCACCTTATTATAGGTCATGAAGAATCAATGGATCAACTGGCAGGATCAATAGGCAATACAACCATGTTATGGGGGACTGAGAAACATGACTTTTGTGTTCATAATAGTGATAGACTGCATCTTATGACATTTTTTTCTTTATGTCATGGTTGCATGACATAGTCATTGCAGGACACCATTAACCTCTTGCCGATGCCCACCGTAGCAGGGCGGCTCGGCTGCGCAATATCACGTAGTACTAAGTGATTTCGTGCACAAGGTTTTGGCAGCGTGCGAGCCCCGCCGGAGCCGTGCTCCCGCTGTATTTAGACAAAGCGGGAGGAGCGGCGGCGATCCCCGCCTTACTCCCACGATCATCAGATAAACTGACAAAAAGACCCGCCTGCTTATGTAAACAAAGCAGGCTGGTCTTCTGTCACACAGACAGAGAGTGATCAGGAGTTTTAGCTAAGCTGAAACTTTGATCTCTCTGTGCCTGTCACAGAACCCCCCCCCCCCACAGTGAGCAAGCATATTTAGGCATACATTAACCCCTTTGATCACCCCCAGTGTTAACCCCTTCCCTGCCAGTGTCATTTATACAGTAACAGTGCATATTATTTAGCACTGATTACTGTAATAATGTCACTGGTCCCCAATAAGTGTCAAAAATGTCAGTTAGGGGCTCGATCTGTCCGCCATAATGTCGCAGTCCTGCTAAAAAACGCTGATCGCCGCCATTACTAATAAAAACAAAAAAAGTAGTTTGTAAACGCTAAAACCTTTGCACAAACCAGTGAAATACACTTTTTGGGATTTTTTTTTACCAAAAATATGTAGCAGAATACAAATTGGCCTAAATTGATATAAAAATTGGATTTTTTAAATTTTTTTTCGAAATGTTTTACAGCAGAAAGTAAAAAATATGGCGTTTTTTTTTTTTCAAAATTGTCGCTCTTTTTTTGTTTATAGCGCAAAATCTAAAAACCGCAGAGGTGATCAAATACCACCAAAAGAAAGCTCTATTTGTGGGAAAAAAAGGACATCAATAGTATTTGGGTACAGCTTCGCACGACTGCGCAATTTTTCGTTAAAGTAACGCAGTGCCAAATCGCAAAAGATAGCCTGGTCATTAAGGGGGTAAAACCTTCCGGAGCTGAAGTGGTTAATGGAAATCTCCAGGTAAGCTTTCCCTCAATTTAGTCATTACGTTTTCATGTCCCAGTTTGGCCTGTGATGGATGAAAGTAATAAACACACTTGCAGCAGAATATGATAATGCAGTTTGGCTTTCAGATGGATTTGCAAGTATATGAAGGTGTGATCTCTGGTAGAAGATTTCATAAACTGCCTTTAGTGGGGATCAAATGGGAGTTCAGCTGAGTTTTTTATGTTTAGTGGAAAAGCATCTTTCACACTCCTATAACAACACACTTAAAGGGGAAGTCTACCCTAACACTAAAATTGCTACATCTACATGTATCCACAATCTAAAGCCCCGTACACACGCAACGATTATCGGCCGACCGATCGTCCGTCTTTTGTCCAGAGTGGTGTTTTGTTGGTTGGAATGTGCTCTAGACTGCACACAAATTTGCTCGCCCAACAAAATTCTACTTCAGAAGTGATGTCATGTGTTGGTTTGCTTTCTTTGTGTTCTTTCTTCTCTGAGCATGCCCAGTCTTGCTCATTAGATTTTTCCCTGTTGAAATCTGTACTGACTGCACGAAAATCGGACGTGTTTTGACGGCGGACAAAAATTTTATAGCCTGCACACCAGATTTTTTTCCGCCGAAAAATCAGAGTTGGTTGTCTGGAGCATCATACTAACAAGCCGAAAATCGGCAGATCGGTCGCCGGACGAAAATTCCCTGCCGATTTTCGATGCGTGTGTACGAGGCTTAACCACTTTCCCACTAGAGCATTTTGCTGTCTTACGTCCAGGCCACTTTTTGCGATTCGGCGCTGTGCGAATTTAACTGACAATTGCGCGGTCATGCGACGTCGTACCCTAACGAAATTTACGTCCTTTTTTCCCCACAAACAGAGCTTTCTTTTGGTGGTATTTGATCACCAGTGCGATTTTTACTTTTTGCGCTATAAACAAAAAAAGAGCGTTTATTTTGAAAAAATAACAATATTTTTAACATTTGTTTATATGAAATTCCCCCAAAAAAGATGTAAAAACCAATTTTTTTTTAAATTTTTGGCCAATTTGTTTTCTGCTACCCATGTTTGGTAAAAAAAATCGCAATAAGCGTATTTTGATTGGTTTGCGCAAAAGTTATCGCGTTTACTAACAAAGGGAAAGATTTATGTCATTTTTGGTGTTTTTTTTTTTTAACGAGTAATGGCGGCGATCTGCGATTTTTTTTGCGGGACTGGGACATTGCGGCGGACAGATCGGACCCTTGACTGACATTTTTGACACTTTTGGGGGTACCAGTGACATTACTGCAGTAATCAGGGCTATAAATATGCACTGTTACTGTAAAAATGACACTGGCAGGGAAGGGGTTAATTTTATTGGAGAGGGAGGGGTTAATGTATGCCTGGTGCTTACTGACGTGTGGGGGGGGAGGTGACTGTGTGAGCCAGGGACAGATCGGATGTCCAGCTATGCTGAACACTCCGATCTGTCACTCCCTGTCACTTAGGAGATCCGCCCGCTCTGTTTACACAGGCGGGCGGATCTCCAAACTGTATTCCCCGACGATCGGGGCAGAGCAGCGGCGATCGCCGCCGCTCCTCCCCTGGCCCGACTCCCGCTGTGAATGAAAACAGCGGGAGCGCGCCTCCGGCGGCACGCGAGCGCCGCCTACAGGGGAGGAGTCTGGCGACGTAGGTCTACGTCGTCAGACCTACAAGAGCCACTTTGCCGCAGTAGTACTCCGGTACTCAGCGGTAAAGTGGTTAAGACTAACTTATCTAGCCCTGTAAAGAAGAAATCAGTATACATACCTTTTTTGAAGCTGATCCGATCTCCAGCGGCGGAAGCTCTGCAGAGAACATGGCCCGACAATGGCTGTGAAATTAATGGGAAGTGACGTCATCCTTAGAGTTATTATGGAGCTTCCGTTGTCAGATGTTTCTTCTGCAGCGAAGCCGCCGCTGACAGCTCAGTGTGGACCGGACTGGAACAGAGCTGCTTCAGAAAAGGTAAGTATACTGATTTCTTCTTTACAGGGTTAGATAGGTTAGTGTTAGATTGTGAATGCCCGTAGATGTAGCGATTTGAGTGTTAGGGTGGACTTCCCCTTTAAGGCTGGATCACACACGTGTAATCCAACAGTGTTTTCCTGCATTGAAGAATGTTTTACTGCATGAAAATACATTAAAGTAGAAATCCCAAGTAATATATTGTGGCTGGTTCCTTTTATGACCACTTGACCGTAGAAAGATTTACCCCCCTTCATGACCAGGCCATTTTTTTTGCGATACAGCACTGCGTTACTTTAATGACAATTGTGCAGTCATGCAATGCTGTACATAAATGAAATTGATGTCACTTTTTTTCCACAAATAGAGCTTTTTTTTGGTTATAATTGATCACCTCTGTGGTTTTTATTTTTTGCACTATAAATAAAAAAACTGACAATTTTGAAAAAATAAACAGTATTTTTTACTTTCTGTCATAAAACATATCCAATAAAAAAATGTAAAGTTTTCATAAATATGGCCCATTAACCTCCCTGGCGGTATGATTATTTCGGATTTTAGGTGCTGAAAGCGGTACAATTATTTTGCATGTAATTCTTAAGAATGAGCAGCCCAAACCAACTATTTACATATGATTTTTTTTTTACTGTTCGTTCTTCTTTATAACATCTCGGGTATGATAAAGTTTGAAACACAAAATCATAAATTATAATATAATAAAAAACTATAAATAAGTTAAAGTATGTATGTATGTATACATATATATATATATATATATATACACCGTATATATACACATATATATATAAAAGTAAAAAGTAGAACTGCAGGAAAGGGCACTGTAATGTGCCCTTTCACATTAGGGGCAATCTAATGTGATTTTTTTTTTTTTTTTTTGAATAGTATCAGTGTGTTTGGTGTGTTTTACGTTTGAATTTGCCGCCGGCTCCACCCCCCTGCGAACGGCACGTCGCAGGAGACGGAAACCGGGGCACGGAGAGGATCGGGAGGAAGCTCCGCCGCCAGACACCGCCGGGATACATCGCTGGATCCTGGTGACAAGGTAAGTAGCCAGGCTTTCAGCATCCAGCGATCTTCCTAGCGGTACCCCGAGTGTTACCGCTTTTGGCTTTGAAATTTAACCCCGAGCCACGCTCAGGAATACCGCTAGGAAGGTTAAAATCCAATTTTTTTACTTTCTGATATAAAACATTCCAAAAAAAAAAAAAAATCTAATGTTTTCAAAAATTTAGGCTAATATGTAATATATAAAACTCCGCGCAAAAGGACTCTAGTGGGATATGCCCAAAAATTCTGCAAAGAAAATATGTCCCAGTGACAAGTGTGTGGGGTAAATATAATATATAGATAATGTGTATAAGTGTAGGCTGCAGCCTCCCTGAATATTAGTCCGGGGACTAAATATAAAATGGATAAAAGATAGGGTGTTGGCGCTGCCTATTTAAAAAACAGTAGAAATGTACAAACTGTAAATGCAATAAAGTGACAGTGACAAATAATTTAGCGTAAATATTACATGCTAAAACATAACTCAATACAAATGAGTGCTAATCTAAATAAAAATGCTTAGCAGATAAAGTGCTTATCAAATAAAGTGTTGTAGTGCACGTGCAAAGAAATCCCAACTATATCATATAGTATATGGAAAGTGCTGTAAAGAGCTGGAGAAAGAACTAATATACAAAGAATAGGTATACAAATACCAAAGAAGTATAATAAAATAAAAACACAATCAGAATGGTGTTGGTGTACAAATAGAATATACTAAAAGGAAACACAATCCGAATGGTGCTGGTGTGCAACCAATCTGTGAATAGTCCCAACACAATCCAAATAGTGCTGGTGTGCAACCAATATGTGAATAGTCCCAATGATGGAATTTTTATAGTCCAGTGACTGAGTATATTGTGCAGGAAAAAAATTTTTTATATATGGGTGGTAGGTGACAATCACTGTATTCAAAAGGGTGACCCCGTGCCGTGTGGTAGGGTGCTGCGTGGTCCTTTCTGGTGAACAAAGCTCGCTTACCAGAAGCACCCACCCCACACAGGGGTATAAGGCGGGTGTATAAGGATCAAGGGTCTCGGTGTCTCCCCTCCTCCTGGGTCGATGGGTCCCTGAAGTGGTCCCTGGGGTTCTAGCTGGAGGTATCCCTGGGGTATTAGTGGATCCTACTATTCTCCTATAGGCTGGGGATGGTCCGAGAGGTCCGCCAGATATAGCTCATAGCCGTATACCAAGGGATGATAGATAGACAAGGCACATAGCGTAATACTGTCTAGGAGGTTTATTCAATGTAAAACAGAAAGGTACTCACAATCAGAAAAAAGTAAACAGGCACAGGTACGAGTGTGGAGCGCGGTGTGGTCCAAGCCTCGTTCTCTGTGTGCAGGAACCGGAAGTGACGCGACACGCCGTACGCGATTCGTAATCAATACGTCCTCAGCAGCCTGTACCTGTGCCTGTTTACTTTTTTCTGATTGTGAGTACCTTTCTGTTTTACATTGAATAAACCTCCTAGACAGTATTACGCTATGTGCCTTGTCTATCTATCATCCCTTGGTATACGGCTATGAGCTATATCTGGCAGACCTCTCGGACCATCCCCAGCCTATAGGAGAATAGTAGGATCCACTAATACCCCAGGGATACCTCCAGCTAGAACCCCAGGGACCACTTCAGGGACCCATCGACCCAGGAGGAGGGGAGACACCGAGACCCTTGATCCTTATACACCCGCCTTATACCCCTGTGTGGGGTGGGTGCTTCTGGTAAGCGAGCTTTGTTCACCAGAAAGGACCACGCAGCACCCTACCACACGGCACGGGGTCACCCTTTTGAATACAGTGATTGTCACCTACCACCCATATATAAAAAATTTTTTTCCTGCACAATATACTCAGTCACTGGACTATAAAAATTCCATCATTGGGACTATTCACATATTGGTTGCACACCAGCACTATTTGGATTGTGTTGGGACTATTCACAGATTGGTTGCACACCAGCACCATTCGGATTGTGTTTCCTTTTAGTATATTCTATTTGTACACCAACACCATTCTGATTGTGTTTTTATTTTATTATACTTCTTTGGTATTTGTATACCTATTCTTTGTATATTAGTTCTTTCTCCAGCTCTTTACAGCACTTTCCATATACTATATGATATAGTTGGGATTTCTTTGCACGTGCACTACAACACTTTATTTGATAAGCACTTTATCTGCTAAGCATTTTTATTTAGATTAGCACTCATTTGTATTGAGTTATGTTTTAGCATGTAATATTTACGCTAAATTATTTGTCACTGTCACTTTATTGCATTTACAGTTTGTACATTTCTACTGTTTTTTAAATAGGCAGCGCCAACACCCTATCTTTTATCCATTAGGCTAATATGTATTCTGCTACATATTTTTGGTAAAAAAGTTTAAATTGATTGGTTTGCACAAAAGTTATAGTGCCTACAAACTATGATATATATACTGGGATTTTTATATATTTATTTTTTATACTAGTAATGGTGGCGATTAGCGACTTATAGCGGGACTACGATATTACCAGGGACAATCTGACAATGACACTCTGTGGGAACCAGTGACACTACGACGACCAGTGCAAAAAATATACACTGTCACTGTACTAATGACGCTGGCTGGGAAGGGGTTAAACATCTAGGGCCATAAAAGGGTTAAATGTGTGCCCAACCAGTGTTTTTGTGTGTACTGAAATAAAAACCAGCACATCTCCACTGACAGGACAGAGCTCTGTATTATATACATGTAGCAGGATAACCAGCCTTCGTGCTGGATGTGGGTCTGCCAGGGTTACCGCTAGCAACAACAGCACATTTAAGCATGTTCTCCAAGTGTGAGCACTGAGACAAGAAACAGTCCAGCATCTTTGGGTTTTGTATTTATTTTAGGAACTTGGATGGGAGAAGGGAATGAATGGGATACTGCTCTGGCTCGACTATACACAATGTAATCGGACAACTGAGAAAAATGCCTCATGACACTGACTTGACGCCGGCTGAATGCCGGTCAACGCCGGTTGGCGCTTGTTAACGCTGACTTGCTGTCATGTATACACTGAACTGACTTTGACACTCCCCGGTGACACAAAGTCCTTTGCACAGCTCCCCTTAGCCCTCCTGGCTGAGGTAGCTACATGTAACACTGCTGCAACTCTTAACACTTCAGGGCCCACACCGGCACCCCCTCTCACTGAATTCTCTTCAGGGCTTAGACTCTGGCACCCCCTTTCTAACCTCCTGGTTAGTTGACTCCTGGATCCCTCTGACCTCCTGGAGTGGTCCCCTATCCTAGGCAGACCCCGGGGCAGTTCACAGTACTCACGACACTGCTTTCCTGGAAACTCCAACCCCAACAACTCCATGCAGTCCTCAGCACACTGGATCTTTCTCTGCAGCTCAGCTCAACCTTCCGTCCTCTAGGCCGACCGCCAAGGACACCTTTCCTTACACTGACAGAAGGCAGCCGTCACCCTCCTCCTGGGTCTCTGCTTCCCGCCAAAGACCCCTCTCATGTGCTCCCCTCAGACTTATACCTCATCCCAGGATGCATTGCGGCATATTCTGCCCTCTGGGATAGATACAAGCCTTGGTGTGCTATTGGTCAGGTTTCCTCCACTGTCCAATGAGAGCCCTCAATGAACACAGTGGGGAGACCCCCCAAACTCAACAGACACCTGAGAGCACATGACAGCCTAACTGAACAATTGAAAGGCCCCCCTGATAAGCAGACAGGGCCACCCATATACTTTTCCTAGAACCCATATATGTTGCAGGCTGGTTGAAAAGTTGTGACTGGAAATTCCTTGGCTTTTTTGACATGCGTTTGCCCTTCCAGTGCTCCTTGCTGTTAAGACCAGGTATAGGTGTGAGAAGTGACCACTTTTTGTATTGTTGTTATATTTGTCAGGCAATGCACTGACACCTTGGCTGCCATTGTGCAATGTGCTGGGTGTTCAGTGCGTTCCTGTGCCTTTAAGAAGGGGTGGGCTCTCTCCAGTCACCTGTCTTTCCTCTATCCATCAGAATACATGTGCTCCCAGTGTGGAGACTCTATAAAGGTAGAGTTAGGGACTGCAGATATCAGGGTGCCTTGCCAGGGGCCGGCAGTTTATGCATCTACTTCAAATGTAGGCAATTAAACCCCTGTTTTTAAATCATTCTGTTAAACAGATCAATTTGGTTGGTCGCAGAATGGTTGGTAAGTTGTGACTGGAAATTCCTTGGCTTTTTTGACATGCGTTTTCCCTTCCAGTGCTCCTTGCTGTTAAGAGCAGTTATGGGTGGGGGAAGTGACCACTTTTTGTATTGTTGTTATATTGGTCAGGCAACGCACTGACACCTTGGCTGCCATTGTGCAATGTGCTGGGTGTTCAGTGCGTTCCTGCGCTTTTAACCACTTAAGCCCCGGAAGATTTTACCCCCTTCCTGACCAGGGTCTATTTTGCGATTCGGCACTGCGTGATTTTAACGGACAATTGCGCAGTCGTGCAACGCTGTACCCAAAAGAAATTGACATCCTTTTTTTCCCCACAAACAGAGTTTTCTTTGGAGTCAATTTTGCAAAAATAACAATATTTTTCACATTTTTTTTATATGAAATTCCCCCCCAAAAAAATGTAAAAATCAAAATTTTTTTACATTTTCGGCCAATTTGTTTTATGCTACATATGTTTGGTAAAAAAAATCGCAAAAAGCGTATTTTGATTGGTTTGCGCAAAAGTTATCGCATTTACTAACAAAGGGAAAGATTTTTGTCATTTTTGTTGTTTTTTTTTTTTAACGCGTAATGGCGGCGATCTGCAATTTTTTTGCAGTACTGCGACATTGCGGCGGACAGATCGGACCCTTGGCTGACATTTTTGACACTTTTGGGGTTACCAGTGACATTTCTAAAGTAATCAGTGCTATACATATGCACTGTTACTGTAAAATTACACTGGCAGTGAAGGGGTTAACTTTTTTTGAGAGGGAGGGGTTATGTGTGTCCCTAGGGGCGTCATTCTAACTGTGATTGGCTGTGGCTTGAGGTGTAGGAACAGTGATCAACGGTCCTACATAGTAGAACCGTATGATCACTATTCCTACACAGGGGAGAATGACAGGCGGCTTGTTTACATCAGCCGCCTGCCTTTCTCCCTCTGCACCGACGATCGCCGAGTGACCGGCGGACATCGGGTCTGCCGGTCACATGCGCGGGGGGTCCGTGACCGCTCGAGAGCGCGCCTCCGGGGGCAAGCGCTCGCTCCCTAGACCCTCTTTATCTATCAGAATAGATAAGATAGACCTTTGCTCATTCCATTCCAATGACATGCACTCCCAGTGTGGAGACTCTTTAAAGGTAGAGTTAGGGACTGCAAATATCAGGGTGCCTTGCCGGGGACTGCAGCTTACGCATGTATTTGCAAATGTGTGCAACTAAACCCCTGTTTTTAGAGCATACTGTTAGACAATTTAATTAGGTTGGTCGCAGGCTGGTTGGTAAGTTGCGACTGGAAATTCCTTGGCTTTTTTAATATAGATGCATGGGCCTCTGAGCTCCTGTTTTAAGCATCTGCTCCGGTCTCCATCTTGGACATGCCCCCAGGTCAGAATAGACTTTGGTTCTTACCAACAACTGGGAAAATTTCAGATTTAAATATAAGGTCTGATGCGGATTATAGGTTAAGGAGAGGTAATTATAGTTTTAGTTCTAATAAAAAACACAATTAAACACAATTAAACATAAGTTCAGCAGACAGACAGAGCCTCCAATATGTCTCCTTTCATAATTTTCAGAATGCTTTACTTCTTAACTTCCCTCTCGCCTCCTGGTAAGGCACCCGGAGGCTCCTTTCACACACTCCGTCCGTTGAGCCGCTGATCCCCCGCTGAGCAGCAGGAGGACAGCTGTCAGCAGTTCCCCATGCATCTCTATGGGGGAAATCGGATGGGAACGGACCGTCGGTCCGTTCTCATCCGATGCCATCCGATCCGCTGGATGGATGGAAAATAGGGTTTCCATCCGTCCAGATTTGACGGATCGGATCGGGTTGGATGTCAGTGGACATGTCTCCGCTGACATCCGATGCCCCATAGGAATGCATGGGGGGACCCTTCAGATCCGCCAAAAAAACGGACAGGTGGATCTGAACGGTCCGCCTGTGTGAAAGGGGCCTAACCCTGAGCAAGAATTCACTGACTTAAGCCCCGTACACACGCACAGATTGTTGGCCAACTGATCGGCCAACTTTTGTCCAGTGTTGTTTGTTGGTTGAAATGTGCTCTAGACTTGCACTGGACTTTTGTTGGCCAACAAAAACCAACTTCAGAAGTGATGTCATGTTCTGGTTGACTTTCAGTGTGTTTTTTCTTCTCTGAGCATGCCCAGTCTTGCTCATCTGATTTTTGTCTGCCGAAATCTGTACTGACTGAGGAACAATCGGCCGTTCTTTGTTGGCCAACAAACATTTTATAGCATGCACACCAGATTTTTTTCGTCCGAAAATTCGTAGTTGGTTGTCGGAAGCATCATACTAATGCCCCGTACACACGTGCAGATTATCTGCAGACTTTTGTCTGCAGACTTACCTTTTCTATGTAGTACAAGGGCCTGCCGGATTGCATACAAATTGAAAGTGTTTAGGTTTGACCTCATATTATATGGTTTTGGTAAGTCTGCAGACAAAAGTCTGCAGATAATCTGCACGTGTGTATGGGGCATAACAAGCCGAAAATCGGCAGATCGGACGTTGGCCGACAATTTACGGCCAACAATCTGTGCGTGTGTACGAGGCTTTAGATGATAAGCCCAGATTATGTAACTCAGAGCATTCTGTACTAATGGGCTATCCTGGAGGGTCTACATAGATTTGGAACAAATGTCAGCAATACCTTGTGAGATGCCAATAGAGTGCTTTGGCAGTAGGATTGGTTGAGGCTGAGTGGGTAAAAAAAAAGCTAAAAACAGCTTTCTCTTGTACATGCAGAGTAGACTATCTAGTACATGACAGACCTACCCAGTTATTAGTATGAACCTGGTCAAGCTGTATTCAATAGGATGGTTAAGAAACCTCACCTTTAAGTTTAGTGCCCTATAACAGTAAACACTATTCTTCAGCCAAGCTAGAGTTATTCTAGAGATCACATTTTCTGCTTGGAGAGAAGTGAACATTACTAAGAAGCTTTCACCATTCATTTCCTCTAACATATTCATTTGACAGGGAAGCGAGTCTGGCTGCACCTGTTCAGAGCAGGTGGTGTATGTTAGGGATCCAAAAAAGATATATCAATTTATTAACGGAAGGATGGTGAAAATTCCCAGTCAAATTAAAGGGCCAAAAACCATAAAGCAATATAATGGAAAGAAAAGATCCTGCTACTAATTTAACCCCAAATCCAGCATTGAGATAAGGGGAATCTATTTTTACAAATAGAGCTGAATGGCAGTTACCTTTCTTCGAAGATTGAATTAGGAGACATACAGAAACTCAGTAATATTATGCAACCAATGTTACTAGTATGTAAGATTCTGCATTCCAATTGTCTCTGAAAGCAGTAAACAGCAGGGAATGCCAGGTAAGACAACATGCAAACTAGACGTTTAGTCCTGATGTATAAGGGTCCGGCGTTTAGGTGCAGACAGAGGGTACAGATACACCAGAAGCCTGTCAGGCTTTACAAGATCCTGACAGCTGCTGCGGCTGGATGTGGCTGGATGATGCACCTAGCGGTACTGACTTTTAGGGCAGTATGCACTGTGGAATTAAGGACTGGAATGCAAGACTATGTAAAGTGGAACTCTAAAAATAAAAAAATGTCTAGATGGTGGAGCTTTTGGTTGAAGGCACTTTGTATGTCTCTTACCAAAAAAAAAGGCCATTCCTCTTAAGCTCATATGCAAAAGTGACATTGTCACTGGTTGCCCTATAGCGGCCATTCCTCTTAAGCTCATATGCAAAAGTGACATTGTCACTGGTTGCCCTATAGCCAAATAAAGAAGACGTTGAATGCGCTAGAAGATGGTGGTGATTGTAACCACAGAACTGTCAGTGCTGGAGGATGGCAAACTGAGTAATCAGTCTGCCATAATGTTCAGGTATGTTGTACATGCAGGTGCACTTCTGAACGAAAATATTTAGGCCAAAATGTATTTAGCTACATGTCTTTGACAAAAAAATTGTCAATGAGCGTATTTTTAACCGCTTTAAGACCTGAAGATTTTACCCCCTTCCTGACCAGGCCATATTTTGCGATTCGGTACTGCGTTATTTTAACAGACAATTGCGCGGTCGTGCGATGCTGTACCCAAATTAAATTGATGTCCTTTTTTTCCCCACAAATAGAGCTTTCTTTTGGTGTTATTTGATCACCTGTGCGATTTTTACTTTTTGCGCTATAAACAAAAAAAGAGCGACAATTTTGAAATAATAACAATATTTTTCACATTTTTTTATATGAAATATCAACTTTTTTTGCCAATTTGTTTTCTGCTACATATTTTTGGTAAAAAAAAAAATCGCAATAAGCGTATTTTGATTGGTTTGCGCAAAAGTTATCGAAGCTACTAACTACGGGAAATGTATGTAATTTTTATTGTTTTTTTTTTTAACTAGTAATGGCGGCGTTCTGCAATTTTTTTTTGCGGGACTGCGACATTGCGGCAGACAGATCGGACCCTTGACTGACATTTTTGACACTTTTGGGGGTACCAGTGACATTACTACAGTAATCAGTGCTATAAATATGCACTGTTACAGTAAAAATGACACTGGCAGGGAAGGGGTTAATTTTTATTGGTGATCAAAGGGTTAATGTATGCCTGGTGCTTACTGACGGGTGTGGGGGGAGGGGACTGTGTGACACAGGGACAGATCGAAGGTTCAGCTATGCTGAATCCTGCAATCTAACCCTGCCTGTCACTTAGGAGGTCGATCCCCGACGATCGGGGAAGAGCAGCAGTGATCACCGCCGCTCCTCCGCTGGCCCGACTCCCTCTGTGACTGAATAGAGCGGGAGCGAGCCTCCGGCGGCGCGCGCACGCCGACCACGAGGGGAGGAGTCCAGCGACGTAGGTCTACGTCGCTGGACGGAATCGAACCACTTTGCCGCAGTAGAACCAATGTGAGCAGTCGGCAAGTGGTTAAAGTAATTTGAAAAATACTAGTAAGATCTACTGATAGAAGCAAAAGGTAATAAAACTACAGGGAGAGGGGAGGGGGAAACTCAGAAAAACAAAAACTGCTGTATTACTGCTATTACCAGAAGGCGGCATTTTTTATTTTAGATATTTTTTTTTTAATATGGCTACACTGCAGCATTAAATGGAATGAGCAAAGGTCTATCTTAACAGCCAACAATGAGTGTTTAGTTTACTACTAAAATACAAAATCGTACAACGGCCATGACTATACCTTCTCAATATGGGCACCTTAGCCTGGCATTCTTTTTTTTTTGCTTGGACAACATTTACAACACAACTATAGCGTGCCAAGACTAGCAATATAGCTGTATTGGAGTAACCTGTCTCCATAGAGATACATGTGTATGGCTGTCGTGTATCATTTGTGAGAGTCGTAAAAATGAATGACCAAATGGAACTAGTCATTATTCTGACCATAGTTCTTGTGTTCTGGTGTACCAGCTGTGGGAATGAGCCTTTACATGATCACATTTTTATAAAGTGTCTCTGGAATTTTATGATGCTGTGTTACTTTGTGGCTTAAAAAGGGTTTCCCACCTTCAGAATTAATTAATTTTCCCTTGAATGGCATTCCATAAAATTCTCGGAATACACCGGTTACTTGTTAAAGCATCATGTTTAGTATTTAACTCTTTATTTTTCACCCTGCCAAGGTTACAAAGGTCTTTACTGAAGCTCCTCTACCAGTGAACCAGAGCAAGCAAAGTACAGGTCCACTTTAAAGAAGACCTTGCAATAAGCTGCATGGTATGCTCAAATTGCCCAGGCTTCCTCCACTTTTACAAATTTCTTAATGTCAATAAGTAAAAATGTACCTGTAAAGGCATTATTCACAAGGTCACAGAGGGCTGTATAAAGGAGCATGATTTCTGCACCTGGTAGTCACAGATGTTTGCATACAGCTGTCGGCAACATCAATGAGAAGTCCTGATTAGGATTCAAATCCAGGACCCCAGTGCTGCAAGTGCTAACCGCAAAACCACTGTGCTGCCTACATCAGGACAATCTTGCACAGTACACGTCACTAGGCAACTATGCAGAGGAGAGGACTAAAGCTAGCCATGCATGATTAGGTTTCTCTCTCTAGCCCCATGGGCTGAATAAGAGAAATTACATAATTCCCCATCCACAGTAAATAACATTGATGGAAGAATCTACACCAGTGTTTCTCAACTCCGGTCCTCAGGGCCCACTAACAGGCCAGGTTTGCAAGAAAACTGAAATAGGTGATATAATTTGCTGCTCAGTGATTGCAGTGTTCTAGTCTGCATCTCCCCAAGGTAAAACCTAAAATCTGGTCTGTTAGTGTGCTCTGAGGAGGACCAGAGTTGAGAAACATTGATCTACACTGTTGGCTGCTGTAATTTATCGGCCATAGCACCCACTGCTGCCTGAATACCCGAAAAGTAACTGCATTTGATAGGGTGTAGCCACAGTTCGGCCGAAAATTTTCCACCCGGCTTAGATTTTTGAATCAACTTTTGTTGTGCAATGTAGCGCCAAGACAACCAATGCTCGAATTTTGGTTGATTCAGCAGGAATTGCCTGAAACTGAAGCCGTGTATGGCATAAGAAAGATCTTCCCCCTCCCCCTCAATTAAAAACTGGCACCATCACAGTAACAGTTATTAAAAAATAAGCACATGTATTCATACTAACTTGCCCGTTTTGTTTCTATATTCCTGCATGCTATTGTGTCTCTTCTGTTCCTCCTCCAAATCCGCACCATCATCTTGCCTCATCAGCATCATAGATGGTCGGCTTCTTGCTTCAAGCCGAATGAAAACGTCAGCATCAGATCAGTGTAGAAAAAGAGATTGAATAAGCTTTTTCTAAGATTTCATAAGTTTAGAGGAGGACTGGGCCAGGGGGCAGGGGGGGGGGGCAATTGCCCCCTGGGCCGCTCTGGTGTCCTGTAAAAAGACTGCACCGCTTCTGCCACAGACATGCCTAAAGGATTCTTGGTGAAGTGAAGTCAAAAGTCTCTGCCATTGACCTATTGAGTGCGGGATGAAGACAATGAAAGAGCACAGACCTCCCCCCCTTACCCAAGCATGGATGGTGTAAACTGTGTCTAAGCAGAGGCCGGTTCTATGCCCCACTTGAGACTCTCCTCCCCTGGCCAGCCCCAACTGAGCTGTCCCAGTCCCTCCCAACTGCCCCCTGCTGGCCAGGTTGGGAACCTGGATTCAGCTGGTGAGTAGAGAGTACCTGGAGCAGGGCTTCAGCCTTGAATGGGGGTCAGGAGGAGGATGGGAAGAGGGAGGGAGAATGGGAAGGGGGGGGGGGGGTCGAGTTGCTGCACCATGGGCCTCTGGTTTGTACTTGCCCTGGGCTGAAAGTTGCCAGTCTGCCCCCGGAATAAGATCTCAAGAACAAGCCCTTTATTTTTTCTTCCCCACACAAATCTTGCAGTCTACAGATTTGACCTCCATAGAAGGCACTGGTGATAAAGCTTTCCAAGGAGCAGCTGTGTGGTTCTGGCTTTGTCACGAGTGCCTCCATCAACCAGGAAGTTGGTTTACAATAACTACTATATGTTTTGATATCAGCATGCAGAACTACTGATCTCTGGGATTTTTTGTGATGGGGAGAAAAGGCCCACTTTAAGTCAATTCTTTGGTGAATGTGAGGAATCGCGGGTGATCTGGATACTTTGAAAGGTAACAGGGTAGGAAGGGTAAAAACAGGTGACTCCCTGGATTTAAGGGTGACTAGACATAGCTGAGATGTATATACAGTCAGGTTCATAAATATTGGGACATTGACACAATTCTAATCTTTTTGGCTCTATACACCACCACAATGGATTTGAAATGAAACAAACATAATGTACTTTAACTGCAGACATTCAGCTTTAATTTGAGGGTATTTACATCCAAATGAGGTGAATGGTGTAGGAATTACAACAGTTTGTATATGTGCCTCCTACTTTTTAAGGGACCAAAAGTAATGGGACAGATTAACAATCATAAATCAAACTTTCACTTTTTAATACTTGCTTTCAAATCCTTTGCAGTCAATTACAGCATGAAGTCTGGAATGCATAGAAATCACCAGACGCTGGGTTTCATCCCTGGTGATGCTCTGCCAGGCCTCTACTGCAACTGTCTTCAGTTCCCGCTTGTTCTTGGGGCATTTTCCCTTCAGGTTTGTCTTCAGCAAGTGAAATGCATGCTCAATCAGATTCAGGTCAGGTGATTGACTTGGCCATTGCATAAAATTCCACATCTTTCCCTTAAAAAACTCTTTGGTTACTTTCGCAGTATGCTTCGGTTCATTGTCCATCTGCATTGTGAAGCGCCGTCCAATGAGTTCTGAAGCATTTGGCTGAATATGAGCCGATAATATTGCCCGAAACACTTCAGAATTCATCCTGCTGCTTTTGTCAGCAGTCACATTATCAATAAATACAAGAGAATCAGTTCCATTGGCAGCCATACATGCTCACACCATGACCCTACCACCACCATGCTTCACTGATGAGGTGGTATGCTTTGGATCATGAGCAGTTCCTTTCCTTCTCCATACTCTTCTCTCTGGTACAAGTTGATCTTGGTCTCATCTGTCCATAGGATGTTGTTCCAGAACTGTGAAGACTTTTTTAGATGTTGTTTGGCAAACTCTAATCTGGCCTTCCTGTTTTTGAGGCTCACCAATGTTTTACATCTTGTGGTGAACCCTCTGTATTCACTCTGGTGAAGTCTTCTCTGGATTGTTGACTTTGACACACATACACCTACCTCCTGGCGAGTGTTCTTGATCTGGCCAACTGTTGTGAAGGGTGTTTTCTTCACCAGGGAAAGAATTCTTCGGTCATCCACCACAGTTGTTTTCCGTGGTCTTCCGGGTCTTTTGGTGTTGCTGAGCTCACTGGTGCGCTCTTTCTTTTTAAGGATGTTCCAAACAGTTGATTTGGCCACACCTAATGTTTTTGCTATCTCTCTGATGGGTTGTTTTGTTTTTTCAGCCTAATGATGGCTTGCTTCAGTGATAGTGACAGCTCTTTGTATCTCATATTGAGAGTTGACAGCAACAGATTCCAAATGCAAATAGCACACTTGGACCTTTTATCTGCTCCTTGTAAATCGGATAATGAGGGAATAACACACACCTGGCCATGGAACAGCTGAGCAGCCAATTGTCTCATTACTTTTGGTCCCTTAAAGAGTGGGAGGCACATATACAAACTGTTGTAATTCCTACACCTTTCACCTGATTTGGATGTAAATACCCTCAAATTAAAGCTGCAAGTCTGCAGTTAAAGCACATATTGTTTGTTTCATTTCAAATCCATTGTGGGGGTGTATAGAGCCAAAAAGATTATAATTTATTTATGGACCTGACCGTATATCAGATCAACAATAGGAGGAGGAACTAAGAAAAGAGGGCTTTGGTTCCAAAACAGGAGGGTCTCTTTAAATGAGACCGTTGGGAGCTATGCATGCTTGTTGGCCTAGGACAAACACACTAATACCCAATCTTGGTGAAGCCAAGTTAAAATTAGGTAAGAGGAAGAGTCTGAAAGCACTGGCTGTCCGCCTAGACTGACAATATGCAGGCCAGCTCCCTCATACTGACATTAAAATTAATGAAGTGTCACATGACACATCTTTTTGTCTACAGCAACAAAGGTCTGGTGCTGCTATACTGCCAAGTAGATCTGCTTGTCTTTTGGGTTGTAGTAGCATGTCTACTTTTTTAATAACAATCATGCATACACAGGCAAAATACGTTTTTTGCATGATAAAAGCTGTGGTAAATAAAAAAAAATGACTTTGTTTTCGTAATTTCGAATTATTACTGTTTGTGTTAGTACAGATACTATTTAATCGCAGTTTGCAAGGCACTAATATTCTCAATTGAATAGAGCAGAAATATGTACTTAAGGCTAGCATTTGAAATAATCTAGATTTGTGGAAAGCTATACAGGCCGTGGCCTCAGGCAACAATATTTCCAATTTCAATATACTGTATTATATATCTCTTATTTTTTCCTGTAGATATTCGTAATAAAGGGGAGAAAAGGCAATTTCATGTAGAATGCTCATTACTATGACATTACAGAAAAGTGCAGGTTCCCAAAATCTGGGGTCATAAGGAACATTGCAGTACAACCCAGGAAAACCTTATATTCAAATTTAGTCCTGTTTGAGGGCAGTTTTAGGGAGTAGAAAAAAGAAGATACATGCAAAAATAGAGCTGATGCCCATAACAGACTTATGGTTTCATCAGAGGTTTGAGAAAACACCTTTTCTACAATTAAATTTGCTTTCATAAATCAGCCAGTACTACAATTGGGTAAAAGCCCTTGACTCATGACACTATAACAACAGACATATAATGACAATGGTCTGATCTGGAATATTCTGGCTGGTTTGGGTGGCAATCTCATATCCATGTTGAGGGGCACCTGCAGTCGATACTGGCTGAGAAGTTAGAAAAACTTCTCTGCTTGCATACTGTCCCCTCTAAGGCCTCTTGCACACGGTACTGATGTTTGAACATCTGCATTTTTGGACATGATTTCAGGTGTTTGTGTTGGATGTATTTGGGCGTATTTGCATACAATCGTAGTCTTATGCTCTAGCTCCTGGAATGTTGTTGTATTTATGCCCATATTTATGTGTACGCGGATTTGCATGTACTGGCACAAGATATTGACTGGGAATGCAGATTTTTCTATATTTTTTTAAACTCATGAATACGTAGCATTTTAGATAGGTAAAACCCCCCCTGCTGTACTGAGCTTTTCTCAAGCTTGAGTGTGCAAGAGGCCTAAGGTGCGTGCAAGAGGCCTAAGGTGCCTGCGTGCGCTCCACTCCTCCAAAGCATACTTGTAAATGCTTGGCTTATTTGAATGTTCATGGTTTTGCCTAGCTATTCTCCGATGTCTAGAGACTCTGTAAAACAAACCAGTTCTTTACCCTTTCTGGTCAAGCTTTAACCTTTTAATATGTCTGGTCTCTTGTCGCTCTGTTCAGCACTGGGAGCAGACTCTTGGGTATAGAGGAGTATGTGACTCACTCCATATAACAGCGCTGGGCCAATCAGCCATATAGCCATGTGTGAGCTATGAGGCAAGCGAGAGCCACATCAGTTTAAATTTTATTGATCAAAACATGTGAAAAGTCATCTTTATGCTAATTTCTGCTTGACTAATCTTAACAATATGTCCTCAATTTGAATAAAACATTTTTCCCCCCGTGTACATCACAATTTTGTATTGAAATGGAAATAAAGTAATGCGCATATGTTCAGGTAGAACTTTATCTTTCTACTATGTTACTTAGAAGTTGCACTATAATATAATAAAAATGTATAATATATATAATATATAAAATATATATATATATATATAAATATAAATATATAATATAAATGTAATTAGCAGATTGTAATTATATTTTGAGGTAACTATATCCACTTCAACTCCAGAAGATTTTACCCCCTTCATGATCATGCCATTTTGCTATGCGGCATTGTGCTACTTTAGCTGGCGATTGCGTGGTTATGCAAGGCTGTACCCAAACAAATTTATCATTCTTTTCCACACACATAGAGCTTTCTTTTGGTGGTAGTTGATCACCACTGTTTTTTTACTTATTTATATGATATAAACCAAAAATGACCAAAAAAACAAACAATTTGTTTACTTACTTAAACCTTAAAGACTTACCTTAACCTTCCTAGCGGTATTCCCGAGTGTGGCTCGGGGTTAAATTTCAGTGCCAAAAGCGGTAACCCCGAGCCACACTTGGGGTACCGCTAGGAAGATCGCTGGATCCTGGTAGAGGGGTTACTTACCTTGTCACCGGGATCCAGCGATGTATCCCGGTGGTGTGTGGTGGCGGATCTACCTCCCGATCCTCTGTGTGCCCCGGCTTCTGTCTCCTGCGACGTGACGGGGGTGGAACCGGCGGCAAATTCAAATGTAAAACACACCAAACACACTGATACAATTCAAAATAAAATAAATTCACATTAGTTTGCCCCCCAGTGTGCTTTCCTGCAGTTTTACTGTACTTTTTATGTATATATATATATATATATATATATATATATATATATATATATATATATATATATAATATGTGTATATATATATATATACAGTATATATATATATATATATATATATATATATATGTATATATACAGTGTATATATATATATATATATATATATAAAAAGGTTAAAGTATGTATGTATGTATATATATATATATATACATACATACATACATACATACATACTTTAACCTTTTTATTACATTATAATTTATGATTTTGTGTTTCAAACTTTATCATACCCGAGATGTTATAAAGAAGTACGCACAGTAAAAAAAAAACATATGTAAATAGTTGGTTTGGGCTGCTCATTCTTAAGAATTACATGCAAAATAATGGTACCGCTTTCAGCACCTAAAATCCGAAAGAATCATACCGCCAGGGAGGTTAAAATCCATTTCTCTCGTGTTCATTGACAGACACAGCTCCTGATCTTCTAAACCATTGGGTTCTACTGCCTCCTACAGGAATAGGACACTAGGTGGAAAAAAAGTCTGGCTACCCCTATGGGCAGTCCCAAGGGGTATACTCCCTCTCTCTCTGATTTAGGTACTCAGTTTTGTTACAAGTAGTGTCAGAAGAATTACAACTCCACAGAGGGGTGGGTGCTGTGTCCGTCAATGAACATTAGAGAAATGGATTTTACGGTAAGTCAAAAATCTCATTTTCTCTTTCGTTCAAAGAGGACCAGATCTTCTAAACAGCAGCCTACAAACCCTTGCGGCCAAAGCAAGCATCCACAGATGCCAACAGATCCACTTTATAGAACTTTGTGAAAGTGTGCACCGACGAACAGGTGGCCGCCTTGCAAACCTGCATCACTGACGCCTGATGACGGAAGGCCGAGGAGGCACTGAGTGCCCGAGTAGAGTGCGCCTTGACAGGGAAAGGAGGAACCTGACCCTTGATGGAATAGGCCTGAATCACGGTCTTTTGGATCCATCTGGAAATGGTCACAGAGGAAGCGGACAACCCTTTCCGAGGCCCATCCATGAGCAAGAATAGTGAGTCTGATTTCCTCAAATAGTCCATAGTTTCGGGTACACCCTAATCGCCTGGACCATATCCAAGGCATGCAAAGCAATTTCCTTTGGATGTTTTAGCCTGGGACACAGGGAAGGCAGCACAATTTTTTTATGCAAATGAAAATCAGAGACAACCTGAGGAAGGAATGACAGACAGGGGCGAAGAACCACCTTATCAATGTGAACCACCAAGTAAGATGAACGACAAGGTAACACCGCCAATTCCGACACCCTGTGCGCAGAGGTGAAAGCCACCAAAAAGGCCACCTTCTGGGACAGTGTAAGATTCTCAAAAGGAGGCTTCTGGAGGACTGAGAGCACCAAATTGAGGTCCCAAGGTGGCATCAGAGTACACACTGGAGGGGTCAAGTGCTTAACACCCTAAAGAAAAGTACGCACCAAGGAGTATGTGGCCAAGGGCCTTTGAAAGAAGACCGCTAAGGGCGACACCTGACCCTTGTCAGTACTCAAGGCCAGTTTCTGCTCAACCCCTCTGTTGAAGGAAGGTCGACAGAACCTCCTCTCTTTGAAATGGGGTGCTATCAGCCAGGAGGAATGCTGCGACTCGGCCGGAGACCCGGTCATATGCGACCTCACGAGAGGTTTACCTCGCAGGCCAGCACCCGTCTGGTGGGGCTATGTCGCGGCCGACCTAGTGCGGAGCTGAGGTAGGCGCGCGCTCGCTGGCCAGACTGAGGTGACCACTAGATCTAGATTATCCAGCCTGTCGACCAGTCCAGCAGTTGATTGTAGATCTCACAGGAAAAAAACAGGAGAAAAACTCTAAAAAATCTAAAAAGGAAAAGAAAAAATTGCCAGGGCCAGAGATCCCAGCAAGGAACTAGGTCCTTACTCCTGACTAGGCAGAAAAAACTGAGTACCTATAGCAGAGAGAGGGAATATACCCCCTGGGACTGCCCATAGGCATAGCCAGAATTTTTTTTCTGTCTAGTGTCTTACTTCTGTAGGGGAGCAGTATAACCCAATGGTTAAGAAGATCAGGACCTGTGTCCGTCAATGAACGAAAGAGAAAAATCTAATTTCTTCATAAATTTTGGTCGAAATCTGTTCTGTTACATGTTTTTAATAAAAAAATAAAATAATTAAAAATAAGTGTATATTGATTGGTTTGCGAGAAAGTTATAGCCCCTACAAACTTTGATATACAGTTTATACTGTAATATTTATTTTTTTATTTTTTTTATACCCAATGGCGGCGATCAACAACTTATAATGAGACTGCTATAGTGCGACAGGCAATATGACACTGACTGACGCTGGGGGAGAACTGACTGACTGCCACTGCTTCACCAGTGCAATTAATTAAGTGACCAGTGCTAAAAATATACACTGTCACTGTACTAATGACACTGGCTGGGAAGGGGTAAACATCTAGGGCAGTGATGGCAAACCTTGGCACCCCAGATGTATGGAACTACCAAGATGCCCATGCACTCTGCAGTGTAGTTGAGCATCATGGGAAATGTAGTTCCAAAACATCTGGGGTGCCAAGGTTCACCATCACTGATCTAGGGCAATCAAGGGACCTAATATGTGTATAACAATGTGTAATGTATGTAAAGTGGGCTGCTTTTACTAGTTGATCTCTAGGTTTCTCATCCCTGCTTTGCAAGGATGAGAAACACAGAGCTCCTTCCCTGTATACAGAGCTCCGTGTCAAATGTCAAGACCTAGCTCTGGGCTGTGAATGTACACAGCCAATCAGCAGGTCCTGGCTATAAATCAATGGCTGGGACTTGCTAACAGGCTCCTGAGTACAACCACAGCAGGTGCTGCCCGCCCTACACCTGGAAGTAGGCAGCTACGTACCAGTACCTTGGTTTCCCTACAATGACCACTCATTTCCAGTACATTGTGGGTGGGTGTGCTAAGTAGATATACAAATTGTGTAAGACCACCTTCACACAGCCATTTAGCCACATACACTGGATTCCAGGATCTGTAAATGGAAAGACTATAGGTCAAATCTGCCACCGTTGATCTCAATGGAGCACTTGTAGTCCATTATTTACTTCCTCCAGCCCCATAACGGTACGTCTGTACCTCCGTACAGGCCTGGGGCTGAGGGTGCCTTTGCATTGAACTGTGACACACTGACCACAGTTGCAATGCTCTGCAGGCCCCAATGCAAACAAAAAAAGAAATACACTTTTTTTTTTTTTTTTTTATTATTGTGAGTGTATTTCTTAAATGTTTGCAAAAGGTGGACTCTGCCTTTAACAATAAGCTTACTTTACTCCAAGACACATATGCTTGAAAAAAAAAAACGCAGATGTTTGAAGTTTATTTTTTTTGAATTTCCTAACAATAGAACAGGAAACTGCTTAAAAAAATGGAATGATCTATTGAGTAAAAGAAACACGATACTGGCAGGAGATTTCATATTATGTATGTATTACTGTTTAGGTATGAGCTGAGCATTTCTGTGTGTATAACATACACATACAGTATTCAAACATGACCTACTTCATCAAGACAATACGTCATGTCAGCTCTGAGCTCCATGACCTGGATCCAAGCCTTCCATGTTCAGCCTTGTGCTTAGACGTGGTCACCGTGCAATCACAAATTTATTAACCTTCTAGAATCCCTTGGCTGCTGAGTGAATCAACATGTACTATGGCTCCACCATGACATATTTGTACTCAAAAATGAAAGGGATTGTAAAGTCAGAAGATTTTTTATCTTAAGGCCAGGGCCGGCCCTACCATGGGTCCCGGTGGGACCATGGGACTCAGGCGGCACTTAGAGAGGTTTCGGCCCCCGGCCGCCTCTTCTCTTCTTCGGCTATTGTAAAAAAAAAAGGTCCGTGGCTGGCCTGACATGCACACTGTGCATGTGCCACCGTCGCCGCTCGGGAAAGCCTGCAAACGTGGAATAGCCGAACATGTACGAGTTTTCCCGAGCGGCGGCGGCGCATGCGCAGTGTGCATGTCAGGCCGGCCGTGGCTAGAACAGCCTGAAGGAGGCCACTGTCATGTTTAGGCATTTTGACCTCTATTAATATGAGTCATGCCACCTCTGCTGTCATCTGCCCCGGAGACATCTAGCCAAACACCACCTGCTACCACCTGTCCAGGGCTGGGTGAGCCTGAGCTTCCAGAATGTTTCCACATGTACCAACCATGAGCAATAAGAACTACAGCATGTACAGTGTCCATTTCACAACCCACATGTGTTACCAGTGTCTGAAGGAGGGCTGGCACCACAGCCAAGAAGTCAAGGCTCTGGGGTCCATGCGGAAGCTGCAAAAGGTAAGGGGGGGAACACTTAAGGAGGGGGGGGGAAGGCAGGGGCATAGGTAAGCTCCATAAGGTGGGATGCACAAGGGCAGGGGGGGGGGCACAAGGTGGGGATGGAGGTGTAGCTGCACAAGATCAGGGAAAGGGGGAGGTACAAAACTTTGGGGTAGAAGTTGCACAAGGTGAGGGTAGGTAGAGAAGGACACCATGAGGGGGGTGCACAACGGGGGGGGGGGGGGAATTAAGAAGCTGTACAAGATCAAGACGAAGGGGGGAGAGTAGGATAAGGTGGGGGGTATCAGGGGGTGCACAAAATGAGGGGGAGAGGAGGACAAGGTGGGGTGTATTAGGGAGTGCACAAGATGAGGGGCAGAGGAGGACATGGTGGGGAATAATAGGGGTGCACAAGATTAGAGGGAGAGGAGGACAAGGTGGGGGGTATCAGGGGGTGCACAAGATGAGGGGGAGAGGAGGAAAAGGTGGGGGGTATCAGGGGATGCACAAAATGAGCATTCTCTTGTAACATGCCCGCAGCCCCGCATTCTCCTGCACCATGCCCACAGCCCTGCATTCTCATGCACCATGCCCGCAGCCCCGCATTGATTCACCTGTACCATGCCCGCAGCCCTGCATTCTCCTGTACCATGCCCACAGCCCCGCATTCTCCTGTACAATGCCTGCAGCCCCGCATTCTCCTGTACAATGCCTGCAGCCCCGCATTCTCCTGTACCATGCCCGCAGCCCCGCATTCTCCTGTACCATGCCCGCAGCCCTGCATTCTCCTGTACCATGCCTACAGCCCCGCATTCTCCTGTACCATGCCCGCAGCCCTGCATTCTCCTGTACCATGCCTACAGCCCCGCATTCTCCTGTACCATGCCCGCAGCCCTGCATTCTTCTGTACCATGCCTACGGCCCTGCATTCTTCTGTATCATGCCCGCAGCCCTACATTCTCCTGTACCATGCCTACAGCCCCTCATTCTCATGTACCATGCCCGCAGCCCTGCATTCTCCTGTACCATGCCTACAGCCCCGCATTCTCCTGTACCATGCCCGCAGCCCTGCATTCTCCTGTACCCTGCCTACAGCCCCGCATTCTTCTGTACCATGCCCGCAGCCCTACATTCTCCTGTACCATGCCTACAGCCCTGCATTCTTCTGTACCATGCCCGCAGCCCTACAGGGCACTGTGGCACTATAGACAGTAGAAAGCCTGGTGCGCTCATCTGCCCAGTGTCTATTGCTCTGTCCTGTTCCTGCTGTCACTCCGTACACACTCACACCCCTCTGACTGCTTTCATAGTCCTATAGAATGTGGGGGCCTCTTGGAGGGCGTGACATTTTTTTTTGGGGGGGGGGGGGCAGCATTTCATTCTCGGACCCAGGCAGCACAATGTCTTGGGCCAGTCCTGCTTAAGGCATTGTATGCATTAAGATAAAAAACCTTCTGTGTGCAGCAGCCGCCCTCAGCCCCCCTAATGCTTACCTGAGCCCCTTCTCGATCCAGCGATGTCCACAACTGTCTTAGCCATCCAGGACTTCCCTCCTCATTGGCTAAGACACAGCAGTGGCACCATTGGCTCTTTCTGCTGTCAATCAAAGTCAGTTAGCCAATGAGGAGAGAGAGGAGGTGGGGCCGAACCGCAGCTCCATGTCTGAATGGATACACAGAGCTGTGACTCGGCTTGGGTGCCCCCATAGCAAGGGAGGGAGGGAGCACTAAAAGCAAAGAAGCAGTTCACTTTCCAAGCACAGAAATTTTCTCCAACACTTAGTCTAGGTTCACACTGAAAGCGGGTTTAAAATCGTGCAAGTTCAGCTGAACTTGCACAATTTCAAACAAGCATTTGAGTCCGACTTAAGGGGCGATTTGAGAGACATCTGTGCGGGTTCCTGCATAGATGTCTATTGAAGTTGCCGCCGAAGTTGCCAAAAGTAGTTCAGGAATTACTTTTGGGAATCGGTGCGCGCCACAAAGTCAGCATTGCACCAATTCTGACGGTGCTGCTGCTGGCAATAGACTCCGATTTGTTTGACATGACAAATCGCATGTCAAATTAGGCCTGATGTGAATTGGGGCTTAGGGGGTTATTTACTAAAGCTGGAAAATGCAAACTCTGGCGCAATTCTGCATAGAAACCAATCAGCTTCCAGGCTTTATTGTAAAAGCTTAATTGAACAAGTTGAAATTAGAAGCTGATTGGCTACCACTTACAGCTGCACCCGATTCTCTGTGCTCCAGTTTTAGTAAATATCCCCTTAGCGAATGTGATGACATTTCCCAGAGAAAAAAAAAAATAATTTTTGCTTGCACATGATTGGATGATGGAAGTCAGCAGAGCTTTAACTCATTTACTAAAGGCCCGTACACACGTACCGATTGTCGGCCGAAAATGTTCAGCCGCCGAGCGATCGGCCGATTTTCAGCTTGTTAGTATGATGCTTCCGACAGCCGACAGCGCACTTTCGGCCGAACAGAATCTGTCGTGCAAGCATTAAAATTTTTGTATGCCAACACCAGAACAGCCGATTGTTCGCCAGTCAGTACAGAATTCGGCCGACAAACAGCAGATTAGCAAGACTGGGCATGCTCAGAAAAGAAAAAAGACAAGGAAAGTTAACCATCACATGACATCACTTCTGCAGTCGGCTGTTGTTGGCCGACAAAATTCGTGTGCAGTCTTTTGCACTTTTCAACAGACAAGACAGCCCTCGGACAAAAGACGGCCGATCGTTCGGCCGACGATCGGTACGTGTGTACGGGGCTTTACTCTGGGGAAACTTCCCTGGCAAAGTGAACAGTCTATTTGTCAAAACTCTGCAATGTGCTAGTATGTACTTATGGCATTTTTTAACCACTTCAATACAGGGCACTTTCACCCCCTTCCTGCCCAGACCAATTACTGATAGATGGCAAATTGGTGGACAGCTCTGATAGGGAGGGCACTGAAAGGGTCCCTGAGCCCTTATTGCCATCCTTGGTGGCCATGGGTGGGCATCCTTGGTGGCCATGGGTGGGCATCCCTGGTGGCCATGGGTGGGCAATCCCTGGTGGCCATGGGTGGGCAATCCCTGGTGGCTCTAGTGGCACCCCCCCCAAGGGTCTGCACTGGTAATCAATGCTCTGATTACCAGCCCAGACCCTTGGGGGGGGGGGGGGGTAGGCTCTTTACCAAGATCAGAGATGTGGTGTGTCAGAGTGATGTGCTTTCCATGTTTTTTTACCGCAATTTGCGTTTTTTATGTTTTTTTTTGGGTGGAGGTTTGTTGTTGGGCAGATTTAAAAATGCGAAATGCAAGGCGTGGTAAAAACGCACTACATGCTTTTCTGAAGCTTCTCCATTGAAGTCTATTGAACCAAAAAAGCAAAAAAAGCACCATTGTGCGTTTAAAAAAAGTCCCTGACCCTTTCCAAAAATGCAGAGGCACAAAAATGCATTGACATAAACGTGTTCTATAGGAACCCATGTTAAAAAAGTGTCCCGCGTTTCTGCACAAAGCATGAAAAAAGACATTCGTGTGAAAGGAGCTCGGTTCACGTCTATGCAGTTTGCAATTGGAGCATTCTGCAGTGCATTTTGCTGTGCGAGTAAAGGCCCGTACACACGTACCGATCATCGGCATACAAGCGTCGGCGGACGAAAGATCTGCCGATTGTACGTTTGTTAGTATGGTGCCTCCGACAGCTGTCAGCGCACATTCTGCGGACAAGAATCTTTCTTGCAAACATGAAAATTTTTGTCTGCGGACACCAGAACGGACGATTGTTCGCCAGTCAGTACAGAATTCTGCCGACAGACCGCAGATTTGCAAGACTGGGCATGCTCAGAAAAGAAAAAACACAGGGAAAGTTAACCATTACATGACATCACTTCTGCAGTCGGCTGTAGTCGGCGGACAAAATTCTTGGGCAGTCTTTGCACTTTTCAACAGACACCGACATCCCGGGGAGAAAAGACGAACGTTTGTATGCCGACGATCGGTACGTGTGTACGGGGCTTGAGAGAGAGGGTGTGTGAGACAGAGGGGGGGTGAGAGAGGGGATTAGAGACAGAGTGAGAGAGGGGGGGGATGAGAGAGGGAGGGTAAGAGAGAGAGAGAAGAGAGATGAGAGAGAGAGGGGGGATGACAGAGAGAAAGAGAGAGGGGGTGAGAGAGAGAGGTTGAGAGAGAGAGAGAGGGGTGAGAGGGGGGGGTGAGAGAGAGAGGAGGGTAGGGAGAAAGAGAAAGAGAGGGGGGTGAGAGAGACAGAGAGAAAGGGGGGGGGTGAGAGAGAGAGAGGGGGGGGGTGAGAGAGAAAGAGAGAGAGAGGGGTGAGAGAGGCAGCTTTAGCAATCAGTGGCCAATAGAGTCTAAGGTGGAGGGGGGGCGGCTTTTTTTACGCCCCCCTGCAAAGTGCCGCCCTAGGCCTGGGCCTTGTCGGCCTAGGCCAAAATACAGCACTGCAGTGTCCCCACATGACAAATCCCAGGAAAAGTAACCCCCCCCTTTATGACAGAGATATGAGGCTGCCATTGTAGACCTTCGTCTGTATATACCGGTCTATTATGCTGGCCAACTAATTTCATTACTTTCCTAAAGCTGCATACACACTATCCAACTTTTGTGGTTAGATTTCCTTCAGATTTACCTTTTCTATGTAGTACAAGGGCCTGCCAGATTGCATACAAATTGAAAGTGTTTAATTTTGACCGCATTTTATATGGTTTTGGTAAATCTAAAGGAAAAAGTCTTCAGAAAATCTTATAGTGTGTATGGCCCTTAAGGCTCAATTCACACCTATGCATGTTGTTTTGAACATTTCTGTAGTCCTTTTTTCTGTGCTTTCCATGTTTTTTTTTTTTACAGCGATTTGTGTTTTTTTTTTTGGGGGGGGGGGGGGGATTTGTTGTTGGGCAGATTTAAAAATGCAAAGCGCAAATTGTGGCAAATGCTTTTCTGCAGCTTCTCCATTAAAGTCTATTGAAC
The DNA here is from genome assembly GCF_965119305.1 of Pelophylax lessonae. Lineage (NCBI taxonomy): Eukaryota > Metazoa > Chordata > Amphibia > Anura > Ranidae > Pelophylax > Pelophylax lessonae. Next base: position 639,529,813 of record NC_138769.1, on the reverse strand, counting down.
CAAAAAAGCACCGTTTTGTCCCTGACCCTTTCCAAAAACAGCAGAGGCACAAAAATGCATAGATGTATATGTGTTCCATAGGATCCCATGTTAAAAAAAAGTCCCGTGTTTCTGCACAAAGCATTACAAAAAACGCATTCGTGTGAAAGGAGCCTAAAGGCCCGTACACACGTACCGATCGTCGGCATACAAACGTCGGCGGACGAAAGATCTGCCGATTGTACGCTTGTTAGTATGGTGCCTCCGACAGCCGTCAGCGCACATTCTGCCGACAAGAGTCTGTCTTGCAAGCATTAAAATTTTTGTATGCCGACACCAGAGCGGCCGATTGTTCGCCAGTCAGTACAGAATTCGGACGACAGACCGCAGATTTGCAAGACTGGGCATGCTCAGAAAAGAAAAAACACAGGGAAAGTTAACCATTACATGACATCACTTCTGCAGTCGGCTGTAGTCGGCGGACAAAAGTCTTGTGCTGTCTTTGCACTTTTCAACAGACACCAACAGCCCAGGGACAAAAGACGGCCGATCGTTCGCTGACGATCGGTACGTGTGTACGGGCCTTTAGACCCAGAACATGTAAGCAGATAAGGAAAGTCAGAAAAGTTAGGAGTCCTTCTCTACATCTTTATTCTGGATCAGAGACTTAAAGTACTGAAGCCAGTGTCAGTCAGACATCATTGAATATACTGAGAGAAGTATTGTTGTACCTTATAACCTTCAGACTAGGATTATATCTGTGCGGGTGGTGCCGCTGCAGGACCAACACAAATACCAGCAGCCGCAACCACCCACGCAGAGAAATGCAGGACCCACCGGAATGCCACGTCGCCCACACTGGAAATCGCACCAGTACTGGAATCTCGGTTCCCGTACGTGCTGTGATTTAAAAAATAGTGCAGGGACGGGACTGGTTTTCTGTGAATGGGCTCTCGTGTTCGTGCAAACCGCGGCCCGCTTGGCTGCACAGGTGTGAACCTAGCCTCAATTCTCCTCACTGCCTCTCCTATATGCTTCATCTGATTTCAGTGACTAAAAAAGGAGTTCCGCCCCCCCCCTCCCCCCCAAAAAAGAAAAAATGTAAAGTCAGCAGCTACAAATACTGTAGCTGCTGACTTTTCCCATTAGGGGACTTACCTGTCCAGGAATCCGGCAGTGTGCTCATCCGAGCCGATTCTTGAATCGACTCTCGGGTGCTGGCCCGCTATCTTGGATAAGGGAAGTCAGCAGTGAAGCCTCGCAGCTTCACAGCCGATTTCCTACTGGACGCATTTGCAAATCGCTCTGCTGCGGGGGAAAGGAGGGGGGCTGAACTTCTGGCTGACTTTGCTACGGCAAACTGAACCGTACCATGATCCTGTCCGTGAAATCCAGATGGATGGAAACCCTATTTTTCATCCTTCTGGAGGATCTGATCGAATGAAAACGGACAGGCGGTCCCGGCTCGCTCCTCCACTTCTTGAGACTTCCGGCCCTGGGGTGACATAAGTAGTGATGCCGCTGTCACTATTCCTGTCAGCCTTATAGTAGAAGAAACTTGGGCGCCCCCCCCCATCCCTACAATACATGCTGCACCCAGGGCAGCCGCTCCTTCTGCCCACCTCTTGTCCCAGCCCTGCACACAAGTGTGAACCTAGGATATATGCATGTGAACACAAGGAAAATTAAATGCAGGAGAAATTGGAAGTGCCGGTTCACATTAGTGCGATCACAGAGATCGCATGTAATTCGGAGTGCACTGCTCCTAAATTACATGCGATCTCTGTGCGGTGCAAATTTCAGCCATACACTTTGTATAGCTGAATTCACACCGCAATTGCACTAAACGCACACATGACCCTTTCTTAAATCCGCAGCAGAATCGGATCGCGTGGTGGTTCACACTAGTGCGATCCGATTCTGTGCGAACTTTCAGATCGCACTGCGATATGCGATCTGATCTGGGGGTGTCGTTAACCGCTTGCCGACCGCCGCACGACTATTTACGTCGGCAGTCAGCCCCTCACAGGCAAAGCGACGTAGGGCTACGTCGCTAGCCTGTGAGGGTCTAGGGAGCGAGCGCGCGCCGCCAGAGGCACGCTCCTGCGCGGTCACGGACCCCCCCGCGCGTGTGACTGGCGGACCCGATGTCCGCTGGTCACTCGCGATCGTCCATTAGAGCGGGAGAAAGGCAGGCGGCTGATGTAAACAAGCCGCCTGTCATTCTCCCCTGTGTAAGAATGGAGATCATACGGTTCTACTATGTAGGACCGTTGATCACTGTTCCTACATCTCAAGCCACAGCCAATCACAGTTAGAATGACGCCCCTAGGGACACACATAACCCCTCCAAGTTAACCCCTTCACTGCCAGTGTCATTTTACAGTAACAGTGCATATGTATAGCACTGATTACTGTAGTAATGTCACTGGTAACCCCAAAAGTGTCAAAAATGTCAGTCAAGGGTCCGATCTGTCCGCCGCAATGTCGCAGTACCGCAAAAAAAATCGCAGATCGCTGCCATTACGCGTTAAAAAAAACAACAAAAATGACAAAAATCTTTCCCTTAATTAGTAAACGCAATAACTTTTGCGCAAACCAATTAAAATACGCTTTTTGCGATTTTTTTTTACCAAACATATGTAGCATAAAACAAATTGGCCTAAAATGTTAAAAAATTTTGATTTTTATATTTTTTTGGGGGAATTTCATATAAAAAAATGTGAAAAATATTGTTATTTTTGCAAAATTGACGCTCTTTTTTGTTTATAACGCATGATCAAAAAAATCGCACGGGTGATCAAATACCACCAAAAGAAAGCTCTGTTTGTGGAAAAAAAAGGACGTCAAATTCGTTTTGGTACGGTGCCACATGACCGCGCAATTGTCCGTTAAAGTCACGCAGTGCCGAATCGCAAAATAGGCCCTGGTCAGGAAGGGGGTAAAATCTTCCGGGGCTTAAGTGGTTAACTTTTAATTGACACCCCCAGCGTATCGCATATGGCAGTGTGAACTGCCAGGGGTGCGGATGCAATGCGGGAACATGCAGCATATTCGCAGCCTTCCCGCATCACAGAGATGTGAACCGGCACAAAAGCTTAAACTTTGTTTGTTCTTCTCAGATCATTTCTCCTGAGTTTTGGTTCCCATTTACATTCTTACATCTTAACGCACGGGTTGTGACGTGCTGAAATGCGTGTCGTGGTTCCCCCATATCAAAGATTGCTAACAGTGCGTTTTTAAAAAAACATCGGATTTGTTTTTTGCATTTCAGTGCATTAGGGAAGCCCATGGACCTCAAGTCTTTAAAATGCAGACAACATGCGTTTTCATGTGCTGGCAACAGGTATTCACAAGCCTTGGTCATTGGCTGTTAATCCACCCCAAATTCTAAGGCTCCGTTCAAACCATTGTAGTGTGCGTTCAGTTGGACAGGTTTCTGCGTGTCACATGTAGGGCAGTCCATTTATTTCAATGGGCTGCCCTACGTGTGAGAAACATGCAAAAGAAGTTGTGCTGCACCAAAACGCACCAAATCGCACGTGTTAGCAGATGTGTGGGGGATCTTTTAAGCTTAGGTTCACACTAGTGCTGCTGCATGATGATGCGTATTTCACTGCGTATTTGTAGCTTGCTTTTACATGTGTTTTTATGCTTCATGCGTTTTTTTTTTTTTTGCTAGGAGTAGATTGGATTTTTTACACAAAACGCACAAAAAATGCACTAAAAATGAATTTTACATGTCCTTTCTATGTATTCCTATTGACGCCTTTAGGGCAAAAAACAAGCTGCTCTGCACCAAAAGAAGCGTCTGCACCTTTTAAAAAAAAAAAACAAAAGAACTGCGTTTATATGATAATGTTGTGAATGCCAGCACGACAGAAAACACCGGAGAAAACGCACTAGTGTGGGACAAGAATCAAAAAGTAATGGCACCGGTGCGCGTCTGCAATAGGGTTGCTTGTGTTTGTGCATTGCAGGAAAGTGCGCGATTTTGCACGCGTTCCTGTCCCGCACAAGTATGAATGTAACACTTCAGATTGAAATGCTTTAGATTGTAAGCTCCTTGAGCAGGGTCCTCCTATTCCTTCTGTATTAAACTATATTGTAATTGTACTGCCCCCCTTTTATATTGTAAAGTGCTGGGAAACTGTTTGCGCTATAAAAAGGCTGTATAATGATAATAAAGTAACCTAAATGTATTTTGTAGGAGGAGATTGGATTTTATATAACACAACTTTGCCAAAAAAACGCACAAAAAATGCATTTTACCTGCCAATAAAAACAGATTAAAAAAAAAAAATGCATTTTACCTGTGCTTAATGAAAAAAAAAAAACGCACGTGCATCAAAGCGTGTCGATGATGCTTGTCAAAATGCATGTCAACGCACTTAAGAAACGCATATCGATGCACGACAGCGTACCTTTCTACCGATACAAAAAAACGAAAAAAAAGAAACCGCACCTCTGTGTACACACATAGTTCTAAATGGGTTATTAGCCCTGGTCCACACCAGTGCGGCTTTGGAATTGCGTTACTTCAGATCAGCGCGATTATGCACTTCCGATTTCATTGCAGCTTGTGACTTTGTTTAACCGCTTTCCGCCCAGCCGCTGTAGTTTTACTGCGGCAGGTCTGCTCTGTCCCGCGAAATCACGTACATGTATGTCGCTTCGCGGGACCGCGGGCGCGGGCATGCCCATTCATCCCCAGGGGAAGTTGATCAGCAGGGCCGTTGGATGCGATTGCCACCGGCTACCTGCGATCGCTCCCTGTGGAGACAGAACAGCGGTCTGCCGTTGTAAACATGGCAGACCGATGTTCTGTCAGTAATGAACACAGGGCTCCTGTGTTCTTCCTATTTAGGAACACAGGTCTCTCTGTTCATCCAGCAAGCCCATGCCCCACACAGTTAGAAAGCACCCCCTAGGGACACGTTTAACCCTTTGATCACCCCTGGTGTTAACCCCTTCCCTGCCAGTGTAATTAGTACAGTAACATTGCATATTTTTATCACTGATTACTTTAGTAATGTCACTGGTCCCCCCAAAAGTGTCAAAAATGTCACTTAGGTGTCCGATCTGTCCGCCGCAATGTCACAGTCCTGCTAAAAATCGCTGATCGCCGCCAATACTAGTAAAAATGACATAAATCTTTCTCATAGTTTGTAGAGGACATCCATTTTTTTGGGGTACAGCATCGCACGACTGCACAGTTGTCCGTTACGCAGAGCTGTAAAAGAAGTTGTAATTAAATCGGAAAAAAAAAATAGTGCAGGAACCTTTATCAAAGTTGCGGCAATTTGAACGCTTCCATTGCAGGCAATAGGGTGCGACTTGTCGTGCGATTTGGAACTCTCAGATCGCCTGACAAATTGCAGCGAGGGCTAAATAAACCAATGGCTGGAAGCTGGTGTGAATGTGAAGTTGTCATATAATATACATTGATACTGTATATCTATCTATAAGTGGATAAAAGCCTGGAGTAGATAATGATAAACAATGGAAGCATTCCTCATGTGTCAGGACGGAGAGAAGTAGAGAAGTGATCCGGTAGATCCCAGGGGCAGCTTCTCTTCTATATTGTCTCTATCAGAGAGGAGCCTCCATCACATTATATTATGACACTGGGAATATTGTCAGCTAGCACAGGGATGATGGCAGAAGTGTGGGTGGAAACAAAGCAACGTGCATGGATGCTGGGAAGATGGTGATCCCCACCCTCAGCATCAAACTTGTACCCCCCCCCCCCCCTCCCTCCCCTCCTCTACACAGCAGCTGTGACCACATTATACAATACCCCCTGCTATAGGGATAAAAGGACCTATCCTTCCCTCTGCATGGACAGCTCTGATCACATGTGTGGGGCTCACCTGGATCAGGTAGGGGGAGAGTCACCGTCCGGCATCAGTGTACCACTCTTCTCTGCCTGCTCCCCCCTCCAGGTCCTGCTGTCAGTGTCTGCTCCTCCTCCTCCAGCAAGCCTAGGCAACCGGCTATGGATTCTGCCTCCCACCACCTCCTGATTGGGCTCCCAGCCTCTCATCACTCTGCCAGTGCAAGCTGCAGGCTGAGTGCAAGCCTTGTGTCCTGCTTTCCAGGGACAGTCCCCGCTCTGGGAACTGGACCTGCTTTTCAGGGACAGCTTTTGGTCTACGAGACAGATTCCTGGATGTAGTCCTGCTTTTCAGGGACAGCTTGTGGTCTGGTAGATAAACTCCTGAAAGTGGTCCTGATTTCCAGGGACAGCTCTGGGTCTACAAGACAGATTCCTGGAAGTAGTCCTGCTTTCCAGGGACAGTCTGGGATCTGGGGTAATGATAGATTCTGGGAACTGGTCCTGCTTTTCAGGGACAGCTTGTGGTCTGGTAGATAAACTCCTGAAAGTGGTCCTGATTTCCAGGGACAGCCCTGGATCTACGAGAGATTCCTGGAAGTAGTCCTGCTTTCCAGGGACAGCCCGAGCTCTGGGGGATGATAGATTCTGGGAACTTCTCCTGCTTTTCAGGGACAGCTTGTGGTCTGGTAGATAAACTCCTGAAAGTGGTCCTGATTTCCAGGGACAGCCCTGGATCTACGAGACAGATTCCTGGAAGTAGTCCTGCTTTCCAGGGACAGTCTGGGATCTGGGGGGGATGATAGATTCTGGGAACTGGTCCTGCTTTTCAGGGACAGCTTGTGGTCTGGTAGATAAACTCCTGAAAGTGGTCCTGATTTCCAGGGACAGCCCTGGGTCTACGAGACAGATTCCTGGAAGTAGTCCTGCTTTCCAGTCTGGGACAGGGACAGTCTGGGATCTGAGAGATTGACACCTGAATGTGGTTCTGATTTTCAGGGATAGTTTTGGATCTAGGCGATGGATTCCTAGAAGGGTAGCCTGGGGTCTCAGAGACAGATTTTTGAAAGTGGTCCTGCTTTTTAGGGACATCCTGGGATCTAGGAAATGGATTCCTGGGAGTAGTCTTGATTTCCAGGGACAACCTGGATTCCTGAAAGTTGGTTTGGTTTTCAGGGACAGCCTGAGATCTTGGAGATCCTCCTGAAAGTGGTCCAGCATTCAAGAGAAAGCCTAGTCTTGATTTCTAGGGACACCCAAAGGTTTGGGAGTTGGGCTTCTGGAGGTAGTCCTGCTTTTCAGGAACAATCCTGGATTCCCAAAAGTAGTTCTGTTTTCCAGGGACAATTCTGGACTCTTGAAAGTAGTCCTGTTTTCCAGGGACAATTCTGGATTCCTAAAAGGGGTCCTGTTTTCCAGGGACAATCCTGGATTCCTGAAAGTGGTCCTGTTTTTCAGGGACAATCCTGGATTCCGGGAGGTGGTCGTGTTTTCAAGGGATAGCCTAGAGTCTCAGAGACTGATTCTTGAAGGTGGTCCTGATTTCCAAGGACAACCTGAGATCTGGGAGATGGATTCCTGGATGTGGTCTTGATTTCCAGGGACAGTCCAGGATCTGGGAGTTGGACTCCTGGAAGTGGCCCTGCTTTCCAGGGACAAGCCCATAGTCCTGAAAGTGGATCTGATTTCCAGGGACAGTTAGGGATCTGGGAGATGGATTCCTTGAAGTGATCCAGAATTCAAAAGACAGCCTGAGGTCTAGGAGATGGAGGATAAATGAAAGTAGTTCTAATTTCCAAGGACAGTCCAGGGTCTGGGAGATGGATTCCTGGAAGTGGTCCTCCCTTTCAGGGACAATCCTGGATTTCTGAAAGTGTTTCTGCTTTCGAGGGATAGCCTGAGCTCTAGGGGATGATGGATTCTGGGAAATGGTCCTACTTTCCACGGACAGCTTGTTGTCTGGTAGATGGACTCATGATAGTGCACCTGAATTCCAGGGACAGCCTATGGTCTAGGAAATGTATTCCTGGAAGTGATAGCCTGGGATCTCAGAGACGGTTTCTTGAAAGTGGTCCTGATTTCAATGGACAGCTTGGGATCTTGAAGATGGATTCCTGTAAGTGATCTTGATTTCCAGGGGCAGCCATAGACTCCTGAAAGTGGTCCTGCTTCAAAGGGACAATCTGATTCCTGAAAGCAATTCTGATTTCCAGGGACAGATCAGGGTCTGGGAGATGGATTCCTGGAAGTGGTACTACTTCAAAGAGACAGTCCGGGATCTGGGAGAGAAATTGTTGGCAGTGGTCTTGATTTTCAGGTATGGCCCTGGGACTGTAAGATGGACTGCTGGAGATCCCTGCTTTCCAGGGACAGCGCAGGGTCTGAAAAATTGACTCCTGGAAATGGTGCTGCAACCCAGACTCCAGGAGTTGGATTCCTGGAGGTAGTCCTATTTTCCTATTTTCTTTTCTGGAAGATTGTTCCTGAAAGTGCTTATGCTTTCTAAGGACAATCCCAAATTAATGAAAGTGGTTCTGCTTTCTAAAGACAGTCTGGGATCTCTTCCAGGAATCTACAGATCCTTAGCTGTGCCTGGAAAGCAGGATAAGTTTCAGGAATCCATCTCCCAGACACCGGATCGTCCTTGGAAATGAGGGCCACTTCTAGGAATCCATCTCTAGACCCCAGGATGTCCCTGGAAAGCAGGACTACTTTCAGGAATCCATCTCCCAGATTGTGGGCTGCCCCTGGAAATCAGAACCACTTCCCGTAATCTATCATCCTAAACCTGGGCTATCACTGGAAATCAGGACAACATCCTTGAATTCATCTCCAAACCCCTGGCTGTCCCTGGAAAGCTTGACTACCTCCAGGAATACATCTCCCAGACTGTCCCTAAAAATCAGCCCATCTTCCAGGAATCCACTTCCTAGACTCGGTGCCGGACTGGGAATAAAATTCAGCCCTGGAAAGAATTTCATACCAGCCCCATAGCTTTATTATACTGACCCAACAGCATAACGCCATTATCTTCTTGTTCATAAAAGGGAAAACCATGCATTTTAAAGCGCATTTGAAGAGTGTATTATACAGTGGGTACGGAAAGTATTCAGACCCCCTTAAATTTTTCACTCTTTGTTATATTGCAGCCATTTGCTAAAATCATTTAAGTTCATTCTTCTTCCTCATGAATGTACACATAGCACCCCATACTGACAGAAAAACACAGAATTGTTGACATTATTGCAGATTTATTAAAAAAGAAAAACTGAAATATCTCATGGTCGTAAGTATTCAGACCCTTTGCTCAGTATTTAGTAGAAGCCCCCTTTTGATCTAATACAGCCAGGAGTCTTTTTGGGAAAGATGCAACAAGTCTTTCACACCTGGATTTGGGGATCCTCTGCCATTCCTCCTTGCAGATCCTCTCCAGTTCTGTCAGGTTGGATGGTAAACGTTGGTGGACAGCCATTTTTAGGTCTCTCCAGAGATGCTCAATTGGGTTTAAGTCAGGGCTCTGGCTGGGCCATTCAAGAACAGTCACGGAGTTGTTGTGAAGCCACTCCTTTGTTATTTTAGCTGTGTGCTTAGGGTCATTGTCTTGTTGGAAGGTAAACCTTTGGCCCAGTCTGAGGTCCAGAGCACTCTGGAGAAGGTTTTTGTCCAGGATATCCCTGTACTTGGCCGCATTCATCTTTCCCACGATTGCAACCAGTCGTCCTGTCCCTGCAGCTGAAAAACACCCCCACAGCATGATGCTGCCACCATGCTTCACTGTTGGGACTGTATTGGACAGGTGATGAGCAGTGCCTGGTTTTCTCCACACATACCGCTTAGAATTAAGGCCAAAAAGTTCTATTTTGGTCTCATCAGACCAGAGAATCTTATTTCTCACCATCTTGGAGTCCTTCAGGTGTTTTTTAGCAATCTCCATGCGGGCTTTCATGTGTCTTACACTGAGGAGAGGGTTCCGTCGGGCCACTCTGCCATAAAGCCCCGACTGGTGGAGGGCTGCAGTGATGGTTGACTTTCTACAACTTTCTCCCATCTCCTGACTGCATCTCTGGAGCTCAGCCATAGTGATCTTTGGGTTCGTCTTTACCTCTCTCACCAAGGCTCTTCTCCCCCGATAGCTCAGTTTGGCCGGACGGCCAGCTCTAGGAAGGGTTCTGGTCATCCCAAACATCTTCCATTGGAGGATTATGGAGGCCACTGTGCTCTTAGGAACCTTAAGTGCAGCAGAAATCTTTTTGTAACCTTGGCCAGATCTGTGCCTTGCCACAATTCTGTCTCTGAGCTCTTCAGGCAGTTCCTTTGACCTCATGATTCTCATTTGCTCTGACATGCATTGTGATCTGGAAGGTCTTATATAGACAGGTGTGTGGCTTTCCTAATCAAGTCCAATCAGTATAATGAAACACAGCTGGACTCAAATGAAGGTGTAGAACCATCTCAAGGATGATCAGAAGAAATGGAAAGCACCTGAGTTAAATATATGAGTGTCACAGCAAAGGGTCTGAATACTTAGGACCATGTGATATTTCAGTTTTTCTTTTTTAATAAATCTGCAACAATGTCAACAATTCTGTGTTTTTCTGTCAGTATGGGGTGCTATGTATACATTCATGAGGAAGAAGAATGAACTTAAATAATTTTAGCAAATGGCTGCAATATAACAAAGAGTGAAAAATTTAAGGGGGTCTGAATACTTTCCGTACCCACTGTATATAGATAAGATAGATATGAAAGCACATAGAGCTTTATATACATATATATATATATATATATATATATATATATATGAGCAAAAGTGGTAAGTGCGGACATAGTATAGGAGATGGTCATAGGCTGTGAGGACATGGTACAGCAGGACATGTCAGAAGCTGCGGACATGGTGAAGGAGATGCAGGGGCTGCAGGCATGGTACAAGAGATGCAGGGGCTGCGGGCATGGTACAAGAGATGCAGGGGCTGCGGGCATTGTACAAGAGATGCAGGGGCTGTAGGCATTGTACAGGAGATGCAGGGGCTGCAGGCATGGTACAGGAGGACATGTCAGAGATGTGGACATGGTACAGGAGATGCAGGGGCTGTGGGCATGGTACAAGAGATGCAGGGGCTGCAGGCATGGTACAAGAGGACATATCAGAGACTTTTGACATGGTGCAGGAGATGCAGGGGCTGCGGGCATGGTACAGGAGATGCAGAGGCTGCGGACATGGTACAGGAGATGTCAGAGGCTGCGGACATGGTACAGGAGATGTCAGAGGCTGGACATGGTATAGGAGATGCAGAGGCTGCGGACATGGTACAGGAGATGCAGAGGCTGCGGGCATGGTACATAGGGTTGTCCTCTCATCCCTTTAAACCAGAACACACATTAATTACACAGGTTTTGTGGCTGATTAAGGTGGTAATTAAACTCACTTAGTGCCTTATCTGCATGATATTAGCTTCAGAACCTGTGTAATTCTTATGTGTCCTGGTTTAAAGGGATGAGGTGGCAACCCTAATGGTACAGGTGATGCAGAGGCTGCGGGCATGGTACAGGAGATGCAGAGGCTATGGGCATGGTACAGGAGATGTCATAGGCTGTGCAGACATAGTACAGGACATGCAGAGGCTGCGGGCATGGTACAAGAGATGCAGAGGCTGCAGGCATGGTACAAGAGATGTAGAGGCTGCGGACATGGTACAAGATATGTAGGGGCTGCGTACATGGTACAGGAGATGTCAGAGGATGTGGGCATGGTACAGGAGATGTCAGAGGCTGTGTGGGCATGGTACAGGAGATGTCAGAGGCTGTGCGGACATGGTACAGGAGATGCAGTGGCAGAGGCGTAACTAGAACCTTCAGGGCCCTGATGCAAGTAACCATGAAGGGCCCCCCAGACCCCTGGCCGGGGCCCTTACCTTCAAGCCCAGGGCTCTTCCCACTAATCCTGGGGCTCTTTACACTCATTGCATGGCCTTTTATTACGGTCCCGCAGCAGGATTCTTTCACAAGTTCTGCAGTGGGCCCCCTTCCTGCAATCTTGTGGGCCCACTTCCTGCAATCTTGGGGCCTCCCCACAGTGGTGCAATGCCAGGGTCCGGTCGCAAGTGTGACCTTTGCGATCCTGGAAGTTCACCCACTGGTTTGCTACCGGGCCCCCTGGAGCATGGGGCCCGGTAGCGATTGCAACCCCTGCAACCCCTGTAGTTACGCCCCTGTGCAGTGGCTTTGGGCATGGTACAGGAGATGTTATAGGCTGTGCGGACATGATACAGGTGATGTCAGAGGCTTTGGGCATGGTACAGGAGATGCAGAGGCTGCGGACATGGTACAGGAGATGTCAGAGGCTGCGGGCATGGTATAGGAGATGCAGAGGCTGCGGGCATGGTATAGGAGATGCAGAGGCTGCGGGCATGGTACAGGAGATGCAGAGGCTGCGGGCATGGTACATAGGGTTGTCACCTTATCCCTTTAAATCAGGACACGCATTAATTACACAGGTTCAGTGGCTGATTAGGGTGGTAATTAAACTCACTTAGTGCCTTATCTGCATTATATTAGCTTCAGAACCTGTGTAATTCCTACAGTCAGGTCCATAAATATTGGGACATCAACAAAATTCTAATCTTTTTGGCTCTATACACCACCACAATGGATTTCCAAACCAGGTGAACAGTGTAGGAATTACAACAGTTTGTATATGTGCCTCCCACTTTTAAGGGACCAAAAGTAATGGGACAATTGGCTGCTCAGCTGTTCCATGGCCAGGTGTGTGTTATTCCCTCATTATCCCATTCACAAGGAGAAGATAAAAGGTCCAGAGTTAATTTCAAGTGTGCTATTTGCATTTGAAATCTGTTGCTGTCAACTCTCAATATGTGTTCTGATAATAGCTGTGTGACTTCCTACCTTCGTATCCAAGCAGTGGGGCAAACCGGACCGGCAGATGCTCAGGTTAGATGAATCGAGACTTAGGCATGAAGATGAAATCAAATGTGGGTTTATTCAATCCAGATACAGCAATAGACGGTGATACAATACTGTTCTGTAGTAGTGGTATCAATATTGTCTATCCTGAAGCTAACTGCTGGTCAAAAACTGATGCCTTCACAAGTCCAAAAAAGTGGAGTTTTCAGTCAAACAGCCATAATGAACTGAAGATGGCTGCTGGATGTGATGAGACACACAGTCTGAAAAAAACACGCCCATGATGTCAAAAACTTTACTGACAAGAACAAAGGCGAGCGGCATGCAAATTCTGGCCAGCAGATGGCAGCAGTACAACAAAGCATAGAAACAACATGGAGAAAGAAAGATTGATAATGCAATGTACAAAATAACTATGAGGAGAACAGCACACTCCCCGTCTGAAATTTCCTTTGGAGATTTCACTATGACGAATGTCCATGAAATATGATACAACCTGCAACAAAGAACATGTTAAAATGCAATAAACATAACAGTCGGGTTCCCTGACTCGTAGTGGAGTAGATCATGAAGTTCAAGTTCAGTCCTTTTCATCCTTCAGGAACGTTCTCGATGGGTAATATTAAAATGAATTTGTTAATCGGCCTTGCAAACGTTTTAAGCTCGCCCTCCCTGAAGATCTTCAACTCCGCCTTTCAGACCTTGCCGTCCTTGCTAGGAAAAAACCTTTGTAATTAGTCCCATAGGCCAGGCAATCCTTTCGGTTTGTTGCTCCTTCATCAATATGAGGTTTCCTTCTTTCAAGTTTGGTTTTTGATGTTGCCATTTTCTCCTTCCTTGAAGAATATTGAGGTACTCTTTTCGCCATCTTTTCCAGAAGTAATCTGCCAGGTGTTGTACACGTTTCCAGTGCTTTTGGTAGATATTCCCATAAGTAAATTCTCCACTAGGCATTAGCATATTGTCCATTTTTTGGGTAAGTAGAATAGCCGGAGACAGTATGGCTGGTGTTTCAGGATCCATAGACACTGGCACAAGGGGTCTTGAATTTATAATAGCTGAAACTTCAGCAAGAAGAGTGACAAGAGTCTTGTGTGTAAGTCTTGAAGAGTTTACATCCATCAACATAGAATTTAGGATGTTGCGTGAGATCCCGATCATTCTATCCCAGGAACCCCCCATATGGGAACTATGAGGAGGATTAAAAATCCAGGTGCAACCTTTCTCCGCCAACTGATCTTGAAAAGGCTTGGTGTAGATGCTCTACAGGCCCCAATGAAGTTACTTCCCTTATCTGACCTCAACTGTTTCACTGGTCCTCTGATTGCGAAGAACCATCTTAAGGCATTAATGAGGCTGGATGTGTCCATAGATTCTATCACCTCTATGTGAACGGCTCGCACACTCATGCAAGAAAATAGCACAGCCCAACGTTTACTGTTTGCATGACCGCCATGGGTTCTACGTGCGGACACCATCCATGGTCCAAAGATGTCCAGGCCATTGTAGGTGAAGGGCGGTTCTGTACATAGTCTATCCGCAGGCAAGTCGGCCATTTGTTGGTGTAGCTGTTTTCCTCTTGCTTTACGACAGTGCACACAGTCATGCAGTATTTGGGCTACACGTTTCTTCATACCTATAATCCAAAGACCTGCAGACCTTAACTTGCCCTCAGTAATTTGTCTGCCCTGGTGTTCAGACTTTTTGTGGTAGTGTCGGATCAGCAACGTGGTGATATGATGTTTGCTGGGAATAATGACAGGATTTTGTTCCGCAAATCCTAGGTGGGCTTGATTCAAACGACCACCAACTCTGAGCAGGCCAAAACTGTCCATAATTGGATTTAAGTTAGCAAGAGGAATTTTTATAGGAATCTGCTGTCTGTTGTTCAAGCACTTCCATTCTACGTTAAATTCTGCTGGACGTATTATGAGAAACTCGTTATGAGAAATGTCCTCAGCAGAGAAGGGTTTATGGCAGACATGCCAACCATGACAATGTTTATCTACCTGAGTATTGTGATAACATCTAGCGATGTGCACTAACCTTGCAATGGTTCTGACAAGTCTCATCCAACTGGAGAAATGTTCGAAGCGATGACAGTCAAGGCTGGAGGTCTGTCTTGTTTCAGTGACTAATGCACTAACTTCAGCGCAGATTTCTGGATCATTATCCGGATCCTGGATGCTGAAAACTTCCTGTACACATTCGACTGCCTGTCCTAGCAGAAACTCTGGACCTGTGAGCCAAGTCGAGTTAGTAAAAGAACCCATAGATGTAGGCCTGGTGGCGTGATCTGCTGGATTGGTACGGAATATTTTATTCATAAAGGCGACAATGTGTTCTCTTGTCTCAGGCTTGCTGTTCATGGTATGCGGAAGAGATTTAAATCTGGATAGCGCTTGCTCCTGATTGTCCGGGAGCCTTACCCTGGTGGTTCGGAAGGGTAATGGAGAAACCCAGTGATCGGTTTCATCTTTAAAGAACTCACTGTCCATTATCTTGATGATCTCTCTGTCCTCTACTGATAAGGCTACTTTATCGTCATCCTTGGTTGTGTGAAAGAATGATCTCCCCAAATTGTCAGCAAAGAGGGGAGAAATGATGTCAGGTGGTTGTATGAGGTCTGGAGACTTCTCCTTCACTTCATAGTGATGGAGCCTAATTCACAGCTTAATGCAAGTTGTGCGTCCATCTCCACGCACGTACGTTTTGAAGGAGTCAATTCTTGGTTGATCCAAGCATACATTTCCTATGACTACCCATCCCAAGTCCAGCCTCTTGGCGTAGTCAGGACCATTACATTGTTGACGCACCTTGTGCACCCTTAGATTGTCTCTGCCAAGCAGGAGTAGAATCTCAGCATTGTTGTCCATAGGTGGGATAATGTTGGCTAGGTGCCTTAGGTGCGGATGGTGAAATGCAGCTTCTGGGGTAGGAATCTCATCCCTATGGTTGGGTATTTGATCGCATTCAATCAGCATTGGTAGGGGTATTTCTGTATTCCCACTGATGGGAGAAGCAATGAATCCTTGCGCCCTCCTGCCGCTAGTCTCTATGCGGCCTGAGCAGGTGTTTAAGATGTAGGGTTCTGATGGTCCCTGTATCCCGTAGGCTTTGAAGAATTTAGGTCCTGCTAAGGACCGGTTGCTTTGGTCATCGATGATGGCATACATTTTTATTGCCTTTTCTAGTAGTCCCTCTGGATAGACCTTGATTAGGCATATGCGGGCACAACATTTCTCACTCCGGCCCTCGCCACATACTTCCAAACATGAGCAGGAAACAGCAGTGGTTGTGTTAGTGTGGTTCTGGGGCCATGACTTGGCGCAGGACTGGTGGTGACGGCCGCTGGTGAGTCTCTGGGGAGTGGAACCGGATGCATAGCTGAGGCATGTCTTTCACTATGACACTCCTCACACTTGACGATGGATTTACAGTCCTTAGCCATGTTCTCCAATGAAGCGCAGCATCTGAAACATACCCCAAGTTTGGCGAGGACTTTCTTGCGCTCCTGTATGGTTTTGGATCTAAACCCCCTGAATTTGTTCAGTGAGTGTGGTTTTTTATGAATGGGACATTCACGATTGAAAGACTTGTCTCTTGATGAGGTATTGTACTGTTTACCCGTGGGTGCTGCAGAAGACGGTAGGTTAGTCTTTCTAACACTCACGCTGCTCTTAAAGTCTCTGTGTTCATGCATGACACTTTCATACCTTGATGATGGTGTCGCTGAAGCTGTAGTGTTGAACTCCAGGAAATCGAGGCTGGGGTCATTCCTCATCTGGGACTGTTCATCAATGAATCTGCAGAAATGAATAAATGGGGGAAAGGTGACGTCATGCACCCTTTTGTACCTTGAGACTTATGCTGCCCACTTTTCTTGCAGACTGTATGGTAGTTTCACGACAATTGGGTTCACTCCATGAGCTGTATCCAGGTAGCACAGCCCAGTCAGACGAGGGTCTCTTTTGGCAAGCTCTAGTTCCATGAGTAGGTCGCTCAAATCCTGAAGCTTATGGACATCCTTAAGATTGATCTTTGGGACGTTCTGCAGTCTCTTGAATAGGGCTTTCTCTATTGCTTCTGCACTGCCGAAGGTACGTTCGAGTCTCTGCCAGGCGGCAGCGAGACCTGCATCTGCTTGTCCCACATAGACAGTTCCGAGGCTCTTGATACGATTTGTGGAGCCTGGGCCCAGCCATTTGATTAGGAGGTCGAGCTCCTGCTGTGCTGTTAAGTTGAGGTTGGCAATGACGGCCTTGAAGGTTGCCTTCCAAGCTCTGTAGCTCTCTGCACGGTCATCAAATTTTGAGAGACTTGTATTAATTAGCTCTCTGCTCACCATAAACCTGGCAAACTCAGACATATCTGATTTCTCACTGCTTGTTGCCACGACAACTTGTGATGCCGCCGGGGCGTGTAGGCTGAGCGGCGTGAAAGGGTGAGATGCTTCTGGGTAGAATGATGTTGCTGCAGGGTTGAGCTGTGATCTAGCCTCTGTAGATTGTGATGACTGCTGCTTGAGCTGTGGGGGTAGGCCAGGAAACGCCTGATAGCCTTTTTGCTGTAATAACTGTCCTTGAGAAGGCACATCTGGGTGAATGCCATCAGGTTGCTCAGGCGCTGTGAGTGGCACTGGCGCTGTAGGTGGAGTTGACTTGGAGGTTTCGGTGTTGTTGGCTTGGATGGTACTGCATACTGGGGGTGGTGCAGATAACTGTTCCAGTACATAGTCGCTGGTGCGATCAGCTGGATCTTCTATTTCCTGTGGTGGCGAGCAGACTGGATGAAGACCTTGGCTCAATGCTTGCTCAAGTAGTCTTACTTTAGCTAATGTAATTTCCTCTTCCATCTCTGATTCAAAAATCTTTATTCGAGCCTCCGCTTCTGCTTCTACCCTCTTGGCATCTGCCTCTGCTTCAGCCTTCTTGGCCTCCGACTCTGCTTCTACCCTCTTGGCATCTGCCTCTGCTCTTTTAGCCTCTGCTTCTGCTCTTGCAAGAGCTTCTTTTTCAGTGAAGGAACGTCTCACTTTGGATTGCTCTGCATTTATGCTGGCCTCTAGTAATATGTCGCTTAGGGTTGAGCTTCTAGAGCATGATGATCTGTATGACCGAGAGGAATGTTTAGATGAATTTGATCTGTGTGATCTAGTTTCTTGCAAATGGGAGATACGGAGTTCTGCTTTATCTTTAGCATGCAGCACCATGGTGTCTCTTTGTCTGTCTATTGATTCTGCCTTGCTCAGTTCTGAAAGGGCTTCATCATTATTAGCATCTTTTAGAAAGGTTATATACCTTGTGGACAGTCTCTTGTATCTTTCATGAGCTGTGTTCAGCCGCCTGATGGCAAGTTGTAAGCTTGTGACACTACCAGAGGATTTAAGTCCTGACATGAGGGAGCAAACTCATTCCCAGAGCTCTTCCAGGTTATCACATAGCTCGTCTTTTGTGGTTTGATAGTTTTCCCTGACCTTTAGTGTCGGTTTGAGGGAGCGTCTTGGTCGCACGACTTGGTCTGCTGGAAGTGTGGGTTCTGCTTCCTGTTCTTCGTAGTGATCAGTATCAGGCTGCATTTGCTTAGTTTCATCACTGGGGAACTGTGCGATGTCCTTTTCTGCCATTTTTATTTAAGGTGCACTGTCTCTTTAAGAAAATAAACTTTTGAATTGGGGGCTGAAAATTGCAGTGCACCCCCTTTCCTGTCGTCTCTTACACCACCTTGTTTGTCCTTGTCCCTTTCTCTCACTTCTTACCTATTCTCCTCCGTGACTCTGGCTGATCCTCACCTCCCCCCTTACTTCAGCCAGGGCTGGAGATACTTTTATTACACCCTACTCTAATACCTGCCCCTTTAATATTACTTAATATATGGTTACACTCTAAATCAAACCATACAGTTGAAATCATAAGTTTTATCATTTTTTATGTTGCCTGATATCCATTAGTTTTGGTGCCTTTAACTGTGATACATACTATGCCTGACTTGAATATAGATTGATCCCCTGAACATTGTATCTGTTAATTTCAATTCTACTTGGTATGTATATTTGTGATACATATGCTATTTCCACGTTTGTACAAATGTACAGCTAACTGTAACGTGTGTTAAATTTTCAATAAAGCATCTTTTTGTGAAAAAAAAAAAAAAGAAAATTGCAGTGCAACTGCGCTGGGGCACTCTGGCAAGGTTCCTCAGGTGTTTTGAGTGATTTGCGGGGTTTGGTTGGAGAGGGACCCCGCGTGCGTTAACAATTCTTCTGCTATGTGAGCAAAGGCTTGTGGAACATGCACTGTATCCAGGCAGATTTGCTGCATGAGGGCCTGTTGCAAGGGAGATTCCTGAGTGTGGTACTGGACTCTGAGGGAATCTGTGGCTGGGGTGTGGACATTAAGGCAGTTTTTGACTGTTCTGTCCCCACATGAAGGCGAATGAAGGTATAACTGATAATAGCTGTGTGACTTCCTACCTTCGTATCCAAGCAGTGGGGCAAACCGGACCGGCAGATGCTCAGGTTAGATGAATTCAGACTTAGGCATGAAGATGAAATCAAATGTGGGTTTATTCAATCCAGATACAGCAATAGACGGTGATACAATACTGTTCTGTAGTAGTGGTATCAATACTGTCCTGTTGGTGTCTATCCTGAAGCTAACTGCTGGTCAAAAACTAATGCCTTCACAAGTCCAAAAATGTGGAGTTTCTAGTCACATAGCCATAATGAACTGAAGATGGCTGCTGGATGTGATGAGACACACAGTCTGAAAAAACCACGCCCATGATGTCAAAAACTTTACTGACAAGAACAAAGAACAAAGGCGCCATGCAAATTCTGGCCAGCAGATGGCAGCAGTACAACAATGCATAGAAACAACATGGAGAAAGAAAGATTGATAATGCAATGTACACAATAACTATGAGGAGAACAGCACAATATGAGAGCTGTCACTATCAGTGAAGCAAACTATCATTAGGCTGAAAAAACAAAACAAACCCATCAGAGAGATAGCAAAAAAATTAGGGGTGGCCAAATCAACTGTTTCCTTAAAAATAAAGAATGCACCGGTGAGCTCAGCAACACCAAAAGACCTGGAAGACCACGGAAAACAACTGTGGTGGATGACCGAAGAATTCTTTCCCTGGTATAGAAAACACCCTTCACAACAGTTGGCCAAATCAAGAACACTCTCCAGGAGGTAGGTGTATGTGTGTCAAAGTCAAAAATCAAGAGAAGACTTCACCAGAGTGAATACAGAGGGTTCACCACAAGATGTAAAACATTGGTGAGCCTCAAAAACAGGAAGGCCGGATTAGAGTTTGCCAAACAACATCTAAAAAAGCCTTCACAGTTCTGGAACAACATCCTATGGACAGATGAGACCAAGATCAACTTGTACCAGAGTGATGGGAAGATAAGAGTATGGAGAAGGAAAGGAATTGCTCATGATCCAAAGCATACCACCTTATCAGTGAAGCATGGTGGTGGTAGTGTCATGGCGTGGGCATGTATGGCTGCCAATGGAACTGCTTCTCTTGTATTTATTGATGATGTGACTGCTGACAAAAGCAGCAGGATGAATTCTGAAGTGTTTCGGGCAATATTTTCTGCTCATATTCAGCCAAATGCTTCAGAACTCATTGGACGGCGCTTCACAGTGCAGATGGACAATGACCCGAAGCATACTGCGAAAGCAACCAAAGAGTTTTTTAAGGGAAAGAAGTGGAATGTTATGCAATGGCCAAGTCAATCACCTGACCTGATCCGATTGAGCATGCATTTCACTTGCTGAAGACAAAACTGAAGGGAAAATGCCCCAAGAACAAGCAGGAACTGAAGAGAGTTGCAGTAGAGGCCTGGCAGAGCATCACCAGGGATGAAACCCAGCGTCTGGGGATGTCTATGAGTTCCAGACTTCAGGCTGTAATTGACTGCAAAGGATTTGCAACCAAGTATTAAAAAGTGAAAGTTTGATTTATGATTGTTAATCTGTCCCATTACTTTTGGTCCCTTAAAAAGTGGGAGGCACAAATACAAACTGTTGCAATTCCTACACTGTTCACCTGATTTGGATGTAAATACCCTCAAATTGAAGCTGAAAGTCTGAAGTTAAAGCACATCTTGTTTCATTTCAAATCCATTGTGGTGGTGTATAGAGCCAAAAAGATTAGAATTGTGTCGATATCCCAATATTTATGGACCTGACTGTATGTGTCCTGGTTTAAAGGGATGAGGTGGCAACCCTAATGCTACAGGAGATGCAGAGGCTGCGGGCATGATACAGGAGAGGCAGAGGCTGCGGGCATGGTACAGGAGATGTAGGGGCTGCGGAGGGGTCATACTTACCGATCTGTGAGAGGCCTTACAGCCACCCGGCGCCATCACGTCACTCCGCATGCGCCGTCTGCCCGAGAATGGCCAAGTGTGTACGGGCTTTCCTAAATGGCGGCCCATGCGCAGTTGACATGTTGGGCCCGCCGCAGCCATTTTTTTTACGGCTACCACTGCCCTTCAAGCAGCCCCAGGGCAGGGGGACTTGCCAGCCTTCCCGGTATCCTGGTAGGCCAGTCTGGCTCTGCCTAGACCCCAGACTTTCCCTAGAAAGCAGGTCTACTTCCAAGAATCGCCCAGATCCTGTGTTGTCCCTGGAAATCAGGGCCACTTCCAGAATTCCATCTCTAGACCCTGGCCTGTCTCTGCAAACAGAATCTCTTTTACTGTTCCATGTCCCTGACCCCATTTTAATGGTCTGCTTTAAGGTCCTTTAGAGCTCATTCACACTTTATGCAGTTACATGTATTTTCATGTTACATGTATTCAATTATGATGTAATGCATAAGGTGGAGTAAGGAGAACAAGCAAGTGGAAGGGCTCTCTAGGCAGACCAGCCGATATTGGGCGTTGTGATTGAGATCTCCTGTTAGCAGCTGTGATATGAAAGTGATAGTCTGAACAGAGTTATACAAGACTAGACATTAAGCCCGTTAAATTAACGGGCGCTAGAACATTTGTGGTCAAACATTAGTAAAAACAGACTTGTTCCAGTAAGGCGTAATTTGCTACTAAAGTCAGTTTGCTTATAAATGTCCCTTTAATAGCGTGTCTATGTTCTGCGATTTTTTTTTTACAGTAATGCACCTGCAGTCGCAGATTTCATTCAGGCGTGTTTTGCGTCTGCAGTCTTTCTATTTGCAAATGTCCCGTTCAAAATGTGTCTTTACTTTCCATTTTTTTGTAAGGTTTCGCAATCACACTCGCAGATTTTCTGTAGGCGTACTTTGCTACTAAAGTCAGTTTGCTTATAAATGTCCCTTTAATAGCGTGTCTATGTTCTGCGTTTTTTTTTTTACAGTAATGCACTTACAGTGGTAGATTTCAATCAGGCAATGTCCCTTTAACAGCGTTTCTACAGTCACAGATTTGCTTTGCTGAGTGTGACAGGTTTTTTCCTCTGTTCAAATGATCCTTTTCCTGATAGCAACAACTTTTTTCCTTTAAAAATTAATCATCGCTCTATTCGCTTTTTTCACCACAATAATTACAGTCAAAGGGTTTGCCAAGTATAAGTTTCCTCATACAATGTCCTTTTAATATCTTTAATTCTCTCCCTCATCAGCCTCCTTGTCTGACCTGTCACGCACTGTGCACTGCGTCCCTGTCGCTCTAGCAATCTAGCAATCCAATCTAGTGTCCCCATCGGAGTGTTTCCTTACATTAGTGTCCCCATCGGAGTGCCTCCTTACATCAATGTCCACATCGGAGTGCCTCCTTACATCAGTATCCCCATCGGAGTGCTCCCTTACATTAGTGTCCCCATCGGAGTGCCTCCTTACATCAGTGTCCCAATCGGAGTGCTCCCTTACATCAGTGTCCCCACTGGAGAGTGCTCCCTTACATCAGTGTCCCCACTGGAGAACTGGAGAGTGCTCCCTTACATCAGTGTCCCCACTGAAGAGTGCTCCCTTACATCAGTGTCCCCACTGGAGAGTGCTCCCTTACATCAGTGTCCCCACTGGAGAGTGCTCCCTTACATCAGTGTCCCCATCGGAGTTCTCCCTTACATCAGTGTCCCCATCGGAGAGTGCTCCCTTACATCAGTGTCCCCATCTGAGTTCTCCCTTACATCAGTGTCCCCATCGGAGTGCCTCCTTACATCAGTGTCCCCACTGGAGAGTGCTCCCTTACATCAGTGTCCCCATCGGAGAGTGCTCCCTTACATCAGTGTCCCCATCGGAGTTCTCCCTTACATCAGTGTCCCCATCGGAGTGCCTCCTTACATCAGTGTCCCCACTGGAGAGTGCTCCCTTACATCAGTGTCCCCATCGGAGTGCTCCCTTACATCAGTGTCCCCATAGGAGTGCCTCCTTACATCCGTGTTCCCACTGGAGAGTGGTCCCTTACATCAGTGTCCCCATCGGAGTGCTCCCTTACATCAGTGTCCCCATCGGAGTGCCTCCTTACATCAGTGTCCCCATCGGAGTGCCTCCTTACATCAGTGTCCCCATCGGAGTGCTCCCTTACATCAGTGTCCCCATCGGAGTGCTCCCTTACATCACTGTCCCCATCGGAGTGCCTCCTTATATCAGTGTACCCATCTGAGTGCCTCCTTACATCAGTGTCCCCACTGGAGAGTGCTCCCTTACATCAGTGTCCCCATTATAGTGCTCCCTTACATCAGTGTCCTCATCGGAGTGCTCCCTTACATCAGTGTCCCCATCGGAGTGCTCCCTTACATCAGTGTCCCCATTGGAGTGCCTCCTTACATCAGTGTCCCCATCGGAGTGCCTCCTTACATCAGTATTCCCATCGGAGTGCTCCCTTACATTAGTGTCCCCATCGGAGTGCCTCCTTACATCAGTGTCCCCGTCGGAGATCCTCCTTACATCAGTGTCCCCATAGGAGTGCCTCCTTACATCAGTGTCCTCACTGGAGAATGCTCCCTTACATCAGTGTCCCCACTGGAGAGTGCTCCCTTACATCAGTGTCCCCACTGGAGAGTGCTCCCTTACATCAGTGTCCCCACTGGAGAGTGCTCCCTTACATCAGTGTCCCCACTGGAGAGTGCTCCCTTACATCAGTGTCCCCATCGGAGTGCTCCCTTACATCAGTGTCCCCATCGGAGTGCCTCCTTACATCAGTGTCCCCAATGGAGAGTGCTCCCTTACATCAGTGTCCCCATCTGAGTTCTCCCTTACATCAGTGTCCCCATCGGAGTGCTCCCTTACATCAGTGTCCCCATCGGAGTGCTCCCTTACATCAGTGTCCCCATCAGAGTGCCTCCTTACATCAGTGTCCCCACTGGAGAGTGCTCCCTTACATCAGTGTCCCCATCAGAGTGCCTCCTTACATCAGTGTCCCCACTGGAGAGTGCTCCCTTACATCAGTGTCCCCATCGGAGTGCTCCCTTACATCAGCGACAATCAGGATTTCACATATTTGTTCATATAATGCTGTAAGTGGGTGAGCAAGTCCGTTGGGACACTTGTGAACCAGTGCCTGGTGGGAGAAAAGCATCCAGCACGTGGTGACAACACCCATAGGGCCCATGCTCTTCCAAAGACAAATGTTGCTGCCACAATGCTGATACTAGGGTATACCAAACAGTCCTTGGTGATGATATAGGAGCAGTCTCGTCCTTGCTACTGTTCATGGCTGAAGACTGCTCTTCCGAAGCACTGGATGAAGGTAGATATGACCTCTGATAGGGTCCTGCACTGGAGGATCCTCCGATAGTAGGTAAGCATCTTGCTCCCCAGGGATGATGGAGTTATCCCGCTTGGATTTGAGCTCAGCAGGCTGCTCTGATGGCTCCTGTGCAGGTATGTCAGGATCCAAGCCAATCAGATCCAGCTTGGAGTAGACAGCTTGACAGTGGGTTTTCGGAGTAGGAACTGTGGAAACAGTAAGCTTTGGCGATGTTGTTTCTTTGGTGGGCTCTCCGTGTACTGTTTCAACCCTGGCCTGGATGGGGGAGTCAAGGTATCGTCTCTCTAGTCTGACAGACATGGAACCTGGGGAACCTGCTGTAGACTTTAGTGGAGAAGATGTGACAATCTCTGTTGGTAGGACAGAAATGACAACAGGAACAGTAGATAAAGGCAGTCCATCTGCCTCCCAGTTCTCTAGTACACTGGTTAAGCCCTGCCGACACTTGGTGTAATCAATAGCATATGGAAAATATGTCCTACCCAAGGTGTTTCTGTAATACGTTGGGAGTGGGTTTGGCAGATGGGGAAGAGAGCGTGACTTGCCTGTTTCAAGATCCAATGGGGAACCTCCCTTACCTTGCAATTAACTCCCTAAAAGATTATGCTAGGAGAGCTGTACTTATATTGCCAGATGCTGAATGGACCACTTTGGCTCAAACTGTGGTCCATTTAGAGAGTCTGTGTGGTGAAGTCAACCCTGAAGCACCAAATGAGATGTAAAGTAATTGTTGATCTTACATCTGCTTTAGAGAGTGCAATTAGAAATTTATCAGATTTAATTGATTCCATCCAGCACAAATTATCTGCTGTTAATCGAGAACTTTGTCAGACCCCACCAGGCAGTAATCACTTTTGCATGGACACTGACACAGGTTGTTCAAGTTGGTGGTGTGGACGATGGGGACATGTTGCAAAGAATTACATGTGAGGAGCGAACAGACTTCATCCACGTCTGCTGTTCCGAGCGCAGGTGGCAACCTATGGGAACTACTTTATTGGCTTAACTCTAAGATAATCTCTTCTTGCCTGGTGGTATCCGTGGTAATAAATGGCCATCAGGCAAGCTGCTTAGTTGACACTAGATCCGAGGTGACCACTAGGGATGATCGAACTTTTGAAAAGTTCGGTTCGACCAGAACACCCGAATTTTCCAAAAGTTCGGTTTGTATTTCAGAACCCCTTCGAAATCAAAGGGACCTGAACTTCGGTAATCAAAAAACACAATTTTTAAGCCCTAAAACCCAATAAATGCCCCTAAAAAGTGCCTAGGGTTCTGGGTCATGCCCCATTAACTATTAATCACACAAAAAAAGTTCTTAAAAATTGTCATTTTTGATAAAAAAGCCAATTATTGAAAAAAAAAAAGAGAGATTTTTTGATTTTGACTTTGGATTTAGTATCTGGGGGGGGGGGGGGGGGTCTAAAAAGTGTACCTGTAAAGTTTCAGCCCTGTAGCATGTCCAGAACCATGAAAAAAAAATTTTTTTCAGTAGAACAGGGATGTGGGACCCTCCTTTAACACCTATATGATCTTTTTTTCTGGTTCTGGACATGCTACAGAGCTGAAACTTTACAGGTACACCTTTTAGACCCCCCAGACACAAAATCACACAAAAAAAGTTCTTAAAAATTGTCATTTTTGATAAAAAAGCCAATTATTGAAAAATTAAAAAAAAAAGAGATTTTTTTTTATTTTTACTTTAGATTTCGTATCTGGGGGGTCTAAAAAGTGTACATGTGAAGTTTCAGCTCTGTAGCATGTCCAGAACCATAAAAAAAAGATTGTTTGTATTAGAAAACTTTCAGCTCAGGGGGTTGGCTTCGCAGCTGTAACACCTTGCCGGTTTAATAGAAGGCATTTTTTTGGGTTCTTTGCAGTCAGGAAAAACATCTGAACTTGTGTATAGTGGTACTGTGCACAAGTTCTGATGTTTTGCCTACCTCCAAAAACCCCCAAAAAATGCCAGAAAAAACACACCTGGGCATTTTTTTTTTTTTGACGCTACCGTTTTTTTTGGCATTTTTTGGGGTTCTTTTGAGGCAGGCAAAACATCTGAACTTGTGTATAGTGGTATATATACACACATAATTATATGTATATAGACACCTAGCCATATATAGGTGTGATAGTAGCAGAAATATATTACTGTAAATTATTTCATTAGCGCAAGCATATATTTCTGCTACTATCACACCTATATATGTCTAGGTGTGTATATAAATATATGTATGTGTGTATATATACCACTATACACAAGTTCAGATGTTTTGCCTGCCTCAAAAGAACCCAAAAAAATGCCAAAAAAACGCTAGCGTCAAAAAAAAAAATGCCCAGGTGTGTTTTTGCTGGCATTTTTTGGGGGGTTTTGGAGGCAGGCAAAACATCTGAACTTGTGCAGAGTACCACTATACACAAGTTCAGATGTTTTTCCTGACTGCAAAGAACCCAAAAAAATGCCTGCTTTGAAACCGGCAAGGTGTGGAGAGAAGCTAACCCCCTGAGCTGAAAGTTTTCTAATACATACAATCCTTTTTTTTTCTGGTTCTGCACATGCTACAGTGCTGAAACTTCACAGGTACACCCAATGTTCGGGCCGAACCGATGGTCGACCCGAACCGTTCGATCATCCCTAGTGACCACTATGGGCTATACTTTCTGCCAGCAACAGCTTGGGCAAGCCTTCAACTCTAGACTGTCTTGGCTCACCTTCAAAACAGCCAACAATCTTCCCACTCCTGTGGAAGGGGTCATCTGGAAGTCCATTCAAGTGTTTGGTCAGGCATTCGAATTAGGGTAGCAAGGACCTGCGGCTCAGCCACAGCAAAAGTCCCAGAAGTTTTGAGTATGAATGCCCTGCAAGAGTTTTACGACAACTACTACAATAAGTGACAGTATGTCTAGCAATGTACCCAAGGGATCAAAAAGAACAGACCCAGCTCCAAAATGGTCAGTGCTTACCAGGCACAACAGATTGCCACGTACCTTGGTTGGAGGCCGGGCTGATAAGAGGGCTTCTTCTGGGGCTCTGGTCCGAGCATCCTGAATCTGGTTAGACAGGTACAAGGCTCAAAGAAGCAAGGTGCCAATGGCTTGGTAGCGGGTGGCTGCCAGGGGCAGAGTTAGCATATTCACTCCCTGGAAAAAATGGATCCCCAGCGTGATCTGGAGGTATGGAGAGAAAGACTGGTAGCCATGACTGCCTGCTCAGCTGTCTATTGCTGTCCCAAAATGTTACTGCAACATCCTGCATTGTTCAGAAGCTGATTGTGCTTACTGGGCACTGGGCAGTCCCTTTGTAGGCATTGGATGACTCCAAGAACAGATAGCTGGTTGAACAACTGTCCTCATCACTATGTGAAATATCCCAAAATCAACAAAATCTGCTGCATCAGCTACTAATGAAACAAGCCCTGAAGTGCTAGTGCACAGTGTGAAGTGTGCCAGTTAAGAGGTGCAGCAGTACAGGAACTTACAAGGAGTTTTCTCAGCCAGTGCAGTGCTGGAGGGAGCCATTCAGTGACTTTGAGCTATAGCAGTGTTACAAGTCAAGCAGTTCTACAGTCCTGGATCTTTAGGACTAAAGTCCAGGATCCAGCACAGTTTTCAGTAATACACAGTGTTCAAGCGTCAGGAAGCATTGGCTAGCGTCGGCTGGCGTCAAGACAGCGCTAACAGGCATTTTTGCCAGAAAAATCCCACAATTGTATTTAGTTGAGCCTAAAGGAGTATCCCACTCATTCCCTTCTCCCATCCCCTTAAATACAATAAAACAACAAAACAAAGATGCCAGAGTTGTCAATGTCTCAGTGCTCACACCCAGGGCCGCAGCTCACAAGGGCTGGAGGGGTAACCGGTACCGATGGCAGACCCACATCAGGCCACAGGCCTGGAAAACCTGCTACACTGGGATGGTTAAACAGTAATGTTGATCCTCTGTCCTTATATCCTCTGGAACGACCACAAGGGGACATTGATCAACATCTAGCAGAATATGAGGTTGGGCCCTCTCAGACAGGGAATCTGGAAAGGCCAACTACTTTGGATGTTCAGAACAGACTTCAAAAACAAAGTGTACCTGAAATATCCTCTCCAGCAGAATGTGCTAAAGTACAACAATGTGATCCTGACATCCTTCAGGCTTCCTTTCTAGGCACTGAAAGCCCACTTACTTGGAAAGCATCAGCTTACATCTTCAGTTAAACATCTGCTTTAACAATGGGATAGGCTAGAGAAGCAAAATGGGCTATTATACTGATGGGCCGTATTCCCAATAAACAGTTACATAATTATTAGTTATTCATTCCCCAGTTAACTGCTTTAGGATTCTACCAGACACTTCATCACATCAGTAGAAATTTCTGTGCCAACCATACTTTGGCATACGCTTGGAGGTAATTTTACAGTCCTGGGTTGTCACCATAGGTGTGCCAAACATGTCAGAAGTACCATAATTGTGCTCTTCGTTAAAAAACAGGCTGAGCAAACCACTTTTCTCATGATTACAATTGTTGAACCCTTTGAGCTGTCTTTATTGGACTTTCTGACTATAGCTGTCTAAAACAGATTTTCTCCATTCAAGTTCCTGATTTTGAATTCCAATTTTTTTCTGAGTTATGCCATTTGGAGTATGTGAGCTCTTTAATTGGGCATAATTCATATCCTGGTGCAAGAGTATCATGATTGATGTTTGCAGCATGTAGACATTGTGCTTTGGGCCTATAAACAACAGCTTACAAAGTCACAGGGTAAATCCCCTATTTTTAATTTTGGGGCTAAACAGTCAGTTTCCTGCAGATATGCTCTTGGAAACACCCAAAATGTGTACAATCAACTGAGGAGTATGTGCAAGAGCATTGGCACTCCTAATAAAAGTGAAGCAGGTGGCACTAGACTGACTGGTTGATTTATTACCCCTTCAACCTAGGGATAGGGTTCCCATTTATGTTCCCAAATCAGTAAAATGGAGCTTAGATGGGAACGTTGTGCAAACCATATTTAATAGCAATCCTTTCAAGATCATAAAGTGCATGATGTTGTTTCAGAGGACTAGAAAGGGCTTTGGATGGGAACACTGGAATCTGCTGCTACCTTGTGTCTTCAGTACAGACTATCTTCCATCGCCCTTCACATTGATTCAGAACTAAAATACTTGCCCCTAATTCTGCTCCACTAGAGTTATATTTGCCACTCGTCTTCATCAGGAACCTCATTTCCTTGGGTTGAGGATGCCCCATCTGTGGGGAATGATCAATTTTCAGATCAGGGGGTTCACCATGAGCAGCCTTCCCCCACTTCCAGAGCCTCAGATCCTCCTAACAGGACTGCTCCATCTTCAGACAGGGAGGTGGTCCCCCTTCCCAGCTAGGGCTACCAGAGGCTAAATGCCCACCAAATATTCTGACAATGTTTTGTAAAAGTTTGTTATTTTGTATGCGAGTTTTATTGCTGTTTCTCATACTTTGTATGATTGTTTGTTTTGATGCTGTGCCATTTCTTCAGGTTGGCAGGAAACCATTGAGGACTAATTTGTCACCTTTTATGGGATCCAGACAGCTAGCTTGAGGAGGCCCGACCTCAAATTTTATGGGGAAATCCTGCAAGATTTGGGAGGCCATCTTGACACAGAAGTGCATAAGTAACAGATACTGCATCATTCAGTGCACTAGCAGTGTGAGAGTAGGTCAGGGACAGAGCCTTGCTGCTTAGGGAGAAAATAGGAACAATGATAGAGTGGTACCTGAAGAGCAGGTTGTCTCTTCTGCCAGCTTCTTGGAACTGTCTCCCACTGGCAACCAGATAACTGCAAATACTTTAGGGATCAAGGGATGCTCCAGTAATCTTATACCTCCGTCAAGGTAAGTGCATTCTGTGGTCTGTAAACTCATGTTATATTACTACTGAAAAAGTGCCTTGCTGGTATACATTACCTTTTCTGCCTGAAGAAGTGTATGGCCTGCAACATATGTAGTGTCATTGCTGAAAACTGACCTAATGATCATTCAAATCCTACAGGTAAAATAATGTTTTAACCACTTCAATACAGGGCACTTTCACCCCCTTCCTGCCCAGGCCAATTTTCCCCTTTTAGGGCTGTTGCATTTTGAATGACAATTGCGCAGTCATGCAACACTGTACCTACACCAAATTTATGTAATTCCCCCCCCCACAAATAGAGTTTTCTTTTGGTGGTATTTGATCACATCTGGGTTTTTTCCTTTTTGCTAAACAAATAAAAAAAGACCAAAAAGTTTAAAAAAAAAAAAAAGTTTTTTTGTTTATGTTATACAATTTTGTAAATAAATACGTTTTTTCCTGCACTGATGAGCACTGATGAGACTGCACTGACAGGCACTGATGAGGAGGCACTGATGGGGTGGCACTGATGGGGTGGCACTGATGGGGCGGCACTGATAGGCGGCACTGATGGGTAGCACTGATATGCAGCAATGGTGGGCACTGATAGGCGGCACAGCTGGGCACTGATAGGTGGCATTGATGGGCACTGATAGGTGGCACTGATGGGCACTAATGGGCACTGATGGGCACTGATGGGCACTGATAGGCGGCACCGATCGGCACTGACGGGCGGCACTGATGGGCACTAATGGGCACTGATAGGCAGCACTGGTGGGCAATAATGGGCACTGGTGGGCGACACTGATAGGAAGGGCACTGGCGGGCAGCACTGATGGGGAGGGCAATGGGGGGCTCCCTGAGCCCTGATTGCCATCCCTGATGGCCATAGTGGGCATCCCTGGGGTCATGGTGGGCATCCCTGGGGTCATGGGTGGGCATCCCTGGTGGTTCTAGTGGCACCCCCCCCAGAGGGTCTGCACTGGTAATCAATGATCTGATTACCAGTGCAGACCCCCCCCCCTGTCAGGGGAGCCACCGATCGGCGCTCCTTTACTCGTGCCTGTCAGGCACGTACTGAGGAAAGCCGATCAACGGCTCTTCCTGTTTACTATGTCAGTAGGCTCTTTACCGAGATCGGAGATGCACAGAGTCAGACTGACACTTCGCATCACCGATTGCCGCTCTGCGCGCCCCGGGGGGGCGCGCAGAGTGTATTATCCTGCCGCCGTCATATGACGTCCGGTCAGGATAATACAACCACAATCCCGACGTCAAACGCCTATAGGGCGGGTGGGGTGTGGTTAATATCCATATGAGTTGACACCTCATAATTCTCAGGTACACTGGTTAGGCTGTACCCACAAGCCCCTGTATCACTTAACCCATGAAACAAACACTTAACATTTAAAACTCAAACCACAACACTTATCGAAACCCCTAAAGTGTGCTTCAGCAGCATGCAACTCCAAGATTCTAGTGCCAGAATATTCTAATCTGCCGAGAGATTAATACCCAGGTCCCTTAATAACGTCAGGCCTTTAGTGTCTTGACGGTGTTGCTGATCAGAGGCCCCATTGACCGTTTTATTGTCCTATCCACTACATAACATATCTTTTAGAATAGGGCTGTACTGTATACTGACTACATAACACCACTCTGCAAAGTGGTACTCCCTAAGGTCCTAAATCGCATTTCTTCTCTTGCTCTACCAACATGTCACAGCTATGGCATTGGCAACAAAGTGTCACTTAAAGCGTAACACTACTTTTGTTTAGAAAAAACATTCCTTTCTGGGTGATCTATGTAAACTGCACTTAACACACTTTGTTGCAGATTCCTACCTTTTGTTATTCTGAAGAAATCATTGTTTGTTCCTTTGTTCCTCTGTGCTTAGTGGGTCTAATTGGAGTGGTTTCATAATTATCTGTCAGCTGTGACAGCTGCCGGACACTAATGAGGAAATCTGCTGGGCCTGCATCCCTTTAGACATGCTCCTTTTGAGAGTATCTCACCAAAAATGACATTTTTCTGTTGCAGGGGATGCCAGAAATTTGACTTGTATCTTAGTGCAGACTTCTGGGAAAATTGGTGAGCCAATCACACAAGCAGGAAATGATGTGTGTGGGGGACGTTCTGTACACATTCTGTTCAGAAAATTACAACAACTGCAGATTGAAAAGGAGAGGTAATTTTTATTAAAATTAATTTACAATGTGACTTGTGTCACAATTGTACACGCTATATTATCTTTTCTTTATTTGCTATTAACCCTTTAACCATGGCTTTGGAACGCCAAAATGTTTTATCATTTCTTAAATTTGTGGACTCCTAAATGATTTCTGGGACCTTATTTTGGGACTCCAAGTCTCAGTTACTTTTCATAGAAGAATATGTGGATACAGCTTAGTGACATACAAAGCTTGGCAGAACACCTAATCTCAAACTCTCATAACTATACTAGAGGTAGGTGAGGTCAACTTGCTGGGTTCCCTGGCAGGGGAAGACACTACGCTGAACTAAAATGGAGAGATTTGTACCCCTAATTAGTGACAACCTCCGTGGAGTCAAATCACTAGAAAAAAACTTGCGTATGGCTAACAGAATGCATTTATTTCTTTGTTATACTGCACCCCAGGATTCTGGAATCTCTCTGTGAAAAAAAAATGATTGATTTACTCCAATAAACCAGACTATTCATCAAACTTATCTCCCTCCCTACACTAAAGCTGACTGAAAACATGAACATTATTAACTTACACCATGAAAGACAGAGCACATGGTGAGATAAACATCATTATCAGTCCTCGGCTTAATTTCATCTGCTTGCTGCTACTGATCCCAGCCTGACATATT
This sequence comes from Pelophylax lessonae, assembly GCF_965119305.1. Classification (NCBI taxonomy): domain Eukaryota; kingdom Metazoa; phylum Chordata; class Amphibia; order Anura; family Ranidae; genus Pelophylax; species Pelophylax lessonae. The sequence goes on along the minus strand of NC_138769.1, from coordinate 639,496,658 downwards.
ATCACTCTTTTATATTGCAGAATTGCCAGGTGCAGACAGCTTGAAAAGAGTACCTGTCAGGTATACATACACAATGTGGGTAACCATATTGTAGGAATCAACTGATGTGTAGCAATCCACTAGTGACAAATGTAATAAAATCATAAACATAAACATGGTTTGTAAAAAGCAAGATCAATGGGATGGCAGACAGGACTTATTACTAACTTAACTTATATTAAAATAAAAGAGACTACACAATAGCTTTGGAATTCAAAAGGCCGCGGCCGTTTAATGCTTGTTAAATTCATTAACAAAGTAATACTTAAAAGTTGACCTGATCATTAAAATCCGGGTCAAAACAAATCCAAATAACTTTCAGAATTTATCCACACATAAATAACTTAAACATCAACCATCATAAACATTGTCCCCCTTTGCATTACACAAAGGGGACCAAAACAGGTATAAACTGACCGCGACATAAGGAAAAGGGGGTGGGGGGGGGGGGGGAACGAAAAGCTGAATCTTGACACGTCGATCTCTCCTGAGGCGAGTGACTGCTTGTGAGGATGAGCCCCCTTTTTATAAACATAGGCAGGCTCTGAGGGCGGGAAGAAAACAAGCTTAAACTGGAATAAAATCTAAACTCCCTAGCTACAGGACTAGAATGATATGATTGGGGGCTTATTTGACCTAACATAAAGCTATATGCCAAATCTGTCCTAGTAACAGGATGACCTATATTAAACAAAACTAGCAGCTCTTTTTTGAGGTAGCTTTTGCCTGTCACCATCCCATCTGAAGAAAGGGGCTCATTCAAGCCCCTTCCTTCTTACATGGGATGGCAGACAGGACTTATTACTAACTTAACTTATATTAAAATAAAAGAGACTACACAATAGCTTTGGAATTCAAAAGGCCGCGGCCGTTTAATGCTTGTTAAATTCATTAACAAAGTAATACTTAAAAGTTGACCTGATCATTAAAATCCGGGTCAAAACAAATCCAAATAACTTTCAGAATTTATCCAAAAGACAGGAGGCTCATAGCCTCCTGTCACCACCCCACAACGCGGCCTTTTCTATGCATGTGCCCAGGTTAGCATTAAACACGTCAATGCCCAGATCTGACAGATGCACATTGTCAATTCTATAAAAATCTGGAATCCCACCTTCCAGTTCCAAATGCCTGAAAGAAAAGACACCAATTCCATACAGCAACTTAGTTACGGCCCTATTAATTCGCTTCCTAACTCTTTCAAGGGGCTTGAGCTGACCATCCTGGAACCATAACAGTCTAGGAATAATTTCTGAGAATATAAAACGAGTTCCCGGACACCTAGACCTCAAATAACCAAAATCATCCCTTATTTTAAAAACGAGGTCCAGTGTCCTGAATTTTCCGATGTCGTTCCCCCCCAGATGGATTAACATAACATCTGGGGGCGGAAGGACCCCCAGTAACCTACAAATTTCGGGTAAAAACTCATTCCAATGCATTCCCTGAACCATTGAACGTGAAACTTTTGAGGGTCCAAACCAATGTTTTCGGTATAGCAGCGTCTCCTGGCCCTTGCTCGAGCCCAGTGCACGAACGAGTGGCCCACGATCCAAATTGACAAACATTGGGACCCTGAAAGATTAATGAGAAATATTAGGACGAACATAGGAACGGAACGCGTCCGACCTCCATCTACCTATATTCTTAATCATTTGAACATTAACTCCTAGCCTAGCGGCCTCCGTAGCCGCGCCGATCCTGAAAGAATGAGAAGAGATATGATGTTGCTCCAGCCTCAGAGATTTCAAGCATTTCTTTAATACTGCATCAAACTGATACTTGGTCAAACTGTTACCATTTTGATGAATAAACAGAGAACCGTCATTGTTTGATCTCAATAATAAAAAACTTTTCAATAACAAAACCGGACAGATAACAGAATCCATGTACTGGTTTAGATGTATCCACTTACCAATACCAAGTTGGTCCGTCTTGGAGGACCGCAGAAAGAGACCGATGGATGAATCATATAACCTAATATCCGAAAATTTAAGACCGGCATTACTGCGGCGAACATCGTGTATGACCTCGGAGATCCTTAAAGCCGCAAAAAACATAATTGAGAAAACTGCTCTGAACATAGCTGCCTCGTAAGTAGAAAAACAAATGTGGCCAGCAGCATCACACAACTGTTCCAAAACGTGAGGAGTAATAGCCTCCCTGCGATCAGGGTGCCAAGTCGACCTCCTATAACCCTTCAGAGCTTGACGCACCGAAAAAAACGAAGAACATGGAGGATGATTATCCAATCTAACGAAAAAGGAAATTCCTGACAACAATTTATTAATATGCGACCAAGAGTATTGTTTACCGAATAAAAAATTTAAAAAAGACAAAACCAAAGACTCGGAAAAAGAATCGTGCGAAACGCCAATCGACGACAGATGCGTTTTCCAAACTTCCCAGGCCGATTGGTATCCAGCCAGTGTAGACGGGGCGAGCAAAAACGCAATATTATGTGATACCAGGTCTAGACTATGTCCCAAAGCCGATCTGGATAAAGGCAACCGGTCCTGTCCGCGTCTGGACACAACAGAAAAAACCGCTCCATCTGCAGACGAGATAAAGAGTCTGCCATACAGTTGTCTTTACCAGGTACATAAGCAGCCTTAATCCATATGTTCAAGCGTAGACATGTGGAAACAAGGTATCGCAGAAGCCTGATTACTGGCGGGGATCTGGAGGAAAGACAGTTAATGGCAAACATAACACCCCTATTGTCAGTCCTAACCATTAAACGTTTATTCTGGAAATGTCGTCCCCAAATTTCAAGAGCGACCACAATTGGAAAAAGTTCCAACAGCACGCTATTCCGCGTATAACCCAATTGTATCCATTTGTTTGGCCAAGAATCAGCGCACCAGTGAGTGCGCCAAATAGCGGCGAAACCCACCGAGCCCGCCGAGTCCGTGAACAGACAAAAATCCTTGTCAACAATAAAATCCTCTTGCCATATTGTCTTACCATTGAAATGTAACAAAAACTGTAACCAAACTATCATATCCTCCTTAATTTCAGCTGACAACCTAACATGAGAAGAGGGGGATTTTAAACCGGAGATCACAGTGTACAATTTACGAGAGAACAACTTACCTAAAGGTATAATCCTGGAAGCAAATGCTAGCAAACCTAACAGAGATTGCATTTCCTTCAACGTCGTCTTTTTCTTACGAATCATCTGCCGCAGGCTGTCCTGTAATTTTTTAACCTTTTCGAGCGGTAGGCTAAATTCCATCAAGTCAGTATCAATAATGATGCCTAAAAATTGCACTTTAGTAGAGGGCCATTCCGTTTTTTCTTGAGCCAGAGGAACGCCAAACTGACCACAAATCTCAAAAAATGTTTCGAGCAAATGCAGACAGTCTGTGGAATTAGCCCTACCCATGAACAAAAAATCGTCCAGATAGTGAACGATATTATTGAAACCAGCTTTAACGGACACCACCCACTCCAGAAAGGAAGAAAAACACTCGAAATAAAAACACGATAAAGAACAACCCATTGGAAGACATTTGTCAAAAAAATAATGATTCAAGAAGAAAAACCCGAGAGAATTGAAAGAATCAGGATGAACCGGTAAAAGGCGAAACGCGGATTTAATGTCGGTCTTAGCCAACAACGCCCCTTTTCCCAACTTTCTTAAAAGGACCAACGCATCCTCAAAAGAAGAGTACTGAACCGAAGCCTCATCCTCACCAATCTCATCATTCAAAGACCCACCCAAGGGAAACGATAAATGATGGATAAGGCGATATGTATTAGGCTCCTTCTTCTGAACAATGCCCAGCGGAGATATTCTAAAGTTGGGAAAAGGGGGGGAAACGAACGGACCCGCAAATCTACCCGCATCTATTTCTTTTTCTATCTTCTCTATTACTATGTCCACAAGATGATCTACCGACCTGAGGTTCTGAACAATCGTACAACCTAAACCTGAAAACGAAGGCAAATAAAACCCGTCAGAGAAACCCTCAGTTACCAGGGTGGCTTTCTCCCGGTCTGGGTACTGTTGAAGCCACGGTAACATTTCTTGTATTCTCACCGGGGTTATGGCCTTTTGAAAAAGAAACCGATTGCTGTGCACTGTGCATCTTTTTGAAGCACTTGGCAATGGGATGGGAACCTGCACAGAAAGCACATTCGTGCTTGTATTTGCAAGTTCCTGGCCACTTACATTGGGAGTCATTGTACGAAAAACAGACTCCTTTGCGAAAGGAAGGGGTGGCAGGCTGCTGTTGCGCCCCAGTGGAAACCTGTCTACCAAAATTGGACTTTGGCAGAAAAAGATCCAGCCAAAGGCTGACATCTTTTACTCCCCATTTCAAATTCTGCTGAACGGATAACTTCTGGCGGAAAGCTACGTCATAAGAAAACCAAGCATTACCGCCAAAGCTTTTATATGCCTCCAAAATTATATCTAGGTGTTGGAATAAACCAATGCTCTTCCCAGGATGTTTCTCGCACATTACAGCGGCATAAATGAAAAATGCCTGCAACCAATTATTGAAAGTTTTTGTGACAGGTCGCCTCCTATCTTCCTCCTCCTTTCTGTCACCCTTGGACACAAACTCCTTTACTGATGGCAGAAGAGAGAGGAGATCGACAAATTTACCGCTCCATATTTTCTCTTTAATACCATCAGAAAGATGATATCCCAACGGGGATAATTCGCAAGTCAGAGCCTCCCTAAGACATGTTTCCGGGAGATTCTGGGATTTAGCTAAAGCGACAGAAGCAGGAGGCATAGGAGGAGAACTAATGCTATGTGTATGGTGACTCTCAGGGGATTGTACATTAACAGCCAGTAAACCGCCAGATGGCGCCCAAACATCCAAGGGAGAAGGCTCATGAGAAGATTGTGCACGAATGTTAGCATTAGAAACCATAGCTGTATTAGTCACAGGAGTGAAGGACACAGGTTGGTTAGTTACAGGAGACAAAAGTGGATTAGACATAGCAGAAGGCACAACAGGCACTGTAGACACCAAGGGGTTAACAGACACAACAGGCAAGTTATTAGGACTGTGCATTATGGCCTGAAAGGTAGTGAGGAATCCCTGAAAGAGGTCGGATAAAGCCCCAGCCTGATTGGGCACACTATTGGACCCCCCCGAAACCCCCCCAGGCCTGCATGATACATGAGGAGTGGTGGGACATTGCGCTCCCCCTGGAGGGGGCAGAGCACAAGATGCAGTTGCGGGTGCATGGCATGGGGCCAAAGTAGTATATGCAGCCGCAGGTGTGTTGCAAGGAGCTACTGAAGAGGCAGTGCATGGTGGCTCCGATAAAGAAGCCCGAGAACTGGAGGCAGAGGCATAATTCTGTGACCCTGATAGTGTAGCCCTAGAGGTGGAGGCAGATGGAGTCTCACCTGGCCCTCGGACGGGCGGATGCTCCGGAACCCTCAGCCGACGATCCTCTTCTGCCACCGGAACCGAAGAACCCCCGGCGGGGCGAGAAGCCGGCCTGCCCCTCTCCGATCCTCGCGCTGGCGGGCGTGCCGACTGCACCCGGTCCGTTCCGGTGTCATGGGATGGCGAAAACCGGCGGCGCTGGGCCCGTCTCCTCTTCGCCGGGACGGCCGACTCCGTAGGACGTCCGCGCGATCCTCTTCTGTGTAGGTCTTCTCCCCGAGCGTCCGCATCCTGCGCCGGTGACGACGATGACCTCCGTCCTTCACCGATGACGACTTCCGCTTGTCTACTTGACCCGGCGACCGGCTCCGTCACTGCCACGGGACGAACGACCTCTTCCGGTGATGTACCTTCGCTCGCGACGGACGGCATCTCTAAACACCGACGGATCCACTCCTCGGCTCCCGCTTCTCCGGCCCGCTCGATGAGGCGTCGCAGAAGACTCATGTTGCCAGACGACACAAACCGGTAAGTCTATCCGAAGCTCCAATTCAATTTTTGTAGACGAAAACTTGACTCGAAGCTCTGTTCTCTTCAGCGGTACCGGAGCCTTGACCCGAAGTCTTCCTACCGACAGCAAAAAACCGATGACTTGACCCGAAGCTCCGCCAACACCAGCACAGCAGTATAAAAGGAAACGAAAAGCTGAATCTTGACACGTCGATCTCTCCTGAGGCGAGTGACTGCTTGTGAGGATGAGCCCCCTTTTTATAAACATAGGCAGGCTCTGAGGGCGGGAAGAAAACAAGCTTAAACTGGAATAAAATCTAAACTCCCTAGCTACAGGACTAGAATGATATGATTGGGGGCTTATTTGACCTAACATAAAGCTATATGCCAAATCTGTCCTAGTAACAGGATGACCTATATTAAACAAAACTAGCAGCTCTTTTTTGAGGTAGCTTTTGCCTGTCACCATCCCATCTGAAGAAAGGGGCTCATTCAAGCCCCTTCCTTCTTACATTTAAAATAAAAAGTACCGTTTAGTATCTTTCACTGACTGTCCTATGTAGCCTCGGGAGCTTTTGAACCTTGCAGGCATGTAATATGCAAATGTTTTTGGGTAGTTCAGCATTTAAAGTATACCTTTTACAAGAGAATATGTACTTCTAAAAAATAGTTAGTGGTTTGCTATATGTGGCTTGCATATGTCTGAGTCCCAGACCCAGTACAAGCCTACAGGAAATTACAGTTAGAGAAAATTCAAATTCTTTACATTTTTACTCTTTCTCTGTGACTCAGAATGTATTGAAGCCAAAATAGTTGTATAAAGGAAGGTCAGCAATGGCAGCCTTCATATATTTTTTAATGATAGTGTACAGGATGCCAGGGATGGGTCATGGGCAGTTGGTATATTTCCCCACTATTTGTATTTTGGTCCCTTTAAGGGGCGTGATGGGAACACATTTTTAGCACTCAGGGGTTCTAACCCATCATGCAGGGTTAGGGGCTCCAGGGTAGTCCAGTCAGAGAGGAGAGGACTTATTTACAGTACTCTATGGATTGGTAAGTCCCCATTTGGGACCTGGAATTCCGAGACTCTCTAAGAGACTTTGTGTGGGAAAAAGTCCCAAACACTGCTTGCGGGTAGGTTGGTTCCGTAAGGGTGAACCTGCCTGCAGAGAAGCCTAGAAAAAAAGGAAATAGTCAGCACATGTCATTGAGGTGGAGTGGAATAGTTCACAGCTGTGAGAATGTATGGACTGCCTGGCAACTGAGACATTGTTGTGATGTGCTCCTGTGGCTTTTGCGGAACCACGAAGTAGGTGGGAACAATAATCCATGGTGTGGGACCAGTATTCTAATGGTGAGCCAATGTGAAAATGTCATTATAACAGAATTATGGACTTTTTGGTTTTGTGTTTTAGAGTTGACAATAAAGAATGTTTACTTTTACAACAAGCAGCTGGCTAGTTATCCCTGGATCCCCATATTACAATAGGTATACTTTAAAGTGTTGTCTCTGGCCAAAACTCTGTATTTCCAGGAAGTAAGGAATACTTAAGTAGTACTGCCCCCTTGAGGGCTGCTGGTTGATGGGTGTTCCTCAGCACTCCTGTGACCCTGTGAATGGTCCAACCCACCTGACACTCTAGGTTCCGACATTATAAGTATACCTTTAAGAACACACTGACACAAAATAAATTAAGTTTTGTTGTTTACTAAAAGATAAACAGGTATAACTCTATCAGTTGGTTAAATCCCACCTAACCTAGCGAGATTTAGCAAGACTGATGTAAAGAAATAGCAAATAAAGAATGACAATATCAATGAACAATAGTAACACAATAGAAATACAAATGTGGCGCTAATCTTGTAAGATTAATCAAAGAAATCTTTGATATTAGTGGATAATAAGCAACAGTTCCAATTCTTTCCCATGGATAAATAAAAACTTCCAAAAGAAGGGGAGAGATGTGAAGATCCTCAGCGAGGGAAACCACCACCAGGCACCCGCACACACTGATCCTTACCAGATCCCAATGACCCTCATCACAAAGGTCAAAAACGCTAATGGCACAAGCCCTGGAAAGCCGGGATCCTTCACTCCTCCTCATTAGATGTTATCCATCAAGCGGGCAGTCGTTAAATCCTTGCAGGGTCCCCATGTGAGGAAACAAAATACCAACACATAGTGTACACTGCTAAAAGGTTGCCTGGACTCCTCAACTTTAACAGTGAGGCCCGTGGAACTGGAAGGAACAGAGCAGAGAGCACCACTGGATCAAGGACAGAGACTGGCATGGGAGGTACCGGGCATGATCATACACAAACTACCAACAGACAAAGACTGGGACCGTGGGGCAGCGCAGGGACTGCAGATAGGGACAGAGCTAGAGGTATCTCTCTCATTTCCCCCCTCACTCTCCTCTCAGCTACCCGTCTCCCTCTCAAGCCCCCTCTGTCTCAAGCCCACCTCTCTCTCACCCTCCTACCGCTCTCTCAGTCCCCCCTCTCTCACCCCCTCTCTCTCTGCCCCCCCAACCCTCCCTCTCTATCACACCCCTCTCTCTCTCTCACACCCCTCTCTCTTCCTCTCACACCCCCCGCTTTCTCCCTCTCTCACCCCCTCTCTCTCTCTCTCTCTTATCCCCTCTGTCTCCCTTCCACCCCCCTCTCTCTCTCCCTCACTTTTTCACTCCCCTCTCTCACTCACCCCCCTCTCTCTTTTATCCATTTCCTCTCTAACACACCCCTCTCTCTCACACACACACCCCTTTCTCTCTCACACTCCTCTCTATCTCTCTCTCTCACACGCCCTCTCTCTCTCTCTCTCTCACCCCCTCTCACTATCTCTCACACCCCCCGCTCTCACACTCTCTCTCACACCCCCTGCTCTCACTCCCTCTCTCTTAAACCCCCTCTCTCTGTCTCTCACTCCTCTCTCAGCCCCCCTCTCTCGCTAATTGCAGTGTTGGCACTGTGAAATAATAGGGTTGGTTTTGTGTTGCAGTTTGGGCACTCAGGGTCAAAAAAGGTTTGCCACCACTGCCCTAGACTGATCATTGAAGATAACAAGCGAAAGTGTGTGTGTGCACTTGGCAGCATGTGAAAATACCTGGTATCTGGCAACAGGATAATCAGTGGGAGACCCATGATAGTTCTATACTCAGCAGTTCCTACGGGGGCAGTGCTAAACAAGCAAACCAACACAGACCAGGGCAAATCAAACTTAGCATATGATTACCACTTCATCTCTGGAAGGTTTTACCCACTTAATGACCAGGCCATTTTTTGCGATTCTGCACTGCGTTATTTTAATGAAAAATTGCGTGGTCGTGCGACACTGTACCCAAATATAATTGATATCTTTTTTTTTCCCACAAATAGAGCTTTCTTTTGGTGGTATTTGATCACCTCTATGGTGTTTAGATTTTGCGCTATAAACAAAAAAATGAGCGACAATTTTGAAAAAAAACACAATATTTTTTACTTTCTGCTATAAAAACGTTCCCAATAAAAAAAAATTAAAAAAATCTAATTTTTTTAAATAATTTTAGGCCAATTTGTATTCTGCTACATATTTTTGGTAAACAAAATCCCAAAAAGTGTATTTTAATTGGTTTGCGCAAAAGTTATATCGTTTCCAAACTACGGGATAAATTTTTGGACTTTTTTTTGTTTTGTTTTTATTAGTATTGGCGGTGATCAGTGATTTTTAGCAGGACTGCGACATTTCGGTGGACAAATCGGACCTGTAACTGACATTTTTGACTCTTTTTGGGGACCAATGACATTAATACAGTAATCAGTGCTAAATAATATGCACTGTTACTGTATAAATGACACTGGCAGGGAAGCGGTTAACACTGGGGGTGATCAAAGGGGTTAATGTATGCCTAACTGTGCTTACTCACTGTGGGGGGGGGGGGGGAAGGGAGGGCTCTGTGACAGGCACAGAGAGATCGGGGTTGAAACTCCTGATGTCTCTCTGCCTGTGTGACAGAAGACTCGCCTGCTTTGTTTACATAAGCAGTCGGGTCTTCTGTCAGTTTCTCTGACGATTGCGGGAGGCCAGCGGCGATCACCGCCGTTCCTCCCGCGGCGCGTGCGCAGCGCATGCGCGCAGCCGAACCTGCGTGCACAAAATCACAAAGATCTATGTGATTTCGCGCAGCCGAGCCACCCTGCCGCAGTATATCTGCGTGGGGTGGTCGGCAAGCGATTAAAAGAATGCATGGTTTACCATTAGTGATAATGTGATGCATTTTTTTTTATCCATGTGATTTAAATACATTTTACATGCATTATTCTTCATTTTTTTTTGGAAAGTTTTGTTTTATGGAAAAGGTACCAATTATGTAGTAAGCAGAGTATGTTTAACAAAATGAAGAGGTGTGAATGTATTGTTTTTCTTGCCAAAAGATCTATAACTCTGTTGAGCAAGTTTATTGATTTACAAACCTCTATGACCTTACACAACTAAGACTGTTTCCTTGGTTAGCCATAGTTTCAAGTGTCACCTAGATGCTCATTGAACTTTTCCTTGATATGATAGTTTTAAGTGTTGTGAGAACAGCACTCCTGACATGAGACTAACCTAAGATCCCCTATACATTAAACCTCCTTTCATCCTAACACTTTAGCTGGTCATAAACTTAACCACTTTACCCCCAGCCACTGTGCTGCTACTGCGGCACAGTGGCTCGTTCCCGTCCAGCGAAGTAGACCTACGTCGCTGGACTCCTCCCCCTGTAGGCGGCGCTCGCGCGCCACCGGAGGCGCGCTCCCGCTGTTTTTAGTCACAGCGGGAGTCGGGCCAGGGGAGGAGCAGCGGCGTTCGCCGCCGCTCTTCCCCGATCGTCGGGGAATCGAGTGAGGAGATCCGCCCGCCTGTGTAAACAGAGCGGGCGGATCTCCTAAGTGACAGGGACTGACAGATCGGAGTGTTCAGCATAGCTGAACATCCGATCTGTCCTTCTGTCACTCAGTCACCTCCCCCCCACTCGTCAGTAAGCACCAGGCATACATTAACCCCTCCCTCTCCAATAAAATTAACCCCTTCACTGCCAGTGTAATTTTACAGTAACAGTGCATATATATAGCACTGATTACTGCAGTAATGTCACTGGTACCCCCAAAAGTGTCAAAAATATCAGTCAAGGGTTCCGATCTGTCCGCCGCAATGTCGCAGTTCCGCAAATAAAATCGCAGATCGCCGCCATTACGCGTTAAAAAAAAACACCAAAAATGACAGAAATCTTTCCCGTAGTTAATAAACGCAATAACTTTTGCGCAAACCAATCAAAATACGCTTATCATGATTTTGTTTACCAAACATAGGTAGCAGAAAACAAATTGGCCAAAAAATTTAAAAAAATTTGATTTTTACATTTTTTTGGGGGGGAATTTCATATAAAAAAAATGTTAAAAATATTGTTATTTTTTCAAAATAAATGCTATTTTTTTTGTTTATAGCGCAAAAAGTAAAAAGCACACACGTGATCAAATACCACCAAAAGAAAGCTCTGTTTATGGGGAAAAAAAGGACGTAAATTTCGTTTAGGTATGGCATCACACGACCGCGCAATTGTCAGTTAAATTCGCACAGCGCCGAATCGCAAAAAGTGGCCTGGACGTAAGACAGCAAAATCCTCCGATGGTAAAGTGGTTAAAGATGTATTTTGGTTAGCCTGCGGGCTGAACGAAAAAAATTTGAACAGGTACCTCTATTCCAGCAATACAACGCAGATGAATAATTATCTCGCACTGCAGCTATTGTATTTTGACAAACTAAAAGTTGAATGGATTAAAAGAGGTGCATGGAAGCCAGCCAGCCCCCAGTCTGATGTACTCACCCTCCAGTCTGCCACCAACCAAGTAGACCTGTCTCATGATATAAATAAAGAACAGGGGTTTAGTTGACACGCATTTGCAAACCCTGTGTTACCTGCAGTCCTAACACTTTCTATTTTAAGTGTCCCCACAATGGAAGCATATGGCTGCTAATGGATAGATGGGAGACAATAGGGATGGAGGCACTGTGCTTTACAGGCCAATGCCTCATATAAAGTCCCAATCTGTGAAATTAGGGATGGAGGCACTGTGCTTTACAGGCCAATGCCTCATATAAAGTCCCAATCTGTGTTTTATACTGCATCTGCCAAGGGGATGGAGGTGTATGCTTCTCAGCTGGTCCTTTTCAGTTTGTACCAAAAGGACCAGCTACAACATCGCTATTAGATTTTTGATATATTAGACCAGTCATAGATGGGAGCAGGTTGGGGGAGGTTTGGGCTGCCTCCCTTCCACCTGTCTCCCATCTATACATTAGCAGCCATGTGCTTCCATTGTGGAGACACTTAAAATAGAAAGTGTTAGGACTGCAGGTAACACAGGGTGCCGTGTAGTGGCCCTGCAGCTTACACATGCGTTTGCAAATGCGTGTCAACTAAACCCCTGTTCTTTATTTATATCATGAGACAGGTCTACTTGGTTGGTGACAGACTGGAGGGTGAGTACATCAGACTGGGGGCTGGCTGGCTTCCATGCACCTCTTTTAATCCTTTCAACTTTTAGTTTTTGTGATACAGGGATGGATACGCTGGGCATTACTTGCTGGTGTCTCACTTAAAGTCCCACATGGCCTATATTTTTCATTGTATTTTGACAGCCCATTTGGTTGGATGCAACCACTGTTTGGCCAACAATTTTTTATCCGGCTCCTTTCATTTTTATTTTAAAAAATTTTGAGGGTGGCAATAGTGCAACACACTGATCTTATTTAAGTCGGTTCATCAGGAACTGGCCAGGATTTGTACAGTGTATATCCAGCTTAAAGTATACAATATAGAAAAAGGTAGTTTTGGTGAGGGAAATTGAGGATGCTAAAAATTAAATAGAGTCATTGCCGGGTATGCAAATTCACTTGCTATATAGTAAATTGGATAATCCACCTAACCAAAAAATTGCATGGGCTACAAGTATTCCACATAGGATGTGGAAGAAAAGGTTTTATGGTGGATATCAATGGAAATGAATCTTGATAGCAATTACCTCAATATTATTTATTAAATAGAATATACATTACATAACATCAATAGCAAGATTATAAACACAGTAGCTTGTAGTTGTGGATAGGGGGGATAGGGATCAGGACAATTTTTAATTTTTTTATTGTTGTCTATGCCCCTGTTAGAAAGTGAACCCATTGAAAGTGAAAGTAAAAGAAATTCCCAAATTTTGGGTTGTTCCAAGAACAGAAATATTAGGGATATTTTCCAATGGAAATGCTAGGTTTGATGACCCTGGTGACAAAAAGAGATTCCCTAACTTTGGAAGTAATTTCTCTAACTTCCTGTTTTGGGGTAGAAAGTGAAGGAAAATCTGCCCAATGGGACAATAATGGCAAAAAAATAAACCTTACAGGGGTTATAATCCTCCTTTATTGCCTTTATTTCTGCTAAAGGTCTCACAATAACCCTCATACTATCCCTATCATTCTAACACTAACTCTACATGTCACTCCAATGCTAACCCTTATACTATTCCTATCATTCTAAAACTAACTCTACATGTCACTCCAATACTAAACCTCATACTATTCCTATCATTCTAACACTAACTCTACATGTCACTCCAATGCTAACCCTTATACTATTCCTATCATGCTAAAACTAACTCTACATGTCACTCCAATACTAAACCTCATACTATTCCTATCATTCTAACACTAACTCTACATGTCACTCCAATGCTAAACCTTATACTATTCCTATCATTCTAAAACTAACTCTACATGCCACTCCAATACTAAACCTCATACTATTCCTATCATTCTAAAACTAACTCTACATGTCACTCCAATGCTAAACCTCATACTATCCCTATCATTCTAACACTAACTCTACATGTCACTCCAATGCTAAACCTCATACTATCCCTATCATTCTAACACTAACTCTACATGTCACTCCAATGCTAACCCTTATACTATCCCTATCATGCTAAAACTAACTCTACATGCCACTCCAATACTAAACCTCATACTATTGCTATCATTCTAACACTAACTGTACATGTCACTCCAATGCTAACCCTTATACTATTCCTCTCATTCTAACACTAACTCTACATGTCACTCCAATGCTAACCCTTATACTATTCCTATCATTCTAAAACTAACTCTACATGTCACTCCAATGCTAAACCTCATACTATCCCTATCATTCTAACACTAACTCTACATGTCACTCCAATGCTAACCCTTATACTATTCCTATCATTCTAACACTAACTCTACATGTCACTCCAATACTAAACCTCATACTATTCCTATCATTCTAACACTAACTCTACATGTCACTCCAATGCTAAACCTTATGCTATTGCTATCATTCTAACACTAACTGTACATGTCACTCCAATGCTAACCCTTATACTATTCCTCTCATTCTAACACTAACTCTACATGTCACTCCAATGCTATCCCTCATACCATCTCTATCACTTTAACACTCACTCTCACACTAACCCTCCCTTTCACTCTAATGCTAATCCTCATACTATCCCTTTTTAACTCTAACACAAATTCCCTGTCACCCCAACACTAAACCTTACACTAGTTCTCTCTGCTATCCTAACACTTATCCTCAAACTAACTATTCCTGTCACCCTAATACTAATCGTAATACCCTAATACTCACCGTTAACACTCCCTATAACAGTAACCTACTCAATTACCCTCTCTGCAACACTAACACAGAGTCCAAAGAAGGGCAACTAAACGAATAAGGGGATTGGAAGACCTTAATTACGAGGAGCGATTACACACACTTAACTTATTCTCCCTGGAGAAAAGACGCCTGAGAGGGGACATGATAGCGATTTACAAATACCTCAATGGCAATCCCAGCAAAGGAAATAAACTATTTAGTCTAATGCCTCGTACACACGTGCAGATTGTCGGCCGAACGATCGGCCGTCTTTTGTCCAAGGTCTGTCGTGTCTGTTGAAAACTGCAAAAGACTGCACACAAATATTGTCGGCCAACAACAACCGACTGCAGAAGTGATGTCATGTGATGGTTAACTTTCCTTGTCTTTTTTCTTTTCTGAGCATGCCCAGTCTTGCAAATCTGCTGTCTGTCGGCCGAATTCTGTACTGACTGGCGAACAATCGGCCGTTCTGGTGTCGGCATACAAAAATTTGAATGCTTGCACAACAGATTCTGTTCGGCCGAAAGTGCGCTGTCGGCTGTCGGAAGCATCATACTAACAAGCCTACAATCGGCCGATCGGTCGTCGGCCGAATCTTTTCGGCCGACAATCTGCACGTGTGTACGGGGCATAAGAGAGTGTAAGAGGACACGTGGCCACACAATGAGATTAGAGGAGAAGTGGTTTAACCTTTAGCTACGTAGGGAGTTTTTCACTGTCAGGGCGGTAAGAATGTGGAACTCTCTTCCACAATTGGTGGTATCAGCGGGGAGTATCAATACTCTTAAAAGACTCCTGGACATGCATCTCAAAGAACACAATATTCAGGGATATGGGAAATGAATATCATCACTGACACACACACACCTACACAGGCTGAACTGGATGGACTGTTGTCTTTATTCAACCTTAACTACTATGGAACTATGTAACACTAAACCTTCACAAAACAATTATTGCAACCCAAATACTAACCCTACCTGTGCCCTAACCCTCACACTAACTTTGCTTGTAAACCTCACTCTAACTCTTTCTTATGTAAACTTAAAGTTTATCTAAAGCCAAGATAAAAAAGTCCTTAGATTTGGAACACAAACATTCCCCCCCTCCACTCTGCTCATATCAATAACACTGGTTGTAAAGTATCTTACATCTTAAAAAGAAAACGTATACAGGGAACACCATGCAAAGACTGGTATGTTGTAATGGAATACATTTTTTGTTGGATTTAGATGCACTTTTATTTGCTGTATGCATAGTCACTCTCTTGTGGAGAGGACCCCTTGTGTCAAAACTGCTCCTTCCCCGAAAGATACCAGCGCAAGTCTTAGCCCCAGAATCTATTTCTTTTTTGTCTAAAATTTATTTCATATAAATTAGATCTTTTTATTTATAGTAAAACAAAAATAGAGACTCAAACATCTGACAGTGTCTTATTGGAAGCTATATCAATATTTTTTCACAAGTATTACTGTGAATTGTGCATTGCGACAGATGTTTGACCAAGATAAAGGGCAAATTTTATATTAGAACTTTCTTTTTATCCACTTTACACGTGTCTTAGGTAATTAGAATGGCAAACTGTGAAAATCTAATTATCTTGCCTGCACTGTACTTGGGGCCAGGAAAATGCAGGAGATGTCAAGATGTATTCATGTAAAGCTTCTCTTATAGAAGATTATGCGGAGCTCTCAGAGTATGTATTACCCCAAAGCTAAACCATTATTGTATAATTTTAATGAATACTCATGCACAGACAGTGCAGTGGAACATTTAGGATGTGGCTATTATGATTGTTGATAAAGCGGCTGCTATATGGTTGTTTTTTGCTGGTTAGGTAAGCGTGGCAACAAACTCTACTAAGGGCATTCATGCCTGAAACAACCATATACAGGTGCATCTCATAAAAAAAGGAATATCCTCAAAAAGTTATTATTTCAGTAATTCAATTCAAAAAGTGAAACTCAAATATTTTAAATAGATTCGTTTCACATCATATATTTAACCACTTTACCCCCAGCCACTGTGCTGCTACTGCGGCACAGTGGCTCGTTCCCGTCCAGCGACGTAGACCTACGTCGCTGGACTCCTCCCCCTGTAGGCGGCGCTCGCGCGCCGCCGGAGGCGCGCTCCCGCTGTTTTCATTCACAGCGGGAGTCGGGCCAGGGGAGGAGCGGAGGAGATCGCCGCTGCTCTGCCCCGATCGTCGGGAAATCGAGTGAGGAGATCCGCCCGCCTGTGTAAACAGAGCGGGCAAATCTCCTAAGTGACAGGGAGTGACAGATCGGAGTGTTCAGCATAGCTGAACATCCCATCTGTCCTTCTGTCACTGAGTCACCTCCCCCCCCACACGTCAGTAAGCACCAGGCATACATTAACCCCTCCCTCTCCAATAAAATTAACTCCTTCACTGCCAGTGTCATTTTTACAGTAACAGTGCATATATATAGCACTGATTACTGCAGTAATGTCACTGGTACCCCCAAAAGTGTCAAAAATATCAGTCAAGGGTCCGATCTGTCTGCCCCAATGTCGCAGTCCCGCAAAAAAATCGCAGATCGCCGCCATTATTCGTTAAAAAAAAAACACCAAAAATGACAGAAATCTTTCCCTTAGTTTGTAAACGCAATAACTTTTGCGCAAACCAATCAAAATACGCTTATTGCGATTTTTTTTTTACCAAACATGGGTAGCAGAAATTGGCCAAAAATTTAAAAAAAAATAGTTTTTTACATCTTTTTTGGGGGGAATTTTATATAAAAAAAATGTTAAAAATATTGTTATTTTTTCAAAATAAACGCTCTTTTTTTGTTTATAGCGCAAAAAGTAAAAATCGCACAGGTGACCAAATGCCACCAAAAAAAAGCTCTGTTTGTCGGAAAAAAAGGACGTAAATTTCGTTTGGGTATGGTGTCGCATGACCGCGCAGTTGTCAGTTAAAGTCGCACAGCGCCGAATCGCAAAAAGTGGCCTGGACGTAAGACAGCAAAATCCTCCGGTGGTAAAGTGGTTAAAGCATTTCTTTCTTTTAATTTTGATGATTTTGGGTTACAGCTAGTAAAAACCCAAATTTCAGTATCTCAGAAAATTAGAATATCACATAAGACCAATAAAAAAAAGGATTTTTTTTACACAGAAATGATGGCTTACTGAAAAGTATGTCCATGCACAGTATAAAGTAAGCCTTCAAAATGGGGACTTTTTATTTTTCATGTTGGGGTCTCATAGACTTTTGATTTCTCTGTTCGGGAGTTCTGGTGGGAACCAAATCGGGGTGCCCATCACTAAGATATGGTAAAGGTGTCTGCATGCAGTGACTCTTTTAATGAGTGTGTTCAAGGTGGGCTTCCACCCGCTCACCAATCCTGGTAACAACAAGGTCCAAAAGGAAGGATGTCCTGGAACAGGCTCTTGAAGGATCTGCTGATGAAGGCTACCCGCCTGGCAACCCGAATGCCCAGCGACACAGCAATGCCTGTGTTAGCTGACCTGCGCCCAGCCATGGAGCGGCTGGTGGGTTAATGCATATAAGAAAATAAACAGTATGCATATACATAAGAACCTGCCACCACTTATAATAGGAGGGACGGTTGTCCTGCCTACAAGCCACCATTATTGGGATGGCCCACCTAGATGTGGCAGGGGTTGAGTTGGGGTCGCCCGCCATCAAATCTGCAGTGGGAAGGTTGGGTGTGTTGAGAGTTATTTGAAAGGTGAGAATGACTTCCTCACTCAGAGCATCATAAGTCAGTCTCTTTTGCGGGCGAATAACTCTTCTTCCTCACTGCTCTCTGGGCTCAGGTGTTGTAGACACCCAAACAGTCCAACAATGAAATGTTTTAAGACCCTATCCCCCCTCCTGCTGCTGCCTATGTCACTAGAAACGTTCCGTTCATAAAATTCTCCATCCTTCCCTCCATTTGCTATGAGAGGAAGGGGAGTGCTCTCAGATGTAAACAGTAGTACTGTTAACATTTGCTTTTATATAAATAGTTCTTTGAGCAATTTGCAATTTGTAGGGATAAGTGTAATATCTCCTAATACACCCCGTGTGAAATCCATTTTTCGTCTCAATGTGTTGCTCACATTTACGTACGATTCCCACATCATCAAAAAGTGCAGCGCAAAACATATTTACAATACACCCCTGTGCTTATATCTCACCTACTAAATACCTCCTCCTTTAATAAACCAATATATCATAAAATCCAAACAGTATATGACCAGAGTTGTATAAAGTACTCGAAACCCATACTTGAGTAAAAGTACAAGTGCTTGATCAAAAAGGGACTTGAGTAAAAGTGGAAGTGCTCGATCACAAAGTGACTTGAGTAGAAGTACTAAAGTATTCAACATTTTTTGTACTTAAGTATTGCAAGTAGTTTTTTTTAAAATTTTGCTACTCAAGTACTGAAAGTAAAAGTACCAGTAGTTTTGAAAAAAAAATTGCTACTCAAGTACTGAAAGTAAAAGTACAAGTACTGTGTTATGTAGTTATTAAAGAAAGAAGTCAAAAGTTTGAACATCATATTGTTTTTTATTATTTCAAATGCAGCTTTTATTTATACATACAGTAGCTTTTATTTTCGTATGCGCTGATAATACACATGTTTTGAGCTTTATGAAACCTGCCATCTACTGTTCTAGCAGTGGTAATTTTTATAATTGTAACGAGTAACTTTACAGCAAAAGAAAAAATATCGGAGTAGAAGTATTGAAATCATTGAAAAAATGTAGTGAAGTAAAAGTGGAAGTAGGAGATAAAAATTCTACTCTAGGAAAGTACAGATACCGCCTTTCGGTACTTAAAGAGGTTGTAAACTCCGCTAACATTTTTTTTTTTTTACACCCTAAAAGATAAACACATAATGAGCTAGTATGCATCGCATACTAGCTCATTATGGAATACTTACCTTAGAACGAGCCCCCGTCGTGCCGTCCGCTCACCTCTATGACGGGCGACATGTCCAGTCGCCCGTCTTCCGGGATCGCGGCATCCGGCCATCTGATTGGCCGGAGCCGCGGTGACGTCACTCCCGCGCACGCGCGCCGGAGCCGACAGTCACGGCACGGGTCTCTGAAGAAACGGCACCAGCGGCCATTCCTTCAGAGCGCATGCGCCAGTGACGTCACTGGCTGCATGTAAGGTAAATATCTCCTAAACGGTACATGTTTAGGAGATATTTACAGTACCTATAGGTAAGCCTTATTATAGGCTTACCTATAGGTAAAAGTGTCAGAGGAGGGTTTACTTCCTCTTTAAGTACAGTAGTGAAGTAGTTCTACTTAGTTACTATACATCTCTGTATATGACTATGTGGACTATATACACTGTTTGTGAAATATTTAATTCAATGCAAACACAGTCCTCCAAATTCAGTCCTTTGTGTTCAAAGAATATATCCTCCGTGCATTTCTTAGCTCCTTCTCATACCATATTTTCCATGTGAGTCCCACCACTATTCACACAGTGTGCTCACCTGAATATATTGGCCTATCAGGTAAAACAGGTCACTATGCGCATTCCCTTTTGAGGGTCTCATTCAGCTCCAAATTTTTCACTGGGTCGTCTTATCCTCTTAGCTCTTATTCTTGGTACCAGCCATAAACCAGAACCACAATTAGGAAACACCTCAACTCAAAACAAGTTAAAAAAACTCTAAGGCTCCATAAACACTGGCTTAAAAATCACTGCTTCTACAGGAGTTTTGTTTTTTGCCTGTAGAAGCAGCTCACTGTTATCCAATGTGTCCGTGCACATTAGGATGATTACAGGCATATTTTGAGTTAAACGTTTAGACAGGAAAAAAAAAACTCTTCTGGTTTGCATTCTGATTGAAGCTTTCTGGCAGAAAAAATGCTAAACTCTCCTAAACTCCCCTAAACTGTGTACAAAAACGTTCTACATGAGTGTTTTTTTTCTGCCAAGGGAACTGGCATGGAGCCTTATGGTGTTTTTACCTTTTCTATTTTTTTTTTAATAATGGCACCTTATTAAAATAATACAAATATCACAGCATTAGTGCACCACCATAAAGCATTCAAAAAGTTACAGGTACATTAAAAAAAGAAATAAAAAAAATTACAGTTGCATTGCCCCCTAAAGTATAGACTCCGGCATTACTCACAAGCCAGCCCTGTGGCTACTTCTAGGTAATGTGATGACATCACTAGGCTCTTCGCAAATAGATAAAGAAGTGGGTAGGACTTTCAAGGTAGCTGCCTTGAAAGCCCCCCCCACTCCTTTATCTATTTGCTATGTACTAATTGGATGTGGTGCCACATACCTCTCAGTCACATCTTAATTTCCATTACATCACTAGGCTCTTCCCCGACACGTTTCTTCGATGCCCCACATAACCTCTTTAAGTGGAAACCCTTGAGGAAGTCAAGGAAGCGTGTTTTACTGAAATGTGACAATCTGAATGGCCTTTAAAATGTGTCTGAACCCAAAGAAAAAATTATATACATTGCAGCTTACCATGGCTTAGAAATGTCAGGGCTGGGCTCTCAGCAGCTCTCTTCTCTGTGCTTAGGCTGGTCACCTGTCCGATAATTGTCAGCGCTCATTGTTTCCTGAGTGGCTCACCTGGTTATCAATTTCTGCTCATCATCAGTCCCACCTACAGCCAGCCCCTTCTGGCTATTTAACCACTTTACCACCGGAGGATTTTCCTGCTGTACGTCCAGGCCACTTTTTGCGATTCGGCACTGTGCGAGTTTAACTGACAATTGCGCGGTCATGCAATGCCGTACTCAAACGAAATTTACGTCCTTTTTTTCCCACAAACAGAGCTTTCTTTTGGTGGTATTTGATCACCTGTGCGATTTTCATTTTTTGCGATATTAATAAAAAAAGCGACAATTTTAAAAATATAACAATATTTTTCTACTTTGACAGTTAAAAAATATCCAATATATTCAATTTTTGTCATATATTTAGGCCAAAATGTATTTAGCTACATGTCTTTGACAAAAAAATTCTCAATGAGCGTATTTTTAACTGCTTTAAGACCGGAAGATTTTACCCCATTCCTGACCAGGCCATATTTTGCATTTCGGCACTGCGTTAATTTAACGGACAATTGCACGGTCGTGCGATACTGTACCCAAATTAAATTTATTTCCTTTTTTCCCCACAAATAGAGCTTTCTTTTGGTGGTATTTGATCACCTGTGCGAGTTTTACTTTTTGCGCTATAAACAAAAAAAAGCGACAATTGTGAGAAAATAACAATATTTTTCACATTTTTTTTATATGAAATTCCCCCCCCAAAAAAATGTAAAAATCTAATTTTTTTTAACATTTTAGGCCAATTTGTTTTCTGCTACATATTTTTGGTAAAAAAAAAATCGCAATAAGCATTTTTTGATTGGTTTGCGCAAACGTTATCGCAGCTACCAACTACGGGAAATTTATGTAATTTTTATTGTTTTTTTTAACTAGTAATGGCGGCGATCTGGCGGCGATCTGCGATTTTTATTTGTGGGACTGCGACATTGCAGCGGACAGATCGGACCCTTGACTGACATTTTTGACACTTTTGGGGGTACCAGTGACATCACTACAGTAATCAGTGCTATAAATATGCACTGTTACTGTAAAAATGACACTGACAGGGAAGGGGTTAACTTTTATTGGTAATCAAGGTTAATGTATGTCTGGTGCTTACTAACGTGTGTGGGGGGGAGGGGACTATGTGACACAGGCACAGATTGCAGGTTCAGCTATCACTTAGGAGATCCGCCCGCTTTGTTTACACAAGTGGGCGGATCTCCACACTCGATCCCCGACGATCGGGGAAGAGCGGCGGGGATCACCGCCGCTCCTCCCCTGGCCCAACTCCCGCTGTAAATGAATACAGCGGGAGCGAGCCTCTGGCGGCGCGCTCGCGCCGCCCACAAGGGGAGGAGTCCAGCGACGTAGGTCTACATCGCTGGACGATAACAGACCACTTTGCCGCAGTAGTACCCATGTGAGCGGTCGGCAAGTGGTTAAGCTGTCTTGTTCATTCCTTTCCTGCTTTTGCCTGGTCAACATATCTGGAGTTCCTCTGTGTTCCTGTAAAAGACTTTGCCCGGCTGATGTCCTGTTCCTCCGCCTCCTACTAAGCTGATTTTTGGTTTCCTGATCACTGACTCCACAATGGCTCACCTGGTTATCATTATCTGCTCTTCAGTCCCACCTACAGCCAGCCCCTTCTGACTATTTAAGCTGCCTCGTTCATTCCTTTCCTGCCTTTGCCTGGTCAACATATCTGGAGTTTCTCTGCTGTGTTCCTCTGAAAGACTTTACCTGGCTGATGTCTCTTCTGGTTCCTGAACCTCTGCCTCCAACTACGCTGATTTTTGGTTTCTTGATCAATGGCTCGTCTGACTTCCTGTTTTGGCTTCCGACCCCTGGCTTATGTTTTGACCACGTTAACCGTTCTGTACCATTTTTTACCATTACATTAAAGGTATGATTTTTACTGCATTTTCTGAGTCAGTCTGATTCATGGTTTCTGACAAGATGGGTTGTATTTTATTTTTTTTCCAAGCTTTTTTTCCTTTATTTTTCATCTTGTAATCCTGTGAATAACATACTTCCTGTTCTAGGATGGAAACACTCACAGTACTACGCACATAGAAGTTCTTACATGTCCACAAACATGTCTGCTAAAAAATGATCCTAACCCTATACCAGAAATAGAACATGCAGGAAATTTGCAGGTCCTTTATGTATGGCAAGCTGCACTCACTTGATTTCTGAATGAAAAAAAACCTGCAGGTTAATTTTTTATGTAAGGGATTACAAAGCTAAAATGCTGTAAGAACTATAAATAAAGGTGTTTGCACATACTTCTTATGCTGTTCTGATTGGTAAAACTCAGTTGCTGGTAGTATTTAAACTTGCCTGCCTACACATGCACATTCCTACTGGCCCATCATTATGATGAGCTGGCTTGTTGGCCAATAGGAATGAGCATGAGGTAGGATGAGGCAGAGAAGCTTTGACACCACAAGCATGTGTTGAACTTTTTTGCAAGAGAAGAATTGGGAAGGTGTTCTTGTCTTTGAAGTGATATTAAACTCAGTTTTTAAGCACGTTCAGCAGCTGACTCAATCACTTACTAAGTATGCAGCTTCTTTATCTTTTAAATCTGCCTACGTTCCATTTGAGCTGCTGCCATGGCCGCTGCCCCAGGATTCCTGTTTCAGGGTGACTCCTTTCTCCAGGAGCATCCTATGGAGCTACCCTTGCATGCAAGAACTAGTGTTGTCTGCTTACACTTTGTTTGTCAATAGAAACACACAGCTCTGTAGCTAAGGATAGCAAGGCACTCCCATAGTCCTCTCTCCTCCTCCCTCTCCACTCTCTAAGATAATATACTGGATAGAGACTGCTTTGTCCACTGTTAATTCTTTCCTGTCAAGACCAAAAGTTTAGGGAAGCAGCACTGAGAAGTTATCAACATTGACAGTTGTAAACTGCATGTGCTAGGGTAAGAATTTTCACAAATAGTTTCCTAGGGAATATTTATTTTATTGTGCTTAATGTATGAAATGAAAAAAAGCTGAGTGTTTAACCACTTCATGGTTTTTACCATTTTCCACTAGAGCATTTTGCTGTCTTACGTCTGGGCCACTTTTTGCGATTCGGCACTGTGCGAATTTAACTGACAATTGCGCGGTCATGCGATGCCGTACCCAAACGAAATTTATGTCCTTTTTTTTCCCCACAAACAGAGCTTTCTTTTGGTGGTATTTGATCACCTATGCGATTTTTACTTTTTGCGCTATAAACAAAAAAAGAGCGTTTATTTTGAAAAAATAACAATATTTTTAACATTTTTTTATATGAAATTCCCCCCAAAAAAAGATGTAAAAAACAATTTTTTTTTAAATTTTTGGCCAATTTGTTTTCTGCTACATATGTTTGGTAAAAAAAATCGCAATAAGCGTATTTTGATTGGTTTGCGCAAAAGTTATTGGGTTTACTAACTAAGGGAAAAATTTATGTCATTTTTGGTGTTTTTTTTTTTTTAAAAGAGTAATGGCGGCGATCTGCGATTTTTTTTTTTTTTTTTTTTTTTTTTGCGGGACTGCGACATTTCGGCGGACAGATCGGACCCTTGACTGACATTTTTGACACTTTTGGGGGTACCAGTGACATTACTGCAGTAATCAGTGCTATAAATATGCACTGTTACTGTAAAAATGACACTGGCAGGGAAGGGGTTAATTTTATTGAGAGGGAGTGGTTAATGTATGCCTGGTGCTTACTGACGTGTGGGGGGGGGGGTGACTGTGTGAGCCAGGGACAGATCGGATGTTCAGCTATGCTGAACACTCCGATCTGTCACTCCCTGTCACTTAGGAGATCCGCCCGCTCTGTTTACACAGGTGGGCGGATCTCCAAACTGGATTCCCCGACGATCGGGGCAGAGCGCCGCCGCTCCTCCCCTGGCCCGACTCCCGCTGTGAATGAAAACAGCGGGAGCGCGCCTCCGGCGGCGCGCGAGCGCCACCTACAGGGGAGGAGTCTAGCGACGTAGGTCTACGTCGCTAGACGATAACGAGCCACTGTGCCGCAGTAGCAGCACAGTGGCTAGTGGGAAAGTGGTTAATACTACCTTATTTTTAAAAAATGAATAGTATTTCTTACCCAAATGTATCCCTCTCTAGTTCCAATCATTTATGTTGGATGATGTGAATGACGCATGCAATCTCTGCTTTAAATGCACTTATAAGTAAATGCAGTGTCATTTGGAATTTTATTGTTTGTAATCCAATATTGGCATTGTGATCATTGTGATCTTATCTGAATGTTATCTCAACAAATTTTGCAAATGTTTAGGATGCGCGGCCTCAATTTCCGCGCATCCTAATTAAATTAAATTAAAACGATTAATGAATGGAGGGGGGCGGACCTTTCATTCATCCGCTTGTCCTACATTCATAGATTGGTTTTTAATTGGTAGAGCTTTTGTGAATGAAGGAGGGGATAAAAAGAACGGGCATAGTCGACACTCAGGTATGGTTAGTAAATTGATCTAATTCTTTTCCCTTTGTAAGCCTCTAGTCCAGGGGTCTCCAAACTTTCCAAATAAAGGGCCCGTTTACAGTGCTTCAGACTTGAGGGGGCCAAGACTGTGGTCAATTGATGTAGAAAATGTTGCGGCATTGTTGGTAGTACACAATTCCCAAAACATGGTGGTCAGTGTGAGGAGGAAGAAAGCCCCATCTTTGTTGTCTATTGGAAGGAATAGTGCCCCATTGTTGGTATCAGTGGGAGGAATAGTAGCCCCTCGTTGATGTCTCTGGGTGGAATAGTGCCCCATCATTGCTGTCAGTGGGAGGAATAGTTCCTCATGTCTGGGGAAGAATAGTGGCCCATCATTTGTGTCAGTGGGAGGAATAGTGCCTCAAGGGCTGGATGAATGCAAGCAAAGGGGCGCTTCTGGCTCACGGGACACAGTTTTGGAGACCACTGCTCTAGCCTAAAGTGATGCCATGTGTTCCTCTGGTCACTAGGGGGCACTTACCAGTGCCTGAGTTTTGCCTGGTTTGACTGGCCAGGGAGTGTGTGCACTGCAGGCTAATGCAGGTATGTGCAGACAAATCTTGGTGGATGCACGTTACACCCCGAACAAATCACTTTGTCTGGTGCTGCTCTTTAAAATTATAGTATTACTAAAGGCAAAACTTTTTTAATTTTTGTTGCTGTCTGTGTCCCAGTTAGTCCCGGTTCACACTACCACGACTTGTCAGGCGACTGGTCAGCCTGACAACTCGCGGTCCATTCTGTGCTACGGGAACCGTTCTAATAGGAGCGACTCAAGTCGCTCCGACTTAGAAAATAGTTCCTGTACTACTTCGGGGCGACATCGGAGCGACTTGCATTGACTTCCATTATGTGAAGTCCGTGCAAGTCGCGGTGCACGCGACTTCACAGGTCGCCCCCGAAGTCGGATCGCCATAGTGTGAACCGACACTTAAGGAAAATCACCTTCTCTATTTTGTCTGGTTTATCATTATGCTTGAAATTGAAAGTAAAAGAATCCCAAATTTTGGGTTGTCCCCAGAAAAGTAATAGTGGGGAAATGTTCCAATAGGGACAATAGTTTTAATGACCTGGGGGTTCTCAAGGAATTCCCTTAATTTGCAGGGATTTCCCCTCACTTCCTGTTTGATTATGGGACATGAAGTGAGTGGAAATCTCTGCAATGGGACACAGATGGCGAAAAAAAAATCTGACAGGGGTTATAACCCCCCTTACTCTATCCAAAATGAAAAAAATAATTTTTTTCTATAGTTCTACTTTAAGTCTTTCATTAACGAATTCATGGTCAGACCTGTAAAATTTTGCTAAAGACATGTTTTCACATTTTTAATTGTCAAATTTTTAACAGCTTATGTTGGTGTTAAGATGGAATACAAGGTTCCCTGTCATTTTGGATAATGGCACTACACCACAGATTTCAGGTACAAAGAAGTGTCCGGTGCCCCAGCTGTACTTAAGCCTATGTGCAGATGCAAAGTTGAAATTCAGGCAAGCAGCTATAAACACATATTTAAAGCAATTTATATTTAGCACAGGATTTCCAATTATGTGCAGCTAACACAGCACATACTTGTGAGTAGCACTACAGGTGCATCTCATAAAATGTCAAATATCATCAAAAAGTAAATTCAATTAAAAAAGTGAAACTCATTTATTTTATATAGATGCATTACACACAGAGTGATATATGTCAAGCATTTCTTTCTTTTAATTTTGATGAATATGGCTTAAAGCTAGTGAAAACCCAAAAATCAGTATCTCAGAAAATTAGAATATTACATAAGACAAAAAAAAAGGATTTTTAATACAGGAATGTTGGATTACTGAAAAGTGTGTCCATGTACAGTATAGTATGCACTCAATACTTGGACGGGGCTTATTTTGCATGAATTACTGCATCAATGCGGCGTGGAATGGAGGTGATCAGCCTGTGGCACTGCTGAGGTGTTATGGAAGCCCAGGTTGCTTTGATAGCGGCCTTCAGCTCATCTGCATTGTTGGGTCTGGTGTCTCTCATCCTTCCCTTTAACAATACCTCACAGATTCTCTATGGGGTTTAGGTCAGACGAGTTTGCTGGCCAATCAAGCACAGTGATAGCATGATCATTAAACCAGATATTGGTACTTTCGGCAGTGTGGGTAGGTGCCAAGTCCTGCTGGAAAATAAAATCGGCATCTCCATAAAACTAGTCAGCAGAGGGAAGCATGAAGTGCTCCAGAATTCCCTAGTAGAGGGCTGCGCTGATTTTGGACCTGATAAAACACAGTGGACAGGGCCGATCCCCGGGTCACAGACGCCTGGGTGCAGAAATATTTCTGGTGCCCCCACATGGGCGTGGTCATCTTACTAACTCCTCCTCTTTACAAATGTTTCTATGGCAACGACTTAAACACAGAGATGCTTCCCTAAGGAGTCTTCCTTACCCCGGGACCCTGCCACGATCTCTTAACAGTAAACAAATTACAGGAAGAGAAGCAGAGTACTCTAATAGGACCTAGAGGGGGGGTCTCTCTAATGGACACAGAGAGAGTCTGTTAGACAGAGCCCCCAGACATACTATAGGAGATGGTCAGAAACTGCAGACTTGATATAAGAGATGGTCAGAGACTGCGGATATGTATCGATGCAGCCTCACCAGTGCCCATCAAATGCAAGCTTATCAGTGCCCATAAAATGCTGCCTTATCAGTTGTGCTCACCAAATGTAGACTCATTTGACTGGACTTCTACTTTAAGTCTTAACTTTTTAGGATGTTTCACTTTAAGTCAAGTTAAAAATATGGTGCCTTCTAGGTGTAATGTGAGGAAAATATCTTATCTGCCTTGTGGGCTTTTAGTTGTATATTCTGTGAGGAAGTACCAGGGTTGTATAAGGTCTGCAATCTACATTATAACAGTTTTCCTACTGTGTACAGGATCAGCGTGGGCCACAATGTGGAGGGCTTATCAACTGCCCTTATGGCATAGATAAAAACCGTCAGTATGGAGCTGTTCTGGGCACTTTGTGGGCTTACTGTGTTACTTATTTTGGAAAGGCTGGGTGGTATGCCTTCTAGAGATCCACATTGGAAGCAGCTAGTCACATAACTACTGTGAAGAGGCAGTTAAAAATAGTACAAGAAGACAGATAATGCACAACATCCACAAATGAAGCTCATTATATATATATCTTAATACAATTTTAAAGCCATCTATAACTCTTTTACACACCTCATGACCTTTACCCCTATTGTCTTACAATTTTAATAATGCATCTACAATATTAACCGCTTGCCGACTGCGCACAGTATATTTACTGCGGCAGTCAGACCCGGCCAGGCAGAGTGACGTAGATCTACGTCGCTAGCCTGTCACCGGGTTTTGAGCCAATAGCGGGCGAGCGCGCACCCGCTGAGGTGCGCGCCCGCCTCGGCTCGTTCACGGAGGAGTGCGGGCATGTGACCGGCGGACCAGATGTCCGCCGGTCACACTACGATCGTCGGTAGAGCGGGAGAAAGGCGGGCGGCTTATGTAAACAAGCCGCCTGTCATTCTCCCCTGTGTAAAAATGGAGATCAGACGGTTCTACTATGTAGAACCGTTGATCTCTGTTTTTACACTACCGTAGTAGCCATGTCCCACTACAGTTAGAATCACGCCCCTAGGGACACACTTAACCCCTCCCTGTCCAATACAGTTAACCCCTTCCCTGCCAGTGTCATTTTTACTGTAACAGTGCATATGTATAGCACTGATTACTGCAGTAATGTCACTGGTACCCCCAAAAGTGTAAAAAATGTCAGTCAAGGGTCTGATCTGTCCGCCGCAATGTCGCAGTACCGCAAAAAAAATCGCAGATCGCCGCCATTACTCGTTAAAAAAAAAAAAACACCAAAAATGACAAAAATCTTTCCCTTTGTTAGTAAACACAATAACTTTTGCGCAAACCAATCAAAATACGCTTTTTGTGATTTTTTTTTTTTACCAAACATATGTAGCATAAAACAAATTGGCTGAAAATGTTAAAAAATGTTGATTTTTACATTTTTTTGGGGGGGAATTTCATATAAAAAAAAGTGAAAAATATTGTTATTTTTGCAAAATTGACGCAATTTTTTTGTTTATAACGCATGATCAAAAAATCGCACAGGTGATCAAATACCACCAAAAGAAAGCTCTGTTTGTGGGAAAAAAAGGACGTCAAATTTGTTTAGGTACAGCGTCGCATGACCGCGCAATTGCCTGTTAAAGTCACACAGTAAAAAATCGCAAAAAAACCCCTGGTCAGGAAGGGGGTAAAATCTTCCGGGGCTTAAGTGGTTAAATACAGCAAGTGTTACATTTCCCTTGGACCAGAAGACATTTGTAGCTGCAGTCCAATCTTATGGTGTTATAATAGCAACTCAGAATAAATTATCTTTTTTAAATGACAATTGTAGGAAATGTTAAGGTAAATTTTAATTATTCAAAAAAGGTCATAACAGCAAACAAGTGCCATTTTAGGTTTACCTCTGGCCAGAGATGGTGCTGTGACATGGCTCTGGGTGGTCCCACAATGTTGTTTCACTGCATCTCTGCGCCGGATGTGATGTAATAGGTCGAGCCATAGCCTTGTCACTTCTGGCAGACTGTGCTATTTATTCAGACAAATGGCGTTGGGCGCCGGACATGGCTCCCGGTAGATGTCCATTTACACATAAGCAAGTCCCGGGAGTCTCTCCAGCCGCTACATCCTTTGTAGTTCCGGGCGGCTCACAGGCGGAGTGATATCAAATGCACTCCGCCTGTGAGAGGAGGAGCCGTACAGAGGAAGAAGCGGCTTTGCTCTCTACTCCTGCAGCCGCCTGCTTTCTCTGTACGGCTCCTCCTCTCACAGGCGGAGTGCATTTGATATCACTCCGCCTGTGAGCCGCCCGGAACTACAAAGGATGTAGCGGCTCGAGAGACTCCCGGGACTTGCGGGAGATTGGATAAGGTGCGGCGTGCGCCCCCCTCACGCGGCACCTGGGCGCGGTGCACCTCGGGCACCCGCCTCGGATCGGCCCTGACAGTGGACCAACACCAGCAGATGACATGGCTCCCCAAATCATCACTGACTGTGGAAACTACACACTGGACCTCATGCAACTTGGATCCTGTGCCTCTCCACTCTTTCTTCAGACTCTGGGACCTTGATTTCCAAATCAAATACAACATTTTCCCCAGTCAGTGATGATTTGGGGAGCCATGTCATCTGCTGGTGTTGGTCCACTGTGTTTTATCAAGTCCGATGTCAGCGCACCAGTGCACAAAGCAATTTCCATAAAGACATGGATGAGTGGGTTTTGGGGTGGAGGAACTTGACTGGCCTGAACAGAGGTCTGACCTCAACCTAATAGAACACCTTTGGGATGAATTAGAATGGAAACTGCGAGCCAGGCCTTCTAATCCACATCAGTGTCTGACCTCACAAATGCGCTTCTGGAAGAATGGTCAAACATTCCCATAGACACACTCCAAAACCTTGTGGACAGCCTTCCCAGAAGAGTTGAAGCTGTTATAGCTGCAAAGGGTGGGCCAACTCAATATTGAACCCTACGGACTAAGACTGGGATGCCATTAAAGTTCATGTGCGTGTAAAGGCAGGTGTCCCAATACTTTTGACAATATAGTGTGTATCTATATACTATATATACAGTATCTCACAAAAGTGAGTACACCTGTCACATTTTTGTAAATATTTTATTACATCTTTTCATGTGACAACACTGAAGAAATGACACTTTGCTACAATGTAAAGTAGTGAGTGTACAGCTTGTATAACAGTGTACATTTGGTGTCCCCTCAAAATAACTCAACACACAACCATTAATGTCTAAACTGCTGGCAACAAAAGTGAGTACACCCCTACGTGAAAATGTCCAAATTGGGCCCAATTAGCCACCCCCCCAATGTCATGTGACTTGTTAGTGTTACAAGGTCTGAGGTGTAAATGGGGAGCAGGTGTGTTAAAATTGGTGTTATCGCTCTCACTCTCTCATACTGGTCACTGGAAGTTCAACATGGCACCTCATGGCAAAGAACTCTCTGAGGATCTGAAAAAAAATAATTGTTACTCTACATAAAGATGACCTAGGCTGTAAGAAGATTGCCAAGACTCTGAAACTGAGCTGCAGCATGGTGGCCAAGACCATACAGCGGTCCACTCAGAACAGGCCTTGCAATGGTCGACCAAAGAAGTTGAGTGCACATGTTAAGCCTCATATCCAGAGATTGTCTTTGGGAAATAGATGTATGAGTGCTGTCAGCATTGCTGCAGAGGTTGAAGGGGTGGGGGTCAGCCTGTCAGTGCTCAGACCATACGCCGCACACACTGCATCAAATTGGTCTGCATGGCTGTCATCCCAGAAGGAAGCCTCTTCTAAAGATGATGCACAAGAAAGACCGCAAACAGTTTGCTGAAGACAAGCAGACTAAGGACATGGATTACTGAAAAAAGTCCTGTGGTCTGATGAGACCAAGATAAACTTATTTGGTTCAGATGGTGCAGCATCCCACTCAGGACACGTGGGAACTGCAAATGTATTTACTTCTTTGTCATCGCTATATTGCATGTCATTTTGCATTTGCCATTTGTTAATCCCTGTTCATAGGCTGGTCAAGTGTGCTTCATACTTCCCACCACAAGATGGGGATAGCACCACTTTGGGATATCTATCCCAGCTCAGGTTTATCTGTGGTCAGTGTTCAGTTCAGGAAGTGATTCTACAGAGAAGAAAGCAGAATGTAGAGGTTAGTGAAGGTCAGTCCAGAGAAGGGACAAATTGGAACTGCTCAAATCAAAGGGTAAAAGCCACCAAAACGGCAGCAAGACCTTTGAGAATAAAGGTGAAGGATTTCCTTAGCCACTGGCAATCTCACCAAATTTCACTGGATTCTAAAGGGACCGGGAACAAGTAAGCATTATACTGAACCACAGCCTGAGTCAAGACCTACCAAAACCTATTAACAGTGGATCAGCAGAATTCCTCTATTTACCCAGAGACTGTATTCTATCTGGATGTTTATGCTGCAATCAAAACCAGTCACAGTAAAAGTTGTGAGTTGTATCCTACCACTGTCTACCTCATTCTTCACTATTGCTATTACAACTGGTTGTACCACCATTAACGGTACTGGCGTCACGACAAATACCATCAAGGGACCCAGCCACCACAAGCACTCTAAACACCCCTGTCATCACGGGCACCTCAACCACCATCTTGGCTGGCGTTTCCCTATCACAGAGCGTGCACCGGAGGATTTCGTGCTGTCTTCCTCTTCACTGTGCGACCAGCCCAGGGAGGCTTTCTGCTAACCGTGAGTAAACCGATGAACTGTATTATTGCTGTCTCTCATCGGCCCACCGTGCACCTCACGTGTCACCCCTGTGGTTCTGGCTCGTCGCATAAAAATTTGGCGTCACGAAGGATATTAACCCCTGCGCCTTATCTAAAAGACTGTCGCATCAGAATAAGCCCCTTTGCTTTATTGAGAGACTGTTTACTTATTGCACACTGTGTGGGGCCACAGAACTGTTTAAACTGTTTCAAAGTCGCATGGAAGTGTTTTCCCAGTTATCAGCATAAAAATCGCAGCATCCAAAGTGAGAAAATCAGACATTTGTGTGTCAACAAAACTGCTTGCTGTATTTGAATTGACTGTTTCTATTCACTTAAAATGGCTGCCGGAGACCTTCTTGTTCAAAAATTTCTGCGCCATCACTGTGGATAAGTTAGTGACACCCCCTGAAGAGCGGGAAAGTTTGGTGCCACCCATTTATGCAAAATTGTCCGGCCAGCCCGCCTTACCTTTTGCTGTGTCAATCCTGGGAGGTGAGTGTGACAAGTGCACGCCCCAGAAGTCGCCAGACTTCGCATGCGAGCAAAAGAAGAGAAAATAATCGCATTGCTTGCCGTCCGAGCAGTAATCGCAACCTGGCAGTTGCCTCTACTAACTATAAGGAGCGCTAATAGCAGGAACTCTGCCAGAGACCCAAAATCAACATTGCTGCAGCATTGTATTCAGCTGACATTAAATTCTTAAAGGGCCATACACCCGCAAGACAGCGGTCGCCCATAGCAACGCCGCACAAAAAGTGTCTAAAAACGCATTTGACTTACCTAACTATAATTCACCTGCTGTCACCATGTCTGTGCAGGAAGATGACGTGCAGCCTGACCTCAGCGGACCCCCTGCAGCAGCCGCAGTCGGTCCCAGTGCAATACCAACCGCTGCAGCACCAAGCTTAATGCCTTTAACCATGCCTTATTATTTTGGGGCCCCCTGGTTCCCACGATATTCTGGAGAAGTTCATACTTTAAGGGACTTTAAAGAAAAAATTCTTGCTGTGTTCAGATTGTACCCTGTATCCTCAGAGCAACAGATGGAGATTCTTCTTGCGCAATTGGAAGGAGCTGCGCTCAGAGAAGTGAAATCTTGGCCAAGCTCAGAGAGAAAGACCATGGAGCAGATTTTTGAACGTCTCTACACCACCTTTGAACCCAGAACCGTGTCAGAGGTCAAGATGAGGTTCTTCAGCAAGAAACAGCAATCTGGTGAGTCACTCAGAGACTTTGCATTATCTTTGCAGGAATCCCTTAGAGCTGTTATCCAAGTAGACCCCCGTGAGGCAGAGAATCAGGACAAAACCCTGAAAGAACAATTTATTGAAGGCGTCCATACAGACAATCTAAAGAGCCAACTAAGAATGTTAGCCGCCCAACATCCAGGAGCTACCTTCTTAGATTTTAAAGAATTAGCCATCAGCATACTGGGAAAAAGCCCACCAACAGAACCTGTTAGATCTGTTGAAGTGCCTGTATCACAGCTGGTTACCCCTGCAAAGTCTTTACCTATAGTCAGTCAGGCAACCCAAGCTCCAGTTCCTGACGCAGTTGCTGCCTTGACTGAGCAAGTCAATTTCCTGACTAAAAGTCTGGAGAAAGTTCACCAAAAGTTGGAACAATGGGAGAAACCATTAATGCTAGAGGATGAGAAACCTGTGTCCAGAAGACTCTTCCCCTCTAATTATAGAGAGGCTTATTCCAGAAATTCTGGCGGACGCCCCCCTGACCGCACTAGTACCCCTAAGCGGCCAATCTGCACATACTGTCACAAACCAGGCCATACAGAAGCAACCTGCTGGCAGTTAAACAGGGAAACCCCCGAGGCCAAGGACCACCCCTCGGGAGTTAAACCAATAGGTCCAGAAGATCCCCACTGGATGCCAAGATACGTAGGATCCCGTCCAGAAGTGGCACTTCAAATAAATGGAGTTCCTTTTGTTGCCCTAGTTGACACCGGATCCCAAGTCACCACCATCCAACAAGCAGCCTTTGAAAAATACTGGGATCAAAATCAGCTTACCCAGCCTCCAGAATCCTGGCTGAGTCTCATAGCCAGTAACGGCAAACCCATACCAGTCCATGGCTATTGGGAACCTACCATTCAAGTAGGAGGAACTACACTACCTCGACAAGGCCTTATTGTGGTACGAGTCAGAGACAATAACCCTAACCCTCCAATAGTCCTAGGAATGAATGTCCTCAGAAACTGTTATGTTGAGATGCTAGAAGCCTTGCACCAGTTAGTGCCTACTGCCTCTCCTGATTCTAAGAAGGTGATCCAACAAACCATCCGTGTACTAAATGCGCAACAGAGATTCACCAACGAAAAAGGAGAAATTTGCTGTGCCCGCATCCGGGATAAGCAACCTGTGATCCTCAAACCCAACACCGAAACTCTCTTGTGGTGCCGAGCTGTAGTCGGAATTCAAGGTCAAGACTACCAAGCCCTGGTAGAGCCTGTTGTTTTGGAAGACTATCCTCTAGTTAGAGCTGCAAGGAGCCTAGTAACCGTCTCTGAAGGTAAAGTGCCTATACGACTCCTAAACTTGAGTGATAGCAGTGTAACACTAACAAAACACCGTCCTATCGCACAGCTAATCCAAGTCACTTTTCAAGATGTCATCAGTGTGGCTACAGCTACCACAGAGCAAATTACCAAGAGACAGAACCCACAGGACCAACATGTGAACACATCCTGGTGGAAAGAACTTCATGTGGGAGATGCTTCCACACCAGCAAACCAAATTGAGGGGGTACTAAAAATTGTGAAGGAGCTTCACCATGCCTTCAGTAAGCATTCTACAGACTATGGAGAAGTGGATATCATCAAGCACTCCATCCCTACAGGTTCACACCCACCGATCAAGGAAAGATATCGGCCTATACCACCAACTATGTACCAATCCGTAAAGCAAATGATCCAAGAGATGAAGGAATCCAATGTCATTAGAGACAGCCATAGTCCATGGGCTGCACCTCTAGTCCTTGTCCGTAAAAAGGATGGTAACATCAGATTCTGTGTGGATTACAGAAAAATTAACCAAATCACCCACAAGGATGCTTACCCTTTACCACGCATAGAGGAATCTTTGACAGCTTTAGGATCTTCAGCCTACTTCTCTACCCTTGATTTAACAAGTGGATACTGGCAAGTACCAATGGCACCTGAAGATCGTGAAAAGACTGCATTTACCACCCCTATGGGCCTATTTGAGTTCAACTGCATGCCCTTTGGACTTTGCAATGCGCCCGGAACTTTTCAAAGATTAATGGAGCGTTGTTTAGGACACAAAAATTTTGAAACCGTCCTGTTGTACTTAGACGATGTCATCATCTACTCCAAATCTTATGAAGATCACTTGAAACATTTGGCCGAAGTTTTTCAAGTCCTCATTAAACATGGACTCAAAGTCAAATTATCTAAGTGCTATCTACTGAAGTCAGAAGTCAAATACTTAGGGCATATTGTAAGCTCTGAAGGTGTTAAACCGGATCCAGAGAAGATAGCCGCAGTCCGAAATTGGCCTACTCCTACTACAGTGAAAGAAGTGAGGAGTTTCCTCAGTTTTGCAGGATACTACAGACGCTTTATTCCTCATTTTGCCCAAATTGCGGGGCCAATATTAGAACTTCTGAGAGGACATCCTAAGAGGTACCAAAAGTCTCCAATACCAGTTGAATGGAACACAGAAAGAGAAATT
The DNA here is from genome assembly GCF_965119305.1 of Pelophylax lessonae. Lineage (NCBI taxonomy): Eukaryota > Metazoa > Chordata > Amphibia > Anura > Ranidae > Pelophylax > Pelophylax lessonae. Next base: position 639,459,952 of record NC_138769.1, on the reverse strand, counting down.
GCCTTCCAGCTCCTGAAGAAGAAGTTAACAGAACCACCAATCCTAGGCTATCCAGATTACCAGCAGCCATTTCATCTTTACACAGATGCTAGTAAGAAAGGTCTGGGAGCTGTCCTGTCGCAAGTACAAGAAGGTAAAGAAAGAGTTATTTCCTACGCTAGTAGATCTCTTAGAGGTACTGAAAGAAACAACCAAAACTATAGTTCCTTCAAATTGGAATTCCTCGCACTCGTGTGGGCTGTTACAGAAAAATTTAAAGATTACCTTGCAGCAACACCATTTGTGGCCTTCACAGATAACAACCCGCTAGCACATCTTAATACCGCTAAGTTGGGAGCATTGGAACAAAGATGGGCCTCACGCCTAGCTAACTACGATTTCACCATAAAATACAGAACAGGAAAAAGCAAATGAAAATGCGGATGCATTATCCCGTCTGCCTACCCAAGAAGACCCTACTACACAGGAAGATGTTTGGGAAGAGGTAGAAATGCCAGCTTTTTACAAAAATTTTGCCCAACAAGACATTATCACCATCAAAGGAAGAAAAGTCCTTAACCTTCAACAACAAATGGATCCAAAATCCCAAGTGGACAAAGAAAGGTGGACCAAGCTGCAAAATGAAAGCAGAGTGTTGGGAGAACTGCAAGATTTCTTCACCAGCGGAAGAACACCTGAAAGAATTCGCAGAAGAAATGCTGATCCAGAATTGTCAAAACTATGGAGACACAGAAAACATCTCTTCCTACAGAAGGGCCTACTATTAAGAAGAACTTTAGACCCAATTACCTGGGATCGTCTATACCAAATCTTAATACCACGCCGAGATGCAAGAATCATTCTTGAAATGTACCATGACCAATCGGGACACTTTGGCGTGCAGAAGACAGAAGCTACCATCCGTAGAAGATTCTATTGGATTGGGATGAGAGGAGACATTGAAAAGTGGTGTCGAGAATGTTCCACCTGTGCTGTTGGAAGAAATGAAAAACATGACCAAAAAGCACCCTTACATCCCATTGTAAGCAGAACACCGCTAGAAATAGTTGCAATTGACCAAGTTAAGCTGGAACCAAGTCGCTCAGGTTACACATACGCCATGACCATCATTGATCATTATACCAAATTTGTTGTAGCCGTACCTGTCAAGGACTTGACCGCTAAAACAACTGCAGATGCTTTCTGGAAACATTTCCTATTGCCATATGGATGCCCAGAAAAAATCCTTACAGATCAGGGATCTGCCTTTGAGTCGCAACTCTTCAAAGAACTGTGTACACTTCACAATTGTCAGAAAATCAGGACCACAGCCTACCATCCCCAAGGGAATGGACTTTGTGAGAAAATGAACCAAACTTTAATTGAGATGTTAAGAGCAGTACCACCTGCTACAAGAAGTGATTGGCCTACTCTATTGCCTCAATTGATGTACACCTACAATAACACCATTCACTGTTCTACTGGGTATACACCTTACTATCTCATGTTTGGCCGACAAGGTAAACTACCTGCTGACCATACTTTGGGCGTACAAGTGCCTGATGCAATCAACCCTCTACCAAAGACTGATTGGGTGAGTGAACACCAAAGACGTTTAATTGATGCACAAGAAATTGTTCAACATCGCATGGAACATGCTCATGAGAAGCAACAAAAAGATTATAACCAATCTGCCAAAGCAGAACCTCTCAAAATTGGTGACCATGTATGGTTAAAAAACGACCATCGCACCAGCAAGTTAGATAGCAAATGGGAGAGAGAACCTTACACCATTACAGCTATTCTCAATCCAGAGACTCATACTTATGAGATCACTAAAGAAAACAAATCACGTGTAGTACATCGCAATCGCCTTAAGTTATGTCTCAAGGCAAGGAAAGTACTCGAGAAGAAACTCTTCAAGAAGAAGCTGTCCAAGAGGAAACACAATCCATAGAACCAGAGCCTACAAAATCATCTGATTCAGAGGATCCACTACAGTCTTTTGGAAAAGCATTATTAGACTCTGATCCTTTACAGTGGTTCCTTACACCATGGCTCAATATCTTAGTGCCTGCCAAGAACAATACAACCGCACTTCAACCAGAGGAGCTATCTCAAGAAGTGTCTACTACAGCTCAAGAGACACCAAGTTCCCTTGAAACAAGACCTGTAGAAACTCAGCCGCTACGAAGATCTGACAGGACTACAAGAGGACAACCACCTGTCCGTTATAAGGATTTCCTACACCAGCAGCGGAGAAGACAACTACCAGCCCTGCCATCTCATCGTTAAATGCATCCTTACATCGTTTGAAGTTCCAGAGTGAGAAGAAGACTTACTTGTGATGATATGTTCATTTCCTTTAAAGGACTTTTTAAAAGGACTACTTACCTACTGTTTTGCAACGTTCAAGCCTGCACCCGAAGATAGACTTTCACGTACATGAGCCTCCGTGATATTCATCTGTTGACATTTTCCTGTGCCCAGGGAACGGACTCATACCCTGTGAGCCTCCTGAGATGTTATTTTTGTTTTGTTTTCTTTTTTTCCATCTCATCGTGCACTATTCTGGTTTTGCCATACATCACCAGTCTTCAGAGGAAAAACTACACCCCTTTTTGTCACCTTTTGTCACATTTCGTTGTTGCCTGAGATATGTTTGCCTAACCCATTTTACTTGCAGATACAAGAAGTACAAGAATGGGGTTATGTTGTTATTTCCTATGCATGCATGCTTTTCCCTTTCTCTTATATCTTACAGGAAGACACAACATCGAGTCAAAAGTGTGTCGAGGTCGACACACGTTTTACCATGGGGGTATGCAGCATCCCACTCAGGACACGTGGGAACTGCAAATGTATTTACTTCTTTGTCATCGCTATATTGCATGTCATTTTGCATTTGCCATTTGTTAATCCCTGTTCATAGGCTGGTCAAGTGTGCTTCATACTTCCCACCACAAGATGGGGATAGCACCACTTTGGGATATCTATCCCAGCTCAGGTTTATCTGTGGTCAGTGTTCAGTTCAGGAAGTGATTCTACAGAGAAGAAAGCAGAATGTAGAGGTTAGTGAAGGTCAGTCCAGAGAAGGGACAAATTGGAACTGCTCAAATCAAAGGGTAAAAGCCACCAAAACGGCAGCAAGACCTTTGAGAATAAAGGTGAAGGATTTCCTTAGCCACTGGCAATCTCACCAAATTTCACTGGATTCTAAAGGGACCGGGAACAAGTAAGCATTATACTGAACCACAGCCTGAGTCAAGACCTACCAAAACCTATTAACAGTGGATCAGCAGAATTCCTCTATTTACCCAGAGACTGTATTCTATCTGGATGTTTATGCTGCAATCAAAACCAGTCACAGTAAAAGTTGTGAGTTGTAGCCTACCACTGTCTACCTCATTCTTCACTATTGCTATTACAACTGGTTGTACCACCATTAACGGTACTGGCGTCACGACAAATACCATCAAGGGACCCAGCCACCACAAGCACTCTAAACACCCCTGTCATCACGGGCACCTCAACCACCATCTTGGCTGGCGTTTCCCTATCACAGAGCGTGCCCCGGAGGATTTCGTGCTGTCTTCCTCTTCACTGTGCGACCAGCCCAGGGAGGCTTTCTGCTAACCGTGAGTAAACCGATGAACTGTATTATTGCTGTCTCTCATCGGCCCACCGTGCACCTCACGTGTCACCCCTGCGGTTCTAGCTCGTCGCAATGGTGTCAAGCCTGTGTGCTGGAAACCAGGTGAGGAGTACAAAGACAAGTGTGTCTTGCCTACAGTCAAGCATGGTGGTGGGAGTGTCATGGTCTGGGGCTGCATTAATGCTGCCAGCACTGGGAGCTACAGTTCAGGGAACCATGAATGACAACATGTACTGTGACATACTGAAGTACAGTATGTTCCCCTCCCTTCGGAAACTGGGCTGCAGGGCAGTGTTCCAACACACCTCCAATATGACCACTGCCTTGCTTAAGAAGCTGAAGGTAAAGGTGATGGACTGGCCAAGCCTCTGTCTCCAGACCTAAACCCTATTGAGCATCTATGGGGCAAATGGAAGGTGGAGGAGCGCAAGGTCTCTAACATCCACCAGCTCCGTGATGTCATCATGGAGGAGGGAAGAGGACTCCAGTGGCAACCTGTGAAACTCTGTTATACAAGCTGTACACTCACTACTTTACATTGCAGCAAAGTGTAATTTCTTCAGTGTTGTCACATGAAAAGATATAATAAAATATTTACAAAAATGTGAGGGGTGTACTCACTTTTGTGAGATACTGTGTGTGTATATATAATTTTTTTTTTTGTTAAAGCAGGCTTCAACACTGCTTCAAAGAGTGATCATAGCGTGCATTAAATTAGAAGGAGGGGCGCATACTTGATCCATTCAGCTAACCTTTCATTTTAGGACAAGTACTAGGGCACCTGAAAAAAAGTACTAGTACTGGAATTATCACTCAAATGTTATGTGATTTTTTTTTTCTTTGCATGTGCTACTGACTGAGGGAAAACTTCTCAGTTTATTGCTATTTGATGCCTAAGGCTCATTATTATTTTCTATACAATGCTATTGTTAGACTTTAATGTTAATGTTCTAGCACACAGGTTATACAACAGAGCCACCTAGTGGTAAGAAAACAAAATATTTTTTAAACAATGATAATTGCTAAAATGTCATTGCTCCCAATCAAATCCCTTTGTCCCTCGTGCATAGGATGCGGAGGCTAAGGCTAAGCAACTCAACTATGCATGAATACATAGAAGCTGGGGTGCAGAAAAATGGCATCAGGTGCTATGGACTGATGAGTCAAAATTTAAAATTTTTGGCTGTAGCAGGAGGCAGTTTGTTTGTGAAAGGCTGGAGAGCAGTACAATAATGAGTGTCTGGAGGCAACAGTGAGGCATGGTGGAGGTTCCTGGCAAGTTTGAGGCTGCATGTCTGCAAATGGAGTTGGAGATTTGGTCAGGATCAATGGTGTCCTCAATGCTGAGAAATACAGGCAGATATTTATTCATCATGCCATATTATCAGGAAGGCGTGTGATTGGCCTAAAATTTATTCTGCAGCAGGACAACATCCCCAAACATACAGTCAATGTCATTAGGAACTATCTTCAGTGTAAAGAAGAACAAGGAGTCCTGGAAGTGATGGTTTGGCCCATGCAGAACCCTGATCCCAACATCATCAAGTCTGTCTGGGATTACATGAAAAGACAGAAGGATTTGAGGCAGCCCAAATCCACAGAAGATCCATGGTTAGTTCTCCAAGATGTTTGGAAAAACCTACCTGCCGAGTTACTTCAAAAACTTTGTGCAACTGTACCTAGAAGAATTGATGCTGTTTTGAAGGCAAACAGCGGTCACATCAAATATTGATTTGATTTGGATTTCTCTTCTGTTCATTTACTTTTCATTTTGTTCATTGATAAAAATAAGCTATTAACACTTCTATTTCTGAAAGCATTCTTAGTTTACAATTTACACCTGCCTAAAACTTTTGCACAGTACTGTTCATGCAGACAAAACACATGGAACTATGCACAAAAATCTCCCGAAAAGTGCAAGCACACTCTATTCCCCTTCCTGTGCAGCTGTAAAAATCTTCTTCAAATGTTCCCTTGAATCTTCACACGCAGGGCCCCTGTTAGAAATTGTGGGGCCCCATACAGCCTACCTGATAGGGCCCCCCTCGACCCCACCCTTAACCCCACCCCTTGCCCCTCCCCTGACCCATCCTCAAAAGTTGAGGGGGGGCATAAATTATTATCCTGGCCAGCAACCAACAGCCAGTGTTGCCAACCGCCCGTAGATTTACGGACAGCCCGTTAAAACAGGGCACTTTTCTCGTGCCCGTAAATGCCCGTAGCAGGAGAAAAGTGGCAGTAAATCTACAGCGGCGGCGGCACTGTCAGAACTGCGCATGCGCGGGGCGCAGTTCCGGAGATCCCAGAGTTATCGGCGTCGGACGAGTGCCACGGCCCGCCTCTGCCTCCGCCCCCGCCCCTCCGAGTCCGCCCTCATGTAAGTTTTCCCGCCTGTGTTCCCTGTGTGTTGAAGCCGGCAAAGGACTGGAGTGGAGGAGTACATCTGGACCGAACCTCGTCCATCCTACACCGGACACAGCCTGACCTTCATCCGCTCACCGAGGGGGGGGGGGGGGGCGATCGGCGTGAGCTATGGAGGTGGTAACCTACCTATCCGTGCGGGCTGAGTCGTGCTGGGCACCATGCTGGCCCATGCCGTGCAATCCATCCGCCGCAGGTAAGTCTGACTCAGAGCTGGCTCCTCTCATCTGGATGGAAGGGTGAGGGGGGGGGGCACACACTGGTCCTGGCATCACGAGGAGTCGGAGATGTTTCATGTAAGTGTAAGTTGTAACTTGTACTGCCTTGCCTTCCCTGACCCACTTCCCTGCCTCTGAGTCTCTGACCCCGCCGGACACTGTCACTCCATGCCCTGCCTCACTGCCTGTCACCTCACTGCCACTCCGGGACCCCAGGGGAGCTACCTATCTATCCACTCATTTATCTACCAGTACCTGTGCGATATGAGGGGAGCTACTTACCTACCCGTGTAATATCAGGGGAGCTACCTACCGGGTAGGTAAGTAGCTCCCCTGATATCACACAGGTAGGTAGATGGATGGGTAGGTAGGTAGCTTCTCTGATATCACCCAGGTAGGTAGATAGATGGATGGGTAGGTCCTACCCATCCATCTATCTACCTACCTGGGTGATATCAGAGAAGCTACCTACCCATCCATCTACCTACCTACCTACCTGTGTGATATCAGGGGAGCTACTTACCTACCCATCCATCTACCTACCTACCTGTGTGATATCAGGGGCAGCTACCTACCTACCTGTGTGATGTGGAGAGCTAATATGAAGGGGGACAGAGGAATAAACTACTGTGAGGGGGTGAGGAGGGCACTTCCATGTCCACGCAGGCTCTGACCATCTCCTGTATTATGTACACAGTCTCTGACCACCCCCTTTACCATGTCTGCAGTGTCTGACCACCCCCTTTACCATATCCGCAGTGTCTGACCACCTCCTGTACCATGTCCGCAGTGTCTGACCACCTCCTGTACCATGTCTGCAGTGTCTGACCACCTCCTGTACCATGTCCGCAGTGTCTGACCACCTCCTGTACCATGTCCGCAGTGTCTGACCACCTCCTGTACCATGTACGCAGTGTCTGACCACCTCCTGTTCCATGTCCGCAGTGTCTGACCACCTCCTGTTCCATGTCCGCAGTGTCTGACCACCTCCTGTTCCATGTCCGCAGTGTCTGACCACCTCCTGTTCCATGTCCGCAGTCTCTGACCACCTCCTGTTCCATGTCCGCAGTGTCTGACCACCTCCTGTTCCATGTCCGCAGTGTCTGACCACCTCCTGTTCCATGTCCGCAGTGTCTGACCACCTCCTGTTCCATGTCAGCAGTGTCTGACCACCTCCTGTTCCATGTCCGCAGTCTCTGACCACCTCCTGTTCCATGTCCGCAGTCTGTGACCACCTCCTGTTCCATGTCCGCAGTCTCTGCAGGGGAGTCTGGAGAGGAATCAAGAGTGAGAGCGCCGCTGGGATGGGGGTCACGGGAGAAGTTGGATGTGTGGGGCCTGCGGAGTGGAGACCAGAGCTGTCTGACTGAGCCCTGCACAGTGCACCTGAGGGGAGGTCAGTGACAGCGCGGCCAGACCAGTCTGATGGGGGGGGTCACTGATGTAAGGGGGAGAGAATACAATAATGTAAGGGGGTACTGATATAAAGGTCCCTCTATATTAGTAACCCCCCCATATCTTAGTATATTCACTCTGTGGAAGGTGGTCTCTGGTCACCAGATTGGCCCCCACATCAGAGTTCCTGGCGTTTCCCTTTACATCAGAGTCTGCAGGATTCCCCCTTACAGTGCAAGGGGGAACTCTGTGGACCCTGATGTAAGTGGGAACTCTGATGTAAAGGGGAACGCAGTGGACTCTGATATAAGGTGGTCTCTAGTCACCAGTGCCCCCCCCCCCTTACATCAGTTTTCCCAATAAATTATCATGTGCATTTCCCCTTTAAATAAGAGTTCCCTTTTACTGGGATTCCTGCAGACTCTGATGTAAGGGGGAACTCTGTGCTGGCTGTGTTATGGTAACCCAACCTTCATGTAAATTTGAGAAATGTTTTTTGACTTTTGTTTAACTTTAACACATTGCTAATAGCACTAGCTATATGTTTATAGTTAAAATATTGATATTTGCACTGTTTAGCACTGAAAATTGTTATTTTAGGTACTTTTTTCAGTGTCCGTAAAAAATGCGGCTTGGTCAGTAAATTTCATGATTTTTTGCGAGTAAAAAATTGGTGCTGTCCGTAAATTTTGGACGTTCTGCCAGTAAATTTCCCTCCGGGGGGTTGGCAACACTGCCAACAGCTATGTGACATACTTATAGTGACACACTGATAGAGCCATAGAGCACCTGCTGTGCTGTGTGAATGATTATCCTAATGCTGAATATCTTAAGGCACTTTGGGGATTTGGATGATTCTATTAAACACTTCTGAACCGGAAGGATTTGCCCCCCTTAATGACCAGGCCATATTATGCGATTCGGCACTGCGTTACTTTGACGGACAATGGCCCGGTCGTGCAACACTGTACCTAGATAAAATTGATGTCCTTTTTTCCCCAAAAATAGAGCTTTCTTTTGGTGGTATTTGATCACCTCTCGGGTTTTTATTTTTTGCGCTATAAACAAAAAAATAGCGCCATTCTGAAAAAAAAAATATATATTTTTCACATTCTGCTATATAACATTCCCAAAAAAAAATCAAAAAATCAAAATTTTTTAACATTTTAGGCCAATTTGTTTTCTGCTACATATTTTTGGTAAGAAAAAGCGTATTTTAATTGGTTTGCGCAAAAGTTATCGCGTCTACTAACTACGGGAAAGATTTATGTCATTTTATTGTTTTTTTAATTTTTACTACTAATGGCGGCGATCTGTGATTTTTTGCAGGACTACGACATTGCGGCGGACAGATCGGACCCCTAACTGACATTTTTGACACTTTGGGGGGGACCAGTGACATTACTACAGTAATCAGGGCTTAAATTTGCACTGTTGCTGTAAAAATGACGCTGGCAGGGAAGGGGTTAACACAGTAGGTGATCAAAGGGTAAATGTGTACCTAGGGGGCGTGTTTCTAACTGTATGTGGGCAGGGCTTGTGAAATGATCACAGAGACCTGTGATCCTACATATAAGGATCACAGGCGCTCTGTGATCATTCCAGGGAGAAGAACAGTCAGCTGTGTTTACAACAGCTGACCGTTCTTCTCTCTCAGCGGGGAAGGATCGTGGGTGTCAGGCAGCAATCGTAGCTACCTGCACCGTCCGTCGGTGTCCCGAGTGGGGGCGGGAGTGTGCCCCCAGCGGTGCACGCTGGCCCCCCAGCTGCAGTCGCGCAACCGACGTATACCTACAGAGGTTCGCTCTGGAGCGGCTGCCTGCGGCGGGTGGTCGTTAAGCAGTCAAGATTACAACGGGTGTAACACCTCAACTCACTGTGTGCTGCCCAGTGCCTGCCGTGCTACCCCCCCGCCGCTGCTGCCAGGATTCGTTTTACTGCTCCCTCCGAGCAGGTAAAGCACTGTATTACAGATCACTTCGCCAAGCACCAGTGAAGGAGAGCAACGGACAGAACTCTGTGCAGGATTATGTACCTCCGCCCGAAAATGAAAAAATAGTCCCTCCTCAGCTCCCACATCCTGAGCCCCTCTGTTATCCTGATGGGGCCCAGAAAAATATATTTATTAACCCCCTAAGCAAGTAGGAGCGGGGGGTGTAATTTAGATAACTATATTTTTTTTTGGAAGAAATGCACTATAAAGCTGTCCCCTTGATAAGCTGATAGGGCCCAGCCCGGGTCCGGTACAACAGGACCGGTTGTACTACCTTTGATCTCTTTATCTACCGTTAGGCTTTCAATTCCTTTTTGAGGAATCAAGGCTGTTGATATTTCTTTTTTTTTTTTTTTTTTAAAGCCAGATTTTGTACAAAATAAATTTACATCCTTGTTGAAGTCTGCTGCTGGGACTTTTTTCAAGGATACTAATGTGGTCAGAGTTCAGTTTTCCAGGAAAGAAACAGGTGTACGCTGCTCCAGGTGAGAGAGATCCATCCTTCAATAACCAGGTCCAGTCCACGGTCTGAGCAAGTCCAAAGTGTCAAAGAAGGTTTGACTGCACTCCAGCATATGAAGGATAAAATATATCTCTTTATTGCTTAATTGCAAAAAATGTTAACATTTTAGGGCAATTTGTTTTCTGCTACATATTTTTGGTAAAGAAAAATCGCAATAAGCACATTTTGATTGGTTTGCGCAAAAGTTATTGCGTTGACTAAATACGATTTATGTCATTTTTATTGTTTTTTTTTTTAACTAGTAATGCCAGCGATCTGCGTTTTTTTTTTGTGTGTCTGCGACATTGCGGCGGACAGATTGGACCCCTAACTGACATTTTTTGACACTTTTGGGGGTACCAGTGACATTACTACAGTAATCAGTGCTATAAATATGCACTGTTACTGTCAAAATGACACTGACAGGGAAGGGGTTAACTTTATTGGTGATCAAGGGGTTAAGTGTGACTCTAGGGGCGTGATTCTAACTGTCAGGGGGGTGTGGCTTGTTAGATCATCACAGAGACATACAATCCTACATAGCAGGATCGCATAGCCTCTGTGATGATCTACATCTTCATGCGTTTACATCAGCCGTCTGTCTTTCTCCCTCTGCTGCGGGAGATCGTGAGTGACCAGCGGCCATCGGAGCCGCCGGTCACCCGCGCTAGCTCCCCAGGAAACGCGCGGGGGGTGTTGCTTGGAGCGTGCCGACAGCGGCACGCGCTCGCCCCCTACAGGCGGCTGAGCGAGCGACTTACGGATACGTCGCTTTGCCCAGCAGCAGCAGAATGCCGCAGTATATGCACGGTGGGCAGGGGGTAAAGAGGTTAAAAAATAGGTACTCACAAGGAAGGCACAAACAGTTGTGCAAGCTTTACAGGCATCAAAAAGATCTCATGGCCACGGTCTGAAGCTCCGCCCCCCCCAATGTAAAAGGAGCCTAGGAATTGTTTTGAGTTTTTTTTTTATTTTTATTTCTTCTTTTATTGTTCAATTTACTTTTCTAACTATCTTTCAGGGTTTTGAACTCAGTATGGGACTTACATTTAGGAATATTTACTTATTTTAATAGAAAGTTTAAGGTATAAAGGTATAAAAATATTTTCTCTCAAAGTCCAAGAGGTACTGCATTGTGGGTAAAGTATTTTTGGTTTGAAACTTGTCCCACCCTTCAAGATATTCCTGACTATCACTGTGAAAATGAGGTCTAATCAAAAACTCCAGCCCATGTACAGTAATTCCTTGTTTGATGTATATTTCTAGACTTGCTACCTCCCACCATGAATGTGTATTTTCCTGAAAACATCCACAATACTGTAGTCGTTTTTTTTTTTGACTGGGTAGTTCATTGTCTGAAAATACTTGGCTGGCTACTTTGGATAATAGACCATAGTCAAATTCTTTTTCCGAGAAACCTACCATCATAAAGGCCTCAGGCTACGGCCCACACAGCAAATTCAAATTCAAATGAGCAAAAACATTGTAAAAAAAGAAAAACGTTAGGCCTCATGTACACTGCTGCTGATAAATGGACGTTTTAGAGCAGTTGGGCGTTTTTTTCAGCAGCCCCTAAACTCTCCTCTGTTATCTTATCTATCCACATATACTGAGACGTTTATAGTCATTCAGTGCCGGTTCACATTAGTGCGATCCCAGAGATCGCATGTAATTCGGAGCGCACTGCTCCTAAATTACATGTGATCTCTGTGCGGTGCAAATTTCAGCCATACAGTTTGTTTGGCTGAATTAGCACCGCAATCGCACTAAACACGCACAAGACCCTTTTTTTTATCCGCAGCAGATTTGGATCGTATGGTGGTTCACACTAGTGCGATCCGATTCTGTGCGAACTTGCAGATCGCACTGCGATATGCGATCTCAACTGGGGGTGTCGTTAACTTTAAATTGACACCCCCTGCATATCGCATATGGCAGTGTGAACTGCCAGGGGTGCGGATGCGATGCGGGAACACTCTGCATATTCGCAGCGTTCCCGCATCGCAGAAGTGTGAACCGGGACTTACAGGCTGTTGAGTTTAGTGGCATTTTTTTAAAGCAAAAAAATGTGTTCAGACAGAAGTTTATTGGCATTTGAAACGCAAACAGTGTGCAAACGCGTCTAAACATGATAACTCACGTTTACAAGTGTTTCGTTTATACAGTAGGTGTTTTCAATGGGGATACATTTCTGACCATTTTACAATGTAGAAATGCTAAACGTTCATAAATGCGGCATGTACGCAAGGCAAAACGGACGTTTTTAATCGTTGGTTACTAGCTGCCAAGTTCCAGCGTTCAGCAGAGATGTAACTATACCCAGGAACCCAGGAAATCTATACACATAAATCATGCATGCTGATGCATAGAAATAGGTCCTTAAAACTGGTACAGTAATACATCTAACCACTAGAGGGCAGACTTGTAAAATAAACTATAAACTGAAATTGCGAATTGCACACATCGACTGCCCTGTTTCTGTGACCTCCTAATTTTGTTAATTTCTTGCTCTGTTTTTATTTATGTTTAACGTAACAGAATGAACTGAATTGAAACTTTTGATTTCAGTAGCAGGCCCCTGACATCTGTTTGTGCAAACCCGTGGCAGCTGGGGAAAGAATAAAATCAGGAAAGTGAAGAGATCATGCTATCTCTTATCAAATCCTAGTTGCATATGGCACATGTAATCTCGCGTTGGCTTGCCTTAAACTTGGCCATATACATTAACCATTTGCCGACTGCCAACAGTAATATTACTGCGGCAGTGTGGCTACCCTGGGTCCAGCGACGTAGACCTACATCACTGGACTCTTAGTGATTCTGGAGGCGTGCGCGCACCACTGGAGGAGCGCTTCCGCTACGTTTAGACACAGCGGGAGTCGGGCCAGAGGTGGAGAGGCAGCGATTGCCGCCTCCCTTCCCCGATCATCGGGGAAACTGTGAGAAGACCCGCCTGCTTATGTAAACAAATTAGGCGGATCTTCTCAGTGACAGATAGGAAGAGATCACTAGATTCAGCATAGCTGAACCTGCGATCTCTATGTCTGTCACAGAACCCCCCCCCCTCCCCCACACACGTCAGTAAGCATGAGGCATACATTTAACCCATTGATCACTCATAGGGTTAACCCTTTCCCTGCCAGTGTCATTATTACAGTAACAGTACATATTATTATCACGGATTACTGTAGTAATGTCACTGGTTCCCTCAAAAGTGTCAAAAATGTCAGTTATCGGTCTGATCTGTCCGCAATGTCGCAGTCCCGCAAAAAATTGCAGATCGCCGCCATTACTAGTAAAAAAAAAAAACAATAAAAATTACATAAATCTTTCCCGTAGTTAGTAAACGTGATAACTCTTGTGCAAACCAACCAAAATACGATTATTGCGATTTTTTTTAACCAAAAATATGTAGCAGAAAACAAATTGGCCTAAAATGTTAAAAAATTTAGATTTTTACATTTTTTTTCTTTGGGAATCTCATATGGCAGAATGTGAAAAATATTGTTTTTTTTTCAAACTTGGCGCTCTTTTTATGTTTATAGCGCAAAAATTTTACATTGCACAGGTGATCAAATACCGCCAAAAGAAAGCTCTATTTGTGGGAAAAAAAGGACGTAAATTTCGTTTGGGTACAGCGTCGCACGACCGCGCAATTATCCGTTAAAATAACGCAGTGCCAAATCGCAAAATAGGGCCTGGTCTGGAAGGGGGTAAAATCTTCTGGGGCTGAAGTGGAAATGCCTTATTGTAAAATCTCTGTACAATCTCATTCACAATTGCCAAAACTTTATAGTGTATGGGCCATATATAACAAGCTGAATAATTTGTATCCAAGAAGGCCTACACACTACATAGTTCTTGGTAGATCTGAAGGAGATTGTATTGTTGGATTGTCACCACCTTTTTAAGAAACCATGTAACGCGTCGGGTTATCAGGATGCACTTTCATACATACCATGGGTTGCTCTATGGAATACTGAACTTGACTATGAATATCAATATACTATGTATACTATCACAAATCTATTTCACAGTATGGTACCTGTCTGTGTTTACTTGCTGACATTGTATGTTCCAATAAACTTGCTTTTTATATTGTATAATTGGGCATGTCGCACCTCATTCAAAGTCCCAAGGGCAAATCTTTGCAACTTTATCAGGAGGTTAGAGAACGGACAATTGTGCAGAGTGCCTCTGGGCGTTCTGGTGAGCCTCCTTTAAGGGTTGTGGCATATGCTGATGACATTTTTGTTTTCATCTCTGGGATAGAGGAGGCGGAGGAGGTTGTCTCAGTGATGAAGCTGTATGCTGAGGCATCTGGCTCAAAGATCAATCAGGATAAGAGCCTGGACAAAGGCGTGGAGGAACGTCAGGTCCCCATAACTGCTCTCTGTCAGTCTCTGGGTGTGGGGCTTTTCTTTCTGTCCTTTCACATCCCCTAGATTTTTATAGGATAAGATTTTTGTAAAAAGGCTGCATGCATGGGTTAAATGTGTAATCGTTTCTTAGCCTAAGAGTGTGTTTTAGGTGGAGGTTAGGGCTTTGGTGCGTTATTGTTATAATAATAATAATAATAATAATAATAATAACATATGTCTTGGTTTGTATATTTAGTTCTGTTTGTTTACTGGGAAAATAAGCCAGTTTGTTTTCTATGCTGAAGTAAGCTATTTTTGTTTGTTTATTTATAATTGTGTTTATTTTGTGTATATATATATATATATATATATATATATATATATATATATATATATATATATATATATGTTTTTATTATGTTGTATGTTTGTAAGATTTTTAAGAAATAAAAATTTACAACACCCATTGAAGACACCGACAGTTTCGGAAAAGACCAAAAGATGGTGGACAATCATTGGGTGGTAGTGGTAAGAAACTAATAATTGAGCACAAATCACAGGAACAAAAATATCCCCGTGCACAAACACATATCTCTCACGGCGGGTCACAGCTCTTAACCAACACACAAGCTCAGTCACAAGGTGGTGGTAGGAGTTCAACACAACACTCCAGTTGTGGCTAGTCAGATGTTTGTAGCAAAAGATCTACAGACAATGCACATAATTCTGATAACGATGAATCAGTTGATTTTTTAGGGTTGCTCACACAAGACACCACAAACACACCCAGACATCTCACGGGCACCATGGACGCATTTGTCATAAAGCTAACCCATCCTCCACAGGATTAAATATGATCAATTTATCGACACATATTCTCACAAAAGCAGAAGAAGTATTAAGCCTAGGTTTAACATGCCCTATACAGGAATTAGACCACTTTGAAGTCATTAAGGATCTTCATCTTTTCGGTAGAAAGCTTACTTATAAATTTTTGTTTGATGAGGAAAAAGAGAAAAGATGATAAGGCACTTAGATACCAATGGAAAGACTTCAAAGTAAGAGATTTTCATGCTCTGAATGATCTTATGGATCTTTTAGACGAAAATAAAGCACACAAAAGCAATATTCCACAACCTCTAACACTGAGTGAGCCTACTCTAAACATTTCCCAAAAAGACCTCAAACTAAAAAGAAATCTAACAAATTCCCCTCACTACAGACCAACCCTAATATTGCAGCATTCATGACCCAGGTATCCAAACAAACTGAACAAATACAAATCCAGAGACACAAAGTGAGTAACCTAGCCAGACAACAGAGAGAAGCTTTACGAGCACTAAATAACAATGATAGCATCATTATATAAAAATGGTCATGGTGGACATACATTAATACAGAGAAAAGTGTCTGAATATCGTAAGTAATGAGGAATGGTACAGAGAAACCTCCCAAGATATTATTACAAAGTTCCAAAATGAATTCTTGCAGCTAATAGTGAAGGCATACCATCAGGGAGTAATAGATAAAGACGCATACAAATTAATCTTAGTCAAGACCCCTCATAGACCAACATTTTATGCATTACCAAAAACCCACAAAAACATAACAACACCTTCAGGCAGACTGATAGTGTCTGAAATAGGCTCATATACAGAACAAATGAGTCATGTGACTGACAAATATTTACATCCCCATGTAACGTCTCTACCCTCCTATATCCAGGACATCCTCAACTTTTTAAAGTGGTTTGAAGGAATACGAGTTCCCCCAACACCAAACTTGTTGCTATCAACATAGAAGCACTATACAGTGGCATCCCACACTCTAAAAGGCTTATCTGTGGTCATAGAATTTCTCAATGAGAGACCTCAGGATTTTCACGGATATAACAAATTAATTTTGGACACGTTAGAACACATCCTCACCAGGAATGTGTTCACATTTAATGGCTCCCACTACCTCCAGATTCAGGGGGTGGCGATGGGGACTTGTTGTGCCCCATCATATGCAAATCTATACCTGGTGTGGTAGGAGCACATGCTTTTCTCTGATGATCAATTTTGTAAGTTTTGGCCCACCATTCTCCTCTGGCTCCGATACATATATGATGTCATGATGCTTTTGATGGGGGCCATAGAAGAACTTTGCAAAATTTTTGGCAACTCTAGGTAGGAACGATTTCAATCTAAATTTCCCTCTATAATATGATGAAAGAGTCATTCAATTTCTAGATATTTAGATTCTGATACAGGAGGAGGGAAAGATAGTAATGTCTCTATATCGCAAACCTACAGCTGGGAATACTTTATTACACGTGAATAGCTTACATCCCAAACCCCATGTACACAGTATACCATACTCCCAATACCTCAGACTGCAACAAATCTGCTCTAGTGAGGAACATTTCAAACAGAAAGCTGACCTACTACGGGATAGGCTACTCTCCAGAGGATATTCACGTACAATTCTACGAAAAAGCATACAACAAAACATATAAACGCCAGAGAGAAGATGTTCTGTTTCAGGCCCCAAAACATCTGAAAACAGAGACAGTTCATCTTAATACCCCCTATATGAGACAGCACGCACAATTACGCAACATACTTCAGCAATATTGATACTTGTTTAACAATAATACAATTTTGAGAAAGTACATCACAGACTTCCCTGAGATTACATTCAAAAGAGCACACTCTGTCAAAGACTTTGCTCAATGCTTTCTTGAAGCACCTCTGGCACCAATTACAGCCTCAAGTCTTTTTGAGTATGATGCTACAAACTTGGCACACCTATTTTTGGGCAGCTTCTCCTATTCTTCTTTGCATGAACTCTGAAGCTCCATCAGGTTGGATGGTGATCGTCGGTGCACAGCCATTTTCAGATCTCCCCAGAGATGTTCAATCGAGTTCAAGTCTGGGCTCTGGCTGGGCCACTCAAGGACATTCACAGAGTTGTCCCGTAACCACTCCTTTGTTATCGTGCCTGTGTCCATACTGTTCTTGAGCAGGTTTTCATCAAGGATGTCTCTGTACATTGCTACATTCATCTTTCTCTCAATCCTGACTAGTCTTCCAGTTCCTGACGCTGAAAAACATCCCCACAACATGATGCTGCCACCACCATGCTTCACTGTAGGGATGGTATTAGGGGGGGATGGCTGTTTTGTTATCAGTGCTGAGGAGAGCTTGATGCTGGATGGAAGCCTGTTGCCTCTGACTTGAACCTTTTGGATTTAAAGAACAAAAGTTGAGGATATTCAGGTGTTTTTACAAAATGAGTCTAAGAGGGATCACATGCCTCATAATTTAAGTCAGGAATCTGCAATTCTTACAGCTTTATCTACACGATGACCATTATTATAGGAAAACGCTCTTGTCAAGCTGAATAGTCCTTCAGGTGGAAGACTTTAACATCATACTGCACACAATTGGTGTGCTCCAGGTGAGCGCGCACTGCACTCAAAGGTGCTGAGGTGGAAACGTGTGGCACAACAGCACTATGTTCAAGGAAGAGGCGCTTTTTGATACAAGTTTTTATTAATCGCAATGAAAAAAGCACTGCATGTTTATTCACAGACTTTCAACATACTACTATTAATTTTGTTTATTAAGCAAATGTTCTAAGGTTTGATTATTGTTTGTAAATTTAAGTTTACTCATGTTTAAAATGAACATATAGAAATGGCTCACGACCACTCATTCACATTTTCTACTGATTTCCTCAAGTTTGCTGAGTGCTTAAACACAGTGGGAGCAGCACTTCACATTCACATCACTTTTATTACTTGTATATATATATATATATAGATATAGATATATATTTTACCACGGCAGCACACCTGTTTCATATATTCATTATCTATATAAGAATACCTGTTTTTTTTCTTTTGTTGCTCAATAGGATGTTGGCATGCTTTAGAAAGCTCCTTTCCCTTTTTCACTTACCTCTTTGCCAACTGCGACCACCACCTACAGTATGCTGTCATTTTGGGGCCAAAGACAGTAGGGTATGTGAGGGCGAGGAAAGCAAAGTCTCCCGAAAGAGATGAGCACTAGCACACAGCCCGGCATGAGTGGAAAGACACTAATTGCTGTTGAAAGCCGAGTGACAGAGTCTTCAGCAACTGTACCTAAAGGGCCGGCATCAGTGAATCCACTTGTCACTGTTATTCTGGAAAAGCCATAGTGTGATACACGAGTAGGTGAGCCCAGAATGGAGAGCAGTGGTGAGGATATTGAACCTAGGTCACCCAAATTCAGTAGGGGTAGCCTGGTTGAGGAAGCAGAAGAGGAAGCAGAATCATATCAATGGAGTGCTGCTAAATCTTCTCATTCAGAGTGGTCTTGGGGGTCTCTAAAGAAAACAATGTAACCTGACCGGGTCTCAAAGTACTGCCATTCCCCTGTGTTCTGAGCAGAATCTGTGGATAGGAGCTTAAAGAAACATGTCCTCTTCTTACTGTGCAAGCGTTTCAAGTATCCCATGCCCTAACCCCTCTCTAGTTTAAAGTTCTTTAAAGTGGTAGTAAAGGTGTTTTTTTTTTTTTTTATTTATACCTACAGGTAAGTCTATAATAAGGATTACCTTTTATGAGATATTTTCTTTAGCAGCGCTGGTGATGTCAACCACGCACACGCACTGTGCTCTCAACAGACGGCGTGACATTCATAGAGAGGGTTTTACCATGGTTGTGACTCCCACAGGCATACGCGGGAGTGACATCAGACTTGTATAAAGTACTCAAAATTTCTACTTGAGTAAAAGTACAAGTACTCGATCAAAAAGTTACTTAAGTAGAAGTGGAAGTGCTCACAGAAAAAGTTACTTAAGTGGAAGTACAAAAGTATTCAACATTTTTTCTACTTAAGTTTTGCAAGTAGTTTTTTCCAAAAAATTGCTACTTAAGTAGAAAAAGTAAAAAGTACAAGTAGTTTTGAAAAAAAAATTCTACTCAAGTACTGAAAGTAGAAGTAGAAGTACTGTGTTATGTAGTTATTAAAGAAAGAAGTCAAAAGTTTGAACATAATATTTGTTTTTATTACTTCAAATGATTTATTCAAATGATTAACCTAAAGGACAATCACAATTCCTTAGGCTGTAACTTTTTATAAACAAAAACAGATAAAGTCCCTCCCTTCCCCTTTTAAAGCATCCCTCCTTCTCTTCCCTGCCTGTTTTTTTTTTCTCCACAGCTTATTGGTGCACAAAATCATATATAAACCAATGTGATATACAACAATATATTCCAATAATGAAATAAAGGAAGAGTGTATGAAATCTAAGTCAATAAAAAGTTCAAAATATTGTGAATCTTCAAATATATATATCATATTCATATGTGACAAAAGATGAATATAATTTCATATCTGCTGTTAATGGGAAAGAAAGAAGTGAACCTCCCAACCAGGGCCGGCCTTAGGTGTTCAAGACAAGCGGCCTGTGCGAGCTGATCCTGTGGCGCCCCCACCAGCGCCCTGCACATTTTTTCTTGCACTTCATTTGACTTTTCTTTTTTATGATCACTACAAACTTGGCCCCCCTTACATTAGAGACCCCCCTTACATCAGAGACCCCCCAACGGAGCCCCCCTTACAACAGAAACCCCCCAACGGAGCCCCCTTACAACAGAGAGTTCAGAAACCCCCCATAGAGGCCCCACTTACATCAGAGACCCCCCACACAGATCACCCTTACAGCAGAGACCCCCCAGCCCACACAAAGAGCCCCCTTTACATCAGAGACCCCAACACAGAGCCCCCTTACATCAGAGACCATCCCCACACAAAGCCCCTTACTTTAGAGACCCCTCACACAAAGCCCCCCTTACATCAGAGACCCCAATACAGAACCCCCTTACATCAGAGACCATCCCCACAGAGCCACCCTTACATCAGAGCCCCCCATAGAGCCCCCCACAGAGCTCCCCTTACATCAGAGCCCCTCCACACAGAGCTCCCCTTACATCAGAGCCCCCCACATCAGAGCCCTCCCACACAGAGTCCCCCTTACATCAGAGACCCTCCACACAGAGCCCCCTTACAGAGACCCCCACACATCAGGGACCCCAACACAGAGCCCCCTTACATCAGAGACCATGCCCACACAAAGCCCCCTTACTTTAGAGACCCCTCACATAAAGCCCCCCTTACATCAGAGACCCCAATACAGAGCCCCCTTACATCAGAGACCATCCCCACAGAGCCACCCTTACATCAGAGCCCCCCATAGAGCCCCCCACAGAGCTCCCCTTACATCAGAGCCCCTCCACACAGAGCTCCCCTTACATCAGAGCCCCCCACATCAGAGCCCTCCCACACAGAGTCCCCCTTACATCAGAGACCCTCCACACAGAGCCCCCTTACAGAGACCCCCACACATCAGGGACCCCAACACAGAGCCCCCTTACATCAGAGACCATGCCCACACAAAGCCCCCTTACTTTAGAGACCCCTCACATAAAGCCCCCCTTACATCAGAGACCCCAATACAGAGCCCCCTTACATCAGAGACCATCCCCACAGAGCCACCCTTACATCAGAGCCCCCCACAGAGCTCCCCTTACATCAGAGCCCCCCACATCAGAGCTCTACCACACAGAGTCCCCCTTACATCAGAGACCCCCCACACAGAGCCCCCTTACATCAGAGACCCCCACACATCAGAGACCCCCACACAGAGCCTCCTTACATCAGAGACCCCCACACAGAGCCCCCTTACACCAGAGACCCCAGGCCCCCACACAGAGCCCCCTTACATCAAAGACCCCCCACACAGCGCCCCCTTACATCAGAGACCCCCCACACAAAGCCCCCTTTACATCAGAGACCCCCCACATCAGAGACCCACCACACAGAGCCCCCTTACATCAGAGACCCCCACACATCAGAGACCCCCCACACAAAGCCCCCTTTACATCAGAGACCCCCCACACAGAGCCCCCCTTACATCAGAGACCCCCCACACAGAGCCCCCTTACATCAGAGACCCCCCACACCAAAGACCCCCCACACAAAGCCCCCTTTACATCCGAGACCCCCACACAGAGCCCCCCCTTACATTTGATGCAGGAGAGAGTTTACTTACCTTAGTATGGAGGCTTACCACGAGAAGGGGCGGGAGGAGGAGGAGAAGGGGCGGGAGGAGGGGGAGCCGACGATCTCTCCTCTGGCGTCCCTGGCCTGGAGAGGAGGGGATCTGTCAGTGGCGGGCACTCAGCCCTGCAGCTATAGAAGACACAGGCACAGCCGCACAGTGGAAGGTAAGCGGCGGTCGTGGCCTGTGTTAACTCTCTCCATGCCGCGGTCGCCGCTTACCTCCCACTGTGCTGCCTGATCATGTACGAGCTGCGATGGCCGCACGGCGCCCCTTTTGCCCATGGCGCCCTGTGCGGCCGCACAGCTCGCACACCCCAAAGGCCGGCCCTGCTCCCAACCAAGGAGAGTCACAAGCGTACATAGACATTTTTTCTGGTAAGAGGCTGATTTTGTTTTTTTCACTGAAAGTTAAGAGCACAGGTTTTGCAATTTTGTTTCACTGGATCTATTTTGGATATTATTTTGCACTTACCTTCATCTGCCGGGTAAGGGGGAAATCCACAAGGTGGTGGGAGTCTGCACCTATTTGGAATAGGTCCTGTTTGATTCCTGCACCTTTGAAAATATATTCATCTTGTTTTGTCACATATTTCAAGATTCACAATATTTTGGACTTTCATTTCATACACTGTTCCATTATTGGAATATATTGTATATTGCTTTATATACGATTTAGTGCACCATATATTTAATTTATCACATATTCATTTATTTTTGTCCTGGTTGCAGCTTTTTTACATATCAGCATCAGCAGCCAGCAGCGCACCCTTAATATTCACATTTATTTCTCCACAGCTTATTCCCTGCAGTGTGCATAAAGCAGTCATTTTTGGAAGTTACGCATTTTCTTTTCATCCTCAACTTGTTAGGGCAACTAAAAGATCTCAAAGGCCAGTAGGCCACATTCAAGTATTTCTTATGCAACAACAAAAGTGATTAGAGCAAAACATTGAGCTTAAACAAAAGCAGATCAAATATGCCCCTTTAAAGCATCCCTACCCTCTCTTCCCTGCTTGTGTTTTTTTTCTCCACAGCTTATTCCCTTCTTAAATATATTTATATGACTGCTTAATGCATACCAGTTTAAGTTAGAAATCTTTGGTTTATCCTCAAAAGTAGTTGGTTTTCAAAATTGGAACTAGTCAGTCTCGCTCTTCTAGGGCTAAAGACTAATCCTGCGATACTAAAAAGCCTCTCGCAGGCTGCTGATGCTGGAAGAGGTGTGTTTAACTTAACAGACAACTTGCACACAGCTGGAAAAGACTTGAGCAAGTCCATGTTATCTGCTGAACATGACAAGTACGCATCTAGCTGTTTGGCACTGTCTTGTGCCTTCGAACCCTGCATGCCAGAAAAGAAGTCGTCTTCATCAGATGAGCTGGACCTGTTGACCTCTGTACAGTGCAACGAGGGGTCTTCAATACTTCGTTTGATATATTCCATTCCTGAAATATAAGAGTGTGTTAGCTTAGCTAGCTGTTCATTTTATTCAATTGTATATGGTAGAAAATTAGACTATTAGTCAAAATAATGAAATCAAAGTGCTGACAACAAAGCATCTCAACTTGTCTGCATCAAGTGGTCTACTCTTCGCGCACTCCTCCTCATGAATGAGATGCATGGTTGGTTGTATGAAGTTAGGCCTAAGGGGTTTTGCAAGTAATTGCAGAGAAGTACTAAAGCAGAATACATGAAGGATCTTTGGTTATGGGGTTTCTTGCTTAAGTTTGATTTATATAGAATTATTGTGGAACTTATACAATAATAAGAGTTTCAACCCATGAAAGTAAACACAGATTTGACATGATGACATTGTCGGTAGATGATTTTAATGGAAATAATAGTGGCGACTTTATAATTCAAATAATTCCCTTAAACAAAAAGCCTTTTGCAGCATTTACAGCCTGGTGGCAGACCTTAGACAGGAAGGCTTGGCTGCCAATGCCATGATACCGCTATGCTAAAGAGGAAGTCTCCCATACTACCACATCATTTCTCACTCTAACATCATAATGCCCTGGTATGTTTGCAATATCTTCTATGCAGGACAAGCTCATGTGTGTTTGTTTTCATATAAAAAAAAAAAAATTAAAAGTAATCCCCCAATATTTGAGCTGTACTGCTGTATGGTATGTAAATTTGTGATTGCACAAAAAATACACAATAATTCACCCATACTACACTATATATCTTACCCATTTTGATTGTCTCCTCCTCCTGTGTCCAATTTGTCCTGAATTTTGGAAGCAGAATAGCAGCGGCCACCAGCTCTGGGTCTTCCATCATAGGGCCAAAGCGATTCTGAATGCCCACCTGCAAGGCATCCACAAGTGGCTTGCAATACTTCAGAGGCATCTTGATCCTGTTCAGCTTGATTTTCAGGAGCTTGACGGTTGGGAGCAGCCACCCCATCTGGACATTGGTTTCAGCTTGCAAAATGTTAGTTGCTTGGGCGACTGGAGACATGACAGCAGAATACTCAGACAAGAATGCGAGTTCAGCTGGATTAAACCTATGAAGAAGACAAGAACATATAAACAATAAGAAACAAAAAACAGCATTGCTACATGATTGGATGTGGTGATTATCATGCAATGAATTTGGTACATCGTTCAATGTTAACCATTCAATTAAATGTTGTACAAGTAGACAATATGGACCAGAATTGAGTTTGAACAGAAAGAGTACCATAAACCATTTTTAAACTTACATTGGAACCTTCAAATCTGTGCAGAAAACTCTCATTGTTGCCTCTCCCTTTTCTTTCACTATCCTGAGCAGTCTCTCCACAGCCATGAAGACAGAGTTCCACCTTGTTGCATTTGGTCGCACGAGCTGGAGGGAGCAAGCATCTTCCACAATTTCAGCTGCTGTTGAGGATCTTGAACACTTATTCCAAAGTGCATTGCACTTGGCAAATGTTGAGTAGTATAATTTCTTGTACGCCTCATTGGACACTGCTTTGCTGGCATCGGCAGTGGCTATTAGGTTAAGAATGTGGCATGCACACCGCTGGTGCTTCGGGAGCTGGAACTCAAAACCATCATCCTCATCCAAAAGTGAAGATACATCGACAAACTCGACCTCCTCCTCATCTTTGTCTGCTTCTTCCTCCTCCTCCTCCACCTCAACTAGAGCACCAGCATTTCCATCTTCACCGAAGAGTTTGAAGGCTTTAATGAAGTTGGAGCCATTGTCCGTGGTTGTTCTGACTATCTTCCCTCGAATGTCATACTCAGCATGGATATCATTAAGTGCATTTGCCAGAAGGTCGAAAGTGTGAGAGCCTCTTAATCTTTTACAGGCCAGGGCCACTGAGCACCTTTTTAAACTTTCCGGGTCCAGCCAGTGAGCTGTGACCCCAATGAAACTACGCCGCCTGGCTGACCAGCAGTCAGTGGTTGTCACGATGTGGTCAACAGTTTGCATGGCCTCAATAATCTTGATCTTCATCTGTTTGGCAGCATCATCAATCATAGATGTGAGTGTGATTCTTGTCATTATTTTGGTATTTGGTACCAGGTCTAACACAAAATCGCGGAAAGCTGCTTGCTCTACAATGTTGAAAGGCTGAAGTCCTCGGACAACATACTTCATGATTGCCTTGTCAATGGATCTCTGAGGCATTGTGCTCCAGCTACCCATTAATGTCGGCTGCTTGATGGAAGGGGAGGGAATCGGTGTCTTCTTCTTTCGCTTTGCAGATGTGAGTTCCTCGTATCTATTCAAGTGGCAGTCATGCTTGCTCTGAAAAGAGACCAAAAAATATATTGTTTTACCTTCACAGAATTATAAAGTTTTACGTGACTGAGCAACATAGCTAGGTGAGTGTATAACCCACACTATTAATAAAAAGCAAAAATAATTCAATTAAAGTCAGTTATACTTATCCACCATAATTCTATATACAAAAAACTAAGCAAGAAACCCCCATAAGCAAAGATCCTTCATGGATTCTGCTTTAGTACTTCTCTGCATTCTTGCTGCAAAACCCTGTAGGCCTAACACTTGATACAACAAGCATGGTTCATGATGAGAAACATGAGTGCGCGAAGAAGACCACTTGAGATGCATGCAGAGCAGACAATTTGAGATGCTTTGTTTGTTGTCAGTCAGCACTCAGCACTTTGATTTCATCACCAAAAGTTTATTTTGACTAATAGTCTAATTTTCTACCATATAATTGAATAAAATTAACAGCTAGCCAACTTACTTTGCACTTTTTTTCCTGTTTTCACCTCACTCCAGTCTAAACTAGGCTAAAATATTTTTTAGGGAATTTTTCTACACATTGTCATATATAATTTTATATATAATTTTATAAATAACCTGAAATTACTGCAGTACACCAAGTTAAATCCTAGTACTAATTGGGGTGTCATAATGACAAATACCCAATAAAGAAGTACCTAGGTCCTAAAATCAATTGTAGAAAGGAAAAGGGAGGAGGAGGCATGAGGACTTTCTGGGTACACTAAGGCTACATTATGTTAAAAAATCATATAAGTTTATTTGGTCACTCTCACTCACAACAATATATTAAGAAAGTTCAGAAAGAGTAAGTAAGACACAAACAAGGTGTCTAAAAACAACACATATGAAGGAATACTCTCATGATACCACAAGGACACAGTGCCTAATGTGTAGATTTCTTGCCCAACATGCTTTGCGGTATCTTGTCCACTTCGTATAGGGGTCTTATGTTAACAGAGAGTTCCTAAACATCTAAAGAGAGAGCTAGTTGCATAATGCATTCAAATAAATCTATCAAAGAAATAGATAAGTTAGAGAAAAATAATATAACAACAATATATCAAAAAGCCACTCACCAAAAGAAGGTCAGGCATCAAGCATGCATAGCACTGCTATGCTTGACGCCTTTACATTACCTCTCTGACCTTCTTTTGGTCAGTGGCTTTTTGATTTGTTCTTATATTATTTTTCTAACTTATCTATTTCTTTGATAGATAGATTTATTTATAGCAGCAATAACATGACATTTATACATACATAGCTGGTGATGACATTCCTGCGAAGGAAGGTGGCCCCACGACGACGACTTAGCCAAGAAGATGGTCCAGGCCGGGCAGGAGGGGGAGGCAACCACCAAAACTGAGCGGAAACGCCTCCTAGACGGACATGGGAGTCCTATGTTGGAGTAAGAAATGGACAAATGGCAGTCAGAAAGTAACTAAGCATATTGGAAAAGTGTTACTAAATATGCATTTAATCGATTCAAAACATATATTAAAATGTGCAGTGCTGCACAGTCTGCACTCTGCAGACATCAAACAATTGTAAAATTAAAAGGGAATAAGGGATATAAGGACCAGGACCAGGAGAGAGAGAACTTTCCTCCATATTGTAAAAATAAATAGAAAGATATGTTCATCATGATCATTATGTTTGCCTCGCATCCCTTGCTAAACAAAAGCAGGTGCAAGCAGAAAAATATATGTATATATATATTATTTTTACACACACAGTAAAAAAGTACTGTTATATAATAATATCAGCAGACAGTCCAGTCAGCAGCACTCAGTCAGACTCAGGCTCAGCAGTGAGCACACTGCAGACAAAGACTCACCAGGGCAGGGAAGGAAGGAGGGATGGTAAAGAGCCAAAGAGAGGTGCCTCAAAAAAAAACTGGTCAATTAGAAAAGGAAGACCAGCAGCAGGTCACAAACAGAAACACACACTGTGGAAGCCACGGACGGCCCGGACGGGACCACATGGTCAGACTACCATGCTGGGCTCACTGCAAAGAAAAGAGAGTCATATAAAAGTTAAATGAGCCACAAGAAAGAGAGTGCCTGACATCATGATAGGATAGCAAGAGTGTGGACCCCGTCACCCCGAATGCATTTTTTACCAAGTAGTTTAACCACCTCCTCCGTCCCGTCCTGGGCCGTCCGTGGAGCCTGCTGTGCTAATGTCTGTGTAGTCGTGGCCGAGGCTGGCTGACAGGCATCTGCCGACATTTTATAGGACTCCGAGTCCTGTCCGGCCGCTCACGCCCATCGGCGTGTGACGCGGCCGGACCCGGACCCATAATGCGCATGCGCAGATGGCTAGCGCAGCTGACTGTCTGTACGGCAGGCGGGGAGGCAGATGATGGACATCTCCACACCCCCCGCCCAGCCAATCAGCACCCGGAAATTCGGAATGGAGAGCCATTCCGGCCGGGTTATTATGGTTATGGGCGAATCTGACCAGTCACACTCACCAGCGCTGCGTAACGTAACCATATAGCAGCCATGATGGAAAGGGGAAACAAGACACAAGACAGTACTTAACTTAATAACTAGTTACTTAACATATATTTTTCTGCTTGCACCTGTTTTGTTTAACAAGGGATGATCAACTGCAAATAGAGGCAAATTAATTGAATATGAATATATATCATGAACATATCTTTCTATTTTGGAGGAAAGTTCTCTTTCTCTCCTGGTCCTGGACTGGTCCTATGATCCCTTAACATTACAAGTTTGATACACTTTAATATAGGTGTTTTAATTATTAAATCATTAAATGCAACACATTTCCAATATTATGCTTTAGTTACTGTACCGTCCATTTCAGTCCAACATACATAGGACCATCAAGCTATAATGATGACAGTATAAATAAAATAAATGATGTTATGCTATGCTTTACTTTACATTACCAGGCTGAACGGCTCTGACCTTCTTTTTGGTCAGTGGCTTTTTTGATATATTGCTCTCTTATATTATTTTTCTAACTTATCTATATTCCTTTGATAGATCTTTGCTTTGAATGCAAGCTCTCTGTTTGTTTAGGAAGGACGTAGGAGGAAAAAGTCTCTGTTAACATGATAAGACCCCTTGGCCCTTACGAAGCGGAAGCGGAGAAGATACCGCGAAACATGTTGGGCAATGCCAATGCCAATAGGCAGCAACAGGGCAAGAAATCTACACATAGGCACTCCACTGTGTGTCCCTTTGTGGTAGTCATGATGAAAGTATTCCATTCCTTCATTTATCTGTGTTGTTTTTAGACGCCTTGTTGTTTGTGTCTTTATATATGAACTTTTTTAATGTGACCAAAAAAACTTGTATGATTTTTTTAACATAATGTAAGATTAAATCTTACTGGATGGGTCAAAAACACGATTCAACGCTGCGTCATAGCCTTTATGAAATTTATGACAGCTAGTTAACGCGTTAACGTTAAGCATGTCGCTAACTCGCTAATCGCTACGCTAAAGGGCTTACAGTTACAGCTGATAGCTCAAGCTGGTGTGATTTTGATATTTGTAAAAAATTGTAACTTACCTTGATATGTTTCTTCAAATTCGACGGTGAATTTTTGAAGGCCAGTATTTCACAACCTTTCGGGCGGCAGAGTAAGCACCTCATTCTATATGACTTGTCTTTCACACCGACATATGAGAACATCGACTCTAAGTAGGGCCAGGGGTGGTCTCCTTCATGAGCTTCCTCACTCTCACAGCCAGGCAGATCACTTGAAGTTGAAGGGCCAGGGGTGGAAGGTGGTGTTTTTGGTTCGTCCATCTTTTCAGCTGAGGCAGAATGAGCATGCGCAGTCTAATCACGGAATCCGCGGATTGATTTGATTCGCTTGATGATGGATGATGATGTGCCAGGCCAGCTTCACAATCACAAACCTTAACCTACAACGCTTAAAAAGTGAAAAATGCATCAAAAACTACTAACAAAGTGGCTGTGCTAAAAATGCTAATAAAGTACCTGCAAATGCAATTATATAATAATAATATATATTCTTCTTGTATTCAAAATCAGATTAATCGTCCACAGTATCAAAAATAAAGTGACATGTCTGTGCTAAATGCAGTGCAAATTATTCCCACAATGTAAATTTAATTCATATAAAATATATTATATGACAATACCACAATAAAATAAGTTGTGATTGTGAATAAGTTAGGTGCAAGATTAAGTGTGTAAACTAAACTTTATAAGGAAAAGTCCATAACTGAATTCCAGTGTGCAATCTAAGAAGTGCTGTCACTTGCTGTCAGATGCTTCCACC
Source organism: Pelophylax lessonae (assembly GCF_965119305.1). Classification (NCBI taxonomy): domain Eukaryota; kingdom Metazoa; phylum Chordata; class Amphibia; order Anura; family Ranidae; genus Pelophylax; species Pelophylax lessonae. The sequence continues at coordinate 639,430,297 of NC_138769.1, read as the reverse complement.
TTTCTTCTGTGATCTGCTCAAGTAAAGTGGTGGACTGGATAGCCTCTCTCAGTCTCACCTTAGGAGCAGCACTGGCACTGCACTGGTTCAAAAACCTGTCTATATATATTATTTTCATTATAAGAACTTGTCAGAACATGCTTCCACCACCTGTCCTGAGTCCTGACTCCTTCACACTAGTGCTCATTTGCTTTGCTCAAGTCAAGTGCCTGTGCCACTGCCAGTGGCCACTGCAGTGCGGGCACAGCCGCACAGGCAGAGGCAGGCCGCAGGAAGCACAGGCACCAGTCCACCTCACCCACACACACAACACACTTATGGTCCAGGTGAGTCCATGGACCATGGATGATCGGATAAATAATCATCATAGCCATCACCGTCATCTTGGTTCAAAAAAGCCACCCAGCCGCCCATGACCCGGGCCGGCCCAGGCCGTGCCCGTGTGTGTGTATATTAATATAATATATATATTTTATATTGATATTTGATTCTCAAATGGCACATTGCCATGGTGGCAGATGGCAAGGATTAGGCCCTCTCAGTCTCTCCACGGTCCACCTCACTCACCTCACCTCATAGAAGAAGAAGATGAGAGAGATGCCAAAGAAAATGCTCCGAGTCCTGCTCCCGCGTCACAACTCCTCTCAGACTCAGTAAGGGCCCTAAGGGGTGGAGTCTGAGTGACACATCACGTTTAGAGGCGGAGAGACCTCAAGCGGGAAGTGGCAGCACGGCTCCTCCAGTGCGGTCTCTTAACTTGATGATCATGATGACGACAGTGATTCCGCGGGCCGCGGCGCGAGCGAAGCTGTGGGATTGATTGAATTGAGTTGTGCTGCCTGCTACACGCTACTACCTACTACTACTACTACTAAATTGTGAGTCAGTATGTATATTTATTTCATTTTTATAAAAGCGGACCGGTATTGTTGAGCTGAGCACTACACTAGATCTCCTGGCTGTCACTTTGTCACATGTTGGGAAATCACAGTGGCTCGGCTCCAGAAATGGCGGGTGTCCCCGTCATCCTGCCAGGGCCGCCAAGAAGTTCATCACCTAAAGCAATCTTATCTTTAATCTTACACACTTCAACTTGTTGCACGCACCTGACCTGACCCTAAGTCACCTAACTTATTATTTCATAACTTATTTTATTGTGATTTTATTTTCATATTTTATTTTTATATGAATTGAATTTACTGTTACTACATTGTGGGAATAATTATTTTCAATGCATTTAGGCTTTAGCACTGTTGTTTTTTTTGATACTGTGTGGACTCGAAGTGTGGGCAGGGCACACTGGGGGCAACGATGATATTATATCGATTGCACAGGCACTTTATTCGCACAGCCAAGTTGTGTTTGTTAGTAGTTTGTTTCTTGATGCACTTTAAGCGCTGCCGCTGTAGCACCTTTGTTTGTTTCATATTTTCTTTTTATTGGAAAGATTTGGTATAGCAGCTTTTATTATACACTGCCTTTATTTTCGTATGCGCTGATTTACAAATGAATGACATTATACACATTTTTTGGAGCTTTATGCAACCTGCCATCTACTGTTCTGGCAGTGGTAATTTTTTTTAAAAGTAACGAGTAACGATGCAGCACAAAAAAAAAATATCGGAGTAGAAGTATCGAAATCATCGGAAAAATGTAGTGAAGTAAAAGTAGAAGTAGGAGAAAAAAATTCTACTTTAGGAAAGTACAGATACCGCATTTCGGTACTTAAGTACAGTACTTAAGTAGTTCTACTTCGTTACTATACATCTCTGAGTGACATCATCATGGCTCAGCCAGCCAAGTGGCCGTGGCCCATGAACCCAGAAGGAAGACTGGGTAAAGCCCTGTCAGCGGTGACAATTCACTGCGGGAGAGCTTCGCTTTCAGATAAGTCTTTCATAATGTGCTAATATGCGATACATACTAGCACATTATGACATTATTTACAGGGAGAATAATTTTTAGTTATATCTCGCTAGATATCTGGAGTTATTGGAGCCAATGTGCATGGACAGTTGCTTGTGGGATCGGGCAGCCTCTCTTCTTATTGGGAAAAACCTAGCTGTTAGGCGGAAAGAGCGGATATATTGGGGCTCTCTTGATGATCTCTTGATACACAGTATATACAGTAATATATATGTATATATTGGTTGAACTGGATGGACTTGTGTCTTTTATCAACCAGACTAGCTATGTAACTAAGTATGTGAATATATATATATATATATATATATATATATATATATATATATATATATACAAACCCGATTCCAAAAAAAGTTGGGACACTGTACAAATCGTGAGTAAAAAAGGAATGGACTAATTTGCAAATCTCAAACAGATATATTTTATTCACAATATAATATAGATAACATATCAAATGTTGAAAGTGAGACATTTTGAAATGCCATGCCAAATATTGGCTCATTTTGGATTTCATGAGAGCTACACATTCCAAAAAAGTTGGGACAGATAGCAATAAGAGGCCGGGAAAGTTAAATGTACATATAAGGAACAGCTGGAGGACCAATTTGCAACTTATTCGGTCAATTGGCAACATGATTGGGTATAAAAAGAGCCTCTCAGAGTGGCAGTGTCTCTTTCAGAAGTCAACATGGGCAGAGGATCACCAATTCCCCCAATGCAGCGAAAAATAGTGGAGCAAAATCAGAAAGGAGTTTCTCAGAGAAAAATTGCAAAGAGTTTGAAGTTATCACCATCTACAGTGAATAATATCATCCAAAGATTCAGAGAATCTGGAACAATCTCTGTGCGTAAGGGTCAAGGCCGGAAACCATACTGGTTGGCCGTGATCTTCGGGCCCTTAGACGGCACTGCATCACATACAGGAATGCTACTGTAATGGAAATCACAACATGGGCTAAGGAATACTTCCAGAAAACATTGTCGGTGAACACAATCCACCGTGCCATTCGCCGTTGCCGGCTAAAACTCTATAGGCCAAAAAAGAAGCCATATCTAAATATGATCCAGAAGCGCAGGCCAAGGCTCATTTAAAATGGACTGTGGCAAAGTGGAAAACTGTTCTGTGGTCAGACGAATCAAAATTTGAAGTTCTTTTTGGAAAACTGGGATGCCATGTCATCCGGACTGAGAGGACAAGGACAACCCAAGTTTTTATCAGCGCTCAGTTCAGAAGTCTCTCTGATGGTATGGGGTTGCCTGAGTATGTGTGGCATGGGCAGCTTACACATCTGGAAAGGCACCATCAATCCTAAAAGGTATATCCAAGTTCTAGAACAACATATGCTCCCATCCAGACCTCGTCTCTTTCAGGGAAGACCTTGCATTTTCCAACATGACAATAGCAGACCACATACTGCATCAATTACAACATCATGGCTGCGTAGAAGAAGGATCTGGGTACTGAAATTGCCAGCCTGCAGTCCAGATCTTTCACCCATAGAAAACATTTGGTACATCATAAAGAGGAAGATGCGACAAAGAAGACCTAAGACAGTTGAGCAACTAGAAGCCTGTATTAGACAAGAATGGGACAACATTCCTATTCCTAAACTTGAGCAACTTGTCTCCTCAGTCCCCAGACGTTTGCAGACTGTTATAAAAAGAAGAGGGGATGCCACACAGTGGTAAACATGGCGATGTCCTAACTTTTTTGAGATGTGTTGATGCCATGAAATTTAAAATCAACTTATTTTTCCCTTAAAATTAGACATTTTCCCAGTTTAAACATTTGATATGTCATCTATGTTGTATCCTGAATAGGGTTGAGCGGACACCTAGATGTCCGTGTTCGACGGGTTCGGCCGAACTTTAAAAAAAAGTCCGGGTCCGTGTCCCGGACTTTTACCGAACTTTTCCCGGACACCGAACCCCATTGAAGTCAATGGGGACCCGAACTTTAAGGCACTAAAATGGCTCTAAAACACCAATGGAAAGGGCTAGAGTGCTGCAAATGGCAGCAAAACGTAGTTAAGAGCATGGCAAGTGCTCTGCAAACAAATGTGGATAGGGAAATAACTTAAAACAACAAAAAAAAAACAGAAAAATAAAACAATGTTCTTCATCTCTGAAGGACGAGGCCCATAAGGAGTAGGAGGGAGGTTGAGGTGGTGGTGGATGTGGCGGTGTCATAGGCGTGCGCACAGGGTGTGCCTGGTGTACCTGGGCACACCCTAATCACCTAGGGCACATAGCATTATCGCTCTGTTTGCCAGTGAGGAGATGGGAAAGATCTCCCTCGCACCTGCTCTGCTCTATTTCTCTTTGCCAGCAGGGAGAGTAATGTATCGGGGCCATGTACATGTAGGCAAACACATGCATGTGTATTTCAACTTTGGGGTGCACACCCTAATGCAATAGGCTGCGCACACCTATGGGCGGTGTAGGTGGAAGCGGCGGTGGAGGAGGACCAGGGCCGGATTAAGAGCATCATGGTCTTGGTGCTGAGGATTTTGAAGGGCCTTAAGGGTCGTGCCTTGGCATGCACCCAGAGGAGGAAGGGTGCAGCCATGCATGCCTAATTCAACATGGGATGCTGTCTCTGAAGCCCATAAACACATCCATGCATCGGCAACTGTCCCTCCTTGTCAGGCCTTCGCGCTGTGTGGGGAGGTTCTGAGGGTGCTGCCTGGGGAAGCGAGCATAGAAGCCAGACTTCTGTATTTACAAGTGACAGAAGAGCGGTCACAGTGAATATGGCCAACCCGGGGCCTATATAAAAGGTAGGGGCCTGGAGCTGCAGCTCCAATAGCCCCTACGTTAATCTGGCCCTGAGGAGGAGGACGAGGTAGCCAACACTGCTTCTTTTCACAAATTTTAAATGAGGGTACACCCCAAAAGAGTGAGAAAGAGCAAAAATGGAACAATGGCTGGGTAAGGTCGGTATCCATTGCTATTCTGCACAAGGTACGGAAAAGTCCCGTGGGATCCATGCCTGGTTCATTTTAATGAACGTGAGCTTGTCCACATTGTCTCTGGACAGGCGGCTGCGCTTGTCTGTTATAACACCCCCAGCCGTGCTAAATACCCGTTCAGATAATACACTGGCTGCAGGGCACTCCAGCACCTCCAAGGCGTAAAGGGCAAGCTCAGGCCATGTGCCCAATTTGGAGACCCAGAAGTTGAAGGGGGCAGACCCCTCATTCACTACATGTAGGCGTGTGCACACATACTGCTCCACCATGTTGGTAAAATGCTGCCTCCTGCTAAGACGTTCCATCTGAGCTGCTGGTGCTGCTGTTTGTTGTGGCGTGCTGACAAAGCTTTTCCACATTTCGGCCATGCTAACCCTGCCTTCTGAGGTGCTGGCGGTGCCCTGGTTGAGTTGGCGACCTCCTCCTCCTCCTCCTCTGCCTTGTGCTTCCACTGTGGCCCCGCTGTCAGATGGGAATGCCAGCAGCATTGCGTCTACCAGCGTGCGCTTGTACTCGCGCATCTTGCGATCGCGCTCCAGTGAGTGAATTAATGACGGTACGTTGTCCTTGTAACGGGGATCCAGCAGCGTGGCCACCCAGTAATCAGCACAAGTTAGAATGTGGGCAACTCGGCGGTCGTTGTGGAGACACTGCAGCATGTAATCGCTCATGTGTGCCAGGCTGCCCAGAGGCGACGAAAGGCTGTCCTCTGTGGGAGGTGTATCGTCCGTGTCCTCTGTATCCCCCCAGCCACGCACCAGTGATGGCCATGAGCTGGCCTGGGTGCCACCCTGCTGTGAACATGGTTCCATCTCCTCCTCCAGCTCCTCCTCCTCCTCATCCTCCTCATCCTCCAGAACTGTGCCCCTGCTGGACAATTGTGTCCCTGGCGTTTGTGTGTGCAGGAACCCACCCTCGGAGCCCCTTGCGAATGACTGCCCTGAAAGCCTTTGAAATGTTACCTCTTCATCCTCCTCCTCCTCCTCCTCATCCTGTGCCACATCCTCTTCCATCATCGCCCGAATTGTTTTTTCAAGGAGGCATAGAAGTGGGATAGTTAAGCTGAGAACGGCGTCATTGCCACTGGCCATGTTGGTGGAGTACTCAAAACAGCGCAACAAGGCACACAGGTCTCGCATGGAGGCCCAGTTATTGGTGGTGAAGTGGTGCTGTTCCGCAGAGCGACTCACGCGTGCGTGCTGCAGCTGAAACTCCACTATGGCCTGCTGCTGCTCGCACAGTCTTTCCAGCATGTGCAAGGTAGAGTTCCACCTTGTGGGCACGTCACATATGAGGCGGTGAGTGGGAAGGCCGAAGTTACGCTGCAGCGCTGCCAGGCGAGCAGCAGCAGGGTGAGAACGCCGAAAGTGCGCACAAATGGCCCGCACTTTCTGCAGCAGCTCTGACATATCGGGGTAGTTTTTAAGGAACCTCTGCACCACCAAATTCAGCACATGCGCCAGGCAAGGGATGTGCGTCAAACCGGCTAGGCCCAGAGCTGCTATGAGATTTCTCCCGTTATCGCACACCACCAGGCCGGGCTTGAGGCTCGCTGGCAGCAACCACTCATTTGTTTGCTGTTCCATGCTCCTCCACAACTCCTGCGCGGTGTGTGGTTTGTCCCCCAAACAGGCAAGTTGTAAAACTGCCTGCTGTCGTTTACCCCTGGCCGTGCTGAAGTTGGTGGTGAAGGTGTTACGCTGTCCGGATGAGGAGGCGGTAGAGGATGAGGAAGCGGAGTAGGAGGAGTTAGGAACAGGAGGCAAACTGAAGCGCCCTGCAATCCTCGGTGCGCCAAATTGCTATCCGCCTCAGGCCCATCCGCCACTGCATTTACCCAGTGTGCCGTTAGGGAGATATAACGCCCCTGACCGTGCTTACTGGTCCACGTATCGGTAGTTAGGTGGACCTTGGCACAGATGGGATGAACCCCAAAAACTTGGAAAGGTGGATCTCACACGTACCGACACAGACTATTCCGCAATTTAATTGAGCCCCAAAGGTTTTTATTGAATAGCGGAATAGGAAATATGATAAAAAAAAAAGTGTATGTTTTTCACACGTACAGAAGCACACTAGGCCCCAATTACTATTGTTTGTACACCTAAAAGGATGGATGAGGAGGAGGAGGAGGAGGAGGAGTATAGAACAGGCAGCACCCTCAAAGCTTCAGAAGTATGAGATGAACCCCAAAAACTTGGAAAGGTGGATCTCACACGTACCGACACAGACTATTCCGCAATTTAATTGAGCCCCAAAGGTTTTTATTGAATAGCGGAATAGGAAATATGATCAAAAAAAAGTGTATGTTTTTCACACGTACAGAAGCACACTAGGCCCCAATTACTATTGTTTGTACACCTAAAAGGATGGAGGAGGAGGAGGAGGAGTATGGAACAGGCAGCACCCTCAAATCTTCAGAAGTATGAGATTAACCCCAAAAACTTGGAAAGGTGGATCTCACACGTACCGACACAGACTATTCCACAATTTAATTGAGCCCCAAAGGTTTTTATTGAATAGCGGAATAGGAAATATGATCAAAAAAAAGTGTATGTTTTTCACACGTACAGAAGCACACTAGGCCCCAATTACTATTGTTTGTACACCTAAAAGGATGGATGAGGAGGAGGAGGAGGAGTATAGAACAGGCAGCATCCTCAAAGCTTCAGAAGTATGAGATTGTGTTCACTGTACCCCACAAAGATTGTGTTCACTGTACCCCACAAAGATTGTCTTCACTGCACCCCACAAAGATTGTGTTCACTGTACCCCACAAAGGTTTTGTTCACTGCACCCCACAAAGATTGTGTTCACTGTACCCCACAAAGGTTGTGTTCACTGCACCCCACAAAGGTTTTGTTCACTGCACCCCACAAAGATTGTGTTCACTGCACCCCACAAAGATTGTGTTCACTGTACCCCACAAAGGTTTTGTTCACTGCACCCCACAAGGATTGTCTTCACTGCACCCCACAAGGATTGTCTTCACTGCACCCCACAAAGATTGTGTTCACTGTACCCCACAAAGATTTTGTTCACTGCACCCCACAAAGATTGTGTTCACTGTACCCCACAAAGATTTTGTTCACTGCACTCCAAAAGGATTGTCTTCACTGCACCCCACAAAGATTGTGTTCACTGTACCCCACAAAGGTTTTGTTCACTGCACCCCACAAAGATTGTGTTCACTGTACCCCACAAAGGTTTTGTTCACTGCACCCCACAAAGATTGTGTTCACTGTACCCCACAAAGGTTTTGTTCACTGCACCCCACAAAGATTGTGTTCACTGTACCCCACAAAGATTGTGTTCACTGTACCCCACAAAGGTTTTGTTCACTGCACCCCACAAAGATTGTGTTCACTGTACCCCACAAAGGTTGTGTTCACTGCACCCCACAAAGGTTTTGTTCACTGCACCCCACAAAGATTGTGTTCACTGCACCCCACAAAGATTGTGTTCACTGTACCCCACAAAGGTTTTGTTCACTGCACCCCACAAAGATTGTGTTCACTGTACCCCACAAAGATTGTGTTCACTGTACCCCACAAAGGTTTTGTTCACTGCACCCCACAAAGATTGTGTTCACTGCACCCCACAAAGGTTTTGTTCACTGCACCCCACAAAGATTGTGTTCACTGTACCCCACAAAGATTGTGTTCACTGTACCCCACAAAGGTTTTGTTCACTGCACCCCACAAAGATTGTGTTCACTGTACCCCACAAAGGTTGTGTTCACTGCACCCCACAAAGGTTTTGTTCACTGCACCCCACAAAGATTGTGTTCACTGCACCCCACAAAGATTGTGTTCACTGTACCCCACAAAGGTTTTGTTCACTGCACCCCACAAAGATTGTGTTCACTGTACCCCACAAAGATTGTGTTCACTGTACCCCACAAAGGTTTTGTTCACTGCACCCCACAAAGATTGTGTTCACTGTACCCCACAAAGGTTGTGTTCACTGCACCCCACAAAGGTTTTGTTCACTGCACCCCACAAAGATTGTGTTCACTGCACCCCACAAAGATTGTGTTCACTGTACCCCACAAAGGTTTTGTTCACTGCACCCCACAAGGATTGTCTTCACTGCACCCCACAAGGATTGTCTTCACTGCACCCCACAAAGATTGTGTTCACTGTACCCCACAAAGATTTTGTTCACTGCACCCCACAAAGATTGTGTTCACTGTACCCCACAAAGATTTTGTTCACTGCACTCCAAAAGGATTGTCTTCACTGCACCCCACAAAGATTGTGTTCACTGTACCCCACAAAGGTTTTGTTCACTGCACCCCACAAAGATTGTGTTCACTGTACCCCACAAAGGTTTTGTTCACTGCACCCCACAAAGATTGTGTTCACTGTACCCCACAAAGGTTTTGTTCACTGCACCCCACAAAGATTGTGTTCACTGTACCCCACAAAGATTGTGTTCACTGTACCCCACAAAGGTTTTGTTCACTGCATCCCACAAAGATTGTGTTCACTGTACCCCACAAAGGTTGTGTTCACTGCACCCCACAAAGGTTTTGTTCACTGCACCCCACAAAGGTTTTGTTCACTGCACCCCACAAAGATTGTGTTCACTGTACCCCACAAAGATTGTGTTCACTGTACCCCACAAAGGTTTTGTTCACTGCACCCCACAAAGATTGTGTTCACTGTACCCCAAAAAGGTTGTGTTCACTGCACCCCACAAAGGTTTTGTTCACTGCACCCCACAAAGATTGTGTTCACTGCACCCCACAAAGATTGAGGTTCACTGCACCCCACAAAGGTTTTGTTCACTGCACCCCACAAAGATTGTGTTCACTGTACCCCACAAAGGTTTTGTTCACTGCACCCCACAAAGATTGTGTTCACTGTACCCCCCAAAGATTTTGTTCACTGCACCCCACAAGGATTGTCTTCACTGCACCCCACAAGGATTGTCTTCACTGCACCCCACAAAGATTGTCTTCACTGCACCCCACAAAGATTGTGTTCACTGCACCCCACAAAGGTTTTGTTCACTGCACCCCACAAAGATTGTGTTCACTGTACCCCCCCAAAGATTTTGTTCACTGCACCCCACAAGGATTGTCTTCTCTGCGCCCCACAAAGATTGTGTTCACTGTACCCCCCAAAGATTTTGTTCACTGCACCCCACAAGGATTGTCTTCACTGCACCCCACAAGGATTGTCTTCACTGCACCCCACAAAGATTGTGTTCACTGTACCCCCACAAAGGTTTTGTTCACTGCACCCCACAAAGATTTTGTTCACTGCACTTCAAAAGGATTGTGTTCACTGCACCCCAAAAAGATTGTGTTCACTGCAGCCCACACACAGAAAAATGGATGTGGATCACTGACACCTGCCTATCTCCTATCCCACACCACACAGCAATATCGATTGTAGTTTGTAGAACACAGTTTCCCTAAAATTCCGCAGACTCTGTCCCTAACAGGATTGAGAAGAGATCGTAGATCAGGAGAACTAAGTGCAGACCCCACCCTACACAGCAATATCGATTGTAGTTTGTAGAACACTCTGACCCTAAAATTCAGCAGCAGCCTCTCCCTAACAGGATTGAGAAGAGATCGTAGATCAGGATTGAGTGCAGACCCCACCCCCCACACAGCAATATCGATTGTAGTTTGCAGAAGACACTGACCCTATAATTCAGCAGACTCTATCCCTAAAATGCCTACAACTCGCCCTGCCTAAACACTCCGACCTGTCCCTCAATTCTATCCGGACACAAATGGTTTTTTCCTGCCTATCTTTCCCTAATCAGCAGCCAGCACGTTGATGTGTGATCTGTCCCTGATCTAAGCAGCATAATGACGCCGCTGCGGCTGCCTCGAACTTATAAAGACTTGGTCACATGCTTCAGACGGCACAGCTAATGAGACATTTGCAGGCATGGCTGGGATGGCTTAAGGCACACCAGTTAAACGATTGTTGATTGGCTGTTGAAAGCCCGCCATGAAAAGAGCGCCAAAGCATGCAAAACCCGGAAATAAAACGACCGAACACGGATTTTTACCCGAATATACAGTAAAGTGTCCGTGTTCGTGTTCGGGTAACAAAAATCCAATTATTCGGTACGAACACGAATAATACAGTCCGTGTTCGCTCAACACTAATCCTGAATAAAATATTGAAATTTTAAACTTCCACATTATTGCATTCTGTTTTTATTCACAATTTGTAAAGTGTATGTATATATATATATATATATATATATATAAAATTAGGGATACTGAGTTGAAAAATGGCCCTGTACTGCTTTGTAGAGGTTGTTTTTCTCCATTGATGGTTTGCTTTAAGGATCAGATAACAGTAAATCTGGCCCACAACAAAAATGTACAAACGAATATATAGAGTGTTGCCCTGCCTCACTGAATATAAATTGAATGGGTTGTTTAGAAAGTTCCTCACATTACACAGCTTTAGTAAATTATGCTGATCCAACTTTCCAAAGTGAGGCCAACTTTTAATTTAGGACTTTAGATCAGGTTAAAACAACAGTTTTTGCTAAAATAAATAAAAATGTTTGAAATAAGACATCTTGTAAAAGTACCAACTAAAGTGATTCCATTCTTCTATTTCTTACAGCCCTACACCCACCACTGGACTCTTCAGCATCCAATATGCTTGCATCTCCTTGCTGCTTGCTCTGGTTTACCCCACTACTTGTTATCTCACCAGTGTGTCCCTTCAGATGTGAAAAGACAGAAAGATTTATAAAAGGACAATTAATGTGTGTCTCCTATACCCGCTGACTTTGGGGGGGGGGGGGGGGGGGGGGCTGGAGAGTGCACAGTCATACATCTCTAAAAATACCTGTAATATCACTGCTGGCTCATTGATCTTAAAAGGAAAGCAATTGTGGATTTGGGGTTTATTCTACTATAGTTGTTTACTTCAAAGTGTATATTTGTTTAAACTATTTTTTTGTATCTTGTGTAAAATATCAGTATTACAAATTTGCCTGACTAAAAAGAAAGAAAAATATTTTTGGAGTACCGACAATGATAAAGAAAATATACAATATATATATTCTCAGACTCTACTCCGAGATTGAACAGAACACCCACAAGGTTTGCAATCATTTAGTAGACACTCTCAAAGAGTGGGCAACGCAGAAGTGAAAGAAGGTACACATTAGAGTCTGGACAGGGGGCATTATATAGATCCACACTAGGTTATCCTGGACATGTCTGGGCATTATTATTAGTCATTGGGGTTGCACAGTTGTTTGTCTCTCTCCCCGCCATGACTTTTTGCAGTCTGAAAAGAGAAAAGGACTGCTATTAGCCACTGGTGGAACCAGACTTGAGCCCTGCTCACCAGGCTGGGGAAAAGGAGAAGACCCTGGGGCTTGTGAAAAATGTCTGGAGGGGAGCCAGAGATGGGAGGCACAAGACTTGCTATGCCAGTTGACTGAACTGTTCAGAGATCCCAAAGGACTGTAGGCCAGAGCAGGAGATAGAGACTTACAGGTTTCCAGGCTCAGAGGGTGCTGTGTGCAGAGCTTCAGTACTGGATGGGTGTGCAGGGAGAACCCAGATTGGTTTTTATTGCTGGTCACAAAGGCCTGGCCATCTGTCCTGAGAAGGGTTCCATAAGAAATCTATAAGGACCTGCATACTTTAAAGAGGGAGAAGTTCAGAAACTAGCTGATGCAGGCTTGATAGAGAAGCCCATGTGTGGTTTGACCTCTCTCCTAACCTCCACCTACCTGTATTTATTATTGGAGAGTCGGCCTGGGACTTATGGGATATTTCCTTTGAATTACAACTACTCTTCATAAGGAGAGGGAGAGCACTCCAATTGAAGTTTGTGGGCCCCAAAACTGGCAGACTGTGCATTAGATCCCCACTGAGATACTCTGGGGGGTATTGATATGCAGATGGTTCATATAGTTGACCCTTATATCCAGTTATAGCAGTATTTGGTTTTGAAATGGTTAACTTTGCCTTGGTGGTGCAATACTGCCTTAACCATTTTTTCTTTTTTTGCAGGGTCTCTGAGTCATTCAGCCTCCCTGAGTCACTAATCCCTGACCCAATTTCAACCCAGGCCTGGCCCTCATCCAAGCCAATTTGCCTGCTCTAACAAATGACCTATTTAGGTTACACACATTAATAACAAATTGTTATGTTGTAATTTAGCATCATATTCTCACCTCTTTTACTCCAGAGGAATCCTTGACATTTTTTTTTTCAGGTCTTGAGAGACCCCTGCTCAAAATAATTTTACTTACAGTTTACAGTAAATCAGCGTGATCACTAATTTGTAGAACATTTAACCACTTGTCAACCAGCTGCTGTAATTTTACTGCGGCAGGTCGGCCCTGTTAGGCGAAACGACGTACCTGCATGTCGCTTAGTGTAACAGATAGTGGGGGTGCACATATGCGCCAATTGGCTAGAGGGGGAGCCAGTCAGCGGGTCCAGAGGATGCGATTTCCGCTGGGCACCTGCGATCGCTCCCCATGGAGACAGAACGGCGGTCTGCCAATGTAAATAAGGCAGACCGCTGTTCTGTCAGTGATGAACACAGGGATCCTGTGTTCCTCCTATTTAGGAACACAGGTCTCTGTGTTCTTCCAGTGAATACAACCCCCACACAGTTGGAAAGCATTCCCTGGGGACACAACCCTTTGATCGACCCTGGTGTTAACCCTTTCCCTGCCAATGTCATTAGTACAGTAATAGTTCACATTTATAGCACTGATTACTGTAGTAATGTCACTGGTCCCCTCAAAAGTGTCAGTTAGGTGTCAGTTCTGTCAGCAGCAATGTCCCAGCCTCGCTAAAAATCGCTGATCACTGCCATTACTAGTAAAAAAAATAAATAAAAATGACATAAACCTATTCCCTAGTTTGTAGATGCGATAACTTTTGCGCAAACCAATCAATATACACTTATTGGGATTTTTTTTTACCAAAAATATGTGGCAGAATACATATTGTCCGAAATTGATGAAAAAAATAGATTTTTTAAATTTTTTTTTGCGGGACAGCAACATTGCGGCGGACAGATCGGACCCCTAACTGACATTTTTGACACTTTTGGGGGTACCAGTGACATTACTACAGTAATCAGTTCTAAAAATATGCACTGTTACTGTAAAAATGACACTGGCAGGGAAGGGGTTAACAGTATGTGTGATCAAGGGGTTAAATGTGTCCCTAGGGGCGTGATTCTAACTGTCAGGGGGCGTGGCTTGTGAAGTAATCACAGAGACATGCGATCCTATATAGCAGGATCACATAGCCTCTGTGATCACTTCAGGGAGAATGACAGACGGATGTGTTTACATCAGCCGTCTGTCCTCTCTCAGCTGCGGGAGATCGCGAGTGGCTGGCGGCCATTGGAGCCGCCGGTCACACGCACTGGCTCCCCAGCTAACGAGCGGGGCAGGAGCTGGCGGCGCGCGCTTGTCCCCTAGAGTCTCCTGAGCGAGCAACGTAGTATTACGTCGCTTTGCCCAGGAGCGGCTGCCTGCCGCAGTAAAACTGCGGTGGGCGGTCGTTATGTGGTTAAGTGGTTAAGTATAGAATAAATATTAGCATATATGACACAGGTAATTTTTTACACTATCATGCACTACACAACAATATTTGTAGTAAATAATCATGAAATGAAATGAATAAAGGCTCCTTCACTACACTCTGTTTAACCACTTCAGCCTTGGAAGATTTAACCCCCTTAATGACCAGGCCATTTTTTGCGATATGGCACTGTGTAACTTTAACTGACAATTGCGCAGTTGTGCAATGCTGTACCCAAATACAATTGTCCTTTTTTCCCACAAATAGAGCTTTCTTTTGGTGGTATTTGATCCCCTCTGCAGTTTTTTTTTTTTGCGCTATGAACAAAAAAAGAGCGAGAATTAGAAAAAAAAAAAAAATATATATATATATATATATTTTTTTTTACTTTCTGCTATAAAACATATCCAAATTAAAAAATATAAAAAATCTAATTTCTTTATAAATTTAGGCCAATATGTATTTTGCTACATATTTTTGGTAAAAAAAAATCCCAATAAGCGTATATTGATTGGTTTGCACAAAAGTTATAGCACCTACAATCTATGGGATATTTTAATTGAACTTAAAATATTTTTTTTTTACTAGTAATGGCGGTGATTAGCGACTTATTGTGAGACTGCGACATTGTGGTGGACAAATCGGACACCTGACACTTTTGACACTTTCTTGGGGAACAGTGACATTACAGTGATCAGTGCTAAAAAATATGCACTGTTACTGTACTAACAAAGGTGTTAACATCAGGGGTGGTCAAAGGATTAATTGTGTTCCCTGGGATTGCTCTCTAAAGGCAAATACACACGATAAGAAAATCAGAAGTAAAATTTCTTCTGAAGAAGGATCTGACGATTTCCGGATCGTTAGCATGGTGCTTTCGACAGCAGATTCCGAATTTTTGGACAACAAAAACTGAAAGTGCAGGCCGGAAATTTTTATTGTACGTGAACACAACGTCCTATTTTCATTTAATTAGTACAGTTTTTGTCCGAAAAAAATCGTAAGACCAATACTACGCATGCTTGGAAATGAAATAATGCATAAAAAACAATTCATCACATGACATCACTTCTGAAGTTGAATTCTGTCGTACGAGAAGTATCCTCTTCACTTTCCATATGAGACTAACATGCAACAAGAAACTCGCATGCCCGGCACAGGCGAGCCAGTAGATACTTTGAAGGGCGGAGGGAGGGGATGTTCCCTCCCACTGCCTGTAAGAACAATAAAGCGGCTGAACTGCTGCTATGATTGTTCTTATGCTGAAGGGAATTTCCGGCTGCAAAAGATGATATCTGAATGATGCCTGCACTGAAAGTCCAGGATGTCATATGATGCCCTTGGGCTGGAAGTCGTTAAAGTGGCAGTCAACACTCCCATTAGGATCTGTGTTCAACATTTACAAACTGGAGCTGAATGGCACTTTTAACCACTTCCCGCCCGCCCTATTACAGATTGTGGTTGTGTTATCCTGACCGGACGTCATATGACGGCGGCAGGATAACACAGCTCTGGGCGCCCCCCAGAGCGGTGATCGGTGATGCGAGGTGTCAGTCTGACACCCTGCATCTCCGATCTCGGTAAAAAGCCTCTGACGGAGGCTCTTTACCATGTGATCAGCCGTGTCCAATCACGGCTGGTCACATAGTAAATAGGAACAGCCGTTGATCGGCTTTCCTTAGTTCGTGCCTGACAGGCACGAGTAAAGGAGCGCCGATCGGTGGCTCCCCTGACAGGGGGGGGGGGGGGGTCGGCACTGGTAATCAGATCATTGATTACCAGTGCAGACCCTTGGGAGGGGGATGCCACTAGATCCACCAGGGATGCCCACTATGACCCCAGGGATGCCCACTATGACCCCAGGGATGCCCACTATGACCCCAGGGATGCCCACTATGGCCACCAGGGATGGCAATCAGGGCTCAGGGAGCCCCCCATTGCCCTCCCAATCAGTGATGCCCACCAGTGTCCTCCCTATCAGTACTGCCCACAAGTGCCCATCATTGCCATCCTTTAGTGTCGCCCACCAGTGCCCATTATTGCCCACCAGTGCCGCCTATCAGTGCCCATTAGTGCCCATCAGTGCCACCCATCAGTGCCGCCCATCAGTGCCCATCAGTGCCCACCAGTGCCGCCTATCAGTGCCCATTAGTGCCCGTCAGTGCCACCTCTCAGTGCCCGTCAGTGCCACCTATCAGTGTCCATCAATGCCGCCTATCAGTGCCCAGCAGTGCCGCCTATCAGTGCCCACCAATGCTGCATATCTGTGCTACCTATCAGTGCCTATCAGTGCCGCCTATCAGTGCCACCCCATCAGTGCCATCCCATCAGTGCCACCCCATCAGTGCCTCCTCATCAGTGCCTGTCAGTGCAGTCTCATCAGTGCTCATCAGTGCAGGAAAAAACTTATTTATTTACAAAATTGTATAACATAAACAAAAAAAAAAAAACTTTTTTTTTTTTTTCAAACTTTTCGGTCTTTTTTTATTTGTTTAGCAAAAAGTAAAAATCGGTGATCAAATACCACCAAAAGAAAGCTCTATTTGTGGGGGGAAAATGACATAAATTTGGTGTAGGTACAGTGTTGCATGACCGCGCAATTGTCAAAATGGGACAGCGCTAAAAGGGGAAAATTGGCCTGGGCAGGAAGGGAGGGAAGTGCCCTGTATTAAAGTGGTTAAAGCTTCAACGAAGCTTGCTGAAAGCTCTGCAAATGCATTCTAAAGCTTGCTGTTCACACTGCTCTTCTGCAAGCTGAAGCATGTGTGAAACAGGCAGTTCAGCATTTGTAAAGCCTCATAAGTGCGCTTCAATGTCTACCATACATAATATAATGGGCACCCCACAGTGCTGTTCACACAGGAATTGTAGTGTTGTGTTGTGTTAAAGCGGATTTCCGGCCTCATTTTCTTTTTTTATGATTCCTGTAGGGAAAAGCATATTAAAAAACAATTGGACATTCTTTTTTTTTTTTTTTTATGTCACTTACCTTATTTTAGGGGCATCTCTGTCTGACTTCCTCCCAGGATGCAATGGGAATGGCCAGCCACTACTCTGATTGCCGATCACAATCTACAGCACATGCGCGAGATTGCGATCGGAATTCTGGGTAGCTGAAACCAGGAAGGAGGACACAGCGGGGGACACAGCGGCTTCAGATGCCCACACTTAAGATGGCCGCACTCTTCAATCAATTGTAAAGGTAATATTTTATCTATATTCATTTACTGTACTCTAATGTAATGTGGGAATAATATTAGTGTTATTGGGGATAGCTTAGGATTAGAGGGTAGGCATAATGTCATTTTCATGAGGCATTGACACTTGTCAGCTGCCTCCAGTGATTTCAATGGTAATGTTACTGCACCGTAACAGCACCTATAGCATTTACGTTGTATTAGTGAAGCATTTATAATGTGTTAGCTGGGCACTGGGGGAAAGGCAATGGAGGTTCCTGTATCCCAGAATTCACTGGGAAATAATAGAGAATTAGGACAGCGCCAGTGGCGGCTGGTGCTCAAAATTTTTGTTGGGGGGGGGGGCGCAAACAGAAAAATGTAATAGGCATTGCTTTGCGGCAAAAAACGCTGTAAAAAATTGCGTGACTTTGAGGTCGCAAAAGTGTCAAAGGGGCCTTCAGTAATTAAGGTATAGTGTGCCCCCTTTCAATGCAGAGAGACCAGGGTGCCCCCTTTCAATGCAGAGAGACCAGCGTGCCCCCTAATAATGCACAGTGACCAGCTTGCCCCCTTTCAATGCACAGTGACCAGCGTGCCCCTTTCAATGCAGTGACCAGTGTACATGCCCCCTTCAATGCAGTGACCAGCAAACATGCCCCCTTTAATGCAGTGACCAGCGTACATGCCCCCTTCAATGCAGAGATCAGCGTACATGCCCCCAATGCAGAGACCAGCATACATGCCCCCTTCAATGCAGTGACCAGCATACCATTCCCCCAATGCAGAGATCAGCGTACATGCCCCTAATGCAGTGACCAGCATACATGCCCCCAATGCAGTGACCAGTGTACATGCCCCCAATGCAGTGACCAGCATACATGCCCCCAATGCAGAGATCATCTTGCGTGCCCCAATGTAGTGACCAGCGTACATGCCCCCAATGTAGTGACAAGCATACATGCCCCCAATGCAGAGATTAGCGTGCGTGCCCCCAATGCAGTGACCAGCGTACATGCCCCCAATGCAGTGACCAGCATACATGCCCCCAATGCAGAAACCTGCATACATGCCCCCAATGCAGTGACCAGCATACATGCCCCCAATGCAGAGATCAGCGTGCGTGCCCCCAATGCTGTGACCAGCATACATGCCCCCAATCCGCGTATCGGACACGCTTCCTGATTGGCCAGGAGGAGGATCGGTGTGACAATAGCGAATTTTCATACAATGGGTGGGCTCGGGACGCACTGCTCTGCGCCCCGGGTCTACCCTTTGCATCGCCCTATTAGAGCCTCTGGCTCTAATCAGGTGATGCCCAAAAAAAAAAAATCCCCATTGAACTCCATGCGCCCTCAGTACACCGGCCGCCACTGGACAGCGTAGTTGCAGCCACTTCCTGTTTGTACTGAGCTGCTGTGTGGTAATACCATTGCTTCTGTGTGCAGGCAAAAGCATCAAGCCAGCCAGCAATACTGATAGTGCCTGTCAGGAACAGGGGCTTTGAAAATGATTGCCAGCGGAAAAGTGTCAGCCGCCAACTGTCAAAGAGATCAAAGTATACGAATCCATTTTCCAATTCTGATTCTGCGTCTGATAAAAGTGGTCCCAGCAGCAGATTCGCCATGGGATCACTTTTTGCTTCCAGGTTGTCTCCAAGCTTACCGGAGCCATCTGTAAGCCCTGAGCTGATCCGATCCCTTGAATGCCTGGGCAGGAAGTCAAGTGAGGGCAAGATAGCCCCCACTCAGCTCTTTGCCCTTGGAGGATGGGAGCGACATCTGATGTCACTTCCACCTTTTAGTCTTAAAGGGCTGATTTTTTATTAAAGGCAAAATTTTTTTTTTTTTTTTTGCTTTTAAGGGTAAATGATAGACCCCAGATCTCTCATTAAGTGGGCCTGTCATGCTTATTTCTATTGCAAGTGATGTTTACATGTGATGTTCACTTAAAAAGAAAGAACGCATCGGTGAGCTCAGCAACAACAAAAGACCTGGAAGACCACTGAAAACAACTGTGGTGGATGACCAAAGAATTCTTTCCCTGGTGAAGAAAATACCCTTCACAACAGTTGGCCAGATCAAGAACACTCTCCAGGAGGTAGGTGTATGTGTGTCAAAGTCAACAATCAAGAGAGGGCTTCACCAGAGGGATTACAGAGGGTTCACCACAAGATGTAAACCATTGGTGAGCCTCAAAAACAGGAAGGCCAGATTAGAGTTTGCCAAACAACATCTAAAAAAGCCTTCACAGTTCTGGAACATCCTATGGACAGATGAGACCAAGATCAACTTGTACCAGAGTGATGGGAAGAGAAGAGTATGGAGAAGGAAAGGAACTGCTCATGATCCAAAGCATACCACCTCATCAGTGAAGCATGGTGGTGGTAGTGTCATGGCGTGGGCATGTATGGCTGCCAATGAAACTGGTTCTCTTGTATTTATTGATGATGTGACTGCTGACAAAAGCAGCAGGATGAATTCTGAAGTGTTTCGGGCAATATTATCTGCTCATATTCAGCCAAATGCTTCAGAACTCATTGGACGGCGCATCACAGTGCAGATGGACAATGACCCGAAGCATACTGCGAAAGCAACCAAAGAGTTTTTTAAGAGAAAGAAGTAGAATGTTATGCAATGGCCAAGTCAATCACCTGACCTGAATCCTAATGAGCATGCATTTCACTTGCTGAAGACAAAACTAAAGGGAAAATGCCCCAAGAACAAGCAGGAACTGAAAACAGTTGCAGTAGAGGCCTGGCAAAGCATTACCAGGGATGAAAGCCAGCGTCTAGTGATGTCTATGCATTCCAGACTTCAGGCTGTAATTGACTGCAAAGGATTTGCAACCAAGTATTAAAAAGTGAAAGTTTGATTTATGATTGTTAATCTGTCCCATTACTTTTGGTCTCTTAAAAAGTGGGAGGCACAAATACAAACTGTTGTAATTCCTACACCGTTCACCTGATTTGGATGTAAATACCCTCAAATTAAAGCTGACAGTGTGCAGTTAAAGCACATCTTGTTTGTTTCCTTTCAAATCCATTGTGGTGGTATATAGAGCCAAAAAGATTAGAATTGTGTCAATGTCCCAATATTTATTGACCTAACTGTAGGTGAAATGAATACCAAAAATAAAATTTCATTCATATTGAATAAATTCAAATAGTGAAAAAGTCTTCCGAAGTGAATAAATATATAAATATAAAAGTCCTGTGCTAAACAGGTGTGCAAAAGTTGTGCAAGATTGCCAAAAATATCACAGAATAGAAAAGTACCAGTTCTTGAAAGTGAATCTTCTGAGGTGCAATCCTTCACCAATAAAAAGTGGCTGCCCACCTCCCATTCTGACCCCTGTGTTACCAGTGGGTTAGAACTAGCTGTTCCCCAAGAGGGATATATTCCTATGGATGATGACCAGCCAAAGATCCTTCATTTTCCAATCTTGTATCCCCATAGCTGTGTCTCATTAAAAGGCACATCAAGGCTGTGCGAGCCAGACAAGTTCAATTGAAATACTCCGATCTCTTATCTGTATACTCAGCGGGGAGACATCCGACAGCAGGCTCTGTCCCCTATAAGTGTTGCGTCATTAACTAACTGGTCCCCCCACCCCTACTGACGAAGTCAAGTTAATGACGCAGGACGGAGACTGCTGTCGGATGTCTCCCCGCTGAGTATACAGATAAGAGATCAGAGTATTTCAATTGAGCTTGTCTGGTTCGCACAGCCTTGATGTGCCTTTTAATGAGACACAGCTAAGGGGATACAAGATTGGAGATTGAAGGATCATTGGCTGGTAATCATCCATAGGAATATATCGATCTTGGGGAACAGCTAGTTCTGACCCACTGGTAACACAGGGGTCAGAACGGGAGGTGGGCAGCCACTTTTTATTGGTGAAGGATTGCACCTCAGAAGATTCACTTTCAAGCACTGGCACTTTTTTTCTATTCTGTGATATTTTTGGCAATCTTGCACAACTTTTGCACACCTTTTTAGCACAGGACTTTTATATTTAGATATTTATTCACTTCGGTAGGTTTCTTCACTATTTGAATTTATTCAATATGAATGAAATTGTATTTATTAATTTCACCTAGATATACTTATATTTATGAATTTTGTATATAATATATATGTATTTATTTAAGTGGTGCTGCACTTTTTTGGGATCAGTTCTTTATATTTGGTATGCAGTGAAACATAAACAGTGATAGCTCCTGCTTCACTGATTGCACCTTACATTCACACTATATTTAACATCACATTTTTATTGCGTAGAGCACCTATTTTGAGGTTAGTTATTCACAGTTTGTGCTGATTTTTACTATTTCTAATAAGTATTTCACTATATAATCAGTTTGTCGCTGAGCAGTGCATACTTGCCAATTGTCCCGTTTTTGCCGGGACAGTCCCGGCAAATAGGAGCCTGTCCTGGGTAATTTACTCTGCCCGGACTGCAGGAGGAGGTGTGTCTCTGCAATGATATCATGGATCTCCCTCTCTCCAGCTCTGCCCTCCTGTAGTAGACATCCAGAAGCCTCTCTTCCAGCTTCTTGGTGGAGTCCGCCTGGCTTCGCTGTGCCCAAGCCTCCAACTCCGCTGACAGCTACTTGGCCTCATAGCGGTTCTTCTCCGAGCCGTCCCGGTCACTGAACGCCTGATAGAAGGCCGTGTAGCTGGCCTGCTGCCACTCCTCCAGGGGGTACTTGGCAGTGGGGAAGCCAGCGGTGGCCAGGGTGGACAAGGAGCTCTCCCCGGGGTTATAGGGTGCCTCCATCGAGTGCACCAGCAGGCTATCAGGGGGGACACTCTGCGGGGCAGGCTGGCGGGAAATGGGGATCTGAGCAGACATGGTGGACGGTGTTTCACCTGCAATGAGCAAGACCTGTCACTATGGTAACCATGTCAACTATCGGGAAAAGAGGCATCTGGTTGCTAAGAGACTGAGCTGCAGATCAGAATGTGGGACTTCTGTTTCCGTGCGATGGGGAGCCAATGAGCGCACTCGGCATGCCACTACTAGCCAACACTGGCTAATCAGAATTGGGTAAAGCTTATTCCCTGCTCGCAGCTGTATGTAGAGTCTCCTCACATTGCATGCATTCCACGGGTTCGCTAATTAACAGAACAGCGGCAGTGGACAACCTACTACACCCAGATACTTCTTGAATTTCAGAGTAATTTTAGCATTAAAGTGAGCAGGTATAAATACTGTAAATATAGTATATTGACATCTGTGATGATGTTTTGATGTTACATTTTTAAAGAAGCTGGACGCCAGCAGTAGGAAGATGGCGGAGGCTAAGTTGGTACACCCCGCTCTGCGCTAAAACTTTAGGCTTTCAAAATTGAACATCCAAACAGCATCACAGATGCCAATATACTATATTTATTTATATCTGCTCACCTTTTTGCTAAAATGACTCAGAAATTCAAGTTGTAGCTAGGTGTAGTAAGATGTCCGCTGCCGCTGTTCTGTCAGATTACATACTTGTCTCGTTTTTGCCGGGACAGCCCCTGCAAATAGGAGCCTGTCCTGGGTAATTTACTCTGCCGGGACTGTCCTGGCAAATGCGCTTTTTCGCCAAAGCACTTCCGTGTCACGTGATCGCAGGGTTGCGTGACATCATCGCTCGGGGTCACCTTGCTCCGCGCAGATCTGTATGAGCTCCCGCTCACATCCTTTCCCCAGCTCCATTCCTGTCACACGCGCCTGCCGACTGGGAGCAGCTGCTGTTGAGAAAGGTACTGACTCTGTCTGATTTCTTTTACACTGCATGCACACACAAATACACACACATTTTACTTTCACACTGCATGAACAAACAAATACACACACATTTTACTTTCACACTGTATGCACACACAAATACACACACACGTTTTACTTTCACACTGCATGCACACACAAATACACACACACGTTTTACTTTCACACTGTATGCACACACAAATACACACACATTTTACTTTCACACTGCATGCGCACACAAATACACACATGTTTTACTTTCACACTGCATGCACACACAAATACACACATGCTTTACTTCCACACTGCATGCACACACAAATACACACATGCTTTACTTTCACACTGCATGCACACACAAATACACACACATTTTACTTTCGCACTGCATGCACACACAAATACACACATGTTTTACTTTCACACTGCATGCACACACAAATACACACACACTTTACTTTCGCACTGCATGCACACACAAATACACACATGTTTTACTTTCACACTGCATGCACACACAAATACACACATGTTTTACTTTCGCACTGCATGCACACACAAATACACACATGTTTTACTTTCACACTGCATGCACACACAAATACACACATGTTTTACTTTCACACTGCATGCACACACAAATACACACACACTTTACTTTCGCACTGCATGCACACACAAATACACACACATTTTACTTTCACACTGAATGCACACACAAAAACCTCAAGCTGAGACATTCTAATCTAGACAACATAACAGGTATGTTGAATTGGTGGCATGAAAAGGAGCTAATGGAATATGTGCATACGTTTTCCTTTTGCTCTCATTTCTCTCATTAATTCCATTCTGTACATTATCCTTCTATATCTTTCATTTCCTATTTTTTTTTTTTTTACTATACTCACTCCCCAATGTAGCACCCTCCTAGACAGGTGCTAGGTAAATCATTTGTTTTTTTGTTTTGCTCCGTCTGCTTATCAGGGGAGCCTGATTTTGTAGTTAGGCCCGCTCTCTGTACTCAGTGTGCATTCATTTGGTCTGAGGGAGTGTCCCCACTGCATCCAATAGGGAGGCCTGTTGGACAGTGGAGGAAACCTGTCCAATGATGCACATGCTTTTGTGGGAGTCCCAGTGGGAGGGCACCACTGCAATGCATCCTGGGATCAACCTTAAAAGCCGAGAGCACATGAGGTAGGGTGTCTTTGGCAGGAAGCAGAGTCCCAGGAGGAGGATGATGGCTGTCTATCCTTCTGTATGCTGAGGAAAGTGGTCACAGGCAGTCGGCTTGGTGAGCCAGGTGGGGAGCTGAGCCATAAATGTCCTGGAGAAACTGACAGTGGAGCTGAAGGCAGAGCTACCTGTGAAAAACAGTGTCTGTGAGTACCAGGGGTCTTGCCAAGGGGTCTGCCCAGGAAGGGAAACACTCCAGTGAGGTCAGCGGACAGAAGGTCAGCGCACACAGTCAGTGAGAAAGGGGGTGCCAAGTAGAACCCTGAAGAGTAATCTACCAAGTAGTTTGCCTTTCACATACTTAACTTCAGTGACAGGTAAAGCAGCGGCCTTGCCGCATTCAACATAGATAGAGGTCCTCAAGATTGTGCATAGTTTGCTAAGTTGGCGTATCCCACCCATCCCTTCCCCCATCCCATCAAAAAATAAAAACAACAAAAACCAAATCCCCTGGACTGTTTCCTGACTGAGCCAAGAATCTAAAGTACTAGGAATTTACAAGTCATTGCTTTGGGTAACCCAGGGGAATCCACTTTAAGCAGCACCCATGGGATTAGTGCTACACCAATATAATAATCTTTGTGAACTAATGTACGTTCTAAGGTGAAGACACAACTCTGACTGAAGCACATCTGCAGAAGGTCTTTCTACATTTGTACTGACAGAGTCACCACTGATACCCAACTCACCTAAAAGTTATAAAATGTACCTGCCTGATATAGATGCTGTGCTGCGAATGTATCTATCTCATACCAAGGATGATGGTATTGTTGGTGGGAACTTGGTGTTATAAAGGCCTACTCAATAAAGAGAGAATATAAGGGAATTGTGATGAGAATTTTAAACTTTAGGCAGAAGTAGTGCAGCTGAATGGGAGAATTATTCCAGCTCGGCTACTTTGGCCTTAAGTTTGAAATTCCCTTTTCAATCTCCTGTAATTCTCTCTTTATTGAGTAGACCCTATAATCTGATGATAAGTAGGCGGAGATTAATTATGTGGAGTGGGCGGAGCTTCAGGGAAGTGGGTGTGGTACATTTTCAAGTAAGTAATTGATAGCTGTGCTGCAAAGTGTCCCTGGAAATGTTTTTCAAATGTTGACAACTATGGCAGTGCGGGGTGTACCAAGATGGACATCCTCACCTTCTACCTGCAGGTTTCTTGCTATATTTACTATATTTCAATAATAATAGAAATGTAATAATGTTATTCAGTCTATAAGGTCAGTTTACTCGTAAAATAAATCTAAAATTCAAGACTTGTGTGGGTGTAAGAAGATGTCCGCAGCTGCTTCATGTTCTGTCACATTAGGAAAGCTATTGGAACGCATAGAGGCCATGTTGGAACGCATGGCGCATGCGCAGTAAGTTTTTCTTTCCGAACGTCATTTCCTGTTGCAGAATGATGATAGGTAGCGGTATTCTCATAAAACACCAGCATCCCTCTTCCATGTTCCCTTCCCTACGAGTGCCGCGACGCGAGGGGGGGGCGGAACCAGGCGGGAAATTTAAAAAAAGTACACAAAACAAGACATGATGCATTGTAATCTGTTAGGATTACATTTCTGTATCAAACCATTGCACCTCAGTTTTGTCCCTAGTGTTTTGTCCAGTGCCCTGCCTGCAATTTTAGTGTTTTTATTTATTTTTGTTTTTATTAATATTTTTTTATTAATCATTTATTAATTTATTAATTAATTTATTAATAATCTTTATTCACTTTTACTGTTTTATTCCTAAGAATTACAGGCCTACATTATAAAACAACAGATTTCCATGCAAAACAATGCACCGCTTTGAGATTCAAAAATACTGACATAATCAGACCACCAGGACGGTTAAAGTGTATTTTTTTTAAAAAAATTGCGTTTGAAAAACCACTGCACAAATACAGTGGGACATAAAATTTTGCGACGATCGCCATTTTTTTCTCTAGGCAATCTGCCTTATTTACATAGGCAGGCTGCCGTTCTCAGCCTCTCCCGAACGATCGCCGGATGCCAGCAGACATTGAGTCCACTGGACCTGCTGAAAAAAAAAATATATAATGTTTGGGGGTTCTAATTAGTTTTCTAGCAAAAAATACTAATTTAAACTTGTAAACAAAAAGTTCCAGAAAAGGCCTTGTCAGCAAGTGGGTATTATAGGAAAAAATCACATCCAATATTGTGTGTCCTTTATGTGTGGATAATGCTGTGTAATGTAAAACTATTTGTTTCGTGTTTTACTTTTTAGAATGGGGTGCCTCGAGATTGTGCAGAACTTTTTATGGATGCCTTGCCCGGAAAAAGGTTGAGAATCACTGCCCTAACATTTGCGGTCTATATAGACATGCCCCTTGGCATTGGTGGCAACGGTACTGTAAGTAGGAGATCAATTCTCTATTGCTCACTGCTCAGGGAACCCCGGGCAACCTCATGAGGTACCCTAGTTGAGAAAGACTGTGCTAACTTTTTTACAAATGCTGTTAATGGAGACATAACCTATACAAATATTAAATTATGCAAATCATAGAATTTGGTATGCTTTTATTTTGTTACTGGAAGTATGTGGCTTTGCACAGTATGTTGGTTTGGGCAGGACATCTTGTACATGCTGTTATGAAGTAGCAATACCCAGTCATTTCATAAGTACAGTAGATGGTCGCAAGAGATTCATGACACCCAGGACATTATTTGCTGAGTTTATTAACTTTGAACATTTCATATGTTTACCCTTCTGCTTGGGATCTGTTTAAAATACTGTGATTGATTGCTTGATAGGACAAAAAACGGTAGATATTTTTAATTGCTCATGGAAAACATAGATCCTGCAGCTCTATCAGTTTGATGTGACTAATAGGTCTTAATGACCATGTGCTTCGTGATGAAGAGAATTTGTGAAATAATTGGGATTCCAATGTTTTCAGGTTGATGTGGTTAGAGGATAACTGACCTTGCCTAATTAGTGGCGATAAACACTCTTAGCAACTATTATCTTGAAGGAATTCTGCGCTAATTACAACATCTAAAATATCTGCAACAGGGATGTCAACATGATGAGGTCCCATTATTGTCCAGAGAAGTAGAGAAGCTTTAACCATAAAGAGACCCTGTCCCCGTTATACAGTCTGAACATATGAAGCAAACATAGGCATCAAGCACTTATTGAAGCTTCCTGTCTTGTATTAATCTTTTCTTTAATTTTTTAGTAATCAGCCGGGCATATCTTAGCCACCTCTATCACTTCCAGGAGTCTTGAAGGCTATGTTTTTTCATCACCCTGCAGCTTGCTCTGGCAGGGTTGATGCTGAGTGAGTTAGAGGAAAGCCTTGGTATGCATGTCTGATGATGTCTCCATTTTCTGTGTAAGAAGTCTCTTGTCACATAGAGTGATCAAGTTTAGCTTGCAAAGGATAATGTAAAAGGTTGCTATGAAGTAAACACAGATATGTGAGAACTACGCCCCGGACGACGTCAAAATGTGACGAAACCGGTAGGGCGGTACCGGACGCATCGTGACCACGCCCCCTGGAAGCTGGCTTCATTCATGATTCCCGGGATGCCGTGGTTTTTATACTTTGCCTGGAATTTCCTAATTATGTGAGTGCAACCTGAATAAATGCTTTTCTTTATCTCAACGGAATTACGCTATGTGCTTTTTCACTCTCCCTCCATCTATATGGGTTTGTGATTGCTGGAGCTGCCTATGAGAGTTTATGAGAGTCTGTGAGAGTGTACCCCTGAGTTCCTGGAGGAAATATCAGAATACCGATTTACACACAAAGCGTCTGTGGCCTGCCCATTAGTTTGGGGGCCCATGCTTTCTAGTAAGCAGCCAATATTATACCACTACTCACGGGTGTTTCTTCCTGCCTCATCACTCCTTGGGAACTTTATCTTTTGGAAATCAGTCTGTGTGCATCGTCCACCCTGGGACTTGTTGTCTGTATCCTATAAATCTTTATTGGACTCAACACGTTTATGCATGATTTCTGATACACTGTTTATGTTAATACATATAACAATTTCTTTTGTCATATGCTCACACATTGTCATTTGCTTCTATGTATTATAATTTTTATACTCATGATTTTTTCACTATTTATGATTAGCGCTACACAATTGTTTGTATGTGAGAACATTTGCCTTTTAAAGACTTTGATGCAGTTAACTCTTGTTATAGAGAGACCATATTGTTTTTGGTTCTGTACATGTTTATGCCTTTATATTTTCAGTTCATTTGCCATCAAGTAAAGTGAATTTTCTTTGAAAAGACATTGTTATAGAAGTGAAAAAGAGAAAGAGAAAACATGTAACAAAATTATAAGCGCATGTTATCACATGAAAAGAATGGAGATGTATGTATGTCTTCTGCAATATAGAAGATGTATGCAATGAGTGGGACAATACAGAGAAGTTTTGGTTACAATAATAAAACAGTACAAATGATGAGGTAGTAGAAATTACAAATTTATGGTTTAATGTACGCATCTTAAAATCAGATAGTTTAAGAATTCCATTATGCATTATAAAATACAGTCCTTTCAAAAGTATTCATACCCCTTGAAAGATTTCCCATTTTGTCATGTCAACCAAAAACGTAAATGTATTTTATTGGGATCTTATGTGATAGACCAACACAAAGTGGCACATAATTGTGGAAGGAAAATTGTAAATTGTTTTCAAATTTTATTACAAATAAATATCTGAAAAGTGTGGTGTGCCGCCCACCCCCCACAAGTCAATACTTTGTAGAACCACCTTTTGCTGCAATTACAGCTGCAAGTCTTTTTTTGGGTATGTTTCTACCAGCTTTGCAGAGTAACATTTTTGCCCATTCTTCTTTGCAAATTAACTCAAGCTCTGTCAGATTGGATGGAGAGCATCTGTGAATGCCACAAGTGTTGCCACAGATTCTCAATTGGATTTAGGTATGGACTTTGACTGGGCCATTCTAACACATGAATATGCTTTGATCGAAACTATTCCATTGTAGCTCTGGTTGTATGTTTATGGTCTTGTCCTGCTGGAAGGTGAACCTCCCCCCAGTTGTAAGGCTTTTGCAGACTCTAACAGGTTTTCTTCTAAGATTTCCCTGTATTGGGCTCCACCCATCTTCCCATCAACTCTGACCAGTTTACCTGTCCCTGCTGAAGGAAAGCATCTCCACAACAATGATGGTGCCACCACCATGTTTCACGGTGGGGATGGTGTGTTCAAGGTGATGTTTAGTGTTAGTTTTCTGCCACACATAGCTTTTGCTTTTAGGCTAAAAAGTTTAAGTTTTGTCTCATCTTACCAGAGCACCTTCTTCTACATGTTTGCAGTGTCCCCCACGTAACTTATCGCAAACTGTAAACTGGACTTCTTAAGGCTTTCTTTCAACAATGGCTTTCTTCTTGCCACTCTTCCTTAACCACTTGCTGACTGCCGCACGACTATATACTGCGTCAGTCAGCCCCCTACAGGCAAAGTGACGTACCGGTACGTCACTCACCCACGAGTCTGTAGGGGGTGAGCGCGCGCCGCTGGTGGCGCGCCTCTGCCCCCTCTCATTCCCTGCCATCCCCACTCGTGTGACCGGTGGCTCCGATGTCCGCCGGCCACTCGCTGATGTAAACACAGCCGTCTGTCATTCTCCCTTAGATCATCACAGAGGCTATGCGATCCTGCTATGTAGGATCGTATGTCTCTGTGATGATCTAACAAGCCACGCCCCCTGACAGTTAGAATCACGCCCCTAGGGACACACTTAACCCCTTGATCACCATTAAAGTTAACCCCTTCCATGCCTGCATATTTATAGCACTGATTACTGTAGTAATGTCACTGGTACTCCCAAAAGTGTAAAAAATGTCAGTCAGGGGTCCGATCTGTCCGCCGCAATGTCGCAGTCCCACAAAAAAAATCGCAGATCGCCGCCATTACTAGTTAAAAAAAAAAAAACAATAGAAATGACATAAATCTTTCCCATAGTTAGTAAACGCAATAACTTTTGCGCAAACCAATCAAAATACGCTTTTTGCAATTTTTTTTTTACCAAAAAAACAAATTGGCCTAAAATGTTAAAAAAAATTTTACATTTTTTTTGAGAATTTCATATAAAAAAATGTGAAAAATATTGTTAAAAATCGCAAAAGTGATCAAATACCACCAAAAGAAATCTCTGTGTGTAGGAAAAAAAGGACATCAATTTAATTTGGGTACTGCGTCGCACAACCGTGCAATTGTCTGTTACAGTCAATGCCGAATCACAAAATAGGGCCTGGTCTTTGAGCAGCCAAATCCTCCAGGGCTTAAGTGGTTAAAGTCCAGATTTGTGGAGTGCACGACTAATAGTTGTCCTGTGAATAGATTCTCCCACCTGAGCTGTGGATCTCTGCAGCTCATCCAGAGTTACCATGGGCCTCTTGGCTGCTTCTCTGATTAATGCTCTCTTTGCCCAGCCTGTCAGTTTAGGTGGACGGCCATATCATGGTAGGTTTGCAGTTGTGTCATACTCTTTCCATTTTCAGTGATGTATTGCACAGTGCTCTGTGAGATGTTCAAAGCTTGGGTTATTTTTTTATAACCTAACCCTGCTTTAAACTTCTCCACAATTTAATACCTGACCTGTCTTGTGTGTTCCCTGGCCTGCATGATGCTGTTTGTTCACTAAGATTTTTAAACAAACCTCTGAGGGCTACACAGAACAGCTGTATTTGTACAGCGATTAAATTACATATAGGTAGTCTCTATTTTCTAATTAGGTGTCTTATGAAGGCAATTGGTTCCACTAGATTTTAGGTAGGGGTATCAGAGTAAGGCTCGGTTCACACTATTGCGATGCGGGAAGGCTGCGAATTCGCAGCCTGTTCCCGCATCGCACACGCACCCCCGGCAGTTCACACTGCCATATGCGATCCGCTGGGGGTGTCAATGTAATCTTAACGACACCCCCAGTTTGATCGCATATCGCAGTGCGATCGTGCAGTTCGCACAGGATCGGATCGCACAAGTGTGAACCGCTGTGCGATCCGATCCTGATGCGGCAGCAAAAATGCCTCCTGTGCGTCTTTGCTGCGGGTGCGGTGCGAATTTAGCCATACAAACTGTATGGCTAAACTCGCACCGCACAGCTGATCGCATGTCATGTCGGAGCAGTGCGCTCCGACATGACATGCGAACCCGGCACACGCAGAAGTGTGAACCGGCTCTAAAGGGTACTGAATACACATGCACATCACACTTTTCAGATATTTATTTGTAAAATATTTTGAAAACCATTTATCATTTTCCTTCCACTTCACAATTATGTGCCACTTTGTGTTGGTGCATAACATAAAATCACAATAAAATACATTTACATTTTTGGTTGTAACATGACAAAATGTGGAAAATTTCAAGGGGTACACATACTTTTTAAAAGCACTGTAGTTCTGAAATAAAAGGTGGATTGAATGCAAGGTTGGCAAGCATGGGTTCTAAACCTCACTAGACCCATAAATATTCAGTCAGCAACAGTGCAATGTACAGTATCTCACAAAAGTAAGTACACCCCTCACATTTTTGTAAATATTTTATTATACCTTTTCATGTGACAACACTGAAGAAATGTCAATTTGCTACAATGTAAAGTAGTGAGTGTACAGCTTGTATAACAGTGTACATTTTCTGTCCCCTCAAAATAACTCCACACAGCCATTAATGTCTAAACCACTGGCAACAAAAGTGAGTACACCCCTAAGTGAAAATGTCCAAACTGGGGCAAATTAGCAATTTTCCCTCCCCGTGTCATGTGACTCGTTAGTGTTACAAGGTCTCAGGTGTGAATGGGGAGCAGGTGTGTTAAATTTGGTGTTATCACTCTCACTCTCTCCTACTGGTCACTGGAAGTTCAACATGGCACCTCATGGCAAAGAACTCTCTGAGGATCTGAAAAAAATAATCTTTGCTCTACATAAAGATGGCCTAGGCTATAAGAAGATTGCCAAGACCCTGAAACTGAGCTGCAGCATGGTGGCAAAGACCGTACAGCGGTTTAACAGGGCAGGTTCCACTTAGAACAGGCCTCACCATGGTTGACCAAAGAAATTGAGTGCACGTGCTCAGTGTCATATCCAGAGGGTGTCTTTGGGAAATAGACGTATGAGTGCTGCCAGCATTGCTGCAGAGGTTGAAGGGGTGGGGGGTCAGCCTGTCAGTGCTCAGACCATACGCCGCACACTGCATCAAATTAGTCTGCATGGCTGTCGTCCCAGAAGGAAGCCTCTTCTAAAGATGATGCACAAGAAAGCCCACAAAACGTTTTCTGAAGACAAGCAAACTA
Source organism: Pelophylax lessonae (assembly GCF_965119305.1). NCBI lineage: Eukaryota > Metazoa > Chordata > Amphibia > Anura > Ranidae > Pelophylax > Pelophylax lessonae. Next base: position 639,397,394 of record NC_138769.1, on the reverse strand, counting down.
AGGACATGGATTACTGGAACCATGTCCTGTGGTCCGATGAGACCAAGATAAACTTATTTGGTTCAGATGGTGTCAAGCGTGTGTGGCGGCAACCAGGTGAGGAATACAAAGACAAGTGTGTCATGCCCACAGTCAAGCATGGTGGTGGGTGTTTCATGGTCTGGGGCTGCATGAGTGCTGCTGGCACTAGGGAGCTACAGTTCATTGAGCCATGAATGCCAACAGGTACTGTGACATACTGAAGCAGAGCATGATCCCCTCCCTTCGGAGACGGGGCAGTATTACAACATAACGACCCCAAACACACCTCCAAGACGACCTCTGCCTCGCTAAAGAAACTTAGGGTAAAGGTGATGGACTGGCCAAGCATGTCTTCAAACCTAAACCCTATTGAGCATCTGTGGGGCATCCTCAAATGGAAGGTGGAGGAGCGCAAGGTCTCTAACATACATCAGCTCCATGATGTCATCATTGAGGAGTGGAAGAGGACTCCAGTGGCAACCTGTGAAGCTCTGGTGTACTCCATGCCCAAGAGGGTTAAGGCAGTGCTGGAAAATAATGGTGGCCACTGGCCACACAAAATATTGACTCTTTGGGCCCAATTCGGACATTATAACTTAGGGGTGTACTAACTTTTTTTGCCAGCGGTTTAGACATTAATGGCTGTGTGTTGAGTTATTTTAAGGGGACAGCAAATTTACACTGTTATACAAGCTTTACACTCCCTACTTCACATTGTAGCAAAGTGTAATTTCTTCAGTGTTGTCACATGAAAATATTTACAAAAAGGGAGGGGTGTACTCACTTTTGTGAGATACTGTACAGCTTAGTCAACCACAATGCGATGTCCAGCTTCTCTTCTGATTTAATTTGCATTGCTAAATATTGGCTTCATACTCCGCATGACTGGGTTATTATTTTCCTGGCTATGCTCTCTTTTAGAGAGACGGGGTAAAAGGAAAAAGTGGTGATGTCTGTCTTTTAATGAGAAGTGATCTCAAAGTGAGTGTGAAAGATGACCCAGTTGATGGAGAGTGTGATGATGCTAAAGCCTTATGGGTGGAACTGCATATGGGTGTGCATACTTCGAAGTTAAGTATTGGAGATTGTTAAAGACCCACCCAGTGTTAATGGGGGTGGAGACTCAGCTCCTTGCACAGATAGAAAGGGCTGCAAGGGCAAATTGACTAAAGTAATGGCACTGCTGGAACAGTAAAATGGTGGAAATGTATAAACCTATTACAAGACAATTTTATGGTACAGAGGCCACAACTAGAAATGATGCGCTGCTGGACCTGTTAATCCTAAATTTTGCAGAGCTTATTACTAATGTTTAAATGAAATAACATCTGGGTAGCAATGGCCATAACATGATTTCTGTTAATGTTAGCTGTAAACAACAAACACATACTGGAAATATATAAAAAAAAAAATTAACAGAGCTAATTTTCCAAGGCTGAGTTCTGTTCTCTAAGATTTAGACTGGGATGGAATGTTGTCATTAACCCCTTGGCGCCGAGCACATGCAAATATCTGGCCCCACTGATTTGGCTTTTTTCTGTGTTTTTTTTTGGTATTTGTGTATCTACCTTTGTGCTGAGAGTGTGCCGCATGGCGCACTGCAAGCACAGAGGCCAGGGTCTCACTGAGAGCTCCTGATTCCAGGTCACCTGATCACTGTGATAGCCTCTGCTTGGCTATCATAATGATCAGTCACTGTGAAGCCCGCCCTGTGTTTTTTCTCTCTGAATGGAGGAAAAACAAACAAACAACGGTGTGTAAAATAATAAAATAATAATAATAAAACTAAAATAAAAAAATACAAAAAATACTTAGATCAAGGTTTCATCTAGGTCAGTGCCAGGGTTAGTGTTTGGGTCAAGGTCAGGGTCAAAATTCAATGTCAGGGTCAGTATTTTTTGGGCAGGATTTTTTTTTTAAATTAGTATCAGTGTCAGTTAGTGTCAGTGTCAGGGTGTTTTGGGTAGGATAAAAAAAAATGCGCACTATTATTTCTGGGCTGTACTATGGGTACAAACAGCAACTAACATACAAATATGTGGTATCACTGCAATCGTCAGGAGCAGGAGAAATTATTTTGGGTTGTTCCCTACTGAAAGATTATGGTAGTAGCAAGTTTTTTTTACTATTTTGGGCCAATTTTCCTTTGATAATAAAAACAAAAAATCAGGAGATAGCCATTACCATTTACTACAAAATGTAAGCCCAAATTGTCCTGCAAAATGCAGATGTGGATGCACAAGGTAGTTGTGATGCTATGTATGGTTTTACTAACACATGTCGGACTTGCAAAATTGTGCCTAGGCATTAACATTTGTTTTACCCTTAGACGCAAAGGGGAGAAAAGAACACAGAACAGAAAAAGGAATCGACTGTATGCAAACACACTGCAAAATATTTTCCCATCGGCAATAAGATTAAAAATGGCCAAGGTTAAAATAACTACTATAAATAATGAAAAAAGCACACTCAAAAAATATATTCTTTGTAATTTTTAAATGATGATAGTGTTTCTTAATTTTTATAACAGAATATGTAAAAAAAAAAAAATGTAATCAATGCTGCAAAAATGAATGTCCAGTTGCAAAAAAGAGTAGGACAAACCCCCTAAAATTCTTCAAATATATTAACAGTAAAAAGATCATGTTTGAGCATGTAGGCCCTTTACTAGATCGTTTTGATTCGGTTACTAGAGACATAGAAAAGGACCTTTTATTAAATACCTTCATTAGCTCTGTGTATACAAAGGAAAATGGTGCAGCTGAACTCCTTAATGGGGATAGTATAGACAAAGCCCCACATGATCCACAATGGCTCAAAATTTACTTGGTCCAGAAACATTTAAAAAAAATAAAGGTAGATGAAGCACATGGACCAGATGGCTTTCATCCAAGGGTCCTCAAAGAATTGAGCTCTGTTATAGTTAAGCCATTGTTTCTAATTTTTTGAGACTCTTTATTGACTGGAACGGTATCACTGGATTGGGGTAAGGCCAATGTAATGCCTAAATTTAAAAATGGATCAAAGTATTTACTACAGACTGGTTATTTTATTTCTATAGTTGGGAAGATACAGGAGAGTTTATTAAAATAATATGTAGAATAGTTTTTGCTAGAAATATTTTAGGCAATAGACAGCATGAATTCATGAAAGACCGAAGTATTTAAACAAACCTGATTTCTTTTTAAGAGGAAGTAATCAAAAAATTTGACAAAGGATGGTTTTGGAGGTAGTATACTTGGATTTTGCCAAAGCATTTGACACAGTTCCCCACATGCAGCTAATGTGTAAGGTAAAGTCTACAGGCTAAGAAAATTCAGTTTGTAAATGGATAGAAAACTGGCTAAAAGTTTGTATTCAGAGAGTAGTGATTAATAATTCACACCTTGAATGGTCTAAGGTTATTAGTGGTGTACCCTTAAGGTTCCATGTTGTGACCCTTACTTTTTACATATTTAAAAGTTATATAGGGTCTGGGATTAAAAGTACCATTTCAGTGAATTATGTCCTTACAGGATGTCTCCAATTTACAAGCCAACCTCAATGCACTATTAAATAGGGTAACTATCTGGCAAATTAGGTTTAATGTTGATAAATGTAAAGTTATGCACTTGGGGGCTAAAAAACATGCACGCATCATATATTCTAGGAGGAGAACAGGGTTGGGGAGGGGGGACTAGTCAGTGGTGGAGAAAGATCTGGGTGTCCTGGCAGATCCTAGCCTATATAATTGCATGCAATGCCAAAATGCAGCTTCTAAAGCTAGCAAATTACTTTTTTGTATTAAAAGAGGGATAGACTCCAGAGAGAGCCATTGCCCCTGTACAAATCATTAGTAAGATCTGGAATATACAGTTCACTTTTAGGCACCAGTTCATAAAAAGGATATTGGAAAACTGGAGAAAGAAGAGAAAGGCAACCAAACTGATAGGAGGCATGGTAGAGCTCAGCTAAGATTAGCTTAACTGAATGTATTTTCTCTTGAGAAGAGGCGATTAAGGGGGGATATGGTCAGCATGTATAAATACATAAGTGATCCATATAGTGAAATTGGTCTAGAGTTATTCACTTCAGCTCATAACAGAGGACAATTGGACACTCTTAACATTGTATAACGATAATGTGATCTTCACTGATTCCTACTAGGGATGATCGAACGGTTCGGGTCGACCATCGGTTCGACCCGAACATTGGGTGTTCGAATTTCGGCCGAATTCTGAACTTTTTGTGGTAAAAGTTTGGAATTTGGGTCAGCCGAACCGCCCAAAATGCAATGGGACAGGAAGTGGGCTTTAAAAGCCCGTGATTGGACCAGAAACGTCAGTAAAAGCCAATGAGGGGGCAGGAGTCTGCTAGGAACGTGATTGGAGTGACTACGGGGACCAGAGGCCAATCAGGAGTGAATACGTCCCCCAGTATATAACATAGCCCCGCCTAACCTCTAGCACTGTAATACAGAGGCTTTGGAAGAGACTGGAAGCATTTGTGTTTCTCCTGCTGTGTTAAACAACGTTTTCTGCATAGCCGATTGCTTGTAAAGCTCCAGATCAGCAGAAGAGCAGTCAGCTTACAGAAAGATTGTCAGTGTAGTTAGAAATACAGCGATTGTGCTGTTTGAGTTAGAATTTTTTTTTTTTTTTTAAAGGGACAGTGTCAGTTAGAAATTATCTTCTGCTGTATGGAGCTGTTCCCTATATACCACTATAGTTAGATTCAATAATCTAGTTTTTGTAGGGATAGTTTTAAGTGTCAGGGTTCTGTCTAGTGAGGACGTTGCACTGCTGATATATTTACAGCAGGTATACGTGCTTGCTAGTCAGCTATTATGCTAAATAAATTTCAGCGATACACATACACACATCTGCTGTATTTAGCGACAACTTTGGGTCGCATAGGAGTGTGCGTCTTGCAGGTGATTTTCACATCGCACAGTTGATAAAGCCTCAGTGACAAGTTAACGCCTGTTCTTGTTGTAAGCGTTAAGTCCACTGCAAAAGGCTTTGCTACTCTGCGTCACACATATCTGCTTTATTTAGCGACAACTTTGGGTCGCATAGCAGTGTGCGTCTTGCAGGTGATTTTCACATCGCACAGTTGATAAAGCCTCAGTGACAAGTTAACGCATGTTCTTGTTGTAAGCATTAAGTCCACTGCAAAAGTCTTTGCTACTCTGCGTCACACACATCTGCTTTATTTAGCGACAACTTTGGGTCGCATAGCAGTGTGCGTCTTACAGGTGATTTTCACATTGAGGCTTTATCAACTGTGCGATGTGAAAATCACCTGCAAGACGCACACTGCTATGCGACCCAAAGTTGTCGCTAAATAAAGCAGATGTGTGTGACGCAGAGTAGCAAAGCCTTTTGCAGTGGACTTAACGCTTACAACAAGAACAGGCGTTAACTTGTCACTGAGGCTTTATCAACTGTGCGATGTGAAAATCACCTGCAAGATGCACTCTGCTATGAGACCCAAAGTTGTCGCTAAATAAAGCAGATGTGTGTGACGCAGAGTAGCAAAGCCTTTTGCAGTGGACTTAACGCTTACAACAAGAACAGGCGTTAACTTGTCACTGAGGCTTTATTAACTGTGCAATGTGAAAATCACCTGCAAGACGCACACTGCTATGCGACCCAAAGTTGTCACTAAATACAGCAGATGTGTGTATCGCTGAAATGTATTTTGCACAATAGCTTACTAGCAAGCACGTATACCTGCTGTAGATATATCAGCAGTGCAACGTGCTCACTAGACGGAGCCCTGACACTTAAAATTATCCCTACAAAAACTAGATTATTGAATCTAACTATAGTGGTATATAGTACCCTAACTACACTGCATATCCCTTTCCTCACACTAAAAGAACAGCTCCATACAGCAGAAGATAATTTCTAATTGACACTGTCCCTTTAATTTTTATTTTTTTTCTGTCACTGCTCATTGGGTGACACTGCTTGCCAGCGGAAGGGATTGTGGCCAGGGCTCGGTGCTGCAGCCAGTATTGCCCCCACGTCTACAAACAGCTGGTGGTGTCGCTGATCCGGGTAGATCGATCACTTCTACCCCCTCCTGCTCCTCCTCCTCCTCATCCTCCTCTATGCCCTCCTCTGCAGAATGGTCCTTTGAATATGATGAGGTACCACGTAAGCGTTCAAAGGTCTATTCAATGTCTCAGGCCAAAAGGTGTCACGCAGTGCTGCAGCTTGTGTGTCTAGGGGACAGGCAGCACACTGCCCCTGAGATTCTTGTGGCTCTGCAGGCACAGGCCCAGAGGTGGTTGACACCACGCCAGCTGCAGCCAGGAATGGTAGTTTCCGATAATGGGTCAAACCTCCTGGCCGCCCTTTGGCAGGGAAAGTTGACCCATGTGCCATGCCTGGCGCATGTCCTGAATCTCGTGGTACAGCGGTTTTTGAACTCGTACCCGGGAATGCAGGATGTGCTGAGGATGGCAAGAAGGGTGTGCAGTCACTTCAGGCGATCGTACAGTGCCACTGCACGTTTGGCCGAAGTGCAGCGCGAGTTTCACCTGCCGGTACAAGGCCTTGTCTGTGACATGCCATCCGGCTGGAACTCCACCTTGGCTATGCTGCAGCATCTGTACACGCAGCAGAGGGCCCTCAATGAATATCTCTGCGAGTACGGCACCAGCACTGGCTCAGCGCACCTGGGCTTTTTTTCACCACGGCAGTGGTTTTGATTATGGATGCATGCGCTGTCCTCTCGCCATTTGAGGAGGCCACAAGGATGGTCAGCTGGGACAGCGCATGCATCAGTGACACCCTACCGGTACTGTTTTTGTTGGAGCACACTCTGCGTGGCATTATGGACAGGGCACTGGAGGCAGAGCAGCAGGAGGAAGAGGAGGACTTCCTTGCCTCTCAAGACCCCCTTTATCCTGACCCCATTATGCCTAGCTCCCAGAGGCCCAGGCAGGATCCAGGGGTGGAAGAGGAGGAGGAGGAGGACTATTCTTCTGGAACTTTTGCAGGCTTTGAGGAGGAGGAGGAAGACATGTGGCAATCTGCAAGGCCTAGTTTGACTCCCTCGGGACACTTAGAGTAGTACGTGGCTGGGAGGAGGAGGAGAACGTTCAAGATCATGTCGTTTTGAGTGACCCCGAAGAGTCAGCTTCTCAGGCCTTTGCAAATTTACGACGCATGGCAAACATCATGCTTCAGAGCCTGCGAAAGGACACCAGAATCAAGGCCATTATAGAGACTGACCACTATTGGTTGGCCACCCTACTTGACCACCGGTACAAGTCAAAATTCTCAGAGTTTTTCCCATCCACCCAGAGAGTCCACAGGATCAAATCCCTTGAGGACAGTCTCTAGAGGATTCTGGTGAACACATTCCCCGACTCCCGTAGGGTGCAGGGGCGGGGACAACCTACCATGGACTCTACTGCGGGTCACGAGAGGAGCGTTGGAGAAGGCGTGCGTTTGGAGATGCCTTTCGGTCTTTTTTTAGTCCTCACCGCCAAGGCCTCTCAGCTGCCACATTGCATCGACAGTGTCTGCATCACATGGTGGACGATTACGTCAGGGCACAAAGTGACACAGAGGGCTTTTCATGTGATGAATCCGATCCACTGGCATACTGGGTCTTAAGATTAGACCACTGGCCAGAACTGGCGCAGTATGCCATGGAGTTGTTGGCCTGCCCTGCTTCCAGTGTCCTATCGGAACGGGCATCGAGCGCAGCAGGAGGATTCGTCACAGACCATCGAACGAGACTCTCCACCGACTCAGTCGACCGTTTGACATTCATTAAAATGAATCAGTCGTGGATATCAAGCTTTGATGCACCTGATACAGACCCTGTAGACTAGTCTATCAATGCGATGTGGCAGCTGAGCCTCAGTTTAAGCCTGGACCAGGGCGCCACCCTCCAACCCTCCTCTCGTTCTGTTTAGGTTCACAGAACCTCATTTTAGTTTCCACTAGAAAAGATACATTTTTTTTTTTGGCCTTCTGCAACACCAGCTCTTTGGGCTTACGGTGGGGAGGCTCCGCCAACACCATAAATACCATGTTTGCGCACCTGTTCCACAGGTGCACACCTTCATAATTTTTATGCCTTCTTCAAAACCAGCTCTTTGGGCTTACGGGGGGGAGGCTCCGCCAACACCCAAACAACAATTTTTGCGCACCTGTTTCACAGATGCATATCATTGCAATTTTTTTCCTTACAAAGGCAATTATTGCCTTCATGACCAGCACTTTCATAGGGTTATGGTGTCAAGGCATCGTCGGCACCACCAAAGGCCCAATTTGTAAGCATCCTTTACTTCTATTCAAAGTCAAGAGACAACAGTATTCATCCAAAACATCTCTAATCTTGTTCACTGTGGACTACATTGTGGCCCCTACCCCTAACCCTCAATTTATCCGTGCATATATGTCTGTTTCTTGTGAGAATTCAAGTTAAAGTGCACCAAACAACATTTTACATGAAATAAAGTGCATCTACATACATCTTTTGACTTCTTGAAAACATTTGGTAATAATAGCCCCATTGTGAAAATAAACCCGTTAATTATATCCACATTTAAAGAGACAGCACCTTTTTTAAAAAAAAACTCTAATCTTGTTCCCAGTGCACTGCATTATGTCCCCATCATACACGATGGCTGTGCAGTTGAATAGGAGCAAAAGAAAGGCGCGGTTAAGCAAAAAAGTCATTTTTGAAGGTTTGGCATGCTATAATTCTGGTTCTGGACATGCTACTGAGCTGAAACTTCACAGGTACACTTTTTAGACCCCCCCAGACACTAAATTCTAAGAAATCTCATTTTTTTTTCAATAATTGGCTCTCTATCAAAAACGACAATTTTTAAGAACTTTTTTTTGCCTGATTCATAGTCCCTGGGGCATGAGCCAGAACCCTAGGCACTTTTTAGGGGCATTTATTAGGTTTTAGGGCTTCAAAATTGTGTTTTTTGATTCCTGAAGTTCAGGTCCCATTGATTTCAATGGGGTCCGGGAATCCGAACCAAACTTTCGGGAAATTGGGGTGTTCTGGTCGAACCAAACTTTTCAAAAGTTAGATCATCCCTAATTCCTATAGTGAATGATATTACATTTATAAACACACTTATGATGACATATATATAGTAATAATGTTAAAAGATATGATAAGTTAGGGTGATATATATACATATCCTAATTTATCTTCTATATTGATTTGTGAAGCTAAAATGGCACTTGTGAGTTTGTTAAAAACATGTTTTTACTAAGATGTTATTAGGAGAATACCACCATGGACAAGTTGCCATGTACCAATGTGCCATTCCTTAAACGTGTGCTGTGTGATAAGATACCTTATAAAAAGGGGGCTCTGAGACTCATCAGATCAGAGCATACAGTGCAGCTTTATATGGCTGTGCTCTTACACGTAGCTAGGTTTGGTAATAGACCTCTAGTTTGGAACTCTCTCAGTCTGAAGGTTGATTTCTTTCAGGTACCTCAAGGTCTGAGGAACTTGAGTTAAATTCTCTATTCATTTTGGTGTCGTGACTCGGATCTGCAACTGGCTGCTGCCTGTCACTGTACCCTCTGCGATTCATAACAGACAAACCGGGCCCCAGGTTAGCTCACAAAATAAGTTTGCCTGTGCTTAGCGGTTGAGGAGGATATAGTGATATGATACTTGCCTAAAATGCACATTATAAAGAACCCAGACAATAGAGTGTTTAAAGTGGAGTTCCGGCCACAAAAAAATATTTTCAATGAAAATACCCCCGGGACAGTCAGGGCTAGTACATTCCACAATGGCTAGCCTCTGATTTGTCCCGGTTCGCACTTACCTGCAAGAAGAAATACTCACTTTTAAAATTTCTTCTCCAGCGTTGCCATCTCTGATGTGGGCAGCTGAAGCCAGCGTGATCCTCTTCTGCGTCCTCTTCCGTGCCCTCTTCTCCCAGAATGCGCCTGCACCGGCCCCTCTCGTCACTTCCGTTGCAGCGCCGCATTCCTCCACAGCTTCTGGGCATGCCCAGAAGCTGTTTAGCAGGGAATGCGGCGTCGCACCGGAAGTGACGAGCGGGGCCGGTGCCGTCGCATTGATTCCTGGGAGCGATGACGTTCAGCTCCCAGGAATCATTGCAAACCGGAAGTGACGGCACGCCGCCGAGGGAGGAAATGGAAGAAAGGTGAGTATATTTTTCTACAATAACAAGGTACGTAAAAAAAAAAAAACAAAAACGTAACTATCCATTTCCTTTTCAGGTGAGGAAAAGCCAGCGGATGGCCACAAAATCGATTATGTTGATTTTGTGGCCGGATCTCCGCTTTAATTAGGTTAAAATGTAATTGTCAGTTGTCATTGTCTATGTCCGACCTGTCTGTGTATTTCACATGCTGCCTCTCTTCTTTCTTATACTAACTTTTGCTGTGTGCATAGGTTCCTGAGCCGTAGCCACGAAGGTTGCTGGCTATAAGTCCTTCTGGGCTCAAAAAGAATTAAGGCTGTGCTGGCTTAACGCCTGGCCAGTCCAACAGAGGGGTGATGAGAGTGTTAGAGAGTGGAGTCAGGTGTGGTTTTGTGGTATGTGAAAATCCTTGCTGAGCGTGTGAAATTGTAAGCGTGTGTAATTGAAAGTAAAGTAAATTAGGTTAAAAGCAGAGTACTTAACCAAAATACTTTTCCCTTGATCTTTCTTTCTCTCTTTCTCCTAATGTACTGTTGTTTCACTTTCATTTTATACATTGATCCTTTGTTCTTCGCTGGGTCTTAGAGAATCCAGTGTGCATGTGACAGCACACCCTGTCCTCAGAAATCTCGGGATAAAATCCTCAAAAGGAGGCAGTGGGTGTGCATGGGCCAGTTTTGGCTTTAGGAGGCTGACCGGGGAAGGACCACTGACCACCAATCATTTATCTATGAAATTGTTCTAAGATAAAGAAAGTGGACATGTCCTCTCTCGGGAATATAGGGAATATCTCGGGAAGATAACACAGCAATTAGCTGGAGTAACTGCAGTGTTTAAATAGGCCGTTTGGCGCCAATTTGGTAGCCTCAAACTATTCTAAAGTAGTCTCAAACTATTCCAAGGTAGCCTTGAACTATTCCAAGGTAGCCTCAAACTATTCTAAGGTAGCCTCTAGCTATTCAAGGCGCCTCTTCGTACGCGCATGCGCATAGGCGTTCGCCAGTTTGCGGCGCCAGTGCTCCTGCGCATAGTGGTGGATCTCTGACATTGCCCCCTCCTTATGGGCAACCTCCGGGTGCCCAAAAGATTCCTTTTCTGAGGATGGCTGCGGAAAAAAGCCCAAATTAATTCCTGGGCATGGACATCCTGTTCGGGCTCCCGGGAATTCTCCTCTGGGCCATAGCCCTTCCATTTAACCAGGAATTGTATTTGGTTCCTCCTCCTTCTGCAGTCCAAGATAGCTTCCACCTCAAATTCCTCATCACCGTCAATCACCACAGGGTCAAGAGGCCTAGAATCCCTACCTGGAAAGGGGTCAGGTAAGGCAGGCTTCAACAGCGAAGTGTGAAATACAGGGTGGATTTTAAGTGACTCAGGCAAGATCAGTTTGTAGGATACTTCGTTAAGTTTCCTCTTTACTGGAAATGGCCCTATAAATTTGGGTGCCAATTTTTTCGAGGGGCAGGCCAAGTGGAGGTTATTTGCTGATAGCCAAACCTTGTCCCCTGGTTGGAGGATCAGTTCACCTTTCCTCTTTTTGTCGAAGATCACCTTGTTAGCTGCCTGCACCTTGACCATCGCTTCCTGTAGCAGTTTTCTGTTGAGATTAAGGAATTCAGCGAAACTCCGAGCTGCAGGGACCATGGACTCCGAGACAACACAAGGGAAAAATGATGGGTGGAACCCGTAGTTGACAAAGAATGGTGACTGGCCTGTGTTTTGCAGAGTGTTTGGCGTTTGTTATAGGCAAATTCCGCTAAAGGTAATAATGCCACCCAGTTGTCCTGGACAAACGTGGTAAAGCACCGAATATACTGTTCGAGAGTTTGATTTGTCCTCTCTGTTTGTCCATTCGTCTGAGGGTGGTATGCTGATGACATGGATAGCTTGATCTTTGGGGTTTCGCACAGGGATCTCCAGAGCTGGGAGAAGAATTGGACCCCTCTATCGGAAACGATGTCCACTGGGATCCCGTGAAGCCTGATTATCACCTTGAGAAATACTTGAGCAGTCTCTGAGGCGGTTGGGGTGTTCTTTAGTGGCAGAAAGTGAGCCATCTTTGATAGGCGGTCAACCACTACAAAAATGACAGAGCAACCTTCAGATGGAGGGAGTTCAACAATGAAATCCATGGAAATAATTTTCCATGGCCTATCTGGGACTGGCAGTGGTCTGAGTAGCCCCCAGGCCTTGCTTCTAACGGTCTTGCTCTAGTTACAGATGGGGCATGCTCCTACATACTGTTACAGTCCCTTTCTAAATCAGGCCACCAGAACGTGCGTTGTATCAGGTCCAGAGTCTTATGAACCCCAAAGTGACCTGCCAAAGGGTGGTCATAGCACAGGCCCAGGATCATCACTCGAGTGCTTTCAGGGACAAAAATTTTGTTACCCAGTCCATCTCGGAAAGATAATATAATTCCAGGGAGGCAGGGGACATCCCTCGAGGCTTGAAAGCAGGTCAGGTTGAAGCAGCAGAAAGTGGTTTTGGGATAGGATGCTGTCTGGCACTGAAGTCTCCTTAGGGTCCTCAAACATCCGGGAGAGCGCATCAGGCTTAACGTTCTTTGATCCAGGCCGGTACATAATGTGGAAAGAAAATTGGGAGAAAAATAATGCCCAACGAGCTTGGCGTGGCTTCAGGCGCTTAGCTATCCTTAAATATTCTAGGTTTTTATTATCTTCTAATAGATACCGCCATTCCTCCAGGGCGGCCTTGATGGCCAAGAGCTCCTTATCACCCACATCGTATTTTTTTCTCTGCTGGTGAAAGTTTGCGGGAGAAAAAAGCCACAGGGTTGACTAAATATTTAAGACCCTGACGTTGGGAAATGACCGTACCTACAGCTGTTTCTGAGGCATCCACTTCAAGTAGATAGGGCAAAGTGGGATCAGGGTGGCTCGAGATTGGTGCGGTGGTGAATAGTCTCTTCAAAGTACTGAAGAATGCCTATGCTTCAGAGGTCCAACAGAAACGAGTGTTCTGCTTGTTTAGCTGCGTAATAGGAGCAATGATGGCGGAGAATCCTTTAATAAACCTCCTATAAAAATTGGCAAAACCCACAAAACGTTGTACCCCCTTTTTGTCTGAGGGTGCTGGCCAGTCCAGGATGGCAGAGGCCTTTTGTGGGTCCATCTTGATGCCTGTGGAAGAAATTACTAGTCCCAAAAACTGAATACTCCGTTGTTCGAACTCACATTTTATTGGTTTGGCACACAGCCTATGTTGCCAAAGACGGTGGAGGACCTTCTTGATGTGTTCCCGGTGTTGGTCCAGGGAAGTGGAAAAGACTAGGATGTTATCCAGGTAAACAATTACAAAGACATCTAGATAATCTCTGAAAATATCATTGACAAAATGTTGAAAAGTAGCTTGATGTCTCCGGAGGCCCAGTTGATCGATGGGTTATGTGCCTGAAGCAAAGGCAGCCCCAAAATGACTGGAAATAGGGGGGAAGCGATGGCGTCCAAGCTTAGGAGCTCCTTGTGATTTCCAAGAGCAGTTATGGGTAAAGGAGGGGTTTCTTGGGTCACCAACCTGGACTTGATGCGTGAACCATCTGCCAAAAATACGGAGAGTCCTTGTGACTTGGGTCGAAGGGGAATATGTTGTTGTGCTGCAAATGTCAAGTCAATAAAGCAGCTGCATGCTCCGGAGTCAATTATTGCGGTGACCGGTACCATACCTCCTGGAAGCTGAAAAAGAACAGACAGAAAAAGAACAGACAGAGCCAGGTGAGTAGTGCTGGAAGAGGGTGCTGGATAGCTTGAGGGAGAGATGGAGAAGCACTTGCGCAGCTTTGCAGGGCTTTGCGGGACAGGAGCGTACATAGTGACTGGCCTCCCCGCAGTACAGACACAGTACAGACACAGATTGTTCTGTCTCTGGCAAAGATGTTCTTCTGCTGTGAGGGAAGTGCGCATTAGTCCAAGCTGCATGGGTTCCGACTCAAACTAGTCCAAGGTAGCCTCGACCTATTCCAAGGTAGCCTCGAACTATTCAAGGCGCCTCTTCGTACACGCATGCGCATAGGCGTTCGCTGGTTTGCGGTGCCAGTGCGCCTGAGCATGGTAGTGGATCCCTGACATACTATCTCTTCTAACAACTGTAGCACATGTTTTGTGTCTTTTAAAAAGGATGTGGTATCTTGTACCAGGGGTTGTAGAAATAAGTCTATGTATTCCCCTAACCGAGCTGTAAGGGAATCAATCCCACTCACTATAGACCTTCCGGGGGATTTATACTGTCTTTTTTGGATCTTAGGGAGGTAATATATAACTGGCATTCTACAAGCTAATGGTAATAAATATTTAGCTTCTTGTTTATTCAATATATTTCTGTTGGTTCCATATTCAATAAGTTTCTCCAGTTCTTTTCTGTATTTCTTTGTAGGATTAGTTAAAAGCTTCTCATATATGCCCCTATCATCTAATAATCTTTCCATTTCATTTTTATACTGTTCCTTAGAGAAAATAACAATTCCGCCCCCTTTGTATGCTGGGGGGACCACTATATCTTTCCTATTTTCTAATGTTTTATTCCTGTCCTGATACTATCTTGTTCATATATATTTTTAATAGGTATGTTATCCAATTCTGTATTAACTAATTTCTTGAACATGTCTACACATTTATTATCAGTGATTTTGGGATTAAAGGTCGACTTATTTCTTAGTATGGTATGGGTCCCTTTTACATATATATGTTCCTGTGGGTTTATTTGATAATATTTTTTAATGTTCAACTTTCTAATGAACTTCTGAATCCCCACATATGTGCCAAACTTGTTGAGTCCTTTTGCTTGTGCAAATTGAATACTCTTATCTAAAGTCATGAGCTCCTCATCACTTAGGGTGGCCCCACTTAAATTATATATGCCATCCCTTACTGTTTTCTCCTTCTTTTTTTTGTTGTATCCTTCTGCTCCCTCTACATCCTCTCTTTCTAAGTTTTCTACTGCCCCGGTGGGTTCTACCCACCTTTTCCCTAAAAAAAGGGGGGGTTGACATTTGCTCATCTACATTTTCTTCCATCAGAGGTGTATATCTATTCTGGGTGGCAATTGAGTAATTTTCTTGTTGCGGTCTTTTAGTATTAGTTCTCTGTGGTTTAGGGGTATGGTAATACTCATTATTCTGGGCATCTGTTTGATTCATTATTGTGAGGAGGAAAATAATGTTCACCTCCTGGAGGGCCTCTTGGTGGGGGTCCTTGGTAATGTTGTTGCCCTTGAGGTGGTTCTATATAGTATGGGAGGCTCTGTATTATTGTCCCCCTTGATGGGGCCCTCTATTATATTGGGGTCCTCTAAATTGTTGTCCCCCATTATTA
The DNA here is from genome assembly GCF_965119305.1 of Pelophylax lessonae. Taxonomy (NCBI): domain Eukaryota; kingdom Metazoa; phylum Chordata; class Amphibia; order Anura; family Ranidae; genus Pelophylax; species Pelophylax lessonae. Next base: position 639,381,887 of record NC_138769.1, on the reverse strand, counting down.
TATTGTTGCGGTGGTGGGGCCCGATAATTGTTCCTTCTGTATTGGGGTTGGTCCCTGGTAAGGGGGCCTCCCTCCCTGATAGTATTGTCCCCTGTTGGTAGGTGGATGGCAATAAGGAGGATTCCTATTATAACTATGTGATTAGTTTCTACCATTATGAGGTGGGTGGCCCTCATTTTTATCATTATGTTGATGTGAACCCTCTGCCTGCCTTGCGCTCTCTTGTATATGCGATCCCTTAGGTGTTCTAAATTCCAGTGACTTTGTGTTTCTTTCTTTATTGCCCCTTTCTGGTGTGGTATTATTGGAACCCATTTCTCCTGTAATTATTTGCATTTGCCATTTGAATACTTGCTTTTTTTGATAATCTCCTAAGTCTCTTAAATATTTTTTCTTTTTGTTATTCTTCTTATCCTGATCTTTCCTTTGCATACTTTTAACCACTTAAGCCCCGGAAGATTTTACCCCCATTCCGACCAGGGGGTATTTTACGACTCGGCACTGCGTGACTTTAACTGACAATTGTGCGGTCATGCAATGTGGTACCCAAACGAAATTTACGTCCTTTTTTTCCCACAAACAGAGCTTTCTTTTGGTGGTATTTGATCACCTCTGCGCTTTTTATTTTTTGCGATATTAATAAAAAAAGAGCGAAAATTTTGCAAAAAAATGACATTTTCAACTTTGTCTTTTAAAAAATATCCAATATACTCAATTTATGTATTTTTTTTTGGCCAAAATATATTTAGCTACATGTCTTTGACAAAAAAAAATTCAATGAGCGTATTTTTATTGGTTTGCGCAAAAGTTATAGCGTCTACAAACTATGGTGTAAATACAGAAATTTACGCAGCTTTAATTTTTGACTGCCTATCTCATTTCATGAAGTGCTAAAATGGCAGGGCAGTACAAAACCCCCCCAAACTACCACTTTTTGGAAAGTAGACATCCTAAGGAATGTTCTGAGAGGCATGTTGAGCTCATTGAATATTTCATTTTTTTGTCACAGGTGTTTGAAAAATGACTAAAATTTTTTTTTTTTTTTTTACACAAAGTTGTCATTGAAATGATATATTGCTCACACATGCCATGGGTATATGTGTAATTACACCCCAAAATATATTCTGCTGCTTCTCCTGAGTACAGGGATACCACATATGTGGGACTTTTTGGGAGCCTAGCTGTGTACGGGACCACAAAAACAAATCCCCACCATCAGAATTTCAAAGGGCGTACATTTTTCATTGCATTTTCTCACTACCTCTAACGGTTTAGGAGGCCCTGAAATGTCAAGATACCACAAAACCCCCCCAAATGACCCCATTTTGGAAAGTAGACACCCCAAGCTGTTTGCTAAGAGGCATGGTGAGTCCATGGAATATTTTATATTTTACCACAAGTTTTGGGAATATTACTATTTTTTTTTTTTATTTTTTTTTTTTACACAACGTTGTCACTAAAAGATAAAATTCTCACACATGACATGGGTATATGTGGAATTACACCCCAAAATACATTTTGCCACTTCTCCTGAGTATGGGGATGCCCCATGTGTGAGACTTTTTGGGAGCCTAGCTGTGTACAGGACCGCGAAAACCAATCAACACTCCCAGGTTTTCTAATGGCGTAAATTGTGCATGTCACCTCTGCACTACCTGTCACAGTTTCGGAGGCCCTAAAATTCCAAGATAGCACAAACCCCCCCCAAATGACCCCATTTTGGAAAGTAGACACCCCAAGCTATTTGCTGAGAGGCATGGTGAGTCCATGGAATATTTTATATTCTGCCACAAGTTCCGGGAAATACATATATATATATATTTTTTTTTTCACAAAGTTGTCAGTAAATGAAATATTGCTCACACATGCCATGGGTATATGTGAAATGACACCCCAAAATACATTCTGCTGCTTCTCCTGAGTACAGGGATACCCCATGTGTGAGACTTTTTTGCAGTCTAGCCGAGTACAGGTCCCCGAAAACCAGTCCCCGCTTTCAGGCTTTCCAAGGGCGTAAATTGTTGATTTCACTCCTGACTACCTATCACAGTTTCGGAGGCCCTAAAATTCCAAGATAGCACAAAACCCCCCCAAATGACCCCATTTTGGAAAGTAGACACCCCAAGCTATTTGCTGAGAGGCATGGTGAGTCCATGGAATATTTTATATTTTGCCACAAGTTCCGGGAAATATATATATATATATATATTTTTTTTTTTGTTTTTTCACAAAGTTGTCAGTAAATGAAATATTGCTCACACATGCCATGGGTATATGTGAAATGACACCCCAAAATACATTCTGCTGCTTCTCCTGAGTACAGGGATACCCCATGTGTGAGACTTTTTTGCAGTTTAGCCGAGTACAGGTCCCCGAAAACCAGTCCCCACTTTCAGGCTTTCCAAGGGCGTAAATTGTTGATTTCACTCCTGACTACCTATCACAGTTTCGGAGGCCCTAAAATTCCAAGATAGCACAAAACCCCCCCAAATGACCCCATTTTGGAAAGTAGACACCCCAAGCTATTTGCTGAGAGGCATGGTGAGTCCATGGAATATTTTATATTTTGCCACAAGTTCCGGGAAATATATATATATATATATTTTTTTTTTTTTTTTACACAAAGTTGTCAGTAAATGATATATTGCTCACACATGCCATGGGTATATGTGAACTGACACCCCAAAATACATTCTGCTGCTTCTCCTGAGTATAGGGATACCCCATGTGTGAGACTTTTTTGCAGTCTAGCCGAGTACAGGACCCCGAAAACCAATCATCGCCTTCAGGCTTTCCAAGGGCGTAAATTGTTGATTTCACTCCTGACTACCTATCACAGTTTTGGAGGCCATGAAATGCCAAGACAGCACAACCCCCCCCCCAAATGACCCCTTTTCGGAAAGTAGACACCCTGAGCTATTTGCAGAGAGGCATGTTGAGTGTTTTGCAGATCTCACTTTTTGTCACAAAGTTTTGGAAATTGAAAAAAAAGGAAAAAAAATGCATTTTCCTGTTTTTTCTTCATTTTCCAAAAAAAATTAGAGCTGCAAAATACTCACCATGCCTCTCAGCAAATAGATTGGAGTGTCTACTTTGCAAAATGGGGTCATTTGGGGGGGATTTGTGCAATCTTGGCTTTTTATGGACTTCAAAACTGTGATAGGTAGTAAGGAGTGAGATCAACAATTTACGCCCTTAGAAAGCCTAAAGGTGCGCATTGGTTTTCCGGGTCCTGTACGCGGCTAGACTGGCAAAAAGTCTCACACATGGGGTATCATTGTACTCAGGAGAAGCAGCAGAATGTATTTTGGGGTGTCATTTCACATATACCCATGGCCTGTGTGAGCAATATATCATTTACTGACAACTTTGTGTAAAAAAATAAAAAAAAATAAAAAAATGTTTTTTCCTCGAAACTTGTGGCAAAATATAAACTATTCCATGGACTCACCATACTTCTCAGCCAGTAGCTTGGAGTGTCTACTTTGCAAAATGGGGTCATTTGGGGGGGTTTTGTGCCATCTTGAAATTTCAGGGCCTCTGAAACTGTGACAGGTAGTCAGGGGTAAAATCAGCAATTTACGCCATTAGAAAACCTGAAGATGTGGATTGGTTTCGGGGGCGCGTACACAGCTAGGCTCCCAAAAAGTCTCACACATGTGGTATCCCTGTACTCAGGAGAAGCAAAAGAATGTATTTTGGGGTGTCATTTCACATATTCCCATGGCATGCATGAGCAATATATCATTTAGTGACAACTTTCTGTAAAAAAACAACAAAAAAAAAAAAAATAATAATTTTCCCGAAACTTGTGGCAAAATATAAAATACTCCATGGACTCACCATGCCTCTCAGAAAAAAGCTTTGGGTGTCTACTTTTCAAAAAGGGGTCATTAGGGGGGTGTTTGAACAGTTCCGGCATTTTATACTCAATCTTATCCACACATCACCCACTCTTCTAACCACTTGAAAACCAAGCCTTTTCTGTGCCTTTTTGTTTACATGAAAAAATATTTTTTTTTTACTAGAAAATTACTTTGAACCCCCAAACATTATATATTTTTTTAAAGCAGAGGCCCTATAGAATAAAATGGTGGATGTTGCAAATTTTTTTGTCACACGGTATTTGCGCACAGATTTTCCAAACGCAATTTTTGCGAAAAAAAAACATTTTTTTTTAATTTATTGCACAAATACACTATATAATTCCAATTTTTTTGGTAAAATGTAAAAGATGATCTTATGCCGAGTTCATAGACACCTAACATGACATGCTTTAAAAATTGCGCATGCCTGCGCAGCGACAAAAACGTATGTACATTTTTGAAAACCTTTAAAAGTCTCTACAGGTTACCACTTTAGACTTACAGAGGAGGTCTACTGCAAGAATTACTGCACTCGATCTGGCGATCGCGGCGATACCTCACATGCATGCTGCAATTGTGGTTTACATATGACACTAGACCACCGCTTGCGTGCGCCATTGCGCGCAAGCACCGGGGGTAAGGGGGGGGGCTCAATTTTTTTTTTTTTTTTCTTTTGCTTTTTTATGTTATTTTGACACCTTTCCTTTAATTTTTTTTTTTTTAAATCATTTTTATTGTTATCATAGTGAATTTAAATATCCCCTATGATAGCAATCTGTAGTGACAGGTACTCTTTTTTAAAAAAATTGGGGTCTTTTAGACTCTAGATCTCTCCTCTGACCTTAACGCATCTGACCACACCAAAATTGGTGTGATAAAATACTTTCCCAATTTCCCAATGGCCCTGTTTATTTCTGGCGAAACAGAAGTCATAAAATGCTCGTAGCCTCCGGCATCTTAGGCCATAGAGATGATTGGAGCCATTCTCATCTCCAATTAGCTCTATGGTTAGATAATTGAACCACCGGCTGCACTCTCGGGTTAACCGGTGGGACAGGAGAGCCAGAGAAAAACCATGGAAGGCTGCGGAAGGCTGCGGTGGGGGGGGGGAGGCCCCTCCCACTGCATGTAAAAGCAGTCTAGCGGCCAATTACCTGCTAGAATTGCTTTTACATGTAAGCCGACCGCTGGCTGTAAAAAACGATACCAAGATGATGCCTAAATCTGCAGGCATCATCCTGGTATAACCACTCAAAGTCCAGCAACGTACCAGTACATTGCTGGTCCTTGTTTGGCATATAGGTTTTTTTTTTTTTCATGCAGCCTGTGGGCTGAACGGAAAAAAAGAGAACCTATCAGAAATCAGCACAGGAATAATGCGTAGTATTACTCATCATTAACCGCCCAAACAACCACCCACTGAATTTAATGATGGGTATACACGACACTATCCACGTATACCAAAATAGGATTTTAACTGCAGTGCTGAAATCAGAAAATCACCACAGCTGCTATCAGCAAAGGTATCCATATATGCTGAGCGCAAACGCTGTTTGTGTCAGAATATATAAAATCAATGCGTGGTAGCCGACGAGGGACCTGCAAGAGAAACAGGTCACAAAAGAATGAAAAAACAAACAAAGGACATTGAAAAAAAGTATAGTAGGAAGGAGTAGAAGGACATATAAAATGACTGACAACAACAGTTTTTGGATCTTCATCATTAACCGCCCAAACAACCACCCACTGAATTTAATGATGGGTATACACGGCGCTATCCACGTATACCAAAATAATAATAATCCACTAGTGTATGGTAGCGCTCGAAACATTCCCCGATGCAGAGACCAGGTTGGTCAGGACATTTGGGACAATAATAACGGGTGTCACGCCTAAATCCGCGCTTGCTACAGACACGACATCTTCTTTGGGGCCATCTTTGGGTAGGGGTACTCGGGAGGACATGTGAAAAATGCCTCTCATGCAGCCGGCTCACTGCATCTGGAAGGGGAAGTTGGGCAGGCATGCCTCCTGGGTACAGGTAGGCAAGGATGATCTCTTCCTGGAATTCCCGGAAAGATCCAGTTCGTCCTGACGCCCTGTATAGGACAAAGGCGTTCAGCATAGCCAATTGGTATAGGTAAACAGACACTTTTTTGTACCAGCGTCTGGCTTTACGGGCAACTAAATACGGCGCCAAAAGCTGGTCGTTAAGGTCCACCCCTCCCATGTTAAGGTTATATTCGTGGACACAGAGGGGTTTCTCCATAACGCCAGTTGCCGTAGGAATTTGGATCGTCGTGTCTGGGTGAAGGGAGGACAGAACATAAACATCCCGTGTATCCTTCCACTTCACCGCAAGTAATTTGTCCGTTTTCAAGCAGGCTCTCGCCCCCCGACTAAGACGGGAATCTACAAGCCGTTGGGGGAAGCCCCGGCGATTAGGTCGCACGGTGCCACATGCGCCAATTTGTAAATCGAGAAGGTGACTAAATAGTGGCACGCTTGTATAAAAGTTGTCCACGTACAAATGGTACCCCTTTCCGGATAAGGGTGACACCAAGTCCCAAACGATCTTACCGCTGCTCCCTATGTAGTCTGGGCAGTTGGGGGGCTCCACACAGCTATCTTTTCCCTCATAGACCCGGAAACTAACTGTATAGCCTGTGGCCCTGTCACACAATTTATACATGAAATAAGAGAATATATGTAAATACAAGCAATATGTAGATACAAAAAATTCTAGTAGCGCAAAAAAGAATGATAAGCTCACTCCCCAATCACATTCACTGAAAACTTGTAAAGACTGTAGACATAAATATAAAAATATATATATAAAAAATATATATATAAAAAATATATATATAAAAAAATAGTCCCAGCATGAATCAGTCCACCAAAGCAGCGTTGAAAAACATATGACAAATAGCGATATTCACACTGATGTATCCCTTGAAAGATCCTAATCGGTGCAGAAATAAAGGATCACCTTGACCACCACCACTGTGCTCTGAAGGGGGGAAGGTAATGCACACTCACCGACTTCACTGGCCCAGTGATTCTCACCACTGAGCAAACAAGCCACAATACAGCCACTACCACTCGGGCTTCCGAATTGGGACCAATCAGACCAATGACAGGCTCTGCTGCATCCACTTGGGGTTCCGGGATGGGGCCGATAATGGGCTCAATCAAGTAAATGGACATGCAAGGGAAGGAAGGAATAGAGCTCCACTAGTGTGATAACGTATAATACTGGCTTTATTTCAAAATACACAATACATCACACTCACATGACATCAGTTGAAAATTCGCATGACCGGAGGTGTATACCCATCGGGACCCGTATCCTGACTCCACGCCGCGGATCGCGCCTTCCGGGTGCTCACTCTCCTCGTACACTCTGACTTGGTTACGCCGCCTGGCCACGCCCCTACAATTTATACAGTTTGACCCCGTACTTGGCACGCTTGCTGGGGAGGTACTGTTTCATAGCAAGGCGGCCAGTAAATTTAATCAGGGACTCGTCAACGCAGACAACTTGTTCGGGGGTAAACAAGGCTGCAAACCGCTGATTGAAGTGGTCTATGAGGGGCCGAATTTTGTGGAGCCGATCGTATGCAGGGTCTCCCCGAGGACGACAGAGTTCATTGTCGCTGAAATGCATAAATCGCAGAATTTGCTCGTATCTCGTCCTGGACATAGAGGCAGAGTACATGCGCATATGGTGAACTGGGCTAGTGGACCAATATAGCCGCAATTCACTCTGTTTAGTTATGCCCATGTGGAGGGAAAGGCCCAGAAAGATCTTAAATTCGGAAACCGTTATAGGTTTCCAGCCGAATTGTCTGGCAAGGTGTGAATTTGGGTTGGCGGCGATGAACTGTTGTGCATATAAATTTGATTGATCCACAATAGATCTGTAAAGATCTTCCGTGAAGAACAGCTCAAAAAAGTTCAGGGGCGTAAAACCAGCTGTCTCCACGTGGATTCCAGGTTGGGCGGTGAATGGGGGAAGTACTGGCGCTGTAGTATCAGTGGGTTGCCAATTAGGAAATGCCAGCGCATCAGGGAGGGCACTATGGGCTCTACGGGCCTGTCTTCGAATACGCGGTGGCTGCGGGCCACTACTTGTGCTAGCCACCGCACCAGCTTCAACTGCACTTAGGGGACTCGCCACGTCACCAGGTCTTACTGCAGTGCTGGTTGTACTAGGTCCAGGTTGTACTAGGCCGCTGGCGCTTGCCAGGTCGCCAGAAGGATGAGCGGCACTAGTACCCACACTCTGCTCCATACGAGCACCCTGCGATTCCTGCATCACAACAACTTCAGAATGGGGTCGGGTACGCCTGGGTCTAACAGGGACCCATCTGTCGTCGGAGCTATCTGTCAGGGAGCCGCTGCCGTCATCAGGTTCATATACTGACACTAATTCGGTCATTGTAGCTTCCCCTTCGCTATCAGATGACTCGGTCAGCATATAACTGACAAGCTCTTCATCCCTGTACGAACGTTTGGTCATTTTGGTAACTAAATTTACTCGTACAGTGATGCGACTCACAGGTAATAAAAGCACCTGGTTGTCGAAGATTATTTCAAGCGCTACAAAAAAAACTGCTAATGCTAGCAGGGATCAGGCCTGACTCTGCTAACACAGCGGTTTTGTGTCTTGTGTTTTTTTGCAAGTGACAGTAATCTATTGATTACTACACTTGCCTGGGTGAAAGGGTTAAACGCAGGTGCTGGCCGGAATCAGTACTGATCGTGCAAACACCGCGTTTTGGGAACCCTAAACTATGGGGGCGCTAGTATAGTTCTGATCAGATCAGATATTGATCTGTTCAAACACTATACTAGAAATGGAAGTGTAGGTGCGTGCGTGCGTGCGTGCGTGTGTGGCAATCAAGGGGTTACTTCTAAACTATGCGCTGGGGATCTGGGGGGGGGTGGCGAGGACCCTAAACCTCCTTTGGGAAAGAAACTAGCTAGCTAGCGCAACCTCAAGTCACAATGACACCAATACAAAATACAGTAAAAACAGTATATTATGTGTGTATTAGTGCTAATGTGACAGAGGGTGTAGGGGTTAACGGGATGTGATCAGGGGGGGATCAGGGGTTTAAATCTTTATTGGAAGGGACTGGCGGGTATCCTAAGGATAAAAGGAACGGTGGCAAGCCCTAAACCTGGTCACAAGTCACACTTATACGGGTATATAGAAAATGCTATATACTGTATACAGTGTGCGTTGTGGCAGGGGGTGTAGGGGTGATCAGGAGGGGATCAGGGGATTAAATCTTTATTGGGCGGGTGGCGGGGACCCTAAACCTCCTTGGGACACAAACTTAGTCGCCTGCGCTAATTCTGATCACAATGACACTAATACAAAAATACAAAAACACAGTATATTACGTTTGTATTAGTGCTGATGTGACAGAGGGTGTAGGGGTTAACTAGCGGTGATCAGGGGGGGATCAGGTGGGATCAGGGGCTTAAATCTTTATTAGGGGGGGGTGACGGGTAATTCAAGTGGAAAAAGGGGGGTCGCAAGCGCTAGACCTGACCACAAATCACACTTATACGGGTATATAGCAAAATGCTATATACTGTATACGGTGTGTGTTATGGCAGGGGGTGTAGGGGTGATCAGGGGGGGGTCAGGGGCTTAAATCTTTATTGGGCGGGTGGCGGGGACCCTAAACCTTCTTGGGACAGAAACTTAGTCGCCTGCGCTAATTCTGATCACAATGACACTAATACAAAAATACAATAACACCGTATATTGCGTTTGTATTAGTGCTGATGTGACAGAGGGTGTAGGGGTTAACGGCGGTGATCAGGGGGGGGTCAGGGGAGATCAGTGGGTTAAATCTTTATTAGGGGGGGGTGGGGGGTAATTTGAGTGGAAAAGGGGGGGTCGCAAGGGCTACACCTGTTCACAAATCACACTTATACAGGTATATAGGTATATGCTATATGCTGTATATAGTGTGTGTTGTGTCAGGTGCTGTAGGGGTTAATTGGGGGGGCGATCGGGGGTGAAATGTGCCTATCTAACTGTGTGTGGGTGTGCTTGGTGCAGTACTCACAGTAAGATGTGCTCTCCTCTCACGCTGGATCCAAAAAGACGGTTGTGGGGGGAGGGCACATCTCCTCTAAGCCTGTGTTTACATTTCACAGGCTTAGAGGATGATCTGATTGGGCAGGACCGATCAACAGGTCCAGACCAAAAATGATTGGCCTGGACCTGATGACTGATCGGTTCTGAACCCAATCGAGTCATCATCGGCGGCGGGGACGCGCGGGAGCGCGCACAGGACCGGCAAATTGTGCTGACGTAGGCCTACGTCAGTTTGCCTGGCCGGGGCTGAGTGCCGACGTAGATCGTCGTGCGCCGGTCGTAAAGTGGTTAATAAGGTCTGTTGTGTGTTTAATAAATTCAGCTGTATCCTTAATTGGTTCCAAACTGTTCTGTTATTCTCTTAATTGAGCTTCCACCTTCCTCAACTTTCTTTGTTTGCGTTTAATTAAAAACCCCAAAACTTCTTTTCCTTTCCCATTAAAAATGCAAACCATTCCTCTTGATCCTCCTCTTTTATTAAACCATCATTAATGGGAATGTCTTATCTCAATTTCCTCGGAACAATATTCTCTTTTATATATTTATCCATGGTGGAGATATCCCACCATGTATTCATTTTTTTGTCCATCAGATGTCCCATCTTTCTAAATATATGTGCAATATCATTATCTTTATTGACCGCCTCTGAGAATAATTCTTCTAAATTAATATCTCTATTCTCCAAATATGAAAAAACCTCCATGGCTGCTTCTAGCAGGTGTATGAGATGCGTAAATATAAATAATTATATAGTCCTGCGAGCAACCAAGATGTGTAAAAATTAATGCTGCAGGTACTACACTATCTCATAAGTGTAAGCAAATAATCCCAAATAATGGAAACAATCCTTTCTCAAAAAAGTGCCAGCAGTGCTGTAAACGTGCAAATATCAAGCTCAAAAAGAGATTCAAAGTGACGATGTGCTTTAATGGGAAAGGAAAAGAAGTTTTGGAGTTTTTAATTAAACGCAAACAAAGAAAGTTGAGGAAGGTGGAAGCTCAATTAAGAGAATTACAGAACACGTTGGAACCAATTAAGGATACAGCTGAATTTATTAAACACACAACAGACCTTAATAAAAGTATGCAAAGGAAAGATCAGGATGATAAGAATAACAAAAAGAAAAAATATTTAAGAAAGTTAGGAGATTATCAAAAAAACAAGTATTCAAATGGCAAATGCAACTAATTACCGGAGAAAATGGTTCCAATAATACCACACCAGGAAGGGGCAATAAAGAAAGAAACACAAAGTCACTGGAATTTAGAACACCTAAGGTATCACATATACAAGAGAGATCAAGGCAGGCAGAGGGTTCACATCAACATAATGATAAAAATGAGGATCACCCACCTCATAATGGTAGAAACTAATCACATAGTTATAATAGGAATCCTCCGTATTGCCATCCACCTACCAACAGAGGACAATACTATCAGGGAGGGAGACGCTCTTACCAGGGACCACCCCAATACAGAGGGAACAATTATCGGGCCCCACCACCGCAACAATATAATAATGGGGAACCACAATTTAGAGGACCCCAATATAATAGAGGGCCCCATCAAGGGGGATAATCATACAGAGCCCCCCCCCATACTATAGAGGACCCCCTCAAGGGCAGCAACATTACCAAGGACCCCCCCAAGAGGCCCTCCAGGAGGTGAACATTATTTTCCTCCTCACAATAATGAATCAAACAGATACCCAGAACCCCAAAGGGAACCTCCATATGAATATCCTAATAGGTCTGACCAGAATAATGAGTATTACCATACCCCTAAACCACAGATAACTAATACTCGAAGACTGCAACAAGAAAATTACTCATTTGCCACCCAGAATAGTTATACACCTCTGATGGAACAAAATGTAGATGCGCAAATGTCAACCCCCCTTTTTTTAGGGAAAAGGTGGGTAGAACCCACCGGGGCAGTAGAAAACTTAGAAAGAGAGTATGTAGAGAGGGCAGAAGGATAAAACAAAAAAGGAGAGAACAGTAGGAGATGGCATATATATTTTAAGTGGAGCGGGGCTCATGACTTTAGATAAGGGTATTCAATTTGCACAAGCAAAAGGGCTCAACAAGTTTGACACATATGTGGGGATTCAGAAGTTCATTAGAAAGTTGAACATTAAAAAATATTACCAAATTAACCCATAGGAACGTATATATGTAGTAGGGACCCATACCATACTAAGAAATAAGTCAACCTTTAATCCCAAAATCACTGATAATAAATGTGTAGACATGTTCAAGAAATTAGTTACTACAGAATTGGATAACATACCTTCTAAAAAGATATATGAACAAGATAGTATCAGGAAAGGAACAAAAATATTAGAAAATAGGAAAGATATAGTGGTCCGCCCAGCAGACAAAGGGGGCGGAATTGTTATTTTGTCTAAGTAACAGTATAAAAATAAAATGGAAAGATTATTAAATGATAGGGGCACATATGAGAAGCTTTTAACTAATCCTACAAAAAAATACGGAAAAGAATTGGGGAAACTCATTGTTTATGGAACCAAGAGAAATGTATTGAATAAACAAGAAGCTAAATATTTATTACCATCAGCTTGTAGAATTCCAGTTATATATTACCTCCCTAAGATCCATAAAGACAGTATAAATCCCCCTGGAAGGTCTATAGTGAGTGGGATTGATTTTCTTACAGCACGGTTAGGGAAATACATAGACTTATTTCTACAACCAACGGTACAAGATACCACATCCTTTTTAAAAGACACAAAACATGTGTTACAGTTGTTAGAAGAGATAGTGGTACAGTGGGGATCGAACGTTTGGGCACCCCAGGTAAAAATTTGTATTAATGTGCATAGAGAAGCCAAGGAAAGATGGAAAAATCTCCAAAAGGCATCAGTAGTATGTATCAGTAGTAGTATCAGAAGTATGTGTGTATATATACCACTATACACAAGTTCAGATGTTTTGCCTGCCTCCAAATCCCCCAAAAAATGCCTGCAACAATACACCTGGGCGTCTTTTTTTTTTTTGGCGCTAACGTTTTTTTTGGGCATTTTTTTGGGTTCTTTGGAGGCAGGCAAAACATCTGAACTTGTGTATACGGGTATATATACACACATACTTGTATGTATATATAAACCTAGACATATATAGGTGTGATAGTAGCAGAAATATATGCTTGCGCTAATTAAATAATTAACATTAATATGGCTCTGCTCCTATAAGAAGTTCAGATGTTTTGCCTGACTCCAAAGAACCCCAAAAAATGCCTGCAACAACACACCTGCAACAACACACCTGGGCGTTTTTTTTTTTGGCGCTAGCGTTTTTTGGGCATTTTTTTGGGGTTCTTTGGAGGCAGGCAAAACATCTGAACTTCTGTATAGGGTTATATATGTACACATACCCTTATATGTATTTTACACTTACACATATATAGGTGTTATAGGAGCAGAGCCATATTAATGTTAATTATTTAATTAGCGCAAGCATATATTTCTGCTACTATCACACCTATATATGTCTAGGTGTATATATACATACATGGGTGTGTATATATACCCCCTATACACATGTTCAGATGTCATGTCTGACTACAAACATGTCCTCAAAAAATCCCTATCAACGCCTGCAGCCAAAAAGCAAGCTGACGGGTGAGAAGCCATATTAGTGCACTGAATGTGACTTGAGAGAAATGATGTTTTCTCTATAGCGGTCATCCTGACATGGAAGGGTTTAGTCACCCTGCCATAGCAGTCAGTGTCAGTTTACCCTACACTACATTACGGTCATCCTGGCACTTAACACTTTCCCTACAGAAACTAATCTAACTAAAGTGTAAAAGAGCACTCAACTACACTAGATTACCTTTCCTCACACTAATAAATGCTAAATGACACTTTTGAAGCAAATTTAACAGAACTGCTTCCATTCTCTTCCATGTCCCTGTATTACAATGCTAGGAATTCCAATCACATTCCTAGCATTCTCCTCCCCCCTCAATTGAGTTTTACTAATGGTTCTGGTCCAATCACGGGCTTTTAAAGCCCATTTCCTGTCCCATTGCATTTTGGTCGGTTCTGGTTGCCGAATTCCGAACTTTTTCAGCAAAAAGTTCTAAATTCGGCCGAACCTCGAACAGCCAATGTTCGGGTTGAACTGATGGTCGACCGAACCGTTCAATCATCCCTAGTCTCTATCAGTTTTGCACATCGAGAGACTGAAATTTTTGCCCATTCCTCCTTGCAAAACAGCTCGAGCTCAGTGAGGTTGGATGGAGAGCGTTTGTGAACAGCAGTTTTCAGTTCCACAGATTCTCGATTGGATTCAGGTCTGGACTTTAACTTGGCCATTCTAACACCTGGATATGTTTATTTGTGAACCATTTCATTGTAGATTTTGCTTTATGTTTTGGATCATTGTCTTGAAAGACAAATCTCTGTCCCAGTCTCAGGTCTTTTGCAGACTCCATCAGGTTTTCTTCCAGAATGGTCCTGTATTTGGCTCCATCCATCTTCCCATCAATTTTAAACATCTTCTCTGACCCTGCTGAAGAAAAGCAGGCCCAAACCATGATGCTGCCACCACCATGTTTGACAGTGGGGATGGTGTGTTCAGGGTGATGGGCTGTGTTGCTTTTACGCCAAACATAACGTTTTGCATTGTTGCCAAAAAGTTCGATTTTGGTTTCATCTGACCAGAGCACCTTCTTCCACATGTTTGGTGTGTCTCCCAGGTGGCTTTTGGCAAACTTTAAACGACACTTTTTATGGATATCTTTAAGAATTGGCTTTCTTCTTGCCACTCTTCCATAAAGGCCAGATTTATGCAGTATACGACTGATTGTTGTCCTATGGACAGTCTCCCACCTCAGCTGTAGATCTCTGCAGTTCATCTAGGGTGATCATGGGCCTCTTGGCTGCATCTCTGATCAGTCTTCTCCTTGTATGAGCTGAAAGTTTAGAGGGACGGCCAGGTCTTCGTAGATTTGCAGTGGTCTGATACTCCTTCCATTTCAATATTATCGCTTGCACAGTGCTCCTTGGGGTGTTTAAAGCTTGGGAAATCTTTTTGTATCCAAATCCGGCTTTAAACTTCTCCACAACAGTATCTCGGACCTGCCTGGTGTGTTCCTTGTTCTTCATGATGCTCTCTGCACTTTAAACGGACCTCTGAGACTATCACAGTGCAGGTGCATTTATACGGAGACTTGATCACACACAGGTGGATTCTATTTATCATCATTATTGATTTAGGTCAACATTGGATCATTCAGAGATCCTCACTGAACTTCTGGAGAGAGTTTGCTGCACTGAAAGTAAAGGGGCTGAATAATTTTCCACGCCCAATTTTTCAGTTTTTTATTTGTTAACAAAGTTTGAAATATCCAATAAATTTCGTTCCACTACATGATTGTGTCAAACTTGTTGTTGATTCTTCAAAATAAATTACAGTTTTATATCTTTTGATATAAAGGGCCAAATACTTTCGCAATGCACTGTATATTATAGCAGTAGAGCTCATCATCCCGTCAAGCCATAGTACTAGGATGTTCAATCCAGACCCTCAAGACCCTATCAAATCTTCTAGGGCAACCTCTATTCAAATATGTAGCTTTATACAATGGTAGTACTTTATTAACCAGCCTCTTGCAATATATCAAAGATGGTGCTTCAGTTTTTTCCAATGTAATATAATCGCTTTACGAGCCTAGAACAACAACAAACTAATAAGTGTACGCTGGGGTCAAGTGGTTATCAATTCCCCCACCAATCCCAACCTTACAGTTTGATATCGTTCTAGGTATAGACACATTTGTGACTTTCATAATATAGGCCACTACTTCCTCCCAGAACTTCTGGATTCCAGAACAGTGCCAAAAAATGTAGTCAAAATCACCTGGAGAAACGCCAACATTCTGCCGACGAGCCAGGAAACAACCTAGTGAGTCTGGCAGGTGTAATATAAATACGATGTAAAAACTTGAATTGGATACGTTTATCCTTCACTGACACCAAGTGTAGAAAGGGAAAAGTTCACATATAATCCCAATCCTCAACTCCTAAATCTGGTATCTCCTCCTTCCACCTTACTTTACACTTGACCACCGAATAGGGGGCAACTCAAAACAGTTTCCTATATAATTCTGACAACGTTTTTTTCATAGAGCTATTTATTATAGCAACCTCCAAGGCAGAGGTCACAACCTTGGCCCTGGAGGGGCTATATTGAGAAATAAAAGCTTGTCTCAACTGGAGATGTCTAAAAAAATACATATTCGGCAATTTATACCTGTCCTTCAGATCATCAAATGTTCAGATACTCCCACTTACTCTGAACTTATGCGGGAAGTCCAGGAGAAAGAAGCCTTGCTTGAAGAGAAAAATTACGGAGGGAAAGAGCCATTAAATAATGAATTGAAAAAAGAGAAAACTTCAGCCCGGCTGTTACGCGTGTAGAATAACCTTTCGGATGATGAGAGCAAAGTGGAAGTGGAGTCAAACTATCCTGAGGAAGTTCCTGAGAGGAGGAAAGTTGAGTAGGGTTCTCCGTCCACTGACTTAATGCTGCAAGTAGCTCAGGCTCAAACACAACTGTGCCATACTTTGATGCAGGTCATGGAAGCTTCTGCAGATAGAGAACAATGGAATAAGAGGAACTTTGATTTGAAAGTGAGTGTGCAAGATCTGCAGCCTGGCGATAAAGTGCGTCTGAGGAATCTGGGGGTGCCGGGGAAGCATAAGTTGACCAATTACTAGCACTCTCATCCTTTTGTCATTCACAGGAAGCTTCCTGGATTACCCATCTATCAAATCCATCCAGAGGGTAAGGTAGGACCGCTTAGGACTTGGCATAGGAATCACCTATTGCCTATTTCCGAAGCAGTCAGAACCTTGTCCGGAGGGGATGAAGAGGTGAATGCCCCTAGGACCCCTAGGCTACGATCTCGGCCTTCCAGAAGTTACAGTCCAAAGTCTGCAAATCTAACGGATGAAGAAGGGGGTAGCGATGATAAAAGTGTCATTTTCGACTTATGGTTGTCATCCAGTGAGGAGTTTACTCCCAAATCCTCTTCACCCATTGCTAAGTGGACCCCTGCCCCTCTCCCTAAAAGAGAGCTCAGTCAGGGACACAGTTCCCCTGTGAGAAGTGTGGAGCCAAGGGAGACAGAGGAGGAGCCTTTATTGGTGTCTGAGGATCCATCACCTACTGACAATGTTTCTGTGGGTTCTCCCTCATCTCGATTAGACGAGTCTGTTATTGAACATTCGATTTCCCCTCCATTGGAGCTATTTGAAGATCTTTATGGAAGTCAAGAGCCTGAAATATTTTCATCTTCTGAGGAAGTGGACTCTTTTGAAAATAGACAAGAAGTGTCAGTGGATCCTGAGTCTTCAGTAGAGGAAAGTGCTATTGAGAATGATAGTGGAATATCCACTAGACTAGGAAGAGAGATTCATCCTCCTAAAAGACTGACCTATAGTACCCTGGGGAAAGTTCTGAAGAACAAATCTCTACGGCACAATGGTCTATGTCATTGACTGTTCCCTCTATTGATGACTCTCAAGGAGACAGTTCTGTTCCACCCACTGACACTAATAAATTGGTTGCTGACTTCTTGTTAGCCTTTTGTGAGAGTGACCCAGACTTATTTGATAGTGTGTACAGAAAATTATTAGATAGTGATTTTATTAATTCGTTTCAGTTGCAATGAATGCTATTTTAAATGGTTGATTAAGACTTTTCATATGGGTCAGCCTTTACCTTTTTCTTCCCGGAGAAGGATCTCCTTATCTTTGGAGGACCAAAGATGTTCAAGTGGGAGCAGGATGTAGCTGGGTTGCACGGCTGGTGTTGTTCAAACTGTTATTGTTAAAGTTCTGCAAGGACAGTGACTTTGGCATTATGTGAGATATAGTATGTGAGGAGCAAGATCATAGACTGCTGGGAGAGAGAGACCCTTCTCCCAGGGAGCAATAGGATGTGCGGAGCTTGCTGGGGGTGTCTATATAAAGGTGGCGGGACTCCACTTTGCTCTCTTGCCTCGGGGACAGCGTGCTGGAAAGAAAGGGAAGAGGTGCTGCGGATCGCAGGACATTAGGCCGAGGCCTAGTGGCGGACACCGGAGTGAAGCCGGCGGTGTGAGTGAGCGGAGGAAGTCTTGGTAGCGTGACTGAGCGGAAGGTTGCTGACAGACGGAGACTCTGAGAGGAGCGGGGCCTGGTCGCAGAGGAGAGGGGAGCTCCCGGTCTGGGTGAGAGACATCCAGTATCCATATCTCTGTTAGTCGCAGACCTAGACTGTGTACTTTCCTAAGGCCATACTGACATTCAGGTAAACCACTGGACACTACAGATATATATATATAGTGCGAGGTGGGTGAGCTAGGCCTCAAGCCCTCTATGCAGTTCTAGGCTGTCAACCCTGTTGTGACGCATTAGGATTTATTACATTTGCTTCTCTGTTGATTACAACTATTGATTGCTTTGGGGAATACAGTTCATCATCTCTACCCTTATTGGATTACAAATACTTTCCTCGGATTGTTGGGAATTCCTTGCCGATGAAGACATGTGAGGCCTCACTATCCAGGAGACTCTTGCAATTCGTCATAAAGGGGTTAGTAGACAGATTGCACTCTGATAGTTGTTCCAATATTGATATATTGCTTACTTTGCATTTAAGTTGCCAAGTGTAGTCATTCTTATCTGTGGTCACTCTCTAATTAATTCAGCTTATTTAAAGTATTGTTTATTGTTGCTGAGCGCAATCCTCTAGCATACATTTACATTTGTTTTTGCATATGTATGTGCGGCCTGCGTTCTGGATCCTAAGTGCTGAACTAAAAGGCCTAAATCCTTGGTTGGGAATTCAGGATTTATGTTTCAATGTTTTTTATTAGATTTTTTGTAAGAAAAAGATATAACAGCGCACAAGGAGCCAACATGGCTCAATCATTGTCTTTGAGGGCATTAAATATCACATAATACACGAAATACAATGGTGCCAATTCAGAAAATTACAATATCAAAAATGAAAAACCAATAAATCAGTAACAGGAACGGTAAGCTCAGGTTGGGCATCCAGCTAATGGAGCAAAAAACATAGAGTCATAGAGACAGTGCCCCCTCCATTGCATGCTGAAGGGCTGGAGGTCTGGGCCCGACCCCCCCCGGCGCCCCTACGGGAACATACTGCGCCCTTGGGAGAGGACGGCCCCCAACCCCCATACCAGGCCCTCTACCAGTGGGGGGCGTAGCCTGTCATCCATGCACTGTCAGATAGTACCAGAGAAAAAGTAAGAAGAGAAGGAATAGGGGGAAAAGGGCAAGACAGGGAAGAAAGGAGACAACAGCAGAGGAGGGTGGCAGGAGTGGGAAGATGGGAAAGAGGAAAGAAACATCAGCGGTCAGTGGAAAAATAGAGGGTCGACACCCAGATCCCGCTCACTCCCCAAGGGGGAGATTTCCCCAACATCTCGTCCAAGGCTACCCATGCTCCCAACCGCCCCTATGAGGGGCTCGCCAGGTACCTTATCCAGGGGTCCCATGTTTTGTCAAACATACGCATCCTGTCATTCAACAACGCCACCATCCGTTCGTTTATCATGATCCAGGTCAGTTTGGCTTTTAAAAGCTCGAAAGGCACTACTGGGGTTCGCCATGAACGGGCTATTGCTATTTTGGCGGCCGTGAACACGAAGGCGATAAGGCGCTTGGCGGGTTTAGTAGCCCCCTCCACCGGTTTACCCAAAAGGGGATCCTTTATCAAGTTGACTTGGGTCAAGGAGTAAACAAAATTATAGACCCGGATCCAAAACCGTCGGACTTTTGGACAAGTCCACCACGTGTGGAGCACCGTGCCCGCCTGTCCGCATCCCCGAAAACAGTTGGGGGATGCGGTGCTCACCGCGCCGCCAGCCTGACCGGAACCATGTACCAACGCAAAAATACCTTGAAGTTTGCTTCTATCAAGGAAGTGTTGAGTATGGATCTAGAATTAAACTGCGCTAAAGTGTTCCATTCCGCCCGGTCCAGAGATTCTCCCAGATCCTCCTCCCAGCGTAGCATATACGTTAATTTACTATCGTCTCCATGGAGTATATTATAAATTGTTGATATATAGTTTTTTTGTTTGTCAAGTGTGCGGCAAAGGTACTCCATAGGTGTGGAGGTAGAGATGTCGCTCTTACGCTTGAGGGAGGCCACGAAATGGGAGATCTGGGCGTAGCGAAAGTACTCCCCCTCAGGGAGGGAATACTTCTCCTGCAATTGGGACTTGGTAAGTAGTCCCCGGTGGTCGCATAAATCTGCCAACCTGAGAAGCCCCTTATTCGTCCACCATTCAAATGTCACAGGGGTTAGGCCCGGCGGGAACAAAGGGTTGCCCAGCAGGGGTGCTAGCGGAGCATGGAGGGACTTAAAGGAGTGTCTGCCCGACAGCCTATCCCAAACCCCCAGGGAAAGGGAGAGGGCAGGACAGAGCACTCCCGGCCTGTCCCTGGCCCTTAACCACAACGCGTGGTGGACCGGAACCCCCAGGTGGGTCGCCTCCATGTGCATCCAGATCGGGAGAGGGTCCCGGGAGTGGAAGCGTACCAGATGGGCCAGTTGGGCTGCGTAGTAATATTTTCCCAGCTCCGGGACCCCCAATCCCCCCCCTGAGTTTAGGGGTAAAAAGAGTCCGTCTGTTGACTCTGGGCCTCTTGTCCCCCCAAATAAACCTAATAACCGTCCCCTGAAAATCTTTAAGATCAGTCATATTAAGCATTATGGGTAGTGTGCGAAACAGGTACAATAATCTAGGCAATATGTTCATTTTTACCGAATTCAACCTACCGAACCACGACGGGGGGCTAACAGACCAAGCAGCAAGATCTTCCCGTAGTTTCTTGTATAGAGGCGGGTAGTTACATGTATAAAGTGTAGTTATCGAAGCCGTGAGATGGATCCCAAGATATGGCAGTGACCTTTCCTGCCATGCGAACGGAAAGTTGTCTCTGAGGGCAGACAGGGTAGTGTTGTCCAGTGTTAGGTTCAGGGCCCGAGACTTAGAGGGGTTAATTTGAAGACCAGAGATGGACGCAAATACTTCCATGTCCTTAAGCAAATTGGGAATAGAAATCAGTGGGGCCGAGAGATACATCAGGATGTCGTCCGCAAACAGGGCGCACTTATGCTCCACCCCCCCACATTGTATGCCCTTGATGTCTGGGTTAGAGCGCAATTTAATGGCTAATGGTTCCAGGGCTAAAATAAATAAGAGCGGGGATAGGGGACACCCCTGTCTGGTACCCCTCCTAATGTTCAGAAAAGGGGATCCGTAACCCTTGATAGACAATTTCGCAACCGGGTCGCTGTATAGTGTACGGACGAGGGATAGAAAGCGTTGTCCAAAGCCAAAGCGCTCCAATGTCAGCAGAAGATATTCCCAGGACAGGGAGTCAAAGGCCTTGTGTAGGTCAAGGGATAACAGCATACCCTTCCTGGGACCCATGCTATCCCAATTAGATTGGAGAGCTGAGATCACGTCTATTGCACGTCGGGTCTGGTCGGGCGCCTGCCGGCCCTGCACAAAACCGGCCTGGTCCGGATGTATGTATTCCGCTAAGAAGGTCGATATTGGCCTGTAATTAAGACAGTCCCCATGGTCTTTGCCCGGTTTCGGCAGCACATGGATATACGCGTTGTTTTCATACGTCGGGATAGGGGTTCCTGTTCTAATGGAATTAAAGTAGGAGCAGAGATGGGGGGTCAGAATCTCGTGAAATTTTTTATAGTAATGGCCAGAGAAACCGTCCGGGCCCGGCGCTTTATTAGGGTTGATGGATTTAATGGCTGCCAATATTTCAGTGGCAGAGAACTCTCTATCCATGATCTCCGAATGGGGGGAGGAAAGTCTGGGGAGGGAGATGTCCTGAAAAAAGGCTGTTACCGCGGGCTGTCTAAGCGGTTGCGGTTGTGAATAGAGTTTAGTATAAAAATGGTAGAATTCGTTGACTACCAGTGGGGGGGTCCTGTGACCGGAGACCAGACCGGAGTCTCAATTTTGGGAGTGCCGGGGAGTAGAGTCTCGGGGCCAGCTTATGAGCCAAAAGCGTATGTGGTTTGTCCCCTAGCGTATAATAGCGATTTCTCGACCAGCGAATGGACTTTTCCGCTCTGGTGGTCAAGCTAAAATTAAGGGCTACCCTCGCAGCGTCAATTTTGTGCCTGATATCCACCCCCGGATTCCTTTTCTGCTCCCTTAGGAGGTCCCGCAGCTCTGCATCCTGACGCGTTATCTCCCCGTCGCGTTCCCTCTTTTTCCGGGAGGCTATCTGGATCAGCTTACCTCTGATCGTCGCTTTATGCGCTGCCCATACTACGGTCGGGGAAGTGTCGGCTGTCGGGTTGTCGAGAAAATATTGGTTCAAGCAGTCGGTTACTTCCTTAAGAATAAGGGGGTCGTTCAGTAGGGAGGCATTGAGCCTCCAGGAGGAAAATTTAGGTTTAGTCCATAAGTCAGAGACAGTCATCGCTACTGGGGAGTGGTCGGACCACGGGGTGGGAATTATTTGCGTCTTCAGTACAAACGGAAGGAGAGCCGACAATGCAAAGAGGTGGTCTATGCGGGCATATGTCTTATGCGCATGGGAGTAGTGGGTGAAGTCGCGTGTCGTGGGGTGGTCATTTCTCCACACATCCACCAAGCCCGTGGAGTGCAGTAAACGAGCCAATTTAACCCCCAGACGCGGGGCATGTTTCAGAGAGGTACGCAAGGCGTTTGACCTATCCATGACCTGGTCCAAGGGGACATTACTTTCACCCGCCAATAACTACATGTCCAGTTGCACGCGGCATCACCACGCTCAACATGTCCTGAAAGAATTGTATTTGCCCCACATTCGGAGCACAGTATGAGACAAAGGTTACGTCATGCTCGTTTATTTTGCCCTGGACCATTAGGTATCGCCCCTCCCTGTCCCTGATCACTTCTTTGGGCGTGAACGGGACTCTCTTGGCTATACAGACCGCCACCCCCCGTTTTTTATCTTCGCTATTGGACATATAGCAGGTGGGAAATTTAGCGCTAAGTCTTTTGGGCGCAGAAGTGCGAGAGAAGTGGGTCTCTTTTTGTGATAAAATTGAAAGGCTTTCGTTCGCTTCACCGGTGCGTTAAGGCCCTGGACATTATGCGTCAAAATTTTAAAATTACTTGGCAAGGGGTTCGTCATTGTGGCTCGGTAGGTTGTACTCGCCTGAACGTCATGGAGAATGATCCACCTCTCCTCCCTGTCTTCGGGAGTCCCTGGATCGAGCTGAGGGTGCCTGGGTGTCGATTAGCCGCCATGTTGGGGGGGAAAAAGAGAGAGGGGTTAGAAGAAATACAGAATAGTAGAAAAAGGAACACAAAAGAACAAAGAGTCCCCCGCCTTCCCCCCCGTCGCCCATATGGCGGGAGGGGGGGGGGGGGGCGGAGGATATGCTTGTGATACCAACACAATATGCATCATGACTTGGTTGCGGGGTCCAGCTCCCCATAAGTATTCGCGAGGTTGCCCACCGCACATAGCCGTGAGCAAGGTCGCAGAGGGTGGCATGCGGAAACAACCCGACTCGCTTCAATCCATGCCATAGAATCATTTAACTGTAAGGGAAAACACAGTAACACAATAAAACGATCATTTCACAGATCATAGGTCCAATCCAGTGGGAGACCCACGTGTCCCCAGATAACCCTCTGTCACCGGCCAACCTCAACATGGCCAACCGGCAGAAAGAGAGAAAAAAAAAAAAAAGGGGGGGCCCCCTTCCCCAACCCTTCCACTCCAGCAGGAGTCGTAGCTCTACATCCCACAGGGTGGGGAGGCCGTAGCGTCTATGTCCCAACAGCAGTGTCCGGAGATCATTGAAATCCAAAGTTGGTCCCCAATCAAAAAGAAGTAGAGTGGAACCCCTCGAGTTCAGGGAGCCTAAGTTCTCAGTGAGGGCTTACAGCAGGAACTCTCCGGTGTAGTGGGGCTGACAGATCAACAGCCGTTTAGCCTAGTCCACAGTCAGGGTTCAGCCAAAAACAGAAGGCAGATGAGGACATGAAAAAAACAAAACATGTTGGTCCCCAATCAAAAAAACAAGTAAAGTGAAGCAACTTGGCCGCAACGTCTCACGGCGGGGTGCGTGACTTAGTATTACCCCTCTTGGCCGGCTGTGACCACAAAGGCGACAGTGGTCGGGAAGGCTCCTCCGGGGATCCCCGCGGGGACCTGGCCGGGGGGGGCATCCCGTGAAATGATGCCCAGATCCAGAAGGACATCCTCTCCCTCATGAAAATTGGAGAAGGAGTAGGATCTCCCCTTAAATGAAAAAGACAGTCTGAACGGATAAGACCAGCGATACTTAATCTGGCGGTTAATCAGATGAGTCAGTAGCGGTTTCAGAGTGCGTCTTTTTTGTATAGTTGCCTGAGATATGTCGGCGAACAACTGCACGGGGTGGTCGAGTACAGTGACATCATTGCGGTAGCGGGCTGCTGCCATGACTTTTTCCTTGATCCTATAAAAATGGGGTTTCACAATGACATCACGTGGCAACCCATCAGAGCGCGGTGCCGTCAGGGCCCGATGGAAGCGATCAAGCTCCAGGTGGTGCGGGGAGATTTCCGGAATGAGATCAGTCATTAGAGTGTGGATAGCCGGTTCAAGATCAGTAACCGACTCAGGAAGGCCTCTGATTCGAAAATTATATCTGCGAGATCTGTTTTCAAGATCCTCAATTTTTGCCTGGGCTTCAACCAATTGATCCTGAAGTGTGACAATCAGCTTATGATTTTGGTTAACTCTTTTAACAGTCCCATCCATTTTAGATTCTATAGATTCTAGCCTGCCTCCAATTTCTTGAAAGTCCCCCTTCATGCCTGCAGCAATGGTGGCACAGGCCTTGGAAAGCTCCTGTTGCAGCAGGGCCGAAAATCTGGCAATGAGCACAGAGTCCCCAGAATATGAGGGCTGGGGAGGAGGGGGGAGGGCTGCAGAGCTGCCCTGGCTCAGGGCTAACTCCGCGATGTCCGCCATCTGTCTGTCCAAGGAAGATGTCGGGGAAGGAACCCCCTCTACCTCCCCATCTAGTGAGGCCTGGTATGGGGAGAAGCCATGGGATGTGGCCTGTGGGGATTGGGATCCGGTCCCTTGGGAGGAGAAGGGATCTCTCACCTCTGCCATCCCGGAGATCACAGGTGATGGGTGCCCCGCTCCGCTCCCTTTAGCATCATCTGTGTTATTTCTGATTCTGTTTGCATATTCCTGTTTTACATAATAAGTCAAAAGAAGTAAAATTGATTATTTACTGCAATACTTGTGGTCTCAATTATTCATAATGACAGAACTAATAGTGTCAGATGGGTTGGAGCAGGCTCAGAGTGCAAGACGTGAAGAGGATACCCATGCAACCAGCCACTCCCTCGGGGGCAGGGCTACACAGGGATTATGCCCTAGTGGAGATGACGGTGACCAGGAATTGGACCCCATCAATATCTGCATGTGGTCTCAAGCCCTAACAGCAGCTCTCATAGTCCCCCGTCAATAATAAATGGGTTCCGAGTCTACGATGCACTAGCAAGCGAAGACTTTCAAAGGAGCCCAAAACCCCTGCCTCCAAAACTGTGGCAGAGTCATCATCCACACCCAGAAGCCACCTACGGATGAAAACTCCCTGACCAGCCAGGTAATAATTAAATAAATCGGGTAGTGCAACTTAATAAACTATTTACTCTCTTAAAAAAGGAGGTTGGGACCCACAATGGGGAATTTCTAAGGAAGTATAGAAATATTGGAAGGAGTTTCATTTTTAACCTCCCTGGCGGTATGATTATGTCAGGAATTATGTACCCAAAGCGGTACAATTTTTTGCATGGAAATTTGGCGTTATGTATTATAGGCCTACAATTCTTAGTCATTACTGACTTAAACCTGACCAAAACAAGACTCTAGTAGACATCCGAGATGTGATAAATTTGAAACACAAATGCATGAATTATAATCTAATCAATAATATAATCTTATTATATAATATATAATATATATATATATATATATAAAAAGGAGGTGATACAATGTAATCTGAAATTATATATAATAAATGTATATATATATACATATATACATATAATATATAATATATATATATATATATATATATATATATATATATATATATATTTATTTATATATATATATATATATATATATATATATATATATATATATGTATTATATATATATATATGTGTTTGTGCTTGTGCAACTATTGAATTTCCCTCCCAGTTCCGCTTCCATGCACCATTGCTGCTGCAGGGAACGGAACCAGGAAGTCATCAGAGCGACGGACGAGTGGCGGGGATCTCGGCGGCGATCACAGCAATGGGAGATCATCGCTGGATCGCCAGGAGAAGGTAAGGAACACCGCTGCACGCTCTGTAAATCTACCCCGAGCGTGACTCTGGGATACCGATCCTAGCATGAAAAATCCACTCGAGTCACGCTCGGGGATACCGATAAGGGAGTTAAAAGATTTATACGCCCTAAGACAGTTAATGGTAAATGTTGCCATCCCTCCGACCTCCTCTTCACAAGATAAAGCAATGGCAAAAAATTTAGATTAAAATAGTCTGCAACCCTGGCCGTAACCCAGACTCCTATATATTTGAACTCCGAAACCGATCTCAAGGCCAATGTAGCATCCACCTCCCTCCCTACGCAAGGATCAATAGGCAAGACAACAGACTTAACCCAATTCACTTTAAGACCTGAAAATTTTGCAAAATTATCCAGAATCCCCAGTACTGTCTGTAGTGAAGGGCCAGGATCATTTAAAAATAATAGGATATCATCTTCATATAGAGCACTACATTCTCTAATAGATTCAATCCATGTAGCAGTCCCCTGCCACCGCCAATGGCTCAATCATCAACGAGAACAAAAAGGGCGATAATGGGCCATCATTATCAATGCCATGAAGGGCTTACTATATAACAGTGATATCCACTTACAAAAGTTTGGGCCAAAACCCATACATTTCAACACCATCCCCACCCATATATGTCCAGTCTACTGAATCGAAGGCCCTGGCTACATACAGTGACACCACCACCCTTGTTCCCTCTGCTTCGCGTGTAATTTGAAGATGGGTAAATAAGCAACGCAAGTTGGTATCTGTGGATTTCCCAGGCATAAAATCTGTCTGGTCAATATCCACCAAGGATGGCAATACCACCCCCAATCTAGTAGCCAGGACCTTCGTAAGAATTTTAAAGTCCGCATTAAGGAGTGCAATCGGTCTATACAGTGCCTTGCGAAAGTATTTGACCCCCTTGAACTTTTGCCACATTTCAGGCTTCAAACATAAAGATAAAAAACTGTAATTTTTTTGAGAAGAATCAACAACAAGTTGGACACAATCATGAAGTGGAACGAAATTTATTGGATATTTCAAACTTTTTTAACAAATAAAAAACTGAAAAATTGGGCGTGCAAAATTATTCAGCCCCTTTACTTTCAGTGCAGCAAACTCTATCCAGAAGTTCAGTGAGGATCTCTGAATAATCCAATGTTGACCTAAATTTTTTTTTTTTTAAATTTATATCTTTATTGGTGATTTTTTATATATACATACATTTCAAACAAACATTGTCATATTCTCACCAAACCCCACCCCCCTTACCTCCCCCACCCTCCTCCCCCCAATTAAACCAATGACTCAAAAAAAAAAAAAAAAAAACGAAAATTTTTACACTTTTATGCGCATGTTCCCAACATTTCTTCGTATGAAGATGTATTCCATACTATATTACCATACACCAGGAGGGGTATGGGGACCGTCCCCCCACAGCCTGGACCCGGCTCCGCCCAGGGTAATTCTCTCTTAAACTCCCTTTAAGAAGAATTGGCTTCCAAGTATTGCACCAGGGTCTCCATCTCAACTTAACTTGATCCTCTGAATTTCCCAATATGGCGGACAGCTCTTCCATCTTATAGATCTCGTTGACCTTCCCACATTACAACTCGTAAGTTGGGATCACTATCTGTTTCCAGAAAATAGGTATGCATGCCCTTGCTGCATTCAACAGACGCAGAGTCAGGGACTTGAGCTTCCCGTCAAATGTAGCAAGCACAACGCGGGGTCCTCTAGTATATCCACATTAGTTATATGTTTTATAGCCACTGCTATCTTATTCCAAAATGGCCGCACTCTTTTACATCCCCAAAAAATATGGACCATGTTTCCATCCTCCAATCCACACCGCCAGCATTTTCCTGAGACCGCCTCTTTTATTCTGTGTAATAGTGATGGGACTCTATACCATCTGGTTAGAATTTTATACCCTGTCTCTTGGATCTTACAATCTAGTGACGATTGATGAACTAATCTCAGGATCTTATTTATCTGCTCTTTTGACCACACTGTATTTAACTCCTGCTCCCATTTTTGGATAAACGGCAATTGTTGGTCTCCCTCATCTTCTGACAGTTGTGTATAGAACCTTGAGATCAGATGGCCCGTCGCTTTACCTGTTCTACACATATTTTCCAGGTCCGTTAGCTCTCGTGGTGCGTACCCTTTCCGCCGAGCTGATCTAATATAATTATACAGCTGATAAAGGCTGAAATAATCTAACGATTCTCCTGCACCTGTCCTAAGTTCTTCTAGGGAGGGCATAGGCCCATTTTGCCATATATCACATAGGCGCCTTTTACCATCTTGAGCCCACCTACGAATTCTGGCATTTATACACCCCGGGGGAAAATCCGGGTTCCCCAAAATCAGTGTTATCGGAGATAGACCCGGAGCTACCCTCCAATGCGACTGAATTCTCTTAGTTTCTTTTATAGTCGCTCCCACTGTAGGATGTTTGAGAATAGCGTCTTTAGATTCGAACACCGACCATGGGGCTGGGGGGGTTAACTGTCCTGTTTCCTCATTCTCTAAATCCACCCATCGTTTGGTACGTTTATTGCAGTGCCAGTCTACCACCCTTACTAAATGGACCGCCCTGTAATATCTCAGGATATCTGGGAATCCAATCCCACCTCTTACTTTGGGTAAGGCCAACGTCTGCATCTTAATTCTAGGGGATTTGTTTGCCCAAATATAGGCGCGGAGTATGCCCTTAATTGATTGAAAAAATTCTTTTGGAACTGCTATTGGAATTGTCTGCATTAAATACAAGATACGGGGTAACACATTCATTTTAATAACGCTACTGCGCCCAAACCACGTCACTGCCAACAGCTGCCATATTCTGAGATCTGCTTTAATCTTTCCTACAAGCGGAAGGTAATTCTTTCTATAGAGATCCTCGGGATCTGCCGTTAACTGTATCCCTAAGTATTTGAGCGTATCTGAGGCCCATTGAAACGGAAACGCTATTCGAAGTGCTCTCTCTTCTTGGTCAGATAACGATACGTTGAGTGCCGCTGATTTAGTTACATTAATTTTATAGTTAGAGAACCCACTATATGTTTTCAGGGCGTCTAGAATATTTGGTAGTGAAAGAGAAGGGTTAGTAGCAAAAAACAGCAGGTCGTCCGCAAACGTGGCCACCTTGTGTTGTTCCCCCCCGCTTTGGATTCCCGCTATATCCGGAGAACTCCAAATTCTACACAGTAGGGGTTCGAGGCACAACACGAATATAAGCGGAGATAAAGGGCACCCCTGCCGTGTGCCATTAGAGATAGGGAAGTAACTTGACCTCCATTCATTTACCCTAACCGCCGCCGTAGGGACCGTATAAAGTGCCAGTATAAATTGCAGCATTTGCGGTCCCAGGCCTATATATGACAGGGTGGCCCGGATAAAATCCCACGCCACCCTGTCAAAGGCCTTTTCCGCAATCTGCTGCGAAAAGAACCATCTTCTTCCGTGATGTACGTGCCAAATGTATTAGATCTATGGCTCGAATTGTATTATCCCGGGCCTCCCGGGTAGGAATAAAGCCCACTTGGTCAAAATGGACCAGGTCTGCCATATATGGTAAGAGCCGATTTGCTAATATTCTTGCGTATAGTTTCGTGTCTACATTTATCAAAGATATCGGGCGATAGCTACCACAACACAGGGGGTCCTTCTCTTCTTTAAGTAATAAAGTAATATGCGCCCATAGAGAATCCAACGGGAACGCCGCTCTTCTTCCCACTTCATTGAAATGTGATAGTAGGGGGTTCTTTAAACGCTCCCCAAATTTCTTGTAGTAACTTAAAATAAAGCCATCTGGGCCAGGTGCCTTATGTGCCTTGGTCTGTGAGATCGCAGCGGCCAGCTCTTCCCCCGATATCTCGCCTTCCAATGTCAATACTTGGTCTTCTGAAAGAGTATGCATGCCCGAGTCTCGTAAATACTCCTCTATCTGCTTCCCCTTTTCTGGACTTTTCTTACTCCCCATTTCCGGTAGGTTATATAGTGACCGATAGAAAGAGCAGAACTCTTCTGCTATGTCAGCTGAAGTGTGAACCTCCCCACCTTTTGTATTTCTAAGACGTAAAATTTGAGTTCGTCTTTTTGGGCCCCTCAATGCTCGTGCCAGCATCGCCCCTGGTTTATTTGCATATTCATACAGGTGTCTTTTCAACCATAACATATTTCGTACTGTCTTTTGAAAAAGTATCTGATTCAATTCCTCTCTTACCCGCATGAGAGGGATCAAGTGGGCTTCCACAAGCGTTCTCTTATGCTGCCTACTCAGCTGTTCAATTTTAGTTAGATATTCTTTAATTTTCGCCTCCCGCTCTCTTTTACGCTGTGCACCCAACTGTATCAGTACCCCTCTTATCACGCACTTGTGCGCTTCCCAGACCGTGGAAGGTGAGAGCGACTCCGATGTATTTTCTATAAAGTAGTTGTGTAACGCCTCATCTATCTTCCCCTCCGCTTCCGGGGATTGTAATAAGGCCTCATTTATACGCCATGATCTTGGACTACAGTTTTTCGATTCCCATTCTATACTCACATACACCGGGAAATGGTCAGAGATTGAAAAATCTCCGATATCTGAGTCTGTCACTAACGGCAGGTCTGCCTGGGTAACCAGAATTCTGTCTATCCTACTATATGCCTTGTGGATTGGAGAATAGAAAGTGTAATTTCTCTCTCCCGGGTGCATCAACCTCCATGGATCGATGAGGCCC
Organism: Pelophylax lessonae; assembly: GCF_965119305.1. Classification (NCBI taxonomy): domain Eukaryota; kingdom Metazoa; phylum Chordata; class Amphibia; order Anura; family Ranidae; genus Pelophylax; species Pelophylax lessonae. The sequence goes on along the minus strand of NC_138769.1, from coordinate 639,350,754 downwards.
AGGAGGGAGATCTCTTTTTGCAGCCTTCGTAATTTAGCAAAGGCACACTGGGGACTATATACACGTTACTATCATGCTACATCCAGATTTACATACATTATCTTTGCCATTATTTTTCCTTGCATTGTTTTGCAGTGTGTGCCCATTTGGGTGCTGGCTTTGTGGATTGGCGGGCTGTAGGCGGTCTCTGCTGGGAGCTGCGATGCGCGGCGGGCGTTCTCCCTTTCTCCCTTTGCTTTCGGGCACGGGGGATCGGGTGGGCGGCTCCCCGTGCATCGGCGCCACGCCTCGGCGCCGGCGTGTGACGTCATTGCATGACGCCACTACGCCGACGTTCCGCTTTCCATCCACAGTGTATTTCAGGCAACCGCATAGACGGTTTGCCTGTTCGGTCTGCCGCTTCGGCGGTGGCCACCTCTATGCACTGGCGTGACGCTGGGCCCACAGTGCGGAGCTATGATCGGCGGGCACGGGACGCGCATGTCCACAGTCTGGGCTTGAAATTCGGTATGTTTTGTTCGGCCTCTACTCCTCGGGCTTTCCACTTCACTTGTTACCTTTTGGCTATTGGTTCTTCCTCCCTCCACATTTTTCTTTGCCTTTGCACACCACCATTCCCTCTTTAGGGGTTCTCATACACACTCGCTACTTTATCACAGGGTTGATCCTTGATACTATGGGCAAGCAGTCTCTCACTTCATGCACTTATCATCATTCTTTCACTTTACCATGGATGATTTTCACTCCCCTCTGGCACCTCCTATACTTTTTCTTTGGCAGCAGCACTATGATAATACTACCATAGAAATACATATGTACTTACGGCATGTTTGATACATATATATATATGTGTATTATGTTTACTACTTGACAGATATTTCCCATTCTGCTGCCACAAGCAATGTCATCACACCATATACTCCAGCCCACACTCTTCATGCGTGTGGCGTGTCTGACTCCTTTCTGCCCGCCCTGTGGACCCTCAGCTCCCGTGGGAGACTATCCGGGCCATGTCCTTTTCCCGCAGCCAGCAAACACCTGCAAAGTAACGTAAGTTTGGGAATTTGAGGTCCACATTGCCTCTTTTTTCCCCCCCCTTTTTTCTTCCAGTTTTTATTCGTTCTCATTTGCTATTTTTTACATATACTTTTTTACACACACAGATCATACATCTACTCCTGATGAAGTGGCATACTAAGACCACGAAACGCGTCGAGTTACTATGATGTTTTGATTGTTATCCATTACTTCAATACTGTTGACCATTGCAGTCCATTGATGTTTATGAATATACTTTTGTATGTACAATTGCTATGCTGATCTTATGGAAACTGGAATTGGGATGCACCATCTCCCCTTTTTATCGCTACTTGTTCAAGTCCAATACATATACCAATATATGTGATGTTTATTATCTGTATGCATGTATGTAATAATAAATGAGACCTCTTTTTTCCTGCTATCCTGGTCATGCCTCTCACTCAAAGTCCCAAAACTTTCTTTATGTTCATTGAACCGGGATGGAGGCGCACAATTTGTCCCATTGTGCTCCTCACTCAAAGTCCCAAACTTCCCCCTTCTCTACAATTTAATAGGGATGGATAGACATGACCTTGGTATAGCAGGTTTATCTTTTTTGATTTTTGCATCGCATTGGCTTACGTTTTCCTTGTCCAATGCCATGCTGTACAGTGTTTCCCAGGCACACTGGGGACTATATACACGTTACTATCATGCTACATCCAGATTTACATACATTATCTTTGCCATTATTTTTTCCTTGCATTGTTTTGCAGTGTGTGCCCATTGGGTGCTGGCTTTGTGGATTGGCGGGCTGTAGGCGGTCTCTGCTGGGAGCTGCGATGCGCGGCGGGCGTTCTCCCTTTCTCCCTTTGCTTTCGGGCACGGGGGATCGGGTGGGCGGCTCCCCGTGCATCGGCGCCACGCCTCGGCGCCGGCGTGTGACGTCATTGCATGACGCCACTACGCCGACGTTCTGCTTTCCATCCACAGTGTATTTCAGGCAACCGCATAGACGGTTTGCCTGTTCGGTCTGCCGCTTCGGCGGTGGCCACCTCTATGCACTGGCGTGACGCTGGGCCCACAGTGCGGAGCTATGATCGGCGGGCACGGGACGCGCATGTCCACAGTCTGGGCTTGAAATTCGGTATGTTTTGTTCGGCCTCTACTCCTCGGGCTTTCCACTTCACTTGTTACCTTTGGCTATTGGTTCTTCCTCCCTCCACATTTTTCTTTGCCTTTGCACACCACCATTCCCTCTTTAGGGGTTCTCATACACACTCGCTACTTTATCACAGGGTTGATCCTTGATACTATGGGCAAGCAGTCTCTCACTTCATGCACTTATCATCATTCTTTCACTTTACCATGGATGATTTTCACTCCCCTCTGGCACCTCCTATACTTTTTCTTTGGCAGCAGCACTATGATAATACTACCATAGAAATACATATGTACTTACGGCATGTTTGATACATATATATATATATGTGTATTACTGTATGTTTACTACTTGACAGATATTTCCCGTTCTGCTGCCACAAGCAATGTCATCACACCATATACTCCAGCCCACACTCTTCATGCGTGTGGCATGTCTGACTCCTTTCTGCCCGCCCTGTGGACCCTCAGCTCCCGTGGGAGACTATCCGGGCCATGTCCTTTTCCCGCAGCCAGCAAACACCTGCAAAGTAACGTAAGTTTGGGAATTTGAGGTCCACATTGCCTCTTTTTTCCCCCCCCTTTTTTCTTCCAGTTTTTATTCGTTCTCATTTGCTATTTTTTACATATACTTTTTTACACACACAGATCATACATCTACTCCTGATGAAGTGGCATACTAAGACCACGAAACGCGTCGAGTTACTATGATGTTTTGATTGTTATCCATTACTTCAATACTGTTGACCATTGCAGTCCATTGATGTTTATGAATATACTTTTGTATGTACAATTGCTATGCTGATCTTATGGAAACTGGAATTGGGATGCACCATCTCCCCTTTTTATCGCTACTTGTTCAAGTCCAATACATATACCAATATATGTGATGTTTATTATCTGTATGCATGTATGTAATAATAAATGAGACCTCTTTTTTCCTGCTATCCTGGTCATGCCTCTCACTCAAAGTCCCAAAACTTTCTTTATGTTCATTGAACCGGGATGGAGGCGCACAATTTGTCCCATTGTGCTCCTCACTCAAAGTCCCAAACTTCCCCCTTCTCTACAATTTAATAGGGATGGATAGACATGACCTTGGTATAGCAGGTTTATCTTTTTTGATTTTTGCATCGCATTGGCTTACGTTTTCCTTGTCCAATGCCATGCTGTACAGTGTTTCCCAGGCACACTGGGGACTATATACACGTTACTATCATGCTACATCCAGATTTACATACATTATCTTTGCCATTATTTTTTCCTTGCATTGTTTTGCAGTGTGTGCCCATTGGGTGCTGGCTTTGTGGATTGGCGGGCTGTAGGCGGTCTCTGCTGGGAGCTGCGATGCGCGGCGGGCGTTCTCCCTTTCTCCCTTTGCTTTCGGGCACGGGGGATCGGGTGGGCGGCTCCCCGTGCATCGGCGCCACGCCTCGGCGCCGGCGTGTGACGTCATTGCATGACGCCACTACGCCGACGTTCTGCTTTCCATCCACAGTGTATTTCAGGCAACCGCATAGACGGTTTGCCTGTTCGGTCTGCCGCTTCGGCGGTGGCCACCTCTATGCACTGGCGTGACGCTGGGCCCACAGTGCGGAGCTATGATCGGCGGGCACGGGACGCGCATGTCCACAGTCTGGGCTTGAAATTCGGTATGTTTTGTTCGGCCTCTACTCCTCGGGCTTTCCACTTCACTTGTTACCTTTGGCTATTGGTTCTTCCTCCCTCCACATTTTTCTTTGCCTTTGCACACCACCATTCCCTCTTTAGGGGTTCTCATACACACTCGCTACTTTATCACAGGGTTGATCCTTGATACTATGGGCAAGCAGTCTCTCACTTCATGCACTTATCATCATTCTTTCACTTTACCATGGATGATTTTCACTCCCCTCTGGCACCTCCTATACTTTTTCTTTGGCAGCAGCACTATGATAATACTACCATAGAAATACATATGTACTTACGGCATGTTTGATACATATATATATATATGTGTATTACTGTATGTTTACTACTTGACAGATATTTCCCGTTCTGCTGCCACAAGCAATGTCATCACACCATATACTCCAGCCCACACTCTTCATGCGTGTGGCATGTCTGACTCCTTTCTGCCCGCCCTGTGGACCCTCAGCTCCCGTGGGAGACTATCCGGGCCATGTCCTTTTCCCGCAGCCAGCAAACACCTGCAAAGTAACGTAAGTTTGGGAATTTGAGGTCCACATTGCCTCTTTTTTCCCCCCCCTTTTTTCTTCCAGTTTTTATTCGTTCTCATTTGCTATTTTTTACATATACTTTTTTACACACACAGATCATACATCTACTCCTGATGAAGTGGCATACTAAGACCACGAAACGCGTCGAGTTACTATGATGTTTTGATTGTTATCCATTACTTCAATACTGTTGACCATTGCAGTCCATTGATGTTTATGAATATACTTTTGTATGTACAATTGCTATGCTGATCTTATGGAAACTGGAATTGGGATGCACCATCTCCCCTTTTTATCGCTACTTGTTCAAGTCCAATACATATACCAATATATGTGATGTTTATTATCTGTATGCATGTATGTAATAATAAATGAGACCTCTTTTTTCCTGCTATCCTGGTCATGCCTCTCACTCAAAGTCCCAAAACTTTCTTTATGTTCATTGAACCGGGATGGAGGCGCACAATTTGTCCCATTGTGCTCCTCACTCAAAGTCCCAAACTTCCCCCTTCTCTACAATTTAATAGGGATGGATAGACATGACCTTGGTATAGCAGGTTTATCTTTTTTGATTTTTGCATCGCATTGGCTTACGTTTTCCTTGTCCAATGCCATGCTGTACAGTGTTTCCCAGGCACACTGGGGACTATATACACGTTACTATCATGCTACATCCAGATTTACATACATTATCTTTGCCATTATTTTTTCCTTGCATTGTTTTGCAGTGTGTGCCCATTGGGTGCTGGCTTTGTGGATTGGCGGGCTGTAGGCGGTCTCTGCTGGGAGCTGCGATGCGCGGCGGGCGTTCTCCCTTTCTCCCTTTGCTTTCGGGCACGGGGGATCGGGTGGGCGGCTCCCCGTGCATCGGCGCCACGCCTCGGCGCCGGCGTGTGACGTCATTGCATGACGCCACTACGCCGACGTTCTGCTTTCCATCCACAGTGTATTTCAGGCAACCGCATAGACGGTTTGCCTGTTCGGTCTGCCGCTTCGGCGGTGGCCACCTCTATGCACTGGCGTGACGCTGGGCCCACAGTGCGGAGCTATGATCGGCGGGCACGGGACGCGCATGTCCACAGTCTGGGCTTGAAATTCGGTATGTTTTGTTCGGCCTCTACTCCTCGGGCTTTCCACTTCACTTGTTACCTTTGGCTATTGGTTCTTCCTCCCTCCACATTTTTCTTTGCCTTTGCACACCACCATTCCCTCTTTAGGGGTTCTCATACACACTCGCTACTTTATCACAGGGTTGATCCTTGATACTATGGGCAAGCAGTCTCTCACTTCATGCACTTATCATCATTCTTTCACTTTACCATGGATGATTTTCACTCCCCTCTGGCACCTCCTATACTTTTTCTTTGGCAGCAGCACTATGATAATACTACCATAGAAATACATATGTACTTACGGCATGTTTGATACATATATATATATGTGTATTACTGTATGTTTACTACTTGACAGATATTTCCCGTTCTGCTGCCACAAGCAATGTCATCACACCATATACTCCAGCCCACACTCTTCATGCGTGTGGCGTGTCTGACTCCTTTCTGCCCGCCCTGTGGACCCTCAGCTCCCGTGGGAGACTATCCGGGCCATGTCCTTTTCCCGCAGCCAGCAAACACCTGCAAAGTAACGTAAGTTTGGGAATTTGAGGTCCACATTGCCTCTTTCCCCCCCCCCCCTTTTTTCTTCCAGTTTTTATTCGTTCTCATTTGCTATTTTTTACATATACTTTTTTACACACACAGATCATACATCTACTCCTGATGAAGTGGCATACTAAGACCACGAAACGCGTCGAGTTACTATGATGTTTTGATTGTTATCCATTACTTCAATACTGTTGACCATTGCAGTCCATTGATGTTTATGAATATACTTTTGTATGTACAATTGCTATGCTGATCTTATGGAAACTGGAATTGGGATGCACCATCTCCCCTTTTTATCGCTACTTGTTCAAGTCCAATACATATACCAATATATGTGATGTTTATTATCTGTATGCATGTATGTAATAATAAATGAGACCTCTTTTTTCCTGCTATCCTGGTCATGCCTCTCACTCAAAGTCCCAAAACTTTCTTTATGTTCATTGAACCGGGATGGAGGCGCACAATTTGTCCCATTGTGCTCCTCACTCAAAGTCCCAAACTTCCCCCTTCTCTACAATTTAATAGGGATGGATAGACATGACCTTGGTATAGCAGGTTTATCTTTTTTGATTTTTGCATCGCATTGGCTTACGTTTTCCTTGTCCAATGCCATGCTGTACAGTGTTTCCCAGGCACACTGGGGACTATATACACGTTACTATCATGCTACATCCAGATTTACATACATTATCTTTGCCATTATTTTTTCCTTGCATTGTTTTGCAGTGTGTGCCCATTGGGTGCTGGCTTTGTGGATTGGCGGGCTGTAGGCGGTCTCTGCTGGGAGCTGCGATGCGTAATTTAGCAAATGACATATATGAGCTTCTTTTGGAGGTATCTAACAGAGGTTCTGGGGCATAGTTAAAGTCACCTCCCATCACTAAGTGCCCTTCCCGGAATTCCAAGACAACCGGAATCATTTTCTGTAAAAACATTACATGCTCATAGTTGGGAAAATAGACATTTACGAGGGTTACCTCGACCCGTCCTATCCACCCCTTCACCAACACGAACCTACCCATTGGGTCAGCCAATTCTTCTTTTAGGGTCCACTTCACAGCACTTGATATTAAGATGCTCACACCCTTTGATTTGGCAATAGGGGATGTAGCGTGGTAAACCCATGGAAAATCTTTATTGTACAATTTTGGTACTGCATCTTTGCAGAAGTAGGTCTCCTGAATGAAAGCTATTTGTGTAGCATCTCGTTTTAGATCCCCCATAAGTCTCCTACGCTTCTGTGGGGTTGATAGTCCCCTCACATTATAGGTCGTGATCTTACAACCTGCTGTCCCCCCTGGGTCACTCCACCTCCAGCCACCATTGTGGACGGTCCCCCTCCCCCCACGGCCACACAAGCTATGCAAGGCAAGAAAAAGCAGGACACAGAAAAAAAAAAAAATTTTTAGCAAGAAAAGAAAAGAAACCCCCCTTCACCCACACAAGTATGTATATACTATTTAATTCCCACTACCCCTACCCCCCTCTAATGGTTATCTAAACCAGCGCAACCAGGCGCTATCTACTGAGGGGGCCGTGGTTCCCAAAACCCCGTGAGCAAGCCACTGTACCTGGACACTCTCCTTCAAGAACAAGAGAAGATAAAAAAAAAAAAAAGAAAAAGCTAAGCTCCAAAAATTGGAGCTAAGAAAATGGGCTCTACTCCCTCTCACCCCTACCGTGGTGTAAGGATGTAGTCCCTATCCTCTCACTGACGGACAGTAAAATTATAGGTTTTAAGTGTCCAGCTAGAGGAGCTCTGCCTCGGTGGGCGATCGCCTCCTTTCACATAATGTCAATGTCCTACTCCCCCCCCCTGCCCCAGAGACCCCCTCTTACACCTCCCAATCTAACGGACCCTAAGTATGATAATGAACACACTCTAGGTTTGACTTTCCCAGCCTTTCCTCCTACAAAAGGTGGCACGGCCCTGTACGGCCAAGACGTCACCCCTCTCTCAGATGAAGGGGACTTGATTGCTACATAGTCAGATCCCCTGCTTGTACCTTCTACTCCTATCCCTCTATGGGTTCCCCCCCCCCAACTCCCCTCCTGAGGGCCCCGGGGCCCACTCACCCCCCCTTCTACAAAACATTTACCCTCCCCTCTACTCCATCTTAACCCTTCGGACTTGAGCTAGGTCCTGGGAAGATCTCTCTTACTCACTTCTAGTTGCTGTTAACCATAGCTATTCCCTGAGTCACTATACCCTCTGTATACACCCTTATAGTGATTTAAATTCGGTATTATTAGGTCTCACATATCTTCTTTGTGTTTTAAGCGTGTCCCGCACAAAGTGAGGGAACACTCTCAAGTTACCTCTACCTCAGTGCCCCTTTCCCTCGTGACCCTTAAGATCGTGCCCCGGCCCTCCGTGGCTGGCGGGGGCACAAACACAAGCATAAAAAGTGAAAAAAAAAAAACCCTTGTGAAATTATAGTTGATCTCTACGGATACAAATATATAATATCTAATTTTCCTGTGAAGCAAAAAATCCAAAAAACACACACCACAGTTCCCCCATAAGAAAAACACGATAAAATAAAACACATCACACAAAGAGTAACCCCCCCCCCCATCCCCTACTAGGGTGACTCAGATGGTAAGGACATATAAAAAATAACACAGAAAAAATACAGAAAAAAAAAAAACAAAAAAACGCCCATTTCTCAACACAGCAAATGTTCGGGGCGGGTGTGGGGATACCAGGGACCTCCACACATCTTAACTTTCCCCCCTCCCAAAAAAAGAGGGAGAGGAGGAGATAGGGAGAACCCCAAAAACGAAACAAGGCATGGGAAAAACCGGGAAGAAAAAAAAACAGAAAAAGACCGTGGAATAGGCCAGGAACCTGTATGCAACACTTTTAGGTTCGTTATATTATTGTCTCCTTGTCCTGAGTGTCTGTTTTGCTCCCACACCTATCTACTCCAAATTTCACCCATGTTGTGTGGTTCAATTCATGTGGTAGTACACGGAGTTTCCTAGGACATCTAACCAGTCACTCACATGGATTGGGGCACACCCCAAATAATGTAAAGAGCGCGGGAAGCTGGTCTGGCCATTTCAATAAGAACGTTTCTCTGTCTTTCACCACTTTCAAATGGAAGGGGTGTCCCCAAAAATAGGTTGCTCCCACTTTTCTTATGACCTCTAGGAGGGGTTTAATTGCGGCTCTCATCTTTAGGGTCCCCCGTGAGAGATCTGGCAACAATTTCAACTGAGAACCTTCATACTCGATCTGCCCTTTTGCCCATGCTTGTCTCATTATGACTTCTTTAAGTGAAAACAGGTGAATCCTAATCAAGACATCTGGGATTAGATCTCTTCCCGTCCTTCGGGGCGCTTTAACCCTGTGCACTTGTGAGGTGACTTGTTTTTGCAGCTGTGCTTGTGAACTTTCTAATACAGAGATTCTGACTTCAAAATCACATTGTATTGACTCTGTATTCACCAGTCTGCCTTCAATTTGATCAACTTTTTGTTTTAAACCACATATTTCCATTTTAATGTCACTCACGATTGCTGCAGCCATATCTTGGATATCCTGTTTCGTCGGGATCAGCTTTACAAACTCACCCCACTCCGCTGTTGATGGTATTTGGGGCTGTTGCGGCATTGTCAGGGACTCTTTGGGCTCTTCGTTCCTTTGTTCCTGCGATATATCCATTACTAAAGGCTTCTTCCCACCAGAAGAGACCCCAGTAGATTGAGTGTTTGTAACTTTGGGCCCTTTCTGCTGAACTGCCATTCCTGAGTTTGTTTGGTGTTTCTGTGATGCCTTGATCCCACCAGTACTTCGTGATGCCACTGTGTGTCTCAGAAAATAAGAGGTAATGTCTGTCCTTCTCTCTAGGGCTTGCTTCGGCTCCGGGCTGGCTGCTTGAGTCATATATACGGGGGAGACCAGCGACCTCCGCATCTACTGTCCCAGCTGGCACTCAACCCCGGCTCTCCTCCTCCTCAGCCCTTCAGCTCACACCGACCCGCACGGTCTTTCACCCTATGCTGTACCTCTCTCACTCTGAGGCAGGGTCCCGCACTTTCAGCGTATGACCGCCTGTTTCCTTGCCACCACCGCTGCTTTATGGCTCCCCGAGCCTGGATTTCCCCATTACCGTCCTCCGTGAGCCTCGGGCCCCGCTCTGCACCTAGCGGGGGAGGGGGGGGAGAGCCGAATCACTCACTGCACAGCGCTCTCCTCCACCACGCAGAGCTCCTCACTGCTCGGCCTCTCACGGCGCCATTGACGAACCACGCCCTTCCTCCGGTCTAGTCACCCAATGTCGACCTAAATGACTAATGATGATAAAAATAATCCACCTGTGTGTAATCAAGTCTCCGTATAAATGCACCTGCACTGTGATAGTTTCAGAGGTCCGTTTAAAGCGCAGAGAGCATCATGAAGAACAAGGAACACACCAGGCAGGTCCGAGATACTGTTGTGGAGAAGTTTAAAGCTGGATTTGGATCCAAAAAGATTTCCCAAGCTTTAAACATCCCAAGGAGCACTGTGCAAGCGATAATATTGAAATGGAAGGAGTATCAGGCACTGTATGATGAACAACAGGTACTATCTTTACCTGCTTTAGGCAGGAGGACCACATATGCATCTAACATAGATTCGGGTAAAGCCCCATATTCAAAACAATACGCATATAAAGCATATAGCCTAGGCAATAGGCTATCTAAGTTTTGTCTATACCATTCTATCGGAAACCCATCCGGGCCTGGGGACTTACCCGATGGAAAAGAAGTAATAGCCTTCTCTATCTCCTGTAAAGTAATATCACCCTCCAACCAAGCTCTATCATGTATCTCCAGGACCAGCAATGGCAGCCCCTCTAGTAAGGACAGTAAGTCTGTCGCATCATAAACCGGCCCTGGAGAATATAACTTCCTAAAGTAGTCTACAAAAGTCTGCATGACTGCCCCAGGTTCCCTTAGCAATTCCCCAGCCTCAGATCTAATGCAAGGAATATTTACCTGTGCCCCATGGTCCACCACAAGCATGATCAAAGAGAGACTCAATATTACCCTGTACAGCAGTATGTGCTAATTCAATATCATGTAAAGCAAGCTGACGCCTGGCTCCCTCCAACGCCCTATATGCAGGCTCCCCAGATTCTGCTCTCCTTCCAATTTCCGTACTTCCAACTGCAGAGTTTCCGGCAATGCCCCATATGTACTACGTTTAGCTTTAGTAGCTGATACACATTGACCCCTCATTACAGCTTTAAAAGCATCCCACACCATAGTCGGTACTGTAGAGGATTCATTCTCATTCCAATAGTTTGACAGAGCCGGTTGTATTTGCTGTATCACCTGTTCTGTCCACAACCAACCTGGAGATAAACGCCACCCTCCCCCCCTCGTACTCTCAGTAGAGAACCTGAGGGTCAGAAGAAGAGGATTATGGTCTGATAATCCCCCCCCCCCCCGCCAAGTAAGTGGCATTCTGTACCAGGCACAAACCCACTATTTTGGAAAATGCTAAATCTAGTTTGGACGCCATTCTGTGTGTCCCAGACCAACAAGAGTAGCCCCGGATACCTGGATTTTTCCAGTGCCAGAGCTCCGTAAACTGCGCAGCTGAGACCCAGGTTTGAAAATCAGTCGAGGCTGGGTGCTACAAATTTGATGTATCCAGAACCCCGTCCAGAATAGCATTAAAGTCACCTGCCAAAATCATGGGGAGATGTGTATATGGAGCCAGAGTCACCAAAAGGTCATAAAGAAGTTGCCACTGAAGAGGCGGCAGCAAATAAATATTAACTATAACCGTCTTTGTCTGAAAAATATTAAGTATTAAAATAATATACCATCCCCCAGGGTCTGTAATTACCTTTTGAACAGTACAATTCAAACCTTTGCTCATTAGAATAGTCACTCCCCTAGCAAACATGGAATATGTAGCATGAAACATATTCTTTACCCATGGTCTTTTAAGTGACAAAACTCTACTGCCCTCTAAATGTGTCTGCTGTAATAATACTATCTGGGTTTAACTGTTTTTAAATAATTAAGGACCGCAGCCCTTTTAATGCGATAATTTACCCCCCTTACATTCCATGATAGAACCCTTACAGAAGTAGCCATGGTGTCCTAAAACCAAACTTAATAAATTTAGCAAGAGGATGAGGGCTGGGAGACCACCCATTCCTTATCCTCCCACCATGCTGAAAAAATAGAGGCAACGTTAGTTAGCAAAATATATTAACATTACCCATGTAGTGGCACCTGAACCCCCCCAAAAAACCCTCCCTGCTGTAATACTCATAGTCACAAACCCTAAGAAAAGATCGGCATCCAGCTTTTATTACCCTTAACATCAACCCCTAAAAAATCCAAGGGTTCATAGCTAGTTGTGAAAAAGAGGAAAAAGAGAAAAAATAGAAAAAAAAAAAACCCAAAAAGAAAAAGGAAAAAGAAAGCTGGGAGTTCCAATCATTTGTCAAAATCCATCCCGGTACCATAAATCTTCTGATCACCCTTTATCTTGGTAAGACAGGAGACCAAAGTTTGCAACTCAGTAGTAAACACTCTCTTCATGGAAAAATAGGAAAAATCCAGTGGGTTACAATCCACCCTCCAAAAGTTCTATGGTGTCACCGAGTAGCATAGATCTATTATATGGAGTCAAGCGAATCTGCAGCTTTATTAGCAGACTCAAAAAACTTTGTATTACCAAAATACTCCACTCTCAATTTACTAGAGTACAACAATCCATACTTCAAGCCTTTTGCCCTTAACCGTTTGTGAACTTCAATATATGACCGTCTATTATTTTGCGTCTCCACAGACAAATACGGGAATAGCATAATCTTTGCATTTTATATAAGTACCTGAAATAAAAAAAATAAAATAAAAATGTTCATATTGCAAGTCCTCTTTTTTGCTGGCTTCAGTGAGAATTCTATCCCTGTCCTTGTAATTGAGAAAACGATCCAAAAAGGGTCTTGGGGGTGCTCCCGGGGGCAGTACCCCAGTAGGTATCCTATGAGCACGTTCCACAACATAAGTGGGGGGCAAATTGGTTAAATTGAGAAGGTCCCAAAAAAATTGTTCAGCAAACAAAGCAGGGTCAGATCCTTCAACTTTCTCTGGGAGCCCTACGACCCTCACATTATTACAGCACTGTCTGTTCTCAGCGTCTTCAATCCTATCAAGCATAGTATTAACTTGGGCCTTTAGCTCAGTAATTTGGGTAGTATGCTTATTGGTGAAATCTTCCATCATCGAAAGTCTATCCTCTGCCCCACTTATACGGCCCTTGATATTTTCCAAATCGTGCCTGATCAAAGTGCATTCAAAGGCTAGATGATCTATTTGTACCAAAAGTGCAGTTTTGCAGCCATCTTTTGCTGCCAAGATTGGTGCAGTAATATCTTCCTCTATGAGGCCCTCTTCCTGATGCTCCTGGAGGTCCTCCGATTCAGGGAATCATATTGGGGTCCCCTTAGTACACTCACCCACACTCTTTGGCGACTTCTCCATGCCCAGCGAAGCTCCGTGAGAGGAGCGTGTAACAACAGCCTGGGAGGATGGTAAGATGGCGCCGACTGCGCACACACCTCGTGGCGTCGGCGTCCTCAGGGCATTAGAAACCACAGCCGCTGCAGGCATGTGTCCAGTAAGTAGTGAAATACAGGGGACCAGATAACCACAGTCAAAAGCAAAGTTTAAGCCAACAACAGATACGGATCATTGCTCGGATGTTGAGGAGCTCCCAGCACACAGGTCTTACTCCATCTACATGCTAGCCACGCCCCCCAAAACCAGCATTTGACAGGGGTAATAACCCATCATGTTCCCTGGACTCCCGGGGAAATTAATATATTTTTATATACTATTTCAAAACCAAGGCACAACCCTCACCTGTTCGCTCAACAAGTATGCAACATAGCAACAAGTTATAGAGCAAACTGGGAAAATATTTTATGTATAATCAAAGGTGTGGCTGGAGCAAGTGATTATGAAATAATATTAGGGGAAGCAGAGTTATACAAGATGGAGGATCTAGGTAAGACCCCAATTCCAGAAGATTCACCAGAAGTTGCTATAAGTCAGTGTACTAAGATGAAGGGGACGATGGGGAAAATATTCCCTGCTGCTTCCTGGACTAAGGTAAGTACAATGTCACAGGGATTTAAGGAAGAAGTACATGAATACCTCCAAATAATGACCCCTGAGTTAACAGGAAAGTCAAAATGCACAGATTCACACTAGCCTGGGATAGGGCAAAACTGGAGTAAAGAAGTCTTGGCTGCTCTAGTAATCACACAGTTTTCACAGTATGTACAAAACAAATTAAACAATCTAAGTGCTCTCTGTATGTAAAAAGGCATGCTTTATTGTTAAGAACACTTAAACAGTAATCCTCTTATTATGATGTACATCAAGGCAGGTACTGACACAGCGCCAAGCACCTGTGTATTCCGCTCGTGGAATTCCAGATAGCAGCGGATGATGTGATGGAACATGGCTTCTCCTACCCATATGCATTACGTCCTATGAGGCTTTGTCAGCGGGGTGGAGCCACGGCGTCACCGGTTTTTAAATTAGAGCATTGGCTGCCATGGGAAAGAGATGACTCGTACCCACTCCGCAGCTATACTGAGCACACTGCTGCCTTCCTTAAAGTCAAACAAGACTAAAAAAAAAGCTATTGCCGCGCTCAATATGAATGGCAGACATTCGGACCAAAAAAGGCCTCATAGCTATACATATACGACAGGATAACAAAAGGGATCATAAAAAATGTATGCTCTTAATATATCCTAAGATAATGCACCAATATAAAAACGTATTTATTAATAAACAATAACGACACCCATGGCTATCCGTTACAAAAGATATATATAAAACATATAAAACATTTATAAAAGCATATGTAAATTCCTTATTATAATCACTTACTAAACAATAAATGTAATCAAACAGATGGCCTAAGCCACCAATGTAGCCCCCTCAAGACTACATTTAATAGATCACTGTTACTGTCGCTATCTATCTGAAATGAAGCAATTCAGACTAAGAACCTTAGTCTCAAATTTTCGAAAATATTCTATTTGGCTAAGGCGCCTGATAAAATTCCCCCCTCTCAAATGCCTATTAACTTTTTTGATTCCCTAAATTTTAAACCCCTAGTGTTTCTATCATGACACATTCAGAAATGTTTAAAGACACAATGTGTTCTGAGACCTTTTTTAATATTACTCACATGTTCCCCTTTGCGAACACTCAATGCCCTGAAAGTCCTCCCTATATACTGCAGGCCGCAGTCACATTCAAGCATGTAGACTACCCCCTGAGTGCTGTAAGTAATAGGATCCTTAATTTTGTAAGCATTATTAGTAACAGTGGACGTAAATTCTTTACGCCTTTTGTTGTTATATTTGGAGTGTCTACATGCTGAACACCATCCACAGGCATAAAAGCCAGACAAAAATGAAAAAAGCAGATTTGCTCTAATTATGGGGGGTCTTCCTTAAACAGATAAATTGTCCCCTTGGAATATTGAATAACTAGATCTTATGATGGCAACTATCCAAGCGGATATATCCGTTCCTGTCTGTTTGCTTAAAATAGCTCCAGGTCTTAAAATGATCCCCTTCTTTAAACAGCTATAGGTCCAAAAACACCATATGCTCCATTTCAGTGTCCAATGTGAGGGCTGTGTTCTTATTGTTATGGTTAACGGAGTCCTTAAACATCTGGAGACTTGCTAAGTCGTCTTCTTACACTGTGAAGAGATCATCTATATACCTCCTGTAACATATTAGCTGACTGGGGGGATTACGAAAAAACCCCTTTCTCCTCCTAGTGTGTCAAGAATAAATTGGCAACCCTGGGAGCAAACCGAGTGCCCACAGCCACTCCTCTAACTTGTAGATAGAACTGCATATCGTACCAAAAATAGTTTTTACTCAAGCAGAAATCCATACAACGGATAAGAAACTTTCTAAGGGCTTGTGTAAGAGATGATTTTCCTAAGGACTGTTTGACTGACAAGACCGCATCCTGATGCCTTATGATAGTGTAGAGAGAGCTAACATCAGCTGTAATCAACACACCACTTGGGTTTCAGGGTAAAGTTTCCAATATCTGGATCATGTGCTTGGTATACTGCAAGTATGCCTCTGTTTCAGATACAAGAGGTTTGAGAAAAAAATCAATATACTGCCCCAAGTGTGCAGACACCAACTCTATGCCTCCCTGATGGGGCTTGAGTATTTTTGTGAATTTTTGGCAGAAAGTATATTATCAGTTTCCGACACGCTATATAGAGTCTAAGTATAATTATTTCTTTTTGGTAAGGATTCTTTTCTTCTTTCCTCTTTCTATCAAATGGTGCAACTCCTCCTTGTATTTAAACACTGGGTCACTTCGTAACAGTTGATGCATTTCCCTATCACCCAATGCCATACCCATCTCTTCCCTGTAGAAGGCGTTACTCCACTCTACTTAACCACTAGACCACCTCTCTTAACCACAGGGCGGATAACCACCTCCTTCTTATTTTCCAGGGAAGTTATGCCCCTCTAAATATGAGAGGGATCAGAATTTTTTTTTTTTTTTACTTTCGCTCTATTTCACTGAGGACCAGGTTTTTAGAAACCTTAAGATGTTTATTATCCATATTCGGAGGATTGAATACAGACTTGTTAGCCAAATTGGAGTGAATTCCTGTAACAAATTGGGTTCGGCTGGTTTAGAAAGAAAGTATTTTTTGATATTTTAATTCCTAATATACTTCTGAATACTAATGTACATTTGGAAATTATTAAGGTTACGTACTGGGGCGAACTTGAGCCCTCTATCTAATACCTTAAGTTCATCCTCAGTTAATTCAGTCCCACTGAGTTTATTATTATGGCTCCTGCTGGCATCTTTTTTTTTTTTTTGTGTTCTTCTTCCTGATCGCCTCCCTCTTGCTCTCTTCTTTTCCCTCCATATCCCCCTCCCGTTTGGTGTATGTTGTACCGGACCCACCTCTGAGGGACCGTCATCCCTAAAAAATCATCAACCTGTTCCTCTCTCCTGTCATACAAAGGTACATATCTGTTAGAGGTAGAGATCTGTCCTCTAGCCTGATGGAAACCATTTTCATATGTGGAATATTTAGGGGTACCTTGATAGTGTGTGCTCCTATGGTTGTGAAAATTGGAACCTCCCCCTTCTGGGAGACTGATAACTACCTCGTCCATAACCCCAATCTTCACAATGATAATCATGAGGCGCAGAAGGGCAGGAACCATTACCCCAACCCCTACCACCACATCTACCCCCTCTAAATGTCCTTTCCTGATTCCCTTCCAGGGTAATGAAGAATTGTCCTCTGTTATCCCCCTGTAAGGATGGATTCAGGCATTCAGGTCCAGCCTGTACAATGGAAGGGCCTGCTTTAGGGATCACTGGGACTCCAAGCGCAAGAGGGACACTGTAACTCACCAAAGGTAAATTCTCTGCCACTTATAAACATCCTTCCATGCAAAATCTCCTGAGTCTCTAATAAACTTATCTTTTTTCCTATCAGAATATTCATTATCCGGAATTCCACGAGCGGAAGACACAGATGTTTGGCACTGTGTCTGTACCTGCCTTGATGTCCATCGTAACAAGAGGATTACTGTGTAAATGTCCTTAATAATAAAGCGTGCCTTTTTACATACAGAGAGCACTTAGATTGTTTTATTTTTTTCATTTATGCTGTGAAAACTGTGTGATTACCAGAGCGGCCAAGACTTCTTTACACAAGTTATGCCCTATCCCAGGCTAGTGGGAATCTATGCATTTTGACTTTCCTGTTGACTCAGGGGGTCATTATTTGGAGGTGAGTGAGCAATCTGTGTGCTGCTGGTGGGCTCAACCACGCATGTTTCCAGGCGTTTGAATTTTTCACCGAAGGAAGTTTTCACTTTTACCGATCCCTTTCTATTGGGGCTCTGGACTATTGTCACTCCTAAGGACCTTTATTTTCTGTTTGGGCTCTGGATTGTGAATTTAATGTGTTTTTTAGTTGTGCTGCACTGTTTTTATTATCTACAATAAAACAGATATGCATTGTATAAAAAAAGATGCATGGCCAAAATAACAAAATTAAAATCATATGGAAGCAGAGTATTGGTTTACTGAACAGGAGCCTCTTTGTTTTTGACTGTGTTTTTCCACTTTAATGAAATGTGCTCTTTAATATAAAATATGAGCCATGGGATTTGAAACCATTCAACATTTTTATCATACAAAAAGAAAATAAGCCTTGGATGGGGGGGTGGCCGGCTGCCAATGCGGACAGTAGCAGTGTAAGCCCGTTCCGGCATTACAGGATCATTAAGCTACCCTAAGCAACAGGGAAAGAACCCCAGACACCCGCCTGTGATCCCCGCTAGTGCCAGCGATACCCCAGCATCATGAGGGGTAAGAGAAAGGAGCGGACAGGACCCCGCAGGCTTTCAGACTTCTTCTCACCAGCTCCTTCCTGTGGCGGCCAAGATGGCGCCAGCAGCATGTGTGCCTCACACAGCCAGGCAGCAACAGCGCCCACAGGCACCTCTGAGGGGAACCACAGACTTCCAAAACAAGAAGAAGAAGGACCATCCTCCGCATTTAATAGTCCTGTAAAACAAAACAGGAAGGTGGGAGAGCACAAGGATCCTGTGAGTACCATATCTTTTACCTCAGAGCATGGCAGAGCAGTAAATTAATTTAGTGAGCGGCTGGATGCATTCCCCACAGTGGGGCAGCCTATTCTAAACTCTACCCTAAAAGAAATGCTGATTACCCTGAGAGGTGCACTACGGATGGATATGGCAGGCTATATGTCCCAAGCTGCTAGAGATCTGGAGGCCATGGGAGACAGAGTAAGTCACATTGAAACTAAATTAGGGGACTGTGCACAGGTACACAATAAAGTGGTAGACGCCCATGATGATCTGGCGGATGAAATTCGTAACATGAAACTTAAAATGGCGGATTTGGAGGACAGATCCCGCCAGAACAATATTAAATTCCGAGGGATCCCTGAAAGCTTCCCTCCCTTTGAACTGCGCCCATACATCCAAAAGATGATTGCAGAACTTCTCCCCTCTGTCAAACAACAGACTTCCCAAGCCAGCATACCTCCCGCAACGCACCCCTAGAGATGTAATTTCTTCCATGTTAAGGATCAATTAATGACCTTTGCGATACAACGCAACAACCTACCTGAACCATCTGCGAACATATTGCTATACTCTGACCTATCCCAAGCGACTATTCAAGCCAGGAAGAATCAGGTCACTGTCAATAAAATACTTTGAAATAATAATTTACCTTATACAGTAAGTGGAAGTTTTCAACCAAAATCTTTATTGACAGGCATTTTCTTATTTCCACACTGGAGGAAGGACTGGACCTCACAAGATCCTGGGGACTCCTGCCGCCGGAAGATGAGGACTAGGGTTGAGCGGACACCTAGATGTCCGTGTTCGACGGGTTCGGCCAAACTTTAAAAAAAAGTCCGGGTCCGTGTCCCGGACTTTTACCGAACTTTTCCCGGACACCGAACCCCATTGAAGTCAATGGGGACCCGAACTTTAAGGCACTAAAATGGCTCTAAAACACCAAAGGAAAGGGCTAGAGTGCTGCAAATGGCAGCAAAACGTAATTAAGAGCATGGCAAGTGCTCTGCAAACAAATGTGGATAGGGAAATAACTTAAAACAACAAAAAAAACCAGAAAAATAAAACAATGTTCTTCTTCATCTCTGAAGGACGAGGCCCATATGGAGTAGGAGGGAGGTTGAGGTGGTGGTGGATGTGGCGGTGACATAGGCGTGCGCACAGGGTGTGCTGGGTGTGCCTGGGCACACCCTAATCACCTAGGGCACATAGCATTGCCAGTGAGGAGATGGGAAAGATCTCCCTGGGACCTGCTCTGCTCTATTTCTCCTTGCCTACAGGTACATGGCCCCGATACATTACTCTCCCTGCTGGCAAACACATGCATGTGTATTTCAACTTTGGGGTGCACACCTTAATGCAATAGGCTGCGCACACCTATGGGCGGTGTAGGTGGAAGCGGCGGTGGAGGAGGACCAGGGCCGGATTAACAGCATCATGGGCTTGGTGCTGAGGATTTTGAAGGGCCTTAAGGGCCGTGCCTTGCCATGCACCCAGAGGAGGAAGGGTGCAGCCATGCATGCCTAATTCAACATGGGATGCTGTCTCTGAAGCCCATAAACACATCCATGCATCGCCAACTGTCCCTCCTTGTCCGGCCTTCACGCTGTGTGGGGAGGTTCTGAGGGTGCTGCCTGGGGAAGCGAGCATAGAAGCCAGACTTCTGTGTTTACAAGTGACAGAAGAGCGGTAACAGTGAATATGGCCAACCCGGGGCCTATATAAAAGGTAGGGGCCTGGAGCTGCAGCTCCAATAGCCCCTACATTAATCTGGCCCTGAGGAGGAGGACGAGGTAGCCAACACTGCTTCTTTTCAAAAATTTTAAATGAGGGTACACCCCAAAAGAGTGAGAAAGAGCAAAAATGGAACAATGGGTGGGTAAGGTCGGTATCCATTGCTATTCTGCATAAGGTACGGAAAAGTCCCGTGGGATCCATGCCTGGTTCATTTTAATGAACGTGAGCTTGTCCACATTGTCTCTGGACAGGCGGCTGCGCTTGTCTGTTATAACGCCCCCAGCCGTGCTAAATACCCGTTCAGATAATACACTGGCTGCAGGGCACGCCAGCACCTCCAAGGCGTAAAGGGCAAGCTCAGGCCATGTGCCCAATTTGGAGACCCAGAAGTTGAAGGGGGCAGACCCGTCATTCACTACATGTAGGCGTGTGCACACATACTGCTCCACCATGTTGGTAAAATGCTGCCTCCTGCTAAGACGTTCCATCTGAGCTGCTGGTGCTGCTGTTTGTTGTGGCGTGCTGACAAAGCTTTTCCACATTTCGGCCATGCTAACCCTGCCTTCTGAGGTGCTGGCGGTGCCCTGGTTGCGTTGGCGACCTCCTCCTCCTCCTCCTCTGCCTTGTGCTTCCACTGTGGCCCCGCTGTCAGATGGGAATGCCAGCAGCATGGCGTCTACCAGCGTGCGCTTGTACTCGCGCATCTTGCGATCGCGCTCCAGTGAGTGAATTAAGGACGGTACGTTGTCCTTGTAACGGGGATCCAGCAGCGTGGCCACCCAGTAATCAGCACAAGTTAGAATGTGGGCAACTCGGCGGTCGTTGTGGAGACACTGCAGCATGTAATCGCTCATGTGTGCCAGGCTGCCCAGAGGCGACGAAAGGCTGTCCTCTGTGGGAGGTGTATCGTCCGTGTCCTCTGTATCCCCCCAGCCACGCACCAGTGATGGCCATGAGCTGGCCTGGGTGCCACCCTGCTGTGAACATGGTTCCATCTCCTCCTCCAGCTCCTCCTCCTCCTCATCCTCCTCATCCTCCAGAACTGTGCCCCTGCTGGACAATTGTGTCCCTGGCGTTTGTGTGTGCAGGAACCCACCCTCGGAGCCCCTTGCGAATGACTGCCCTGAAAGCCTTTGAAATGTTACCTCTTCATCCTCCTCCTCCTCCTCCTCATCCTGTGCCACATCCTCTTCCATCATCGCCCAAATTGTTTTTTCAAGGAGGCATAGAAGTGGGATAGTTAAGCTGAGAATGGCGTCATTGCCACTGGCCATGTTGGTGGAGTACCCAAAACAGCGCAACAAGGCACAATATATGCAAATGTCAAATATGCAAACTATGCCGCAATTTAATGTTTTTTACACCAAAAGGGTGTGTATTGAATAGCGGAATAGGATAAAAAACTGTGTATCTCACACGTACAAACACAGACTAGGCCCGATTAAATTTTTTCCTACCCTAAAGGGAGGATGAGGAAGAGGAGTATGGAACATGCAGCACCCTCAAATCTTCAGAAGTATGAGATGAACCCCAAAAACTTGGAAAGGTGGATCTCTCTCACACGTACCAACACAGACTATCCCCCAATTTAACTGATCCCCAAAGGTTTTTGATTAAATAGCGGAATAGAAAATATGATCCAAAAAAAGTGTATGTATATCACACGTACACAACCACACTAGGCCCCAATTACTATTGTTTGTACCCCTAAAAGGCTAGATGAGGAGTAGGGGGGGTATGGAACAGGCAGCACCCTCAAACCTTCAGAAGTATGAGATGAACCCCAACAACTTGGAAAGGTGGATCTCTCTCACACGTACCAACACAGACTATCCCCCAATTTAACTGATCCCCAAAGGTTTTTGATTAAATAGCGGAATAGAAAATATGATCCAAAAAAAGTGTATGTATATCACACGTACACAACCACACTAGGCCCCAATTACTATTGTTTGTACCCCTAAAAGGCTAGATGAGGAGTAGGGGGGGTATGGAACAGGCAGCACCCTCAAACCTTCAGAAGTATGAGATGAACCCCAACAACTTGGAAAGGTGGATCTCTCTCACACGTACCAACACAGACTATCCCCCAATTTAACTGATCCCCAAAGGTTTTTGATTAAATAGCGGAATAGAAAATATGATCCAAAAAAAGTGTATGTATATCACACGTACACAACCACACTGGGCCCCAATTACTATTGTTTGTACCCCTAAAAGGCTAGATGAGGAGTAGGGGGAGTATGGAACAGGCAGCACCCTCAAACCTTCAGAAGTATGAGATGAACCCCAACAACTTGGAAAGGTGGATCTCTCTCACACGTACCAACACAGACTATCCCCCAATTTAACTGATCCCCAAAGGTTTTTGATTAAATAGCGGAATAGAAAATATGATCCAAAAAAAGTGTATGTATATCACACGTACACAACCACACTAGGCCCCAATTACTATTGTTTGTACCCCTAAAAGGCTAGATGAGGAGTAGGGGGAGTATGGAACAGGCAGCACCCTCAAATCTTCAGAAGTATGAGATTGTGTTCACTGTACCCCACAAAGATTGAGTTCACTGCACCCCACAATGATTGTGTTCACTGCACCCCACAAAGATTGTGTTCACTGCACCTCACAAAGATTGTGTTCACTGTACCCCCCAAAGATTGTGTTCACTGCACCCCACAAAGATTCTGTTCACTGTACCCCACAAAGATTGTGTTCACTGCACCCTAAAAGGATGTTGTTCACTGCACCCCACAAAGATTGTGTTCACTGCACCCTAAAAGGATGTTGTTCACTGCACCCCAAAAAGATTGTGTTCACTGTACCCCCCCAAAGATTGTGTTCACTGCACCCCACAAAGATTGTGTTCACTGCACCCCAAAAAGATTGTGTTCACTGTACCCCCCAAAGATTGTGTTCACTGCACCCCAAAAAGATTGTGTTCACTGTACCCCCCAAAGATTGTGTTCACTGCACCCCACAAAGATTCTGTTCACTGTACCCCACAAAGATTGTGTTCACTGCACCCCAAAAAGATTGTGTTCACTGTACCCCCCCAAAGATTGTGTTCACTGCACCCCACAAAGATTCTGTTCACTGCACCCCACAAAGGATTTTGTTCACTGCACCC
The DNA here is from genome assembly GCF_965119305.1 of Pelophylax lessonae. NCBI lineage: Eukaryota > Metazoa > Chordata > Amphibia > Anura > Ranidae > Pelophylax > Pelophylax lessonae. The sequence continues at coordinate 639,327,157 of NC_138769.1, read as the reverse complement.
CAAAAAGATTGTGTTCACTGCACCCCAAAAAGGATTTTGATCACTGCACCCCAAAAAGGATGTTGTTCACTGCACCCCAAAAATGATTTTGTTCACTCCACCCCAAAAAGATTGTGTTCACTGCACCCCACAAAGATTGTGTTCACTGCACCCCAAAAAGATTGTGTTCACTGTACCCCCCAAAGATTGTGTTCACTGCACCCCACAAAGATTCTGTTCACTGTACCCCACAAAGATTGTGTTCACTGCACCCCAAAAAGATTGTGTTCACTGCACCCCAAAAAGGATGTTGTTCACTGCACCCCAAAAAGGATGTTGTTCACTCCACCCCAAAAAGATTGTGTTCACTGCACCCCACAAAGATTGTGTTCACTGCACCCCAAAAAGATTGTGTTCACTGCACCCCAAAAATGATTTTGTTCACTGCACCCCAAAAAGGATTTTGTTCACTGCACCCCAAAAAGGATGTTGTTCACTCCACCCCAAAAAGATTGTGTTCACTGCACCCCAAAAAGATTGTGTTCACTGCACCCCACAAAGGATTTTGTTCACTGCACCCCAAAAAGATTGTGTTCACTGCACCCCAAAAAGGATGTTGTTCACTGCACCCCAAAAAGGATTTTGTTCACTGCACCCCAAAAAGATTGTGTTCACTGCACCCCACAAAGGATTTTGTTCACTGCACCCCACAAAGATTGTGTTCACTGCACACCAAAAAGGATTGTGTTCACTGCACCCCAAAAAGATTTTGTTCACTGCACCCCAAAAAGATTGTGTTCACTGCAGCCCAAAAAGATTGTGTTCACTGCAGCCCAAAAAGATTGTGTTCACTGCAGCCCAAAAAGATTGTGTTCACTGCAGCCCAAAAAGATTGTGTTCACTGCAGCTCACACACAGAAAAATGGATGTGGATCACTGACACCTGCCTATCTCCAATCCCACACCACACAGCAATATCGATTGTAGTTTGTAGAACACAGTTTCCCTAAAATTCAGCAGACTCTGTCCCTAACAGGATTGAGAAGAGATCGTAGATCAGGATTGAGTGCAGATTCACCCCACCCCCCACACAGCAATATCGATTGTAGTTTGTAGAAGACACTGACCCTATAATTCAGCAGACTCTATCCCTAAAATGCCTACAACTCGCCCTGCCTAAACACTCCGACCTGTCCCTCAATTCTATCCGGACACAAATGGTTTTTTCCTGCCTATCTTTCCCTAATCAGCAGCCAGCACATTGATGTGTGCTCTGTCCCTTAGCTAAGCAGCAGAATGACGCTGCTGCGGCGGCTGCCTCGAACTTATAAAGACTTGGTCACATGCTTCAGACGGCCAATCACAGCTACTAAGACATTTGCAGGCATGGCTGGGATGGCTTAAGGCACACCAGTTAAACGATTGTTGATTGGCTGTTGAAAGCCCGCCATGAAAAGAGCGCCAAAGCATGCAAAACCCGGAAATAAAACGACCGAACACGGATTTTTACCCGAACATACAGTAAAGTGTCCGTGTCCGTGTTCGGGTAAAAAAAAATCCAATTATTCGGTACGAACACGAATAATACAGTCCGTGTTCGCTCAACACTAATGAGGACATCTCTGATCCACCCTCTGCAAGCCAGGACCATAGGAGAAGGCAAGTGCACTCTTGCTAATATTTTATACTACCATAGCAACACACAGATCCCACTTTCCAGACGTTAGCTTTACCTACTATCTGAGAAATGGACAAAACACTGCAAACTCTTTCCCATTCCCTGCCACCGGGATCCTGCTCGGTCAGTTTTCAATTTCTTTTTTCACCTTTTTGCCCTTTTCATCTCGCGCACTCACCCCCTTACGGTTCAGTGCATGGGATCTACCCGTGCCCGTATTCTCCGAGTTGCACAAGTGTTTTTTTTTGTTGGCGGAGTTCCGTCGCTATTGATTTCCCTTAAGGGGTACATTCCCACAACCCCATGTCTACCAACCTCCATTACCCCACTACAGCTGACCCAGCGCTCGCTACAGCTTTCAACCTTCTGGAACTCCAATGCCTATTAAAATCCTCTCACTGAATGCCAAAGAGCTCAACAGCCCATACAAGCGGAGAGCTTTATGGAAAGAAGCTATTACCCAAAGGTGCGATATAATGTATGTACAAGAGACGCACTTCCTAGCATCTAACCCGCCTAAGTGCTCCCATAAAACTTCCCACATACCTTCCACGCAAATTGCGACAAGAAGAAAAGAGGAGTGATGGTGGCTGTCAGAGATACAGTTTATTTTAAACTTATCACCTCACAACTGGATATAAATGGTAGATTTGCCATTTTAGTGATGGAAGTGAATAACCAGTAGAGATGTACCGAACTGTTCGCCAGTGGACAGTTCCCGGCGAACTTAGCATGTTCGCGTTCGCCCCCTATAATACATCATTGAGGCAAACTTTGACCCTGAACTTCACAGTCAGCAGGCACATTTCCAGCCAATCAGCATACCTCCCTCCCACACCCTCCCACCTCCTATAAATAAGCAAGGGCAGCATCCATCTTAGATCATTCTGAAGCAGTGTGTTAGTGAGAGCAGGGAGAGTGTTGCTGCTGCTGCTGCTGCTGTTAATAGCTAGGGACAGTTGTTAGTCAGTGTTCCTGGTCTTGCTAGTCAGTGTTCTTGGTCCACTACTGCTGTAAGGACAGCATCCTGACAGCACCCCAAAAAGCCCTTCTAAGGGCTGGTATTTGTGTAATTTTATATATATATATATATATATATATATATATATATCTAGTGTCCCCAAAAGCCCTTTTTAGGGCTGGTAATTGATTGAGTATTTTTATATATATATATATATATATATATATATATATATATATATATATATATATATATATATATCTATTGTACACTGCAGTTGCCTTCCCGCTGTGTGTGAGAGGCCACAGACCCACCACAGACTGTACTGTGTGCACACCACACTCATTTCGGGTGGCACAGGCACAGTACCTTGCATTTTAAATAAATATTTTTTTTTTTCCTCATAATTGCAGTGAGTGCTGTGTCAGGTCCACAGAGTGCACTGTACCCACTGCAGTGCACTGCCCAGCACTGATATATATACGGTGGCACAGCATCTTGTTGCAAATTGAAAAAAAATATATTTTTTATTATTGCAGTTGCCTGGGCTGCCAGTGACTGTCAGGTCCACAGAGTGTACTGTGCCCACTGTAGTGCCACTGCGTGCCCACCCACCACTGATATATATACGGTGGCACAGCAGCTTGCAAAGTAAAAATATATATATTTTTTTATAATTGCAGTTGCCTGTGTGCCAGTGACTGTCAGGTCCACAGAGTGTACTGTGCCCACTGCAGTGCCACTGCCCACCCACCACTGATATATATGGTGGCAGGCATGACTTTTTTTGGATTAGTGTCTGGGGGGGTCTAAAAAGCGTACCTGTGAAGTTTTAGCTCTGTAGCATGTCCAGAACCAGAAAAAAAGATCATATAGGTGTAAAAGGGGTTCCCACCATCCCTGCTCTACTGAAAAATGATCTTTTTTTCTGGTTCTGGACATGCTACAGAGCTGAAACTTCACAGGTACACTTTTTAGACCCCCTAGACACTAAATCACACAAAAAAAGTTCTTAAAAATTGTCATTTTTGATAGAGAGACAATTATTGGAAAACTTAAAAAAAAAAAAACTTAAAAAAAAAAAAACAATTTCTTTGGATTTATTGTCTGGGGGGGGGGGGGGGTCTAAAAAGTGTACCTGTGAAGTTTCAGCTCTGTAGCATGTCCAGAACCAGGAAAAAATAGAATTAGGGTTAGGGCTAGGGTTAGGGTTAGGGCTAGGGTTAAGGTCAGGGCTAAGGTTAGGGTTATTTTTAGTGCTTAGGGTTAGAGGGTTAGAGTTAGAGGGGTAGGGGTAGGGCTACTAACTCTAACCCTAAGTATCTCACCGTAACCCTAACCCTAGCCCCTAACACTAAACCTAACCCTAACCCTCTAACCATAACCATAACCCTAACCCTCTAACCCTAACCCTAACCCTCTAAGCCTAGCCATAAAAATAACCCTAACCCTAGCCCTAACCCTAACCCTAGCCCTAAGCCTAACCCTAGCCCTAAGCCTAACCATAGCCCTAACCCTAATTCGTAATTTCTTTCTGGTTCCGGACATGCTACAGAGCTGAAACTTCACAGGTACACTTTTTAGACCCCCCCAGATGCTAAATCCAAAGAAATTTTTAATTTTTTTTTTTTAATTTTTCCAATCATTGGCTCTCTATCAAAAAGGACAATTTTTAATAACTTTTTTTTGTGTGATTTAGTGTCTGGGGGGGGGTCTAAAAAGTGTACCTGTGAAGTTTCAGCTCTGTAGCATGTCCAGAACCAGAAAAAAATAGAATTAGGGTTAGGGCTAGGGTTAGGGTTAGGGTTAGGGTCAGGGCTAAGGTTAGGGTTATTTTTAGTGTTTAGGGTTAGAGGGTTAGAGTTAGAGGGGTAGGGGTAGGGCTACTAACTCTAACCCTAAGTATCTCACCGTAACCCTAACCCTAGCCCCTAACACTAAACCTAACCCTAACCCTCTAACCATAACCCTAACCCTCTAACCTTAACCCTAACCCTCTAAGCCTAGCCATAAAAATAACCCTAACCCTAAACCTAACCCTAGCCCTAACCCTAACCCTAACCCTAACCCTAACCCTAGCCCTAACCCTAGCCCTAACCCTAGCCCTAACCCTAATTTGTATTTTTTTCTGGTTCCGGACATGCTACAGAGCTGAAACTTTACAGGTACACTTTTTAGACCCCCCCAGATGCTAAATCCAAAGAATATATATAATAATTGTCTCTCTATCAAAAAATTACAATTTTTAAGAACTTTTTTTTTGTGTGATTCAGTGTCTGGGGGTCTAAAAAGTGTACCTGTGAAGTTTCAGCTCTGTAGCATGTCCAGAACCAGAAAAAAAAAATAGAATTAGGGTTAGGGCTAGGGTTAGGGTTAGGGTTAGGGTTAGGGCTAGGGTTATTTTTAGTGCTTAGGGTTAGACGGTTAGGGTTAGAGGCGTAGGGGTAGGGTTACTAACTCTAACCCTAAGTATCTCACCGTAACCCTAACCCTAGCCCCTAACACTAAACCTAACCCTAACCCTTAAAGCCCAGTTCCTGTCCCATTTTAGTCGGTTCTGGTCTGTTTGCGGTTGTTTGCGGTGCGTTAAACGGGGAGTTTGGTCTGTCACTGTGAAGCGGGCGTAACCCTTACACTACCTGATCGATACAACATCATACCTGATCGTATACACACACTGGATGTTTTAAAGCACGTTATTCCAAACAATTTAGGAATGTTAGGTGATTTATGCCCTTTATGGAATAAAACCCGACTCTGCGTCAACTACGTAATTTTCCATGGGAGTTTTGCCATGGATCCCCCTCCGGCATGCCACAGTCCAGGTGTTTGTCCCCTTAAAACAACTTTTCCATTACTATTGTGGCCAGAAAGAGTCCCTGTGGGTTTTAAAATTCGCCTGCCTATTAAAGTCTATGGCGGTTCGCAATGTTCGCCGTTCGTGAACGGCGAATTTTATGTTCGCGACATCACTAATAACCAGTTGATTACACTACTTGTGATCTACACCCCTAACAGAAACCAAACTAGATTCATACGGAGAACACTTCTTAAGACCCGGAGGATACAACAGGGCAGACTCATAATCTGCGGGGATTTCCACATCCCCATGGACCCCCTGCTGGACACAACAAACAACCACTCCAGGAAAAACAATGGCCTGAAGGACTACTTTCATCAAGAGGACCTCTACGACCCTTGAAGATGCCTACATACAACAGAGAGGGACTATACCTTTTACTCACACCCACACAATACCTACTCCAGAATCGATTATTTTATTGTAGATATATACCTGCTCCAACAGGTTTCTGAAGCAAGCATTTACAATATCTCCTGGTCTGACCATGCTCCGGTCTCTATTGAGATTGGGGATAGTCAACCCAGGAACTGTGGGACAATGTGGAGAAATAACACCTTTTATTCTGTCACATCCAAAATATGTAGAGGAACTCAAGACGCGCCTTGAGGAATTCCTTTCATTTAATACCGACACCTCAAGCAGCACCTTCAACCTCTGGTGCTCTCTTAAAGCTTGCACTAGGGGGATTTTGATACAATTATCTTCTAGACATAAAAAGAAAAAGTCTCAACGCATAACCTCCTTTTTATGCGATATAGCTAGCCTGGAAGCCCAACATAAAGCTAACCCGAGTAACTATACCCTAAAAGACCTCACAAATCGCAGAAATGCACTTAGAGGAGCACTGATAGAAGATCACGATACATTTTTAAAGGGGTTGAACCTTAATTCCTATTCGCAAAGAAACAAGGCAGGGAAGTATCTACATAGTTACATAGTTACATAGTTAGTGAGGTTAAAAAAAGACATCAGTCCATCCAGTTCAACCTATGATGTGTGTGTGTGTTTGCTGTTAACCGTACATTGTATACCCCTCCTATGTTGTGGTCTTTAAGGTGCCCATCTAATAGGTTTTTGAAACTATCAATGCTCCCTGCTGATACCACTGTTTGTGGAAGAGAATTCCACATCCTTACTGCTCTCACAGTGAAGAACCCCCTGCGTATTTTAAGGTTAAACCGCCTTTCCTCTAGTTTTAGTGAGTGGCCAGGTGTCTTATTGTATTTCCTTTCTCTGAATAGGTTTTTCCATATGCTAGGGTTGCCAGTACAATATTTGTACATTGATATCATATCCCCCCTCAATCCTCTCTTCTCCAGAGAGAATAAGTTCAGTGCTTGTAGTCTTTCCTCATAGCTGATGTCCTCCATTCCCCTAATTATTTTTGTTTCCCTTCTCTGGACTTTCTCCAGTTCCAGCACATCCTTCCTGAGGACCGGTGCCCAGAACTGGACAGCATACTCCAGATGTGGCTGGACCAGAGTCTTGTAGAGTGGGAGAATAATCTCTTTATTTCTGGAGTGAATCCCCTTTTTTATACATCCCAGTATTCTGTTGGCTTTGCTTGCAGCGGGTTGGCATTGCATGCCACTGCCAAGCCTGTTGTCTACCAGTACCCCCAGGTCCCTTTCCATCCTAGACTCACCCAGAGGTTCCCCCCCCTAGTGAGTAGCTTGCTTTCTGGTTTCTGGCACCCAGGTGCATTACTTTACATTTTTCAACCTTAAACCTCATCTGCCATGTAGTTGCCCACCCCATAATTTTGTTCAGGTACGCTTGTAAGGTTTCCACATCCTGCCCAGAAGATATTGGCCTGCTTAGTTTAGTATCATCCACAAATACTGAGATTTTACTCGATATCCCCTCCTCTAGATCATTTATGAATAAATTAAACAGGATTGGCCCCATTACAGAACCCTGGGGGACCCCGCTTTCCACACCCGCCCAATCTGAGTACTTCCCATTAATCACCACCCTTTGCAACCTCCCCTGGAGCCAGTTCTCTATCCAGGTACTCACCTTATAGTCCATACCTACCTTCCTTAGTTTGAACAGTAAGCGTTTGTGGGGAACGGTGTCAAAGGCCTTTGCAAAGTCCAGGTATACCACATCCACAGGCTTACCTTTATCTAGGTGGCAGCTCACTTCATCATAGAAGGTTAATAGATTGGTTTGGCAAGAACGATTTTTCATGAATCCATGCTGATTACTACTAATAATACCGTTTTCATTACCAAAGTCTTGTACGTGGTCCCTTAACATCCCCTCCAAAATCTTGCAGACTACTGATGTTAGGCTGACCGGCCTATAGTTACCCAGGATATATCTCGGCCCCTTTTTAAATATTGGTACCACGTTGGCTTTTTTCCAATCAGCTGGCACCATACCCGTCTGTAAACTATCCTTAAAGTTCAAGAATAATGGTCTGGCAATCACCTGGCTGAGCTCTTTAAGAACCCTCGGGTGCAAGCCACCTGGTCCCGGTGATTTATTTATGTTAAGTTTCTCTAGTTTAATTCTAAGTCTATCTTCTGTTAGCCATGGCGGTATTTCCTGAGGTGTGTTGTTTAGTTTGGCTTTTCAAGCTGGGTTAGTGTAGCCCCCCAATTCTTTTGTGAAGACTGAAGAGAAGAAATTATTTAACACTACCGCCTTTTCCCTGTCCTCTGTGGCCAAAACTCCCTTATCGTCTTTTATGGGGCCAATGTGTTCTGGCCTCGCTTTCTTACTGTTTATATACTTAAAGAATTTCTTGGGGTTCTTTTTACTCTCTTCCACTATATGTCTCTCGTGTTCTATTTTAGCCGCCCTGATTTTGTCTTTACATTTCTTATTACACTGTTTGTAATGCTTGAATGCTGCCAATGACCCCACAGTCTTGTATTTTTTTAAGGCCTTTCCTTTAGCATTAATATGCATTTTTATGTTGGAGTTTAGCCACCCAGGGTTTAGTTTTGCTCTTTTAAATTTATTTCCCCTTGGAATGCACTGGTCAATCCCATTGTTAAGTATGCTTTTGAAGCACTCCCATTTTTCCTCCGTGTTCTTTGTTCCCAGGGTTCTATCCCATTTGATATTTTCTAGCAGAGAGCGCAGTTTTGGGAAATTGGCTCTTTTGAAATTTAGTGTCCTTATATTGCCCTTCCTTATATTGCCCTTGTGTTTACTATTACTATAATTAATACTGAAACTAATTCACCTATGGTCACTGTTTCCTAAGCTGTCCCGTATTTCTATATCCGTGAGCAGCTAATCAGTTAAGGCAGAAACTGGCTCGCAACAAAATAGCACACTTAAAGCAACAAAAACATTTAAAACCGCTATCAACCCGAACAATCCTTTTGTGATTACTACGCCAATCTCAATTTGAAGGACAATGCAGATACCCCACAACCAGACTTGGACTCCATTACACAATTCCTGTAAAAAATGTACCTTCCAGTAGCTGACCCAGAGACACTGACCAAACTGAACTGCCCAATAGAGGAACGAGAAATTCAGACAGTAATTACGGCCCTAACCCCTAACAAATCACCTGGCTCGGATGGCCTCTCTGCATAATTCTACAAAGCCCTTCCCCAAACCTTGACACCACTACTAAAAATCTATATAGCCGCAGTGACGGACGGCAGATTTGACAAGGAAATGCTAGAAGCAGTTATTTTGACTCTGCCCAAGCCTGGAAAAGAACCTTCATGCCCCCCAAACTTTAGGCCTATTTCACTTCTTAATTCAGGTCTAAAAATTTACTAAAAAATCCTGGCCAATCGCTTATTGGATATAACCCCACTCCTTCTTGGCCCGGAACAAGTGGGGTTTGTCAAGGGGAGGCAGGCCCCTGATGGCACCAGGAGGATGCTTAACATAATACACCACACAGAGACTGGTCGGGTGCCTTCTCTCCTTCTAGGCCTGGATGCGGAGAAGGCATTTGACTGGGTTCATTGGGAATACCTGTCACAGGTCCTCACTAAATTTGGGCTTAAGAGCCCTATCCACTCAGCTATTATGTCTTTATACAATGGTCCTTCAGCAAGAGTGCTCGCATCTGGCACCATCTCGATCCCCTTCGACCTATCCAACGGAACTAGGCAGGGGTGCCCCTTGTCAACTATAGTATTTACGCTTGCTTTAGAACCCTTCGCAGAACTGATTAGAGCAGATGCCCAAATAACTGGCCTTAAAATATGAGATTATGACTCATGAGCACAAAATAGGACTATTCGCAGATGATATAATTCTGGCCATCACCAACCCTCTCACCTCCCTTGTTAGACTCCAACAGCTAATAGAAGAATTTGGTGGAATATCCTACTACAAAGTAAATGCAAAGAAATGCCAACTCCTAAATATGGGAATTCCTTTAGATCAAATAAAACATCTACAAACCATCCTTCCCTACACCTGGCGTGCAAACTCGATAACGTATCTTGGAGTTCAGCGCTCCTTTCCCATGAGCTCCATTTATGACTCCAACTTCCCTGCGCTCCTCCAATCCATCCAAACAGAGCTAACAAGAATAGGGAAAATCCACCTTACATGTATAGGCAAAATTGCTGCCTTTTAAAATGCAATCTCTCCCAAAAATTCTCTACCTGTTTAGGACCCTCCCAATAGCGATCCCTAACTCCTTCTTTGCCAAATGCAATACCATAATCAGGTAATTCATATGACAAGGTAAGCATCCCAGAGTGGCCTTTACCTCTTTACAAAAATCTAGAGACTGCGGGGGGCTAGGCCTTCCAAACCTCCAGTTATACTATAAGGCTACGTTACTTGATCAACTAACTCACTGGCTGAGACTGCCAGATGAGAAACTTTGGATTGCCATGGAGCAAGCTTCCATCCATCATCATGCCTTTCTGCCCATACTGACAGCTTCCATGCTTACTACAACTCCAGCCATTCAACTGACACACCCCACGATCTTACCTGCCTTGTCCGCTTGGCGCTTCCTACTTAATAGCAACACATACACTGACAATCTATTGTAAGATTCTGGTACCTCCGGTACCCTTAATCACCACTTTCTCTGTAATGAGTCCCACCTTTCTCTTCAGGTGGTACGCATATACCTTTAAGAATGATGATGTCACTGCTGAGCGCCGCAGAGCGGCTATTTCAACCGCCGGCGGTCTCACTCACATTGTTCGTTCAAACTGCCTTGTTATCCACATGCTTTCAAGCCTGTCTTTCGATCGGAACCTCCAGCTATATCCCTTTACCTGGAGCAGACCGGAACCTCGCTACTGATCCCTGTATCTCGCTACCGGATCATTCCTTATCTACTGGACCTCTCTAAACTACTAACATTACAAGTGATAAGTACCCCGCAGGGGAACCCTCCATAACCTTATTGCACTATCTACCTATGCACATTAAGGACTGTTACTACCTATCCATACTATCCTATCATCTGCACTGTTACATAGATTGCTAGCTCTTGAGCCTACTACCATCTATCATCTGCACTGCTGCATAGATTGCTAGCTCTCCTGTCTACTACTATCTATCCTTGCACTGGGTTAGTCTATCCTGTATTTGTCATCTGCTGTCCTCACCACCTATTAGCATACTCGATACTAACCTATCTGCATTCCTAAATACCATCTTGAACTCTCCTATACAAACCTATCAAGTGATTACCATCCTTGTCACTGTTCACACCTGTCCCTTCAGCACATCACCTTCATACTATCATATACATCCTATCACTCCAGGAACATCTCATTGAGTGTGTATATATCTGTATGTTGAAGCTGACAGGCCCACGGTGATGAGTCCTGGAGAGTTGGATCTGGTATTCAACACATCTCTACATGACTACTGAGTGGAGATTTTGCAGCTGCAAATCCAGCCTATACTAAAAACGCAGGAGCGTTACAGATTGAACGAACCCTAAAAATGGATTCAGCAGAATTACCCACTCAAGTGACACAATTAACACAACAAGTAAAAGCGTTAATACTTGCTCTGACTGACGTACAAGAAAAGAATCAGACTCTGACACAGCAGGTAACCCAGCTCTCACGGCTTACTGCTGTTCAGCCTCCTGAACCTAAAATAAACCCTCCTCTAGTGTTTACAGGTGATCGGAAAAAATTTAGTGAATTCAAAAACGCATGTCAATTGCTTTTTTTGTTAAAACCTCGTACATACCCCACTGATCAAATAAAAGTCTGTACCGTTATTTCATACTTGACGGGTGATCCACGGGCCTGGGCTGACTCTCTCTTTGAGAATAATGATCAGATTCTCAACACCTATTCCTTATTTCTAGCAGAACTCGCTAGTTTATACGATGACCCCAATAGGCAGAGTACTGCTGATATTCAGTTGAGGGCCTTAAAACAAGGAAGGAGACCTGTAGAAGACTTTGTATCTGAGTTCAAAAGATGGACCCTTGATTCAGGGTGGAATGACACATCTTTGCGAACTCAATTCAGACTCGGGTTATCGGAAGCTGTTAAAGACGAGCTCGCCCGAGCGGATTTTCCTGGCACCTTGGAGGCCTTGATACAACTTAGTATCAACATCGACAGACGACTGCGAGAAAGAAGGGCTGAAAAGATGGGAATGCCATTGTCTAGTCCTTCTCAGATTTCGGCCGTTGACCCTACTCCCATGGATGTAGGAACCATACGCCCACCTTTAAGGACTACTGAACGAGCTAGAAGAACATCCAGAAATCTCTGCATGTACTGCGCATCCTCGGATCATTTGATAAGCACCTGTCCCCTTGTCCGCAAAAAAGAGGGTGAGTGTTCACATGTCTTGCTGGGAGGATTAACGACTTCCTTTTCTAACCCCTATCTTTTTGTTCATTTAATATTACAGTGGGACCAAACTAGGATCACCACTAAGGCTATGGTCGACACTGGATCTTGTGGAAACTATATTGATACACGCTTTGTTACCTTAAATAAAATACCTATTATTTCAAAATTTAAGCCTGTTTCTGTTAGTTTCATTAATGGTATTCCACTGTCTTCTGGTCCAATCACCAACCAGACACAGGCACTCCTTGCCACTACCAACGAATCACATGTGGAGACCATCACCTTTGACATACTATCCTCACCCCATTTTCCTATTATTTTGGGACTTCCCTGGTTACACACACACCAACCAATCATAGATTGGAAAAAACGGACTTTGGTTTTCCCTTCTCACTATTGTGAGAATACGTGTAACCTCCCATCTTATGGGAAGATTCTGTCTGTGGTGTCAGATGAAATTGCACCACTATGCTATCAGGATCTGTCCGAAGTGTTCCTTGAGAAAAATGCTCAAGTGTTGCCTCCCCATAGGGATTACGATTGCACTATCGATCTACTCCCTAACAGCAAATTGCCTTTCGGTCATGTTTATCCCCTTTCACAGGATGAACTATCTCATCTCAAGGAATACTTGGATGAGAATTTGACAAAAGGGTTCATTAGACCCTCTACTTCTTCCACTGCTGCAGGACTTTCCTTTGTCCGCAATAAAGATTCCAGTCTCAGGCCTATTATCGATTATAGGCAATTAAACACGCCTGCAGACAAAAATAAAAAAGCGGATGCGCTATCACGATTAACCGAAGATAACTGCGCCGAAATCCCTTCCATTCCCATAATACCCTATGAACGCATTATTGGTGTTGTCCGTTCCTTGAAGGAAGAGATTTTGCACAGTATAAGAATGGATTCACCTCCACCACAACTAAGTACTGATGCAGAAGGCTTCCTCTATTACAATGACAAACTCTACATACCCCCTACTATGCGCACCAAGATCTTGGAGTTATCGCATGATGTGCCCATGGCAGGACATATGGGTATAACGAAAACCTTTAATTTGCTCACCAGGCAGTTTTGGTGGCCTGATATGAAGACATCTGTACAAAAATTTGTTTCTTCATGTGACATCTGTGCAAGGTCCAAAATTGACACTACAAAACCATCTGGACTACTTTGTAGTCTACCAATACCCCAGGTTCCATGGGAAGTTGTGTCCTTAGATTTCATAGTAGAACTACCACCCTCTAAAGGATTTAATACCATCCTAGTGTCAGTGGACCACTTGACAAAGATGGCACATTTCAATGCTATCCGTAGACTACCTTCATCTAAACAAACAGCGGAACTACTGATGAAACATGTGTTTAAGTTGCATGGAATTCCAAAAACTCTTTTGTCCGACCGTGGTTCACAATTCATCTCTAAATTTTGGCAAGCACTTTGTCAAATTTTACGCATTGAGCGAAAGCTCACTTCTACCTACCACCCTCAGACCAACGGACAGACTGAAAGAGTCAACCAGTGCATTGAGCAATATCTACGTTGCTACACATCATACTTGCAGGATGATTGGGTGGATCTCCTTCCTCTAGCAGAATTTGCTTACAACAACGCAACCCACAGTACTATGAAGCAAAGTCCGTTCTACTTGAACTATGGGTTTCATCCCACTCTTCTTCCACCACGCATCCTGCCATCGAGTAACCCAGTAGCCTCGGATTACCTTACCCAAATAAAAGACTCTTTGGGTTTACTCAATACCACTATATCACACGCTCACAGTCAACAAAAAAAGTACTACGACCTTCGTAGAAGACCTTCTCCTCAGTATGCTATTGGGGACCTTGTTTGGCTATCGACAAAGAACTTAAGATTAAAAATCCCTAGCAAGAAGCTTGGACCTTTATTTTTGGGACCCTTCCCAATTAAAAAACTTATCGGAAAAGCTGCAGTACAGCTCACCCTACCAGCAGATCTCAAGATCCATCCCATCTTCCATGTGTCGCTACTGAAGCCCCATGTTCCTAACCAAGGAATAAGGCCTACCATCTTGCCTCCACCTCCAATACAAGTTGAAGGCGGAGAAGAGTATGAGATCAAGGAAATTTTGGATTCTCGCATCCATAGAGGAAGACTCCAGTATCTCATAAGATGGAAGAACTATGGACCCCAAGACGACACCTGGCTAGATACCTCTGATATTCATGCGCCTAGACTTATACGGAACTTTCACTCGAAAAACACCCAGAGAAACCTGTCCTATAGGCCTTCCGGAGCCGGCCTTAAGGGGGGGGTACTGTAAGATTCTGGTACCTCCGGTACCCTTAATCACCACTTTCTCTGTAATGCATCCCACCTTTCTCTTCAGGTGGTACGCATATACCTTTAAGAACGATGATGTCACTGCTGAGCGCCACAGAGCGGCTATTTCAACCGCCGGCGGTCTCACTCACATTGTTCGTTCAAACTGCCTTGTTATCCACATGCTTTCAAGCCTGTCTCTCGATCGGAACCTCCAGCTATTCCCTTTACCTGGAGCAGACCGGAACCTCGCTACTGATCCCTGTATCTCGCTACCGGATCATTCTTTATCTACTGGACCTCTCTAAACTACTAACATTACAAGTGATAAGTACCCCGCAGGGGAACCCTCCATAACCTTATTGCACTATCTACCTATGCACATTAAGGACTGTTACTACCTATCCATACTATCCTATCATCTGCACTGTTACATAGATTGCTAGCTCTTGAGCCTACTACCATCTATCATCTGCACTGCTGCATAGATTGCTAGCTCTCCTGTCTACTACTATCTATCCTTGCACTGGGTTAGTCTATCCTGTATTTGTCATCTGCTGTCCTCACCACCTATTAGCATACTCGATACAAACCTATCTGCATTCCTAAATACCATCTTGAACTCTCCTATACAAACCTATCAAGTGATTACCATCCTTGTCACTGTTCACACCTGTCCCTTCAGCACATCACCTTCATACTATCATATACATCCTATCACTCCAGGAACATCTCATTGAGTGTGTATATATCTGTATGTTGAAGCTGACGGTGATGAGTCCTGGAGAGTTGGATCTGGTATTCAACACATCTCTACATGACTACTGAGTGGAGATTTTGCAGCTGGAAATCCAGCCTATACTAAAAACGCAGGAGCGTTACACCTATCCACAATAGACATTCCCTCCAAGACGTATGAATGGTTGATACCCGACTTCACGACTAAGGATTGTAGAATTTGAGGTCTCAACTTTGTAGGCCCCTTAAAGAGCAGCACTCACCTGTCTGATAGATACAGGGCTCTCCAAATACGTCACTTCCACTCTACCAACAAGGTCAATGATAAGATGACTATTCCCACAACTATCTGGAACTTCCTCAGAGATAAACTGACCAAACTCCCCCATGGAATATCCTATTCCTATACAGCACTGATAGGCACAACACTATCGACTAAAACACCGGACATGGTTAAATGGGAACGACTGTTTCGCAGTGAATTCTCTTTAACAACAATAGCAGAAGGCGCTCCAATCGAGCTACCGGCTGTCTAAATGCATGGACCACTGGGACATTCTCTGAAAGATACTTCATGGCTGGTACATGTCCCCATATAAACTGTCCAAAATTTACAGAGACGCTGATCCCCAGTGCTGGAGGAAGTGCAGCCAAACAGGCACACTACTACACAAAATTCAAAATTCTGTAGTGCAGGGTCCTCTTTAATATCCACAATCACTGACTCGATCGTACTCTTAACCCTAGAATTAGCTCTCCTTAACATGGGAATTGACGCATTCCTGCAGAGGCACAGAACAATCGTAACTCATATTCTTTTTGCAGCTGGAATATCCCTTACCTCCCATTGGAAATCCCCACTGCTCCCGACTTTGGGGGAGGTAATCTCTCGATTGAACATTCAGAGGCAGTATGAAAAATTACTGGCTCTGAAAAACTCCAGAATGTGCCAATTCCAGAATTCTTGGCACTCTTGGATGACATACTCCAAGCAGGTTTAGTAATTCCTTAAATTGCTATAGCAAACCCTGGGTCCCCCACCTTCCTTACCCTCCCTATTTCCCCACTCCTCAGTTGGTCTTCTCTTATTTCAATTTTAGTGGGTACAACGCAATTCATCTCCTGTATGACACATTCTCTGCAATTATAGTTCGGGTCTATACCGACTTGCCTCACACCGTGTCAGGAACGCTCCCTGTGCACACTGAAGTACTGTCAGGAATCTGCAACCTAAGGGTTAACCTAGCTCAGACTAATTTCATTAATTGGCAACAGGCTGCCTTATTTAAGCACCTCAGCAGCACAGTGTCTTTGCTGTCTGATCTGCAGCTCCTCCTGTGTTCCTGAACCTGAAACCTGTTGTATCCAATTTGATTCCTGTTGACCTCCTGGCTTGTCCCTCACGTCGCTTGTCTGCTGCCCGCCCTGACCTTGGCTTGTTTGTGACCACTCTTTTGTCTTACCCCTGTCTGTTTATCTGCCACCGGACCTGTTCACCTCTTGGCAGGGCAACCCCAAGGACCGCGACCTGGTGCTATACACGCAGCAAAATCCATCTTCACCACCAGAGGCTCTGGTGAAGACCGGTTGGCACTTAGATTCCGCACCTCGGGTTAGCCTGCGTCTACTGCCTAGGTGACTCGTCTGTGCTCCATCCCTCGGTGAGCTAGAGGCTACCCTCTGCACGTCAGGCTCACCTCCAGAGTCCTGACAGTATCAGACAGCCATGTTGCAGCCTGCAAGAGGGGCCTCACCATTGGATGAGATCTGCCAGCATCTCGCAACTTTATCTCAAGCCGTGAAGACCCTTCAGGAAGGCTACATGCATCTGGAGGAACGGAAGCATTCTGCACCTGGGAACCCCCCTGTGACAACAGCTTCTTCTTCCTCAGTACCAGCAGAACCTACTCCAGGTACCACGGTAGTGATGTTGCCATCCGAACCCCGGGTCTCTACACCCGAAAAGTTCTCAGGGGACCGAGGCAAGTTCAGGGCGTTTCGCAACGCATGCAAATTATATTTCTCTCTGCAACCTCTGACTTTTTCCTTGAAGGCTACGAAAGTGGGCTTTGTCATCTCCCTGCTCCTGGATGAACCACAGTCTTGGGCTCATCGGCTTATTGAAGAGCGCAGTCTGTTGAAGATCGAATTATCCTTGTCTTCTGTTTACCACCCACAGACTAATGGGCAGACCGAGAGGACCAGCCAGACCTTGGAACAGTACATTCGGTGTTTTACCACCTTTGTTCAAGACGATTGGGTGGCCTTGCTGCCACTTGCCGAGTTTGCCTATAATAATGCTAAACATTCCATTACTGGACAATCTCCATTCTTCTCAAACTACGGCTTCTATCCATCCTTCTTGCCCGATATCCCTTCTGACTCTGGAGTCCCCGCAGTACAGGACACTATTGATTTCTTTGCTTGCAACAGCAAATTACTGCAAGAAGCCGTACTTAAGGCACAAACGGCATCTAAGAAGATCTTTGATAGAAGAAGGGGAGAATTGATTCTTCAACCAGGTGACCGGGTTTGGTTGTCTACAACTAACCTCCGTTTAGCCTGTCCATCTAAGAAATTGGCTCCCAGGTTTATTGGACCCTTTCCGGTCAAGAGGAAACTTAATGAAGTTTCCTATGAATTATCTTTACCCAATTCACTCCGCATTCACCCAGTATTTCACGTCTCCTTGTTAAAGCCTGCAGTTCCAAATACCTTCCCTGGTAGGAGTTCAGAGCCACCCGAACCTGTAATCATTGATGGAGATGTGGAATATGAAGTAGAAGCTATTGTGGACTGCCGGAAGAGAGGAAACCTGTTACAGTACCTTGTCAAATGGAAGGGTTATGGTCCAGAAGAAAACTCTTGGGAACCTGAACGAAACGTACACGCTATGGAACTTATCCAGGCTTTCTTTCGCAGTCACCCACAAAAGAGAAGCCTATTGGGCACCCGAAGGTTGCCCTTAGGGGGGGGGGGCAATGTCAGGAACGCTCCCTGTGCACACCGAAGTACTGTCATGAATCTGCAACCTAAGGGTTAACCTAGCTTAATTGGCAACAGGCTGCCTTATTTAAGCACCTCAGCAACACAGTGTCTTTGCTGTCTGATCTGCAGCTCCTCCTGTGTTCCTGAACCTGAAACCTGTTGTATCCAGTTTGATTCCTGTTGACCTCCTGGCTTGTCTCTCACCTCGCTTGTCTGCTGCCCACCCTGACCTCGGCATGGTTGTGACCACTCTTTTGTCTTACCCCTGTCTGTTTATCTGCCACCGGATCCGGACCTGTTCACCTCCTGGCAGGGCAACCCCGAGGACCATGACCTGGTGCTATACACGCAGCAAAATCCATCCTCACCACCAGAGGCTCTGGTGAAGACCGGTTGGCACTTAGATTCCGCACCTCGGGTTAGCCTGCGTCTACTGCCTAGGTGACTCGTCTGTGCTCCATCCCTCGGTGAACTAGAGGCTACCCTCTGCACGTCAGGCTCACCTCCAGAGTCCTGACACACCGCTTCACCACAGTGAGGTCCCAATGGGGGCGGTGAAGAAATTTTTGTGTACCTGTGCTTCAAGTTTGGTCTGGCCCATTGTTGAACATATGACAAGAGTATAAAAAGTAACTTGGCATGTTTCACCAAGTTTGTTATTTAATAATCATTTGTTTTGTTTTCATGTATTTTCTGTAACCCACAGTCAGAACCTTTGCTTGTATTGTTTCTTTTATTCTTAATAAAAACTATTTGAAAGAAAATAAGCCTTGGATGGATATAAAACTTACATGTATGAGACAGCTAACAAAGTGGAGAGTTAACAAAAATGGAGTCAGTTGTGGAGAAAGTAGAGTCAAAACAACATGCTGTAAAGAAAGCAAGATAAAACACACACAGTAATCTAATAAGATGAAACAAAGTTAATAGCAATACACAGACAATAGCTTGAGGACTGTGGACCACTATGTACATCAGTCAATAAATGCATTCAGCATTGCATTATAGTTATACAGTATGTTCCAAAAATGCTAATCTTACAGCATGTTTACCAGGCTCCTGCGCTCCTTTAATTACAAGGGAGACCTGAAGGAGGGGGGCGGTATTAAGAAAAATTACTGAAAATACGAATTATCTTTTCATTATTTTAGGAAAAATTAAACCAATTTTAACATAATCTGTGCCATCCTGCCTTGGTGCTCTTATCACACAAAGAGATTTTCATGAACATGACATCTCTCGCTGTTATGGCAGCCTGAGGTCAAGGCATGCAGTATACTGGGTTTTGTATTCATAAATACAAAAATTAATTGACATATATAATTCGTAAACTAATGGTGAACAAAGGGGAATTAGCTAAAGAAATTGCAGTACATCCATTCAGTATTTTTTGCAGCTTTAGTATCCTGAGGTTATCTGTTACAGAGACACGCAATGTCCAGTTGTCCACAGCAAAGCAACATACATTCTGGCTACATATGGCAGTCTTTATATCTGAGTTCTTCAAAGCAGACCTGTAATCGAATGGTAATGTAAACTACAGTAAGTGAACAGTCTTGCCAGGATTGGTAAATAAAGCATCAGAATTGGGCTTGAAAATGTTTCTTCTTAGTGGCACTCACTTGAACAAATTTCTAGGCATTTGGTGAAGATATTTTTTCCTAAGGGGACGATCAACCTGTTTGAAGTCTGATCCAGCTCTTCAGCAAAGACAACAGCATTGTACTGTATACAGTATTTGTCCACTGTCTTCCTATATACCTCCATATTGTGAGAATATCACTGTAAGTGTGTAAGATTCCGGTACCTCCGGTACCCTTAATCACCACTTTCCTCTGTAATGCGTCCCACCTTTCTCTTCAGGTGGTACGCATATACCTTTAAGAACGATGATGTCACTGCTGAGCGCCGCAGAGCGGCTATTTCAACCGCCGGCGGTCTCACTCACACTGTTCGTTCAACCTGCCTTGATATCCACATGCTTTTAAGCCTGTCTCCCGATCGGAACCTCCAACTATTCCCTTTACCTGGAGCAGACCGGAACCTCGCTACTGATCCCTGTATCTCGCTACCGGACCATTCCTCATCTACTGGACCTCTCTAAACTACTAACATTACAAGTGATAAGTACCCCGCAGGGGAACCCTCCATAACCTTATTGCACTATCTACCTATGCACATTAAGGACTGTTACTACCTATCCATACTATCCTATCATCTGCACTGTTACATAGATTGCTAGTTCTTGAGCCTACTACCATCTATCATCTGCACTGCTGCATAGATTGCTAGCTCTCCTGTCTACTACTATCTATCCTTGCACTGGGTTACTCTATCCTGTATTTGTCATCTGCTGTCCTCACCACCTATTAGCATACTCGATACTAACCTATCTGCATTCCTAAATACCATCTTGAACTCTCCTATACAAACCTATCAAGTGATTACCATCCTTGTCACTGTTCACACCTGTCCCTTTAGCACATCACCTTCATACTATCATATACATCCTATCACTCCAGGAACATCTCATTGAGTGTGTATATATCTGTATCTTGAAGCTGACAGGCCCACGGTGATGAGTCCTAGAGAGTTGGATCTGGTATTCAACACATCTCTACATGACTACTGAGTGGAGATTTTGCAGCTGCAAATCCAGCCTATACTAAAAACGCAGGAGCGTTACAAAGTGACACCAAACTTTTTCACAATCTAAGACATTACAGCTTCCATAAGCATAAAGAGAGGGTCTTAAAGTGATATTAAAGGCTTTTTTTTTCTTGTTAAATTAAAAAAGAGCCTAGACCTACCTGTTTTTTGCAAATATATTGCACAGAGAGGCCCCTTACCTCCTCTTTTGACAGTCTCCACTGGCGCTGTCCACTTCCTTCCCTGAATGCCTCCGTAGCAAGCCTGTTACTAAGTAGGCACACTTGCGCATGTGCTCCCGAGCTGGGTTGTGTGTGTACATACACACATACACACACAACACCAGTAAGCCATGTCCCCACTTCCTCTTCACAGAAGTTTGACTGACAACAGCTGGAGGCTGCACTAAGTATCTCCTGTGAAAGCAGGAAGTGAGGGGAGTGGTACTGCAGCCAAGGCAGCACTGGAGCAGGGACAGGAGTCAGGTAAGTTTAGTGATTGGGAAACTAGTGGGGCATTTGTTTCCTTAATGCAGAGAATTAAAAAAAAACACTTTTTATTTTAGAACCATTTTAATGCTAAGAAGTGTCATTTTATTTATATCAGTGGGAGGAGCCTAACAGTATAGATTGGAGGGCTTCCAAACAATCTTAACATATTTCAAAAACCATGAGCAATGCCTACTTGCCTTCTCGTGTTTGTGCTCTTTAGTGCAATTTTTGTATACATATGTATAGTTATCAAGAGCTTATGAGAACCTTTGAAGGCAATAAAGCATCTTGCCTTGACTTTTGACATACAGGTGACTTTGTGTTCAGTATTTATTTTAAGTTCCCCTAAAATTGTTCACTATTCCTTTAGCTTAACCACTTTACCTCCGCCCACAGTAATATTACTGCGGCAGAGTGGCTCGTTATCGTCTGACGACGTAGTACTACGTCGTCAGACACTCCCCCTTCTGGGCGGTGCTTGCGCGCCGCCGGAGGCTCGCTCCCGCTGTTTTCATTCACAGCGGGAGTCGGGCCAGGGAAGGAGCAGCGGCGATCGCCGGGGATCTAGTGTGGAGATCCGCCCGCCTGTGTAAACACAAGCGGGCGGATCTCCATAGTGACAGGGAGTGACAGATCGGACTGTTCAGCATAGCTGGACATCCGATCTGTCCCTGTCTCACACAGTCACCTCCCCCCCCACACGTCAGTAAGCACCAGGCATACATTAACCCCTCCCTCTCCAATAAAATTAACCCCTTCCCTGCCAGTGTCATTTTTACAGTAACAGTGCATATATATAGCACTGATTACTGCAGTAATGTCACTGGTACCCCCAAAAGTGTCAAAAATGTCATTCAAGGGTCCGATCTGTCCGCCGCAAAGTCGCAGTCCTGCAAAAAAAATCGCAGATCGCCGCCATTACGCGTTAAAAAAAAAAACACCAAAAAATGACAGAAATCTTTCCCTTTGTTAGTAAACGCAATAACTTTTGCGCAAACCAATCAAAATACGCTTATTGCGATTTTTTTTACCAAACATAGGTAGCAGAAAACAAATTGGCCAAAAATTTTTAAAAAAATTGGTTTTTACATCTTTTTTGGGGGGAATTTCATATAAAAAAATGTGAAAAATATTGTTATTTTTTCAAAATAAACGCTCTTTTTTTGTTTATAGCGCAAAAAATAAAAATCGCACAGGTGATCAAATACCACCAAAAGAAAGCTCTGTTTGTGGGAAAAAAAGGACGTAAATTTCGTTTGGGTACGGCATCGCACGACCGCGCAATTGTCAGTTGAAGTCGCACAGCGCCGAATCGCAAAAAGTGACCTGGACGGAAGACAGCAAAATCCTCCGGTGGTAAAGTGGTTAAAATAACAGCATACAAAACATATAAAATACTCTGCACAGCAAAGTAATGTAATGTTACCTGTTTATAATGCAGACTCTCTGGCTTTGATTCTTTCTAAGACACCTGGAACAAATATGCATTTCAGGAAAGTCAGAGAAAAAGTCAAAACTCCTTAGCATTCTACTTGTAGTGGGTTAGTAACTCAAAGTATTGAGGCCTATCTTTTAAATATAACAACCAACTTTTTTTTAGAATGAGAACTTTGCAGTTACAGCTTTCATTCTTCTTTTAGGAAACTTTTCCTTTGAATCAATATTTCACATGAAAAAAAAACATAATTTTTAGGATGATTGGTCCTTTGAACTGCCTCAATAATGAAGATATAGAAAACACACCTGAAGTGGGCCATTCAGAAACAGACATTTGTAGGAATCTCGAAAACTGCTAAAACTGTGCAACCTTATTTCTCAAGGATTGATGGCTTAAAGTGTATATAGCCCCCCCCCACCCCCACAAAAAAAAAAAAATGTGTTATTGCAGCTTATCAATCGTTGGATGACTGCATTGGTTTTTGGGTTTTTTTTCATTCTTTTGTTTAACTGGTGATCTTGCAAATAACATCCTAGGATGGCTAAGTATACAGTATGTAAGGAGGGATTTTGCATTTCTGGTAAGGTGAACAACTGGTCTCTGTGTTCGATGAAAATGAAAATGTTCATAGCCTGAAAAATGAAAATGAATACAGCCACCACATCGAAGGAAAAGTAATCTGTAAATTAAAAAAAACAATTGTCTTAGAAACTCTTTAAGCGTAGGGCTGACACTAGGTCTGGACTGCTGGTTGAGAGCAAAACTGTTATTTTATATAGCCTTTGGTTTTATTGATATCTGTTATAAACATTGACCTCAGGCAGGAGGCAGACACTCAGCCTTACTTGTCTGCACTGACAAGGAGAGAATACAAGCAAATAATAAAAGTCAAGTAATTTCTGAGAGGTAAAGCTGCACTATTATAACAAATCAGGGGTGGACATTGATATTGTTACAAAGGCCTATTGGTGAATGGCTCCCTTTATTACTGCCTTGGTATGTATTTTATATACTTACATACATATAAAACATACCTGGTGATATGTCTGCTGGTCATATGGAGTTTTTACAGATCACTAATGTTCTCCTGAGATTTTATGCCTGGCTATATAAAACAGATAACAGTGCAGAAATACTATAGATTTTCCTTGATTTTACACAGTCCATTTAGCTTATACTGCACACAGTTGTCCCTTGTTTTATAGAAAACTGCATTTCTTATTCTTAATAAAATATAACAATGAAATATAGAAATAGTTCTATATATAAATAAGCAGTTGTTTAACATGAATGAATATGTTCTCCTATAAGGAGAGTATACAGTCATTATATATTACATTATTGAGTCTTTAGAGACTGCATTTTAAAGTCCTCCAATATTTTAAGAAAAAAGGCCAAGCTGGATGGAAATAAAAAATGTACAAAAGCCCAATATGGAAGAAAGCACAATAGCTCCATTGGTAGTTTAGAATGATAGTAGCAAAATGGCTCCAGTAAAGACAATGCTTATCTGGACAGGTAAAGGCAATTTGATCACAGTTGTTTTCCATTCCCATCTGAAAAAGAGTTGTGGGTGGACATGTAAATGTTTTCTGAAACATTCATATTTTTAGTTTTTTTCCCTCCTAGAGAGATACAGGTAGGTGTGATAAGTTGAGGCATTATCCAGTCAAGTTTCTCTGTATATCATGTGGTCTTAATAACTGTTTCCCCAGAAGACTTTTTTTGGAGAAAGCCAAGTTTAAGATTGGAATGCTGGACAATGGGCTCCTCGTTCCATACCAGAGACGTGGACAAACTCTTCCGCTCACTCCTAAATATGGATCTCCTGCGCTGTCTATGTAGTAGCTGTTTAATTTTCTCTTTGAAGAAGCTTGTAGTTAATGTGTATAGGATGGGGTTCAGGGCACTGTTAATCGGCAAAATGAATATCACAATCCAAGAAGTTACAGTACCTGCAATTACAAGAATATAAACATAGGTTAATGCTATGGTGGGAACATTGCAGTTACAGAACATTAAGATGTGCTTGATATACAACCATGTCCATGTAACATATAACCATAAACCATATACCAATATTTGTCTCAATTAATGCACAAAATCATTGGCTGGATAAAGGGATAATCCAATTTAGATAAAGTATATTTTATATAGCCTTCATCACATTTGTACTATAATATGCACCATCTGTTTTCCTGATTTGCCTGGTGTTTTCTAAATAGTTATGATAACACATATCATTTATCATATCAGTGTTTGTTTTATTAGATTTAGTTTATGCAATATCGTTTTCCATCTTTTACAGCCTGTTTGTGTAGGAATTAAAAATGAGATGGTAAAAAAAAAAATGCAAATTAATATACAAAATCAGAATTGGCTTCTTCCCAAAAAAAAAAAAAAAGAAGAAGAAGAAGAAGAAAAAAAAATGCAACCTGTAAAAAGAGCTCACACAATAGTGTTTAAAAGGCTAGCGGGTGGAACCACAGCACACAGTGGGAGTTGCAGACTGATACACCAAGAAGTGTTGGATGTTTAACATTCTAGTGCCACTTCTAGTTCTACAATAGGTCAATTATTGGCATTGCTGGTGGCAGGGCTGGTAAGCATTGTTGTTGTGCTTTTTTCCCAATACAGTTCATTTTAAAGCTGAACTGCAGACAAACAGCTAAATGAAGTTTACAACAGTTTACATGTCAAAGAATTTTAAATTTTGTGAAGCCAGTTTTGTTATGCAGTCATCCCTACCAGACAACATACAGTAGACAGGTCTCAAGGCTTCACTGTGGAAGCACACTTTGGTCAGAAACATACCCCCAGTCTTCTGATTTAACAATGAAGGAGCAGTGATAGGTCACAGCAGAGTAAATTGGTCATACCTCACCTCATTCTGATATTTAACAGATAATGCAGGGAAAGAGCCTAACTGGCCCCAGGTTCTCAGAGCCAAATTTCTGGAAAGCCAACATATGCCATGGCTTAGGATGGCAGGGCACATAGCCACCCAGTCATGTTAAGGACACAATACATAGTAATATATGACCCGACCGGTGTTCTTGACATTCCCCCAGTATTTTGACTTGACAATGAAAGAGCAGTGGTAGGTCACAGCAGAGTGAATTGGTCATACTTCACCTCATTCTGATATTTACCAGCTAATACAGGCCAAATTTCTGGAAAGCCAACATAGGCCATGGCTTAGAATGGCAGGGCACATAGCCACCCACTCATGTTAAAGCGGAGTTCCACTCAAAAGTGGAACTTCCGCTTTAAGTGGTCCTGACCCCCGACATGCCACATTTGGCATGTCATTTTTTTGGGGAGGGAGCGGGTACCTAGTTTTGTCAGGTACCCTCTCCCACTTCTGCTCGGGCCACCTAGGTGGCTCAGGCGGAAGTTCTCCTCCCCTCTCTCTCCCTGCAATCTTCTCGGACACGTCACAGGTCCCAGAAGATTGGCTGTCCATTTAGGACGTGCAGCGTGAGTCGCGCATGCGCAGTATGCACCTGGCTGTAAAACTGCAAGCTGTCACAGCCAGGTGCCCACACTAGAGATGTCGGCGCCCCAGGGAGAAGACAGAGAGAACCAAGGCTCCCCCCGGCCGCATCGCTGGGCAATAGGACAGGTGAATGTGTGTTTATTAAAAGTCAGCAGCTACACTTTTTGTAGCTGCTGACTTTTAATAAACACAAAAGCCACTCAAACTCTGCTTTAAGGACACAACACATAGTAATATTCCTGCATATAATAAAAGGTTCCAGATTGCTGCCACTCCTTCCAGTCTATCAGACCAGGCAGGCTCCTGCACTGCATAATTGTTGGTAAATCTTAATGAAATAATATAGTTATATTATAGAGTTTGTGGTCAGATTAATGCATTTAGGAGTTCAGTAAAGTGATCGTAAAGCTTAGTTTAACAATGGTATTGCACAGAGCATCCCCAAACCTCCTCTTCTGCGGTCCCTGGCCGGCGATCTTGGCTCCTCCTCTTCTCCGGTTGCCCCCATAGCAAGCTGCCTGCTATGGGGGGAACTCATGTGGGCTCAATCCCAAGCCAGGCTTTGTGCGTCTGCTGCTTTCAGTAAAGCCTGAGAGTGCAGAGAGGAGAATCTGCTGGCGGGGACAGCACTAGATTGAGAGTGGTGTCAGGTAAGTGTTTGGGGGGGGGGGGGGTAGGCACAGACACATAACTCAGACAAAAGTTTACTAATACATCCATAACCACTAGTAAATAAATAAATAAATAAAAATTCCATAAAAATATCCCATAGTTTGTATACAGTATAACTTTTGCGCAAACCAATCAATATATGCTTATTTGGATTTTTTTTAACCAAAAATATGTAGCAGAATACATATTGACCTAAAATGATGAATACCTCTGACACACAAGGTAACAGCTGGTCTATTCACACTACAATTTTTCAAGTTCCTTCGTTTCTCTGCCTATATGGACTTTGCCTTTCCTCCAATCCAATTTTGAAAACAAAAAAAGACAATATTTTATACTTTCTGCTATAAAACGTATCCAATAAAAATTTTAAATAAATTTAGGCCAATATGTATTCTACTACAAATTTTTGGTAAAAAAAAATTCCAATAAGTGTTTGTTGATTGGTTTGTGCAAAAGTTATAGCGTCTACAAGCTATGTTTTATCCTCATTGTTTTTACTAGTAATGGCAGGGAACAGCAACTCATAGTCTGACTGCGATATTGTAGCACACAGTCTGGACACTAACTGACACTTTTGACACTTTTGGGGACCAGTAACACTAATACAGTGATCAGTACTAAAATATGCACTGTCACTGTACTAATGACACTGGCTGGGAAGGGATTAAACATCAGGGGAGATCAAAGGGTTAACTGTGTACCTAGCCATTGTTTTCTAACAGTGTGGTAGGTGCTTTTACTAGGGTAGGGCATTGATCCATGTTCCTGCTTTGCAAGAACACAGGATCAATGCCTTCCCTACTGACAGAACGGCGATCTGCCTTGTTTACATAGGCAGATCGCCATTCTTCCTGTGTACCAAACGAAAAGCAGGTGCTGGCGGACATCAGGTTCGTGACACTCGCTGATCAGCTCCAGCTGTGTAGACTCACAATGGGAGCAAGCTGGTGGTGGCATGCACTCGCACCCGATACCCGTAAGTGAAGGTTTACGCATATACAGTATATGTGTGTGTATATATACTCCTATACAGAAGTTCAGATGTCATGCCTGCCTCCAAAGACGCCCATAAAATGCCCAATAAACGCCTGAAACAAAAACGCCCAGGTGTGTTGTTTCAGGCGTTTAGTGGGCATTTTTTGGGCGTCTTTGGAGGCAGGCATGACATCTGAACTTCTGTATAGGGGTATATATACACACACACACACACATATATATATATATATAAATATATATATATATATATATATATATATATATATATATATATATACACATACACACATATAGGTGTGAAAGGAGGGTAACACCATCCCTGCAAATAATTTCAGTAGCGCAGGAATAGGGTTCCGCTTCTTTCACACCGATATGTGTGTATGTGTATATATACATATATGTGTGTTTGTATATATACCCCTACACAGAAGTTCAGATGTCATGCCTGCCTCCAAAAACGTCCACAAAAAAGCCCAATAAACGCCTGAAACAAAAACGCCCAGGTGTGAAAGGAGCGGAGCCCCATCCCTGCTCTACTAATAATTCTAATAAAAATGATCTTTTTCTTATGGCGGTCACCCTGACATGGATGAGTTCGGTCCCCCTGGCATAGCAGTCAGAGTCAGTTCACCCTAAACTACACTACGGTCACCCTGACACTTAACACTTTCCCTACAGAAACTAGATTATTGAATATAACTATAGTGGTATATAGTACCCTAACTACACTGCATATCCCTTTCCTCACACTAATAATTGCTAAATGACACTGGAGCAGCAGGAGTAATAGAACTGCTTCCACTCTCTTCAACAGCCTCTCTATTACAGTGCTAGAGATTTGGCGGGGCTATGTTATATATTGGGGGGCGTATTCACTACTGATTGGCCTCTGGACCCCCTAGTCACTCCAATCACATTCCTAGCAGGCTCCTGCCCCCTCAATTGGCTTTTACTCACGTTTCTGGTCCAATCATGGGTTTTTAAAGCCCAGTTCCTGTCCCATTGCAATTTGGGTGGTTCTGGTGCCGAATTCCGAACATTTACCGCAAAAAGTTCGGAATTCGGCCGAATTTCAAACAGTCAATGTTCGGGTCAAGCCGATGGTCGACCCGAACCGTTTGATCCTCCCTATTGTTTACATACCAGACAGCTCTCCTGTCAGTTCTGCCGAAGATTACGGGAGGCCGGCGGCGATCGAGCCTGCTCCTCCCGCGGTCTGCCTCCCGCTGTTTCTAATCACAGTGGAGTGTGGCTCCGGCGGTGTGTGCGCCCTGCCAAAACCGCGCAGCCTAGCCGCTCTGCAGTAAATCTGCACGGGGCGGTCGGCAAGTGGTTAAAAAAATAAGTGGTTTTGCTTCCTTTAGGAACTTCAACTTGGCATTGCCTCCTATTATTATTAATATACTCCACCAGAACACCCAGATCCTTCATAATTACTGATTCCCCCAGCTGTTCTCCTCCTAGTATATATGATGAATGCATGTTTTTATCTGCCAAGTGCATAACATTTATAAATGTCAACCTCATTTGTCACATAGTTGTCTATAAAATGGTGCTTTCAGGTCTGTAATTTGAAGACATCCTGTAAAGTCTTTATTCCACTACATAGCTTGCTGTCAAACACAAAAATTGTACTTTTAATCCCAAAGTCTTTATCATTTATAAATAGGTTATTAATTGCTACTCTATATTACCATCTTTTAGCCAGTTTGCTCTTTGTTTACAGAGGGGATATTCTAAGACTATAAACCTTAGCTTACACATTTGCCATCGGAAGGGAACTGTGTCAAATGGATTTGCAAAATCCAACTATACTATATGCACAGGCACTCGTTTGTCTACATTTTTGCTTAGTAATGCTTACCTCCATATTAAAAGAATGTGGATTTGTTTGCCAAATTTGGTTGTTTGTGAATCCATGCTAACTATTGATTATAATATTGTTTTCTAGCAAAAACTTATCTATGTGGTCCTCAACTCTCAAGTATCCACCCAACTATTGAAGTTATGCATACAAATCTATAGTTACTTAGTAAAGACTTTAATCTCATTTTAAATATAGGCACCACATTGGCCAGCGTTTCTAAAAAGTTTCTAAAAGTTAGAACTTTAATAAAATTTCAGTGGTTATGCTTTGTGGACACGTGGGCAGCCTTCTGCTCCCGGTGCTTTAATCACCTTTGTTTTAATTAACTGTTCCTGGTCCATAACAGTTTTTAGCTTTTGCAGCTCAACTGAAGCTGTGGCACTGCCATCTCCACTATGGGCTTGGGTTCTACCATTTTCTTTTGTATACACATACACAGAGCCGAAAATAGTATATAATAGATTTGCTTTCTCTTTTTCCCCAGTCATAAACAGTTATCTTGTACAGTGCCTACATACTCAGATGCACAAATTGTTAGAAAGTGTGATTTTTTTTTTTGTTGCTGGCTAGCTTGTAAGTGTGCTGGAAAATAAATGTTGGTTTATATGCTGTGTGCAAATCTTTTCTGTGTGCTTGAAATTCTAGTTATAAACGAGGGTGGATACCATTTTTGTATATGGCACAGGAACATATTGGATGCCTTCAACTGCCATTGAGCTCTGCTGGTGTGTCCTTGTGCCTTAAGGGGGGAATGGGCTGTCTCCAGGCCTACCTTCCCTTAATTTATCCATTGCTATATATGTTCCAACATGGAGCTTCTCATAGATTATAGTTAGGACTGCACTATGCAGAGGGTCCTTGACAAGTGCGGCTTTGACCTATATTTACAATTGTTATGCAGCTAAAACCTCTGATTTTAACTCATATTTTTAGATTGCAGCATTTGTTTTTCTTTTTGTTGGCTAACTGGTAAGAGTATTGGCAAATTACTTTTGTTTTGTTCACTGTGTGCACAGTTCGTCCATGTTCCTGTTCTAAATGCTAATTATAAATTGGGTCAGTTGCTATTTTTGTTTACCTTGCTATATATGGCATGGTTAACATTTAAAGTATGTCCCTGCAAGTTTAAAGAGAAAAAGGGTCCCTTAAGGCAAAGGCATACCAGTCCTTTATTTATCAATTGCATTATACTGTATGCTCCAACATGGAGATTCATAAATTGTGGCAAATGCCATTTTTGTTTGACCTACATGCTCAGACCTGATCTTTTTATAATTAATATATTTGAAGAAATTTTGCAGGATCGTCTTACTTATTTTGCAACCTGTTGCTCACTTTAATTTTTTTGAGACTTTTTAAATTTTTTTGTTATACGATTTATGTTTCTTCATTCTTATATTTTTAAATGGCCTTTTCTTATTCTTTATTGGTTTTTTTCAGCATTGAACGTGAGCCACTTCAGTTTCATTTTTAGCTTTTTGGACAGTGTGTTTGTGTACAGTCGATTTGAAACATTCCCATTTCTGTTCTCCTTTCTTAGCTAAAAATATTACCTCTCAGTCTAAGTCTTGGAGAGCAGCCCTAAGCATTGGAAAATATGTTCTCTCAAAATTAGGCGTTTTTACAACCTAAATTAAATCTAATCCTATCATAATATAGTCACTGCTATCCAGATTTTCTTTTATATGAACATTTGTATTAAGCTCTTTATTGTTTGAGATTAACAGGTCCAGAGAGCATCGTCTCTAGGGCATCGATAAACTGTACCATAAAATCGTCATGCAATACGTTTATACATTTTTGCTCTTTTACTACTCCGTCTCTTGCAAGAACTAAACACTTTATTGGCGATTCCTAACTGCTAATGTTTTGGTTATAATACAAACACAATTTTTCTGTGGCCTGTTAAGATGTTTAAAAGTAAGAGCCATGTTTGAGATTTTGTCAGGAGGATGAGGTCATTAACCCAACTGAATAGCTGGCCCCCTGTCTTTCAACACCTTCAGGCTGCCAGGAGTGAGTGTGATACAGGACAATGATCCAAGATGATTAACTCATCAGTCATATTATATGTGTATGTATATATATACATATATACAGTATCTCAAAAAAGTTAGTACACCCCTCACATTTTTTGTAAATATTTTATTATATCTTTTCATGTGACAACACTCAAGAAATTTCACTTTTCTACATTGTAGAGTAGTGAATGTACCGCTTGTATAACAGTGTGAATTTGCTGTCCCCTCAAAATAACTCAACACACAGCCATTATTGTCTAAACCACTGGCAACAAAAGTGAGTACACTCCTAAGTCAAAATGTCCAAATTGGGCACAATTAGCCATTTTCCCTCCCCCGGGGTCATTTGACCCATTAGTGTTACAAGGTCTCAGGTGTGATGGGGAGCAGGCGTGTTAAATTTGGTGTTATCGCTCTCACTCTCTCATACTGGTCACTGGAAGTTCAACATGGCACCTCATGACAAAGAACTCTCTGAGGATCTGAAAAAAAGAATTGTTGCTCTACATTAAGATGGCCTAGGCTATAAGAAGATTGCCAAGACCCTGAAACTGAGCTGCAGCATAGTGGCCAAGACCATTCAGCGGTTTAACAGGACAGGTTCCACTCAGATCAGGCCTCGTAATGGTTGACCAAAGAGGTTGAGAGCATGTGCTCAGCATCATATCCAGAGGTTGTCTTTGGGAAATAGATGTATGAGTGCTGCCAGCTTTTCTGCAGAGGTTGAAGGGCTGGGGGGTCAGCCTGTCAGTGCTCAGACCATACGCCGCACACTGCATTAAATTGGTCTGCATGGCTGTCGCCCCAGAAGGAAGCCTCTTCTAAAGATGATCCACAAGAAAACTTGCAAACAGTTTGCTGAAGACAAGCAGACTAAGGACATGGATTACTGGAACCATGTCCTGTGATCTGATGAGACCAAGATAAACTTTTTGGTTCAGATGTGTCAAGCGTGTGTGGCGACAACCAGGTGAGGAGTACAAAGACAAGTGTGTCTTGCCTGCAATCAAGCATGGTGGTGGGAGTGTCATGGTCTGGGGTTGCATGAGTGCTGCCGGCGAGCTACATTTCATTGAGGGAACCATGAATGCCAACATGTACTGGGACATCAAAAGACTGAAAAAACAAAAACAAAAGTTGCGACTTTAGATGAGGCATTATACCAATGGTATAAGTCTCCATCCCTATTGTATATATATCAAGGGGGGAGGGGAAAGGGAGGAAGGTGATGATGGTTGGTATAAGGTAGGAGAGGCAATCGGCATATTTGGTAAAACAAAGTAGTGGATAATGTATGGTAAGACATAAAATCCGTAGACTATATTTGAATATAAAGCCGATTCGCCTGAGGTTACTGACAAATAAAATAGGTAAGAGGGGAAAAAGATGGGACTTTAGATGAGGTGCATGAGAACGGTTGGCAGATAAAAAGTGCAATCACAGATATAAAATATATGAAAAGATTTAATGGAAAAATCTCATCACAGTACATGAATATGGATAGATGCATGATACAAACATGTGATACATAATAATGGAAGCAGAAACAATGTTGGGCACTCCATGCAAACTATGGGATGCACATTGGAAGGGGATGAACAATCATGGTAGTTGCTGTGTATGGAATCCAAATCAATGGAAAATAGGAAGGATGCACGTAAAGAAGCTCAACGCGTTTCGTATATTTTCCCACTCATCAGGAGCAAGTGCATCACCAAACCCACTTTGACAGTGGAGCCATATAGGTATGATAAAAGCGTTTGATAAAATAGTTTAGTAAGGAAATTGGTGGGAAAATCCACGAAACGCGTTGAGCTTCTTTACGTGCATCCTTCCTATTTTCCATTGATTTGGATTCCATACACAGCAACTACCATGATTGTTCATCCCCTTCCAATGTGCATCCCATAGTTTGCATGGAGTGCCCAACATTGTTTCTGTTTCCATTATTATGTATCACATGTTTGTATTAGGCATCTATCCATATTCATGTACTGTGATGAGATTTGTCCATTAAATCTTTTCATATATTTTATATCTGTGATTGCACTTTTTATCTGCCAACCGTTCTCATGCACCTCATCTAAAGTCCCATCTTTTTCCCCTCTTACCTATTTTATTTGTCAGTAACCTCAGACGAATCGGCTTTAAATTTAAATAAGGTCTACGGATTTTATGTCTTACCATACATTATCCACTACTTTGTTTTACCCAATATGCCGATTGCCTCTGCTACCTGATACCAACCATCATCACCTTCCCCCCTTTCCCCTCCCCCCTTGATATATATACAATAGGGATGGAGACTTATACCATTGGTATAATGCCTCATCTAAAGTCCCAACTTTTGTTTTTGTTTTTTCAGTCTTTTGATATTCATAGGGATGGAGGTGCATGGCTCTGTGATTGGACAGCAATGCAGGTTTTTCCAGCCTACATGTTACTAATGTATTCATTGTATCTATTGTTATTTTTGAATATGTATACTACTCTATCAGTGGATTCATGTAGCACTGTTGCCATTCATCATGCACAGGGTTCATATTGGTTGGAAGCATAGATTTCTAAATATGTTTCTGGGAGATTCTCCACTCGTGCCGTTGTCTAGCTTGGGAGCTGCGATGCACTCCGGGGGGCCTCCCCCCTCTCCTTCGTTCCCCTGCGGACGCGGGGTGTGGGGGCGGCACTCTGCTGTGCATCGGCATTATGTCTTCCGTGCCGTTCGTGTGACGTCATCATTTGGCGCCACTACGTCTATGGCACGTGATGTCCACCTCGCACTCATATACATGGGAGACTGTGCGGTGCCGCTATCCTGGACAAAGCTTGCTTGTCCGCGATGCGGCAACCTTCTCCCTCTACTGAGCGTGGACATGACGCTGATGACCCCGCTGTGACCAGCCTCCGGTACGCCCCTTCTTGGACACCCTTCACTTCCTCTAAGCCTTGTCTCACCCTATCTATTCCTTTCCTAGGCACTCAGCATTCACCTCTATGGCTATCATTGCCTTATCTCACTGGACTTTCACTCACGACAATGTTGTTGCCTTCTCTTCTTTTTTCTCTCTCCCACCCTCCATTCACTCCCTATGCACCAATACTACCATCTTCCGTCACTCTTTCATTTTAGGTGATCTTGGGTCCAATTCTTTCCTCACTTTGGGCGTCTACTCTCACTTTATTTGTCACTCCTATTATCCCAACTTTTGAGTAATCATTTACCTTTTACCTTATTTACACAGTTATCCAAGGGGATCTTATGTTGACATTCATCATCACACTCAACCTGGGCTTTTGTCGCCTTTTTCTTCCAGGGATGTCCATGAGGGGTGCCCTCTGGCCGCAGACGAGGCCACCACAGCTCCCGTATAAGACCCCTGGCCCTTCTGGACAATCATCCATAATACTTTTACCAATTTCCTTACTAAACTATTTTATCAAACGCTTTTATCATACCTATATGGCTCCACTGTCAAAGTGGGTTTGGAGATGCACTTGCTCCTGATGAGTGGGAAAATCCACGAAACGCGTTGAGCTTCTTTACGTGCATCCTTCCTATTTTCCATTGATTTGGATTCCATACACAGCAACTACCATGATTGTTCATCCCCTTCCAATGTGCATCCCATAGTTTGCATGGAGTGCCCAACATTGTTTCTGTTTCCATTATTATGTATCACATGTTTGTATCATGCATCTATCCATATTCATGTACTGTGATGAGATTTGTCCATTAAATCTTTTCATATATTTTATATCTGTGATTGCACTTTTTATCTGCCAACCGTTCTCATGCACCTCATCTAAAGTCCCATCTTTTTCCCCTCTTAACTATTTTATTTGTCAGTAACCTCAGGCGAATTGGCTTTATATTCAAATATAGTCTACGGATTTTATGTCTTACCATACATTATCCACTACTTTGTTTTACCCAATATGCCAATTGCCTCTGCTACCTGATACCAACCATCATCACCTTCCCCCCTTTCCCCTCCCCCCTTGATATATGTACTGGGACATATTGAAGCAGAGCATGATCCCCTCCTTTCAGAGACTGGGCCGCAGGGCAGTATTCCAACATGATAATGACCCCAAAAACACCTCCAAGACGGCCAATGCCTTGCTAAAGAAGCTGAGGGTAAAGGTGATGGACTGGCCAAGCATTTCTTCAGACCTAAACCCAATTGAGCATCTGTGGGGCATCCTCAAATGTAAGGTGGAGGAGTGCAAGGTCTCTAACATCCACCAGCTCTGTGATGTCTTAATGAAGGAGTAGTAAACTCAATACCCCAGAGGGTTAAGGCAGTGCTGGAAAATAATGGTGGCCACACAAAATATTGAAGCTGGTGGCCCAATTTTGATATTTACAGTTAGGGGTGTACTCACTTTTGTTGCCCGCGGTTTAGACATTAATGGCTGTGTGTTGAGTTATTTTGAGGGTACAGCTAATTTACAATGTTATTCAAGCTCTACACTCACTACTTTACATTGTGGCAAAGTGCCATTTCTTCAGTGTGTTCTTCACATGAAAAGATATAATACAATATTTACAAAAATGTGAGGGGTGTACTCATTTTTGTGAGATACTATATATATATATATATACATACACACACACACACACTATATTGTCAAAAGTATTGGGTCGCCTGCTTTTACATGTACATGAACTATAATGGCATTCCAGTCTTAGTCCATAGAGTTTAATATTGAGTTGGCCCACCCTTTGCAGCTATAACAGCTTCAACTCTTCTGGGAAAGCTGTCGACGAGGTTTAGGAGTGTGTCTATGGGAATGTTTGACCAATCTTCCAGAAGCTCATTTGTGTTGTCAGGCACTGATGTGGATGAGAAGGCCTGGCTCACAGTTTCCACTCTAATTCATCCCAAAGGTGTTCTATCGGGTTGAGGTCAGGACTCTGTGCAGGCCAGTCAAGTTCCTCCACCCCAAACTTGCTCATCCATGTCTTTATGGACCCTGCTTTGTGCACGGGTCCTAATCATTTTGTGGAGGGGGGATTATGGTGATTATTGGGTTGGCCAACAGTGAAGGGATCTCTTAAGGCGTCAGCATACCAAGACATTTTGGACAATTTCATGCTTTTAACTTTGTGGGAACAGTTTGGGGATGGTCCCTTCCAGTGCCAACATGACTGCATACCAGTGCACAAAGCAAGGTCCATAAAGACATGCATGAGCCAGTTTTACAGTATATATATATCCCATAAGTCATATTATATATGTGTGTGTGTGTGTATATATATATATATATATATATATATATCACTGGTAAAGGCTCAAGATGTCCTTGAAGATCCCAAAAATAAAGGTGGTCAGAATAGTGTGTTTTTCTATTTGTTCTGCAGATACAGATATGACATAGAGTGGCACAGAATAATGTCATGAAGTATTTTTGTTCATCCAAATTGTCTGTGTATAGAAATACCTGACAAGACCTGTAAGCATTTCTGTTTAGTAAAATAACACTTGGTTATATTGCATATACCTGGGATTTCTACATGGAACAAGGAAAGAATCTTCAGAAGAAACACAGGAATCCAACACACTGCATCTGAAAAGACTATGAAGAAAAATCTGTTGGCAACAGCGACATCCATGTGAATGTGGCTCCTTATTTCTGAGGTCTGCAGAGCTGTCTTCTGTATGGAGCAGAACATGCTGACATAGGAGAAGACTATAATAATAAAGGCGACCAGGTTAACACCTAATAGTATGAAGTAAAAAGAAAAAAATGGCATCAATAAACTGTTCTAGGCTGTTTTATTCCAAGTATATTGCTTAGTTGAGATA
Organism: Pelophylax lessonae; assembly: GCF_965119305.1. Lineage (NCBI taxonomy): Eukaryota > Metazoa > Chordata > Amphibia > Anura > Ranidae > Pelophylax > Pelophylax lessonae. Next base: position 639,289,421 of record NC_138769.1, on the reverse strand, counting down.
AAAGAATAGTTATGCTCTAACCAGTCAACTAGCTTTTGAAAACAAAAGGTGAAGCATTAGAACCTACATTTGTGTCACACTCAATTGTTCTGAACCCTAATGCCCGGTTTTTCTCCCTGTGCAGGGTAACCAGCTTCTGGGTTCTGCCAGTGCCACAGCCAGTCACAGAGGGCACACTGTCATAAACAGCTAGTTAGCGTGTGGCTCAGCATTTGAGCAATGCGTCCACTCCAGTGCCTCAGTGTACCTCTGCTGCTTTCCCCAGTGCTTCTTAAGGTTTTGTGAACCTCCTAAGTACCTCAGTGTATTTCCTGCTCCTATGACCCTGAGCACTTTAACTCGCATCCTGTTTCTGTGACCCCAGTGCCCTCCAGTCTGTATCCAGCAAGTTACCCAAGTGCACTCCATTATGCATCCTGCTCCTGTAAACCCAGTGCCCTCCAGACTGTATCATGCTCCTGTATTCCCAGTGCACTCCAGCATGCATCCTGTGTCTTTGACCCTTATATATTCCAAACTGCTTTACATTCCTGTAATCGCATGCACTCTTCTCTGCTTCTGGTGTCCCACTGAGTTGCTGGCATGCCTATGCTGCAAGAGACTCTTTCCTGAACACCTGTACTTTGTTCCTGGTAGCTGCTTGGGTGAGTTAAAGGGCCGCAAACTTGGAGTTGTCAAAAGCAAATCCATCACCCCTTGTGCGATGCTCTGAAGAAAGACAGATGGCTCCTTAGACTCTGCACCTTGTCCCTTCTAATAGCTCTTTTACCTTTGCTAAATTAGCTGGTACATGGACTTCACTCACTTCAGTGTCATTGGGTATCTAACCTCAGCAGTGTTCTTTGCCTCTTTGTTACTCCTCCCTTTCTGTATCTACTGTGGCCAGCACCATTGCCTCGTCTCAGTTGCTACTACCAATTACTGGTCAGCCAGTCTTTCCCCAGTGGGAAAAGATCACCCATCTGTAAAAAAATGATTGATGTAGCAAGAATAAATGTAAAGGTAACAACCCAATGGTTGCTAACACCCCAGGGTGGTCCAGGTTTGCCACCAACCTATGTGTCTCATAAACATTGTTGGTTGACTGGTTATGGCAGTGCTGTGATGGCCACACAATATAATGGGTGGGTGTTACTATTGGGGATTATGGGCATTGTTTCCAAGGCAGCATTCAATGTGAATCACTGCAGATCTTCTCGAATAGGGCAGGAATATAGCAGAATGTAACATTTTTAAAGGAAATCCTTAGAAGTCAATTTCTCTCAAATATAGCACTCTTAGGTAGCCTGTGTTTCACATATCAGTCCTTCTGTCTTTCTCTTTCCATCTAGCAGTGCATGTTGTGATGAGCACTGATATGAACATGTTACCATGCTCTGGCCTGAACATCACCTGAGATCCCCTGCCACAGCCTCAGGCTGGTCATAGATGAGTCAATTTCTTTGATTTAATTAGTGGGTTGAAGGGAAAAAATTGACCCATTTCCGCATCCACATATTTGAGGTGGATGGGGGAATCCATCCCGCTGAATCATTGTATTCTGACAGCGGATAAGTCTTTCCCACCATCAGCATATACAGGTCATTGCTGCAGTCTATAGCCCGCAGCACTGATCGAGTGGATTTTTTATAATAAGGTCAATTTGTAGATCGACTTCTGTTGAACCACATCAGCCATACATGAATTGAAATTCATCTTGTCCCTGCTGAACCAGCCAAATTTCCATCCATGTATGGCCAGCGTAAGGGGCACTCAATAACTACCAGTAAAACCTTTTGGCACATTATCTGATATGCAATCATGTCTGTAGGGTAAAGCAAATAAGGACTCACTAGCTGAAAGAAATAGCCATACTTAGCTATGATAGAAGATAACCATATTCAGCTGTGAACGCACTTATAGATCATAGTTTATCTTTCTACCATTTTACATTACAACATAGCACATACTTTTATAGTCACATGCTCTGACATAATGATGGGGGCATGTTCTTTGCCCTGTATTTGTACACACTGGCAAGTATTATGATATATATTGATTTGCATGTGTATAATTTTAATTCAGTATAAAGATGCACAACTTGTCTCATGCTTAAAGCGGAACTTCACTCTCTCAATCAACAATTACTATTTTAATCCTTATGCTGCTAGCATTAGTAAATAAATGGGAACGTATATAATAGTTGCTTGTTTTAAACCAATTTATTCACGTTTCTTCAGTTACTTCCTGGTTTCCATGCCTAGGAAAATAATGTCAAACATCCCAGGAGTCTTCAGGAGGGGAGGAGAGGTTTTCACAGCTAAGCACACCCTCCTGTCTGCATGCCTGAGCTAAGGGTAGATGGATCCCAGGAAGAAAATGCTACATAAATCATCTGCCCTATCTCAAGATGGCCACAGCCAGAAATGCTAAGGGGTGTTTTTCAAAGTGATTGCTCATCAAAAAAAAGCATGGGGACATGAATGGATGGGCGAGTTTTCTTTAAATAATAAAATAAAATTAAAGGGATTGTAAAGTCTCTTTAAAAAACAAACAAAAAATAAACATGTTCTACATACCACCTCTCTGCAGTTGGTTTTGCACAGAGCAGCCCGAATCCTCCTCTTCTTGGGTCCCTGGTTGCTGATCCTAGCTCCTCCCTTCTATCGAGTGCTCCCACAGCAAGCAGTTTGCTATGGGGGCACCCAAACCAAGCTGCAGCTCTGTGTATCTGTTCAGACATGGAGCTGATGTCTGGCTCCACCCCCTCTCTCCTAATTGGCTAACTGACATTGATTGACAGCTGCAGGCGCCAATGGCACCGCAGCTGTGTCTCAGCCAATCAGGAGAGAGAGTCCCGAGGGTCTTGTGGACATCGTTGGAAAGGGATGGAGCACAGGTAAGTATTAGGGGTTGCTGGGGAAGCTGCTACACACAGAAGGTTTTTTATCTTAATGCACAGAATGCATTAAGATAAAAAATCTGCTGACCTTACAACTCCTTTAAATCAAGTTTTTGGATTGTGGTGCTCACATGCAGTATAGTTCCGCTTTAAAGACCTCATTTTATTTTTCTTATCATACAAACAATTTTTATATTTGTTTATTTTTCCATTTTCCCTCAGAGAAATCCCGTTTGTAGGCATATACAGTATGTGACTGGTTGCTGTGGATGACAAACCCACTTTTCCATTTCGCCAGGTTTTAAAGGGACTCAAATTATTTTTGTTATTAGGTCTAAAGTGGTCCTTTCTTTTATATAGAGAGAGCAAAGCGAAAGGGTCACCTAACTCCACCCCCCCCTCGATCCCAGCCAATTGCCCTCTTCAGTCCTTTCTTCAGCACCACTCTGTTCTAACGCAAGAACTGGGGAAAGAATTCCCACGTAGTCTCCAAACTGATTTGCTGAAGCTAGCTTACACAGCGCTAGGGATGAGCTTTGAGTTTGAGTCGAACGTAAGTTAGACTCGAACACTGGCTGTTCGCTCGTTTGTCGAATGACGAACAAATGGGTTTCTTCACAGGAACTTTGAGTTCCCGCATTATCATGGACTCTGACCGCTGATTCCAATAAATCACATGCTGGTCAGGGGATTCAAACCCACAGCCATCTCAATTGCAAGCCTGGTATTCTACCACCTACGCCACCATTAAGCCTGCTTAAGCTGAACACACTTTCCCTAACTTTTATCTCATCCACTGTGTGTAGGGTGAGATAGGAGTTAGTTAGTTAGGCAGGGAAAGTGTGTTCAGCCTAAGCGTGCTTGACGGTGGTGTAGCTGGTAGAATACCAGGCTTGCAATTGCAAGGTTGTGGGATTCAAATCCCTTTGGCTAGCAGGTGATTTATAAGTGGAATTCTATAGTTAATATTACATTGCTGTTTTGCTTTTTACAGTTTGTTGAGATACGATAGTGCAGTGTATACCTTAAAGTTTTATATATATATATATATATATATATATATAGGCACTTCAGTTTATGTCAGTATTGCTAAAAAAACGGCGTGGGGTCCCCCCAAGTCCATACCAGGCCCCTTGGGTCTGGTATAGATTTTAAGGGGAACCCCGTGCCAAAATAAAAAAAATGGCATGAGGTTCCCCCTAAAATCCGTACCAGACCCTTATCCGAGCACACAGCCTGGCTGGCCAGGATGGGGGTGGGGGGAGCGAGTGCCCCCTCCTGAACCATACCAGGCCACATGCCCTCAACATGGGGGGGGTGGGTGCTTTGGGGCAGGGAAGCTCTGCCCCCCCACCCCAAAGCATCTTGCCCCCATGTTGATGGGGACAGGGGTCTCTCCCCGACAACCGTGGGCTGTGGTTGTGGGGGTCTGCTGGGGGTGGCTTATCAGAATCTGGAAGCCCCCTTTAACAAGGGGGCTCCAGATCCCGGCCCCCCCTAATGGATATCGGGGACATCGTACCCCTACCCATTCAACAAAAAAATGTACAAAAAAATAAAGACAAAAGCCAGTTTTGGAAAAGCCCTAAAAAAATAAATAAATAGTGTCCCCCGATGATCAGTCACCCACCCGCCCGAAAAATAGAAAAACAAATAAAAAGAAGCTCCTGCTTCTACGGACTCTTCCTGCGCTATGAGCTGTTTTGAGTTTGACAGCTCCTTTATAGGGATCTGACTTCACAAGCCGCCCCACAATGCACTGCTCAGGTGCAGTGAATAAACTGACGTCATGTAATTTATTCATTGTACCTGAGCAGTGCATTGTGGGGCGGCTGGTGACATCAGATCCCCATAAAAGAGCTGTCAAACTCAAAACAGCTCATAGCGCGGGAAGCATCAAGAAAAGCAGGCTTCCAGATTCCGATAAGCCTCCCCCTGCAGACCCCCACAAGCACAGCCCTAGGTTGTCGGGAAGAGACCCCTGTCCCCATCAACATGGGGGCAATGTGCTTTGGGGTGGGGGGCCCCAAAGCACCCACCCCCCCATGTTGAGGGCATGTGGCATGGTATGGTTCATGAGGAGGGCGCTCGCTCGCCCCCACCCCCATCCTGGCCAGCCAGGCTTTGTGCTCGGATAAGGGTCTGGTATGGATTTTGGGAGGGACCCCACGCAATTTTTGTTTTCATTTTTTTATCTGTATTGCCAGGACCCGACAGTACATTACAGCCGTGAGCAATTTTAAATTACATTTTTTCCTTTAGAAATGTCAGTATTGCTGCAGCAGGCTACTTTTCGCACAAATGCGCTACTTTACAGGAACATTAAGGGGGCCCCCCAGGCATGATATTTAAAGACATTTTTCATTTTTATTGTTTCACTTTAAGCATTATTAAAGTCACTGCTCCTGTAAAAACTATAATTTAAAAAATAAAACGTTTTGCATTGATTTATGTCCCCCAATACACTTTTTTGGGCCAATAACTTGCATTTAAGCCTTTAAGATTAGGACTTTTGATTTTTCATGTTCGTGTCCCATAGACTTTAATGGAGTTCGCATATTCGCTAGAACATTTCCCCTGTTCGAGATGTTCTGGTGCAAACCGAACAGGGGGGTGTTCGGCTCATCACTACACAGCGCTATGGACTCCATTCCTGGCTCCATGTGAAATTGTAATCCTATTACATTTTACTTGCATTTTATGCAAATGTGGAACTTTGTACTGAATTGAAAAAGTTGTGAGTGGGATACATTTTTTTAGCAGAAGAAACTTGAGGTTATTTGCTAAAACTAGAGAGTATAACTCTGCTTAACATGCAATCAGCTTCCAGGTTTTATTGCCAAAGCTTAATTGAACAAGCTAAAGTTAGAAGTAAATTGACTTCCATGCACAGCTGCACCAAATTCTGAGTGCACCAGTTTTAGTAAATCTCCTGAACTATGTATTTGCAATAAAGGCCTTCCTTCTGGCAAAAATCTTTAGAATGTACACTAGACAGCATCAGGATGAGCAGAAACATGTTTCTTTGTCTGGTAAGTGAATTGCTACATGCCCACCTTCTCTTTTCTTAGATAAAGAATGTCCTTGACCCTCACAGGGAAGAGGCAAGTTGCAAATGAAAATATAACTGACCTAGAAATATTCCCAAAGAATATCCTTTGCCTCCAGGCTCCTCTGTTTGATCCGGATACAAAGGGAAACAAACCCCATTTTTTCCGTAGTAATTTCCAAAAAAGTCTTCATTCCAGAATGGAACTACAGCAATTATAAATCCAATGACCCATATCGTCATCAAAATTATAAGTGTTTGCCGTCGGCCTGGACGAATGTTGCTGAATGGAAATACAATAGCTAGGTACTTCTCCAAAGTCAAATAGGTCAGAAGCAGAACAGATACTTCTGTGGATAGCATGGCAAGAAATCCAAGGCTTCTGCATTGTAGGCTTTCCATCCATAGCAAGGCATACTTTTTATACTGACCCCGGTACTTAACATCAAACACTCCAATAAAAAACAGATAGACGCCCATCAAACAGTCAGCACCTGTTGGAGAGAAGAGATGTGAAAGTTTCAATGCTGTGTAGGTAGCTGAATGAGACCGATCCATGTTTATACTATATATATATATATATATATATATATATATATACTGTATAGGGGTGTAATACACTTATAATATACTTTCTAATATAGAAAGCATATTATAGTGGATTTGTATTGTCAGTGTAGGGAGAGGTTGCAGTGTGGAGCAGGGACAGACTGTATAGTGACACAAATCGCTAGCTAATAGGTCCACAAAAGTCCTTTTAAGGACTGGTATAGATGTACTATTGTTTGGTGTGCAGTATATAGGGGTGTAATACACTTATAATATACTTTCTAATATAGTAAGCATATTATAGTGTATTTGAGTACTGCAGAAATTTTGCCTCTTTCGCTGCGTTAACTCTGCTACATACAGTGAGAAAAGTTACTGGAAATTTTTTTTTATAACTGGTGTGATAGACCAGTGGCCCCCCAAAACGACACATTGAAGCGGGGTGTTATATAACAATATACTTTCATAATAGAAATGTTGCCTCTTTCGCTGCGTTAACTCTGCTACACACAGTGACAAAAGTTACAAGAACATTTTGTGAATTTCTGTGAATGCCTAATGTACCTTCAGCCACAGAATACAAAGTTCTTTGCTGTCAGGTGAATGCCTGTTGGCTAATTTTTGGGGCCTGTACTGGCTGACACTTACTTTTTTATCCTGTGAGTGCCTAATTTTTCAGACTGGGATTGAAAATCAATGGGTCTGTAAACGTTCCTCTAAATTGTGGCACGGATGCGGACCCATTTTACAGACATGTGAATGGACCCTACATGTATTTGACATGTATTTACCGGCTGCTGTCAGTTCTGGCTGATTTACAAAAAAATGAAATTTTTTTTTGCTGGAAAAAAAAAAAAAATAATTTATGGCAACTTTTCCAATAGCAATACTTCTGGTATGTCAGTGTCCATGTTGTGGGACTATGTGTGCACAGCTAGTAAGTATTTTGTGGCTGCAAATATGACCTGCAGGTTTTTCATGTTCGCCTGCCATTAAAATGAATGGGACCCGCCACGAACCTGCGGTTCGCAAACATTTGAGCGAGTTTGCACGAACCGTTCGCGAACCGTCCCGTCAGATGTTCGTCCATCACTATTAAAGACCAGGTCAGGCAAAGTGTAACTACAGGCAAAACAAAACATATCATCCTGTATATGACACAGTCTGTTACTAGAAATATTATAAATGTTTTCTTTTAATGAGTACCCCGCTTAACATAGTTTTAATACCTGTTGATTTTAGCAGTGGATCTGCCATTTTTTCATCTGTAATAAGCTGACAATTCTGTTTTTTTCTGCAGTGAAATCTGACAACAGGGTAATCATCTTATATCCATAGGGTAGTTTTAAAGTAACTCAAAAATTCTATTCAAGTATACATTCCTAAAGTGGTTCTAAAGGCAGAAGGGTTAGCTTAATACCTATTATGCATTAAAGGGGTTGTAAAGTCAGGAGGTTTTTTTATCCCAATGCAATCTATGCATTAAGATATAAAGCCATCTGTGTGCAGCAGCCCCCCCCCAGACCCCCTAACACTTACCTGAGGTCCCTCTCTGTCCAGCAATGTCCACGAGTTTCTCAGCCGTCCAAGATTCTCCCTCCTGATTGGCTGAGACATAGTAGCGGGCCAGGGGAGAGAAGGGGCGGGGCCAGGGTCAGGGCTCTATGTCTGAATGGACACAGGGAGCTGTGACTCAGCTCGGGTGCTCCCAAATCAAGCCGCTTGCTGTGGGGGCACTCAACAGGAGGGAGGGGCCAGAATCACAGAAGAGGGACCCGAGAAGAGGAGGATCGGGCTGCTCTTTGCAAATCCACTGCAACACAGCAGGTAAGTTTAATATGTTTGTTATTTTTATAGGAATAAAAGCGAGACTTTACAGTCACTTTAATGTAAAAAACCTTCTGCGCACAGTGCCCCAAAATACTTAGCTGAGCCCGATCTCGATCCAGCGATGTGCACAAGAGCAGAGGCTCTCTCGGCTCTCTCTCTCTTCATTGGCTCAGAGACAGCAGCAGGAGCCTTCTGTCAATTATAGCCACTGAGGAGTGGGTGGGGCTGAGAAACACTCGATGTGTCAATGGATACACAGAGTTGGCTCAGGAGCGAGCACGCACAAGTGCACACATAGCAAGTGGTTAGCTATGGGGCACTTAGCAGGGGGGAGGGGCCAGGAGTGCAAAATTATTGCACAAAGAAAGTAAGTATAACATGTTTGTTATTTTATAAGAATAAAAGTTTGCCTTTAAAATCACTTTAACTTAAAATGGTACATGGTATTGCGCTCAGACTCCTCCATATTTCTTTTTTCTTTTTTTTTGCTGTTGTGATTTGACTTCCTTTGTAGAGGATGGCTATGTTTGTTCTCCATGGTCCCACTGTATGTAGGAACATAGCCATGCTCTATTGCTATCTTCCGAGATGGACCAGGGACTATGAACTATGGCCTATGGGATTTGCAGTGTGCATAGAGCAGTCCACATGGCATGCATTGCTCGTTCCAAACAAACAAAAGTGAGTGGTAAATGGACAGGTTAAATGTGTCAAGGAGGACATTACAAGGGGGAAGAAAAACACAATAAGAAAAGATTTAATAAAAATGGATTACAGGACCACTAACTATGAATTCTTTTTGTGGAAAAAAGGATATTATTTAGAGTCATCTTAGGATGGACATACAGTACACCAATTAAATTTCAATCAGCGTGTTTGGTCATTCTCACTTTCGCTTTGATTGACTTCTGTCGAAGGGACAAGTTTAAAAACTTTCCTTGATCAGTGGGTACAGCTGCAGAATGTCCCAGTGTGTGTGCATGTGTGGGGAGATTCCTCCATTAACCTCATTGGTATCAGTGGAGGAATCCATTTTTTCTCCTGGTGGTTGAATGAAAAAAAAAAAATGAACAGTGTATGGTCAGCTTTAGAGTGCTGTACAGTGCTGCTTGGGATGTTTAAAGCTTGGGAAATCTTTTTGTATCCAAATCTGGCTTTAAACTTCTCCACAACACTATCTCGGACCTGCCTGGTGTGTTCCTTGTTCTTCATGATGCTCTCTGCGCTTTAAACGGACTTCTGAGACTATCACAGTGCAGGTGCATTTATACGGAGACTTGATTACACACAGGTGGATTCTATTTATAACTCACTGAACTTCTGGAGAGAGTTTGCTGCACTGAAAGTAAAGGGGCTGAATAATTTTGCACGCCCAATTTTTCAGTTTTTTATTTGTTAAAAAAGTTTGAAATATCCAATAAATTTTGTTCCACTTTATGATTGTGTCCCACTTGTTGTTGATTCTTCACAAAAAATTACAGTTTTATATATTTATGTTTGAAGCCTGAAATGTGGCAAAAGGTCGAAAAGTTCACGGGGGCCGAATACTTTCGCAAAGCACTCTAGTTTTAAATGAGATAAACAAATTAAAGCTACACTTCAGCTAACACCTTTAATCTGTTGGAACAACTGTTTTTTTTTGTTTAATTTGGAAAATGAGTCCTATGAAAACAACTGATAGTTGTAACCGCCCTTGCAAGTGCAATATGCATTGTCCCAACCAGGGCTTTTTTTCTCCGAAAATAGGTGCATGAACCCAACCACGACAACCCAAATCTCCCATCCCCACACACCCTACCAAACCGCATCAAATAGTGGGGGTGGTCAAATTTCACTAACAATGGAAGAGTCTTAAAGTGGTATTAAATACCAGGAGTGCATTATACAGAGTGCAGAGTTGGGGGGGGGGGTTCACATAGAGTACAGATTTCAGGGGTGCACTAGGTGCAAAGTTTGAGGGTACGCTTTGTACCACCAAGTTCCAGCTGAAAAAAAAGCCCTGGTCCCGACCCTCTTACTGACACTTTTGATGGACAGCATGGCCCCTTACAGGAAATGCAAAAATAAAATATTTACTAGAAGGATTAAAAACACCCCCGTATACTACTGTGGTAATGCTAGTTAGAGACTACGTCGCATTTCTCATTTTTGTATTATAGCCAAAGTTAAACTTTATGTGAGATTGCTCTAATCTGGCAGCCTATGCCTTGTTGCAGTGAAAGCGGCAAACCACCACTTTTATATATTCAGGAAAATGAGTCCTCTGAATATGAATACATGTATACTTACAGCACAAGATCTTTATGGACATAGTGTGAGTCTTGTTTTCTGACTGAATAAATGATCGCATTCCAATGACAAAGATGTTCCCGAAGCAGGTAATGCAGGCTATCACCCAGACAAAGACCCGGAGGATTGTGTTGGCCAGGAGGTTTTCAAATGATGAGATACCGTCTGTAAGTGGTGTACATACCCGCACGTGAGGTGCATAAGAACAATATCTAAATTTTTTAAAATATCTTTAATAAAAAGAAAGGAAAACATAATTTCAAGATTGGCAAAAAGGAGACTCCCTTAAAAAATAAATAAATATATAATGATGTATACAGCACATATACTTATATCTGACACACATTATTTTTGTCTGGGGGGGAGTTGACAGAGAAGCTTAAATAATATCCATAACATGATAAAGCCTGGTAACAAATATTAAACCAGATTGATAATGTAATTTAGAAATTTGTGTATGTACAGTATCTTCACAAATATACAACTAACAGCAGGAAAATCTTTACATTTGCAGAAAATGGAGCTTATGCCTAGTCCAGGGCTAAAAATTCTTTGAAGGAAAATTATTTTATTATCTTTTCAAAGTTTTCTCATATGTGCTTTGCCCAATAAGTGAAAAAGTTTGTTTACTGCGCACAGAAAATGATTATTTCTCTGCTATGAAAAATCCTAAATGGTAGACATACTGTTGTATGTACTGCAGGTAGCTGTAAAGTCAGTGGATTACCTATAATTTAAAGTGAAACTATACTTCCACTGTAACTCACTGTGAGCAGGGAGGCTTTTTATTGCAGAAAAGATATGCGATGTTTCTTTTGCAATAAACTATACCTCAGTAAACAATAATGTGCTGCATTTTAATAAATATGAAAAACACCACTGTACTAGATAGCAGGGTAGAAAAAGAGAAGTAGAGAAACATTACAAATAACAAAGTGATTTGTCCAAGAAAATTACAAAGTCTACTTGAAGACAGTAAAGTGTATTCCACGCCAGTAAGTCAACCTCCACCAAATATATTTCATGTAAGGCTTCTCAGAACAACATGCCCTTCATATTATAGAAAGGTCATATATGGTGTATGGTATGGTGTTGTATTGCAGATCCATCACAGTGGCACTCTTCAGGAAACACCCACTGGTTGCTGGCTGGACACAGGTTCACTTTAGACACTCCGCTTTATACAAATGTGGCCCAAAAAGCACCCCCAGATTCCTCACATATGGCACTGCTAGAAATCTACCATGCTTGCTTCAAGTCCCCCCTGTGACCACACTCAGAGGTGACTAACATTTTAGTCTGAAAGGTGACTAACATTTTGCATAAATCTGCACAGCTTTGTCAACCTTTGAAAATAGTCCTCCTCATTATCGATTTACAGTCATATTCAATTAAGAGCAGAGATGTAAAGTAACTAAGTAGAACTACTTCACTACTATACTTAAGTACCGAAAGGTGGTATCTGTACTTTCCTGGAGTATCATTTTTTTCTCCTACTTCCACTTTTACTTCACTACATTTTTTCAATGATTTCAATACTTCTACTCCGATAGTTTTTTTTTGTGCTGCATAGTTACTCGTTACAATTATAAAAATTACCACTGCCAGAACAGTAGATGGCAGATTTCATGAAGCTCAAAACATGTATTATCAGCGCATACAAAAATAAATGCTACTGTATGTATAAATAAAAGCTGCATTTGAAATAATAAAAAATATGATGTTCAAACTTTTGACTTCTTTCTTTAATAACTACATAACACAGTACTTGTACTTTTACTTTCAGTACTTGAGTAGCAATTTTTTTTTCAAAACTACTGGTACTTTTACTTTCAGTACTTGAGTAGCAAAATTTTTAAAAAAACTACTTGCAATACTTAAGTACAAAAAATGTTGAATACTTTAGTACTTCTACTCAAGTCACTTTTTGATCGAGCACTTCCACTTCTACTCAAGTCACTTTTTGATCGAGCACTTGTACTTTTACTCAAGTATGGGTTTCGAGTACTTTATACAACTCTGATTAAGAGTGCTGATTCTTTAATTTGAACCTGTGGTCTACCTAAAAAACTGGAAACTACCTGGCATCACAAAGAGGAAGCCATTTCCAGGAGCCCTGAAACACAAATTTCTCTAATATGCAAATGTCAATATCAGTTCCAGTTCCTGAAGTCATCCTTAGGCTGGCCATAGATGGTTCCAATCTCGGCTGGTTCAGCAGGGACCGGCCGAGATTTGATCCATGTATGGCCAGGCTGATTGTACCCATCGATTAACTTGGGTACAACCAGCATGTCAGATTTCTAGCGTGGGACTATTGCCAGCAGGGCTGGCTTTCCTGTGACCCCCTGTTGGGAGAACAGCTCTGGGGGATGGATACCCCCATCAACACTGACTGTGTTGATGTGGGAATCAAGTAATTTTCTTTCCTGCATCCCTGACTGCAGGAAAGAAAATAACATCATCTATGGCCTGCCTTAGTCTTACTGCTTCCCACATTTGTATTAGCTAATAGGTATGCCTGATGGCCTGGTGGCACTAGGAGTGGGCCAAAAATATACATAGTAGGTGTTTGTGTTAATAAATTACAATGTCTTTCAATAGATACATACATGTGAGTGAGATTCTTCATTGGCTGGAACATTCTTGTGCTAATATTCGGAATTTCAATTTTTTCCAGAGCTCTAAAAAAATAATTTTATATTAAGTTCAATGTAAAAATGTTATAATACATTTTTGAAATAGATGACAAAAGAAAAAAAATATAAATATGAGTGACATAGAGTTCAATGAGTATACACCTTTGAACGTGTACAGACTGTAATGCAGAGTCAAACGGGGGCTAAAATGCAGCACATTTTTTGCATGAATGATAACATTTCATAAGTACATTATATTTCTATACTAGATTTATTTATGACACCTTAACCACTTAAGGACCAGGCCTATTTCTGACACTTGTTGTTTACAAGGTAAAATCAATATTTTTTGCTAGAAAATTACTTAGAACCCCCAAACATTATATATATTTTTTAACAAAGACCCTAGAGAATAAAAGGGAGATTGCTGCAATACTTTATATCACACCGTATTTGCGCAGGGGTCTTACAAACGCAATTTTTTTTTTAAAAATACACTTTTTTTTTTATTTAAAAAATAAGAAAACAGTAAAGTTAGCCCAATTTTTTTCTAAAATGTGAAAGATAATGTTACGCCAAGTAAACAGATACCCAACATGTCATGCTTCAAAATTGCGCACGCTCGTGGAATGGCGACAAACATTGGTACTTAAAAGTCTCCCAAAAAATTTCTACAGGTTACAGAGGAAGTCTAGTGCTAGAAGTATTGCTCTCACTCTAACGATCATGGAGATAACTCACATGTGTGGTTTGAACCCGGTTTACAAATGTGGGCGCGACTTGCGCATGCTTTCACTTCTGCGCGCGAGCTCGGAGGGACAGGGCGCTTTCAATTTTTTTTTCTTATTTATTTTACCTTTTATTTTTTATTTTTACACTGTCCCTTTAAAAAAGTTTTTTTTGATCACTTTTTTTCCTATTACAGGGAATGTAAACATCCCTTGTAATAGAAATAAGCAGGACAGGTCCTCCTAAATGTGAGATCTGGGGTCAAAAAGATCTCACATCTCACATCTACCCTTATAAGCAAATAAATAAATACATTTTTTTCCCGCAAGAAAAAAATGGACCCTTTAAGGCCATTGCGAGGAAGCGATGTATGACGTCGTTCAGTCCTCCAAGGCCATAGAGTCGAGTGGAAGCCATCTTGCCCTCATTCGACTTTCTGCACAGCACCTGAGAGGACCTAGTCATTTTCCCCACTACCGACAACTCCAGTAAGCTGTGAGACCGGGAAGCAGTGAAGGGGGGGCACCTTTCCCACCACCTATAAAGCGATTCTGCGGCCACTTTTATGTGAAAGAGGACCAGCCGTCCTGTAAGAAAATACCGGGGTTCTGGCAGCTATCTATCATAACATTGCTATTTAATGTCAAGGTAGCAACGTAAAACTGCGACGGGCGGTCTGGAAGTGGTTAAAGCAGTGTTCCTCCCAATGACAACAATGATAGGGCATTGTTTACTTCCTCTTATGCCAGAACATTTTCTTCTTCCCTGGCTACAATCCAGCCTTTCTATAGTTTGGAAGACAGTAAATTGACCTTTTCTTTAGAAAGTCTGGAGACCCCTGCCTTACAGTATTGAGGATTATGTATCCGTTCTATATTTGTATGCAGTCAACATTTTTGCTTGCCTAATACAGATCTAATTGATAATTATATTTCCAGAATACACAATATCGTTTAGTCAGTAGAGAAAAAATTAGATTTTTAAACATGAGGGGTGGGAACAAAAAAAAAATTCCAAGGCTAAACATTACATTACCAACCAGGCAACAGGAGCTCAGCCAAACAACTGGAGCCCACCTAAAAAAACAATGAACCCTCAAAGAGGATCAGGTCCAGCCTGCAAAACCTTGTGAACCTTGCCAAAAGAAGCATCCACAGATGCCAACACATTCACTTTATAAAACATTGTAAAAGTATGCACCGAAGACCAGGTCACTTACGCTTGTTGATGGAAAGCCCAGGAGACACTAAGCACCCTAGTAGAGTGTGCCTTGACAGGGAAAAGAGGAACCTGACCCCTGACGGAATAGGCCAGAACCACCGTCTGTCTGATTCCTCTGTAAATGGTCATAGAGGAAGCGGACAACCCTTTTTGAGGTCCATCCATGAGCACAAAGAGAGAGTCTGACTTCCTGAAAGACTCTATAGCTGCCAGGTACACCCTTATTGGCCGGACCACATCCAAGGCATCCAAGGCATCCAAGGCAATTTCCTTCAGATGTTTAGGCCTGGGACACAGATAAGGCAACACAATGTCTTCATTCAAATGAAAATCAGAGACAACCTTTGGAAGGAATGATGGACAGGTGCGAAGAACCACCTTATCCCTGTGAATCACCAGGTAAGGTGAACGAAAGGATAACACGGCCAGTTTTGACACCCTGCGCGCAGAGGTGATAGCCACTAAAAGGCCACCTTCTGGGACAGCGTAAGCAGGGAAATCTCCTGAATATTTTTACAGGGAGGCTTCTGTAGAGCTGAAAGCACCAAATTAGGATCCAAAGGCGGCAACGGAGCCCGCACTGGAGGAAACAAATGTCGGACACCCTGAAGAAAGTTACGCACCATGGATTGTGTGGCCAAAGGTCGTTGGAAGACTGCCAAAGCTGACACCTGGCCCTTGATGGTACTCAAGACCAATATCTGTTCAACCCCCCGTTGAAGGAAGGTCAAGATCCAAGCCACCGAGAAGGAGCGAGGATGAACCAAAAGTGACTCACACCATGCAATGTACGTCTTCCATGTACGATGGTAGATCTTCCTAGATGTAGATTTCCTAGCTTTCAACACTGTAGGAATCACCGACTCAGATAAATCCCTATCCTTCAGCACCTGGCGTTCAACAGCCAAGCTGTCAAAGCCAGCCACTGTAAAGCAAGATGGAAGATCTTTGGGACAGCAGATCCTCCCTGAGAGAAAGCTGCCAAGGAATGTTGGCGACCAGCTACACCAGATCGCCGTACCAAGCCAGGTGAGGCCAGTCCAGAGCCACTAAGATGACTGGAGTCCCTTCTGCCACAATCCTGCGTAGAAGTCTTAGCAGAAGCTTGAGAGGAGGGAAGGCATAAATCAGACGATACTGACCCCGCGGGGCCACCAGCGCGTCTGTGGCGTCCGCCAGAGGATCCCTTGACCAAGCCACAAACCTCTGCACCTTTCTGTTGAGCTGAGATGCCAACAGATCCACCTCAGGGGTGCCCCACCGGAGACACAGGTGATGAAACACCTCCGGATGAAGGGACCAATCCCCGTGGTGCAACGCCTGCCGACTGAGGTATTCCGCCTGCCAATTTTCCACTCCAGGAATGCGTACAGCGGAGAGGGCTGGAACGAACCGTTCTGCCCACCATAGAATGCCGGCTAGCTCCAGATCCACCAAGAAACTTCTTGTGCCCGCTTGGTAATTGACATAAGCCATGGCTGTGGCATTGTCCGATTGAATTGGACAGATCATCTTCAAGGTTGTCCAGTAGATGATCCGTCCAATGATTCAGACACAGTCTGATTGCTCGGAGTTCCAAGACATTGATCGGGAGTCTCGACTCTTCAAGCGTCCAGATCCCCTGAGCAGAATGCTTGCAGAGGACGCCTCCCCAGTGGAACAGGCTGGCATCTGTGGTGACCACTGTCCAATACAAGAGGAGGAAGGAATTTCCCAGTCAAAGCGCCAGAGAACTAAGCCACCATATTAGGGACTTCGTCGTGCGCAGGATCTGATTGTCCAGAGACTGCGGGGTCCTGTCCCATTTGGTCAGAATTTCCCTTTGCAGGGACCTTGTATACCAGAGCAGACTTCTGAAAATTCTGAATCCAGCCGAACTCCCGAAGAGGTGGTTCTCCACCAGAGCAGAGGGAGACTCCGCTCAAAGATGGAGATCCTACAAGTAGCCCAGTACCATGATTCCACAGTACCGTAGGCTTCCTTGATAGAGGTG
Organism: Pelophylax lessonae; assembly: GCF_965119305.1. Lineage (NCBI taxonomy): Eukaryota > Metazoa > Chordata > Amphibia > Anura > Ranidae > Pelophylax > Pelophylax lessonae. The sequence goes on along the minus strand of NC_138769.1, from coordinate 639,272,241 downwards.
AGGAAATCCCCCTGACGCAGGGATGCCACCACCATTTGAATGAACTTAATTCTGATCTTCTGTACAAAGCAGTTTAGTGCCTTGAGGTCCAGGATTGGACGCACTTTGCCTTCCTTCCTGGGAACTGTGAACAGGTTTGAGTAAAAACCCTGAAAGTTTTCAGAGGTTGGAACCGCGAAAATCACCGCTTGAAGGAACAGGTCCTGTACCGCCCCAAACAGGGCCTGTAAGAGGTCTGGGGACAGGCGCACGTTGGAAGGAAAAAGTGAAACTCGATTTTGTAGCCAGACCAAATGAATCGTGGACCCACTTGTCTTGCACCTGGGAAGTCCACGGGTGCAGAAACAAGCGAAGAAGTCCCCCCCCCCGATACGGTGGAGGGCGCATCTTCATGCAGAAGGAGCATTGTCCCCGGGTCTGGAGAAGCCCGATCTTGGCTTGCCAGACCAGTTTCATTTGGATCCTCAAGAAGAGGCCCTAAAAGGCTTTGAGCCCTTGTCAGTCCACTCTGAAGGACGAAAAAACTTCTTATGAGCAGAGAAGGAAGGCCTTCAATGAGGTTCCTTGCCCTTAGTAGCCTGCGGAAGAAAAGTACACTTCCTCCCTGTGAGACCTAAACAATGTCATCCAGGGTAGCTACAAACAGGCGATCTCCTTAAAAAGGAAGATCAGTCAAGGCCTTTTCTGAAGTCTGATCTGCAGACTAGCACTTGAGCCAGATAACACACCGAAGGACCACTGCCAAAACAGAGAGGTGCACCATCAGGGGAGCTGCATCCAAATTGGAATCACAGATAAACTAAAGCCCCTGGACCAGCTGGTCTGTGAGCTTGGCAAAGGCAGGGGGGGGCTGTTCCCCATCCAGGTCACCATGTAGGAGCTTAGCCCACTCGGTCAGAGCTTGCGACACTAGGGCAATGGCGAATACCGGCCTCATTGCCGAACCAACCAGAGTGTAATTGTGCGGGCCACAGCCTCCACCTTCCGGTCAGCTTGATCCTTAAAGGCCCAGGGTCTAATCAAATGGAATCATGTTTGCCTTGTTTAATCTGGAAACCAGAGGGTCCACCATGGGTGGTACAGTCCACTTCTCAAGAAGGGACTCCTCATAGGGTTAGCGCCTAGTAAAGCGCTTAGGGACCCCACGGGGATGCTTTGGTCGTCCCTACTCTTTAGCGATAATTCTGTCAAAATAGGCAGGGAAAGGAAACACCTTTGCTGCGACGGATGGCTTGTAAGTGCCAAAGGCACCTGCGCCTCCATCGCAGCTGCTTCAGCTTTAGCTGCATCCTCCATCTTCAGGGTCTCACGCACAAATACAATCAGTGCATCCACCAGCGCCTTCTCATGTGCAATCGCAGGCGTGGAGGAATCATCCTCACTATCAGAGGATTCCAGGCGCGTGGTTGCAGGCCCAGCAGGGTGACCCACATCCACAGGGGTCGAATAAGATTCAGGATGAGACAGATGAGGCAGGGAAGGCAGGAGGTGCTTTTTTGCTGGCCCATCGCCAACAAGCTACCTCCACCTCCACCTGGGATACAAGGGACTCCAGGTGCATGGATGGATGGTTGGGACCCAGAGGGCCCCGCAGCCTCAGAGAGAGGATCAGGTGGGGAAGTGAGTCACCAGGGGGACCCCACAAAAAGTGTAAAACACGGCTAAGGGACAACCCCCACCACGCAGGAAGTGCCACCCGGTTGCTAGGCACAAAGCACCAAGCAATCCTCAGCAGAGAGGGAGAGGACCCCACCAGCCGCAGAAACAAGCACCTTTAGCCACCAGGAGACTCTGCACTACACGTGCGGTGATCAGGAAGTAAAATGATCCAGGAGTCAGCATCAGGGGATGAGGAGGGGCTCCTACCGCCAAAATCACCACCTACTACAGGGCTCCACTGTCATCCAATGGCAAAAACACAGGCTACATCAAAATGGCGGCTCTGTGAAGCACCACAAGGCTAACAGGGACCCAGGAGGGAGACCAGGCCTCAAGGACAGATCCAGGCAGGACGGGGGCCCTGGCAGGAGCCCCCATCAGGTACAACCCCCCTCAGCACAATTGATCACCCGGTCACCAGCGGCACACCCCCTGGCCCCTATCGCCATTTAGCACCCTGCCCCCATCCCAGGAAATTGGTCAGACCATCTAAATTTCCCCAGCATGGAGGGGGGCAGGATAATGGACTTGGCAAGGGGGGTAGCTGAAGGAAGGAGGGGAACTCGGGGGTCAGACTGCCAAAAGGAGGGGCCCACGTGCACCCCAAAACCCTCCAGCGGTAGAGGGGGGGCAGCTACTCACTATACCAGGAACCAGGCAGGCACTGCTCCAGACAGAACCACTCTCCATCGAAATGGGGGAGCTGTCGGCCAGGAGGAACACATGTGACCTCGCGAGGGGTTTAACTCGCAGGCCAGCCCCTGTCCAGTTGGGCTATGTCATGGCTGACCTATCACTGAGCTGGGATCTGTGCGCGCTCACTGGCCACCTGGGGTGACCACTGGATCTACTGTAGATTATCCAGCCCTGTTACCCAGTCTGGCAGTTAATTGTAAATCTCACAGGAAAAAAAAAATTCTATCTAAAAAATGTTGCCAAGACCAAAGATCCCAGAAAGGAAATAGGTCCTTACTCCTCCTGACTAAGTAGAAAAAAACTGAGTGGCTATAGCAGAGAGAGGGAGTATACCCCCTGGGACTGCTCATGGGTGTAGCCAGAATTCCTTTCTGCCTAGTGTCCTACTCCATTGGGAGTAGAATAACCCAATGATTATGAATATCAGGAGCTGTGTCCGTCAATGAACGATAGAGAAATTACCATTGTGTACTACATAAAGTGCCAGCCAGGATTTTTCTATTTAGTTCTGGACAAAGTAGGACGACATAATATTTTTTTTCTGTCTGTGATCGCATTGTGGAGATATTTCTTCACTTCCTGTCCCTGTTACACATGTACAAATAACTGAGGATGCAGTTGTTACTAAGATAATAAAAACATTGTCAGAACTTCAGAAGTTATAACCTTTATATATTCTTCTGTTCTGAAAGGAAGTGAGGGAAAATTTCCCTAAAAAAAAGCTAGATAGCAAGATAAACCTGACAGAGCTGGGTGGAAAGAAATAAAAATTGGTTCTGATGAATCTATGTAAAACAAATCCGTAAAGTGTAGTATGGGTTGACTCTGTTCTTGTCCTAGGCCACTACGCCTCTTATAGCACCTTGGCAGATAGTAGTTTTTTGAATGTGTATGGAGGAGCACCTGGTACAAAAGTTCATCTCATTGTGTGGATTTTTTTAAATCATTTAATGTTTAAGAGACTCAAATACAGCCACTGCATTTGGGGGGGGGGGGGGGGCTGTCTTAACTTATTTGGGTAACATTAACAGACAGACTGAATAAGTCTCACTTTATTGTTCCACAGTAGGTTGTAAAGCCATCTACAGCCATTTCTTCACTCAACATTTAGATGTTCATATGGCTTATCAGACTTTGAGCATAGTTATAGCCATGGCCTGCTGCTTTTGTATGCCTGTTCTGCCTATTATTAATTCCAGACTGACACTTTGATTTGGAGTCCATACTTCTAGTTGTGCCCTTGGCTCTGGCAAAGAAGTCAGGATTTGTCTTTCAAAATAGTAATAAATAAAGCATTATATTATAAAATGTGATTGATTTAAACACTTCATCCCCTTGTTATTTTCTTTTTAATCTCTTTCTACATTTATCACTTGTTATCCTCAAAATAGATACTCAAGCGTCCAGTGAATTCAGTGTTGTATTGCTGCAATATGAAGATCCATCACTAATTGCAGGACCAGTGCTGCCATATTCTTTACATATGTTATCGGGGGGTGCTGTCTCTTCTGGGTTCTTTCAGCCAGCTCCCGATAATACCCATATGCTGCAATGCATCATCAGGGGGCCAGCTGCAACAATCAGGAAATGACAGGACCCCCCCCCCCACAATGATGTAGAGCAATGCATGCCCTGTACTCTGAGTCATCTTGGGATATGTGATGTCAAAATCCTAGGAGGTTGCAAGAGACTGGGAATCATTCTTGCCTAGAAAAGAATCCTGGGAGTTCGGGAAGGGAATAAGAAAAAATTATTAAAAATAAATAAAAATAAATGTCCAATTGAGAGAGAGGAGGGAGGTAATAGTGCAATAATAGCAAGTACTGTAAGTGGGGAGGGTGATGGTGTGCTTTAACCACTTGCCGACCACCCGCTGCAGATATACTGTGACAAGCTGTCTCGGCTGCGTGAATCGCCGTACCTGTACTGGCCGGGCACCAGTGTTCGCTCCCCGTGGAGAGAGAACAGCGGTCTGCTGTTGTAAACACAGTAGATCGTTGTTCTCTCAGGAATCAGCACAGAGCGCCTGTGATCCTCCTATTTAGGAACACAGGTCGCTGTGTTGATTTCACAAGCCCATCCCCCTCACAGTTAGAAAACACCCCCTAGGCATACACTTAACCCTTTGATCGCCCCTGAGTTAACCCCTTCCCTGGCAGTGTCATTATTTCAGTAACAGTGCATATTTTTAGCACTGATTACTGTAGTAATGTCACTGTGCCCCCAAAAAATGTCAGTTAGGGGTCCAATCTTTCCGCTGCAATATCGCAGTCCCACTAAAAATCGCTGATCGCTGCCATTACAAGTAAAATAAATAAATAAATAAATAAAAATGACATAAATCTTTTCCCCTAGTTTGTAGACGTGATAACTTTTGCGCAAACCAATCAAAATACACTTTTTGGAATTTTCTTTACCAAAAATATGTAGAAGAATACAAATTGGCATAAAATGATGAAACATTTTTGATTTTTACATTTTTTTATTGGGAATGTTATATAGCAGAATGTGAAAAATATTGTTTTTTTTTTCAGAATTATCGCTCTTTTTTTGTTTATAGCGCAAAAAAATAAAAATCGCACAGGCGAACAAATACCATTAAAAGAAAGCTCTATTTGTGGGAAAAAAAGAACATAAATTTTATTTGGGTACAGCGTCGCATGACCGTGCAATTGTCCATTAAAATAATGCAGTAATCACAAAAAATGGTCTGGTCACTAAGGGGGTAAAACCTTCCGGTCCAGAAGTGGTTAAGGATTGTGCATTCTTCTTAAGACATTGTGCATTCCTCTTTTGAGTAGGATTGAAAATTGATCTTGGGCTTTATGGGTAAATAAATAAAAACGCTTGCTGAGAATCTTTTGCAATGCAAAGTCTAAGCTATTGCTATAGGCTTGGCTGACACTACAGGGTGATGCTGTTCAATGCAGTGGAGAGCAGAGTCTATTCCTGATGCATTCTGAGTAATTCCTGATGCTTTGTGTGAAATATTGAGTTTCATTATACAATACTTAGACCTCATGTACACTGCACGTTTTTACAGCTGCTGTTTTTGGTGTCAGACGTTTTTTTTTTTACAGCCAATAAACTCCCCAGCATGTTATCCTATGTGTCCATGCACACATAAGCTGTTATCAGCAGTTTATGGCAGGGGCGTTTTCTGCCTGGAAAAAAGGAGGAGTTTTTCAGCTGTAAAAACGCTCTAACTCTAATAAAAGCTTAAAAAAATGAAAAAAATATTTCTCCCGCTCATCTGGTGATTCTCTCAAGATGTTCGAACACTTGTGCTTGATAGAACCATTGGCTAGGAGTGCAATTTCTAGATTGTATATAGACTTCATCTCTCGTGAAGTTGAAATATACAGTGGGTACGGAAAGTATTCAGACCCCCTTAAATTTTTCACTCTTTGTTATATTGCAGCCATTTGCTAAAATCATTTAGGTTCATTCTTCTTCCTCATGAATGTACACATAGCACCCCATACTGACAGAAAAACACAGAATTGTTGGCATTGTTGCAGATTTATTAAAAAAGAAAAACTGAAATATCACATGGTCCTAAGTATTCAGACCCTTTGCTCAGTATTTAGTAGAAGCCCCCTTTTGATCTAATACAGCCAGGAGTCTTTTTGGGAAAGATGCAACAAGTCTTTCACACCTGGATTTGGGGATCCTCTGCCATTCCTCCTTGCAGATCCTCTCCAGTTCTGTCAGGTTGGATGGTAAACGTTGGTGGACAGCCATTTTTAGGTCTCTCCAGAGATGCTCAATCGGGTTTAAGTCAGGGCTTTGGCTGGGCCATTCAAGAACAGTCACGGAGTTGTTGTGAAGCCACTCCTTTGTTATTTTAGCTGTGTGCTTAGGGTCATTGTCTTGTTGGAAGGTAAACCTTTGGCCCAGTCTGAGGTCCAGAGCACTCTGGAGAAGGTTTTTGTCCAGGATATCCCTGTACTTGGCCGCATTCATCTTTCCCTCGATTGCAACCAATCGTCCTGTCCCTGCAGCTGAAAAACACCCCCACAGCATGATGCTGCCACCACCATGCTTCACTGTTGGGACTGTATTGGACAGGTGATGAGCAGTGCCTGGTTTTCTCCACACATACCGCTTAGAATTAAGGCCAAAAAGTTCTATTTTGGTCTCATCAGACCAGAGAATCTTATTTCTCACCATCTTGGAGTCCTTCAGGTGTTTTTTTTAGCAAACTCCATGCGGGCTTTCATGTGTCTTACACTGAGGAGAGGCTTCCGTCGGGCCACTCTGCCATAAAGCCCCGACTGGTGGAGGGCTGCAGTGATGGTTGACTTTCTACAACTTTCTCCCATCTCTTGACTGCATCTCTGGAGCTCAGCCACAGTGATCTTTGGGTTCTTCTTTACCTCTCTCACCAAGGCTCTTCTCCCCCGATAGCTCAGTTTGGCCGGACGGCCAGCTCTAGGAAGGGTTCTGGTCGTCCCAAACGTCTTCCATTTGAGGATTATGGAGGCCACTGTGCTCTTAGGAACCTTAAGTGCAGCAGAAATCTTTTTGTAACCTTGGCCAGATCTGTGCCTTGCCACAATTCTGTCTCTGAGCTCTTCAGGCAGTTCCTTTGACCTCATGATTCTCATTTCCTCTGACATGCATTGTGATCTGGAAGGTCTTATATAGACAGGTGTGTGGCTTTCCTAATCAAGTCCAATCAGTATAATCAAACACAGCTGGACTCAAATGAAGGTGTAGAACCATCTCAAGGATGATCAGAAGAAATGGAAAGCACCTGAGTTAAATATATGAGTGTCACAGCAAAGGGTCTGAATACTTAGGACCATGTGATATTTCAGTTTTTCTTTTTTAATAAATCTGCAACAATGTCAACAATTCTGTGTTTTTCTGTCAGTATGGGGTGCTATGTGTACATTCATGAGGAAGAAGAATGAACCTAAATGATTTTACCAAATGGCTGCAATATAACAAAGAGTGAAAAATTTAACTGTACGTCAGATTGGGAAAAAGATATACAATTAACATTTTCCTTACAAGAATGGTCTAAAATGACCCTAAATATACGTAAATCCACAAAATCCATTAGTATCAGAGAAATGGCCATGAAGGTTTTTACCCGTAGGTACTATACCCCTGAACAACTAAATACATTTTTCCCAGAAATACCACCCACTTGTTTTAGGGGTTGTGGGGAAATTGGCTCCTTGAAACATATATTTTGGGATTGTAACAAGATTGCTCACACCTGGTCTCTAGTTTCCTCCCTAATTGAAAAACTAACAGACAAAAAAATAACACTCACTTTGCCATAGTGTCTATTGTTTCATGACATCCCAGATATATCCTCTTCTCTAACTAGATTGATACACACTATTTGCATTGCAGTAATGTGGACGGTGGCCTTTCAATGGAAAAATCAGGAAATCCCTTATCCAATGGTACTCAACAGAATAGAAGAGATTCGTTCCGTGGAATGCTTACACCATTCTATCACTAACTCAAAAAAGGCTTTTGACAAAAAATGGACCCCATGGTATTTATATAAATGTTCCTTAGTCACTTAAATACATATCCCCAAAGGATGATACAATAATTACATGCATCATTTATTTGGGTCAATATGCCAATTGCCCTCTAAACTCTTTAGATCTACTCAACCTGGTGTTGTATCTTCCATCTAATCGTGGGAGCAGATGACATTAACTTATTCTACTTTCTATAAACATTTGAGATACTTCGAGATATTCATCTTTTGAGAGTTGTCTTTTTGTTTCTTATTGTTTTTGTTTATAAAATTGAAAAAAAAATAGCTATATATATATAGGTTATTATCTTTTTCTTCACAACAAATCTATTTTTTGAGATATATACTTTTCTATTGTTATTGCATTGATTTATGGAAGTTTGTAATCTGTACATGTGCACTCTATATATGTGAACAACCTTTGTATGACATATTTTTGCAATAAACATTTTTAAACAAAAAAAATGAAAAACGTTGAAAAACGTGGCTGATTGGCATTTTTCCACGTTTTTGAGCCATAAGCTTCTGTGGGAGTATAGTTATGCTAAAAAAATCTACAGCTGAAAAAAAGCTAAAAAAATGCTGAAAAATGCTACTGCAAAAAAGCTGAAAAACTCCTTCTACCACTTTAGCTTTCTACTGACATTTTTATACCATCCAGTGTGCATGAGGCCTTAAGAGCAGTTGAAAAAGTATTTGCTTTTTTACCTGTATTGCGTTGTATTAAAGTAAATGCTGGCTATAGCATCTGTGGAGGCATTCATTGCAATTACTCTACTCGAGATCTGCTGAGCACAGCTTTGGAACACACAAATAAAAATGGAGCTGAATGTCTAATAAGTATAGCACTTTGTATGCACATGCCTAATATTTTATCTCTGTGTGACAGATATAGATACAATATTTCAAATTTACCAGCTATAGTTAGGAGCTTCCAGACAAAAAACATGCCACTAAAAGCATTTTAGCAGCTTTTGAAATTTGTTTGCAGTACATTCAGTGCACTCGATATTGAATTGGTTTGTAAAGGTACGCAAATGACAGTGATCTCTACTAACTAATGTAACGTTCTCTGTCTCCAACCTTTCCTGTAACATGTCTGCTGTTTCTGACTTTCTGCTTTACTATTTTCACAGACTATGACATTTCTGTAGTATTGTACATTGAATATTATTTGTGGCCTTTTCGCAATGTCATGGGCTGCACTCCAGGCTTCCTTTATCTAGCAAATTGCACCATTGCACTGTACAGCATATAAGTAAATTTCTGCACAGAGGCCTAGTAATTAGTACTTCTGCTTTGCAACACTAATGTCCTTGGTTTCAAATCCAAACCAGGACGCTAACTGCATAGAGTTTGTATGTACTCCCTGTGCTTATGTGGTTTTCTCCCATGCTCATTGGCTATTTGACTCTAGTATGTACAACGTATCTGTGTGCATGCAACATAGAGATCTTAGATTGTAAGCTTCTTGAGTGCAGGGATTAATGTAAATGTATAATATGCAATGTATTGTATAAATGTTTGGTGCTATATAAATACATGTAATAATATTATTACTAGGATAGATTATATATCCAACTGTTCCTATTTAAAGAAAAATCCCCGGTATGGATACTTTATATGGTGGGGCGGTGACATCATGCTCTCTATATTTTTTCAATCAGAGAACACTTTGAATTCATTTAGAAAATGTAAAGCATTTTCTGAATGGCACCGTGCCGAGTGGCCAACTTACTGTGTTCCGATTGCAACAGGGTAGACACTCGGCACGGGGCCCGGAAGCAAGTTGAGATCACTGGAGTGATCAGCCAGGTGTGTTATATACAGGTGCACCTCAAAAAAATTTGAATATCATCAAAAAGTTAATTTATTTTAGTAATTCAATTCAAAAAGTGAAACTCATATATTATACATATTTATTAAACACAGAGTGATATATTTCAAGCATTTTTTTCTTTTAATCTTGATGATTATGGCTTACAGCTAAGGAAAACCCCAAATTCAGTATCTCAGAAAACTAGAATATTACATAAGATCAATAAACAAAAAGGATTTTTAATATAGAAATGTTGGCTTACTAAAAAAGTATGTCCATGTACAATATAGTATGCACTCAATACTTGGTCAGGGCTCCTTTTACATGAATTACTGCATCAATGTGGAGTGGCATGGAGGCGATCAGCCTGTGGCACTGCTGAGTTGTTAAAGAAGCCCAGGTTGCTTTGATAGTGACCTTCAGCTCATGTGCATCGTTGAATCCGGTGTCCCTCATGTTCCTATTGACAATTCCCTCACTGATTCTCTATGGGGTTTAGGTCAGGCGAGTTTGCTGGCCAATTAAGCACAGTGATACCATGATCATTAAACCAGATATTGGTACTTTTGGGAGCGTGGGCAGGTGCCGAGTCCTGCTGGAAAATGAAATCAGCATCTCCAAAAAGCAGAGGGTCAGCAGAGGGAAGCATGAAGTCCTCTAGAATTTCCTGGTAGAGGGCTGTGCTGACTTTGGACTTGATAAAACCCAGTGGACCAACACCAGCAGATGACATGGCTCCCCAAATCATCACTAACTTGGATTCTGTGCCTAACCACTATTCCGCCAGACTCTGGGAACCTTGATTTCCAAATGAAATGGAAATTTACTTTCAGCCAAGAGGACTTTGGACCACTAAGCAACAGTTCAGTCCTTTTTCCCCAGGTAAAAGGCTTCTGGCCTTGTCTCTGGTTCAGGTGTGACTTGACACAAGGAATTAGACAATTGTAGCCCATGTCCTTGATACGTCTCTGTGTGGTGGCTCTTGATCCCCTGACACCAGCCGTAGTCTACTCCTTGTGAATCTCCCCAAACTCTTGAATGGCCTTTGCTTCACAACCATCTTAAGCTGGGGCTATTACTGTTGCTTTTGCACCTTTTTATATCACACCTTTTCCTTCCACTCAACTTTCCATTAATACACTTGGAAACAGCACTCTGTGAACAGCCAGCTTCTTTAGCAATGACCTTTTGAGACTTACCCTCCACAGGAGGGAGGGTGTCAATGACTGTCTTCTGGACAAAGTCAAATCAGCAATCTATGCTATGATTGTATAACCTACTGAACCAGACTGAGAGACCATTTAAAGGCTCTGGAAACATTTACATGTGTTTTGAGTTAATTAGCTGATTAGAGTGTGACATCATGAGTCTACAATATTAAACTTTTTCACAATATTCTAATTTTTTTAGATAATTTTGGGTTTTCTCTAACTGGGAGCCATAATCATCAAAATTAAAAGAAATAAATGCTTGAAATATATCACTCTGTGTGTAATTAATCTATAATAAGAGTTTCACTTTTTGAATTGAATTACTGAAATAAATGACCTTTTTGATGATATTCTAATTTTTTTGAGATGCACCTGTACATAGTTACACTGGTCCAAGCGGGTAAAAAAAAAATCCATAGCTGTAATTCTTCTATAAGCAGGTGCAAATACTAAGAAGACTTTAAGCCTGAAATGCAATACATGGCTTATGAGAGTTTCCTTTGTTGTTACAGAAATTAATTTACACGCACCACAATTTGAAAAGTAGTCACACAATGGATTGATACATGTTATCAGTTTTGTTGTGGCATTTCATTTACAGAGAAATAGGAAAGCGACCTTATTCCTGACATTTCTGACAGATTTGTGGTACCATTTACATAGAAATTAATTTTTCTAAGGATGCGCCTACAACTGTACCAAATACATTTCCTTATTGTAAAATATAAAGAGTCCTGTGCTGGAATGTAAATATGGCTGAGTCCAAGGGTCATTAACATGATGTGCCAAGATCTAACAAGGTCATATCATCATCAATCAGGAGTGTGCTAAAGGAGAACAAAGAGATTTTGTGCAACTGAAATTAGATGTAATTCTTCTCAAAGAGATTAATATATAAGGCTTATTATTACTGCGGCACATTTACTAGCGAAATGGTTGTCACGTGGTGTGGATGTTGCAGCCCTCACCTCGATCTCCTTTATGTCAGTCCAAGGTAGTGTAGCTAAAGCCTTCTAGGCTGTATATAGCCCACAGGGCTTACATGTAACTGTTCGTGACCTCGCTAACAACTCTGTCCTCATTCAGTAAAACGTGACCATAGGCAGTGCTTGCTGTGTTTACACACAGTTAAAGTGTAACTAGAGCCAAAACTTTATTTTCATTTAGGATAGAGTAAGGGCTCCTTAACACTTGCTTAAAATGCTGATGCTTATCAAACACTTATATAGCGTTAATGCACAGTAATATGTGCAGTTAATAGGCTTTTAGTGAATAACCCTGGCCGGTGGTTGTGGGGGTCTGCAGGCAGGGGGCTTCTCGGAATCTGGAGGCCTCCTTTAACAAGGGGGGCATGATGGGGCGGTGACATCCCAAGGGAGGTCTCTAGGTGACGTCACCGGGTGGCCATGCCCCATAGTTATATAAGAGCTGGCAGACAGCTTAGTTGGCATAACAGCGAGAGCCATAGTTGGAGCAGGACTGTATTTTTTTATTTTGAGTGAAGAAGGAGAAGACCAGAGGAAGAAGACATCAGAATAAGGAGAAGACCAGAGAAAGAAGACTTGTTGGAGCTATGACGGGGGACAATCTTAAGGACTTTAAAAGGACTTTGTTTTTTGTAACACTACACTACTTTTTGTGGGTGAATGGGTGGGTAGAGGTACAATGTACTCATTCACATGGGGGGCCAGGATCTGGGGGGCCTTGTTACAGGGGTCTTCCAGATTCCGATAAGCCCCTGCCCACAGACCCCCACAACCACTGGCTAAGGTTGTCGGGAAGAGGCCCTTGTCACCATTAATATGGGGACAAGGTGCTTTGGGTTAGGGGGGTGCAGAGCTTCCTCTGCCCCAAAGCCCCCCCCCCTGTTGAGGGCATGTGGCCTGGTATGGTCTAGGAGGTGGGGGGTGCTAACTTGCCCCCCCTTTCCTGACCTGCCGGGCTGCATGCTCGGATAAGGGTCTGGTATTGGTTTTGGGGGGGACCACATATGATTTGTTTTAAATTTTGGCATGGGGTTCCCCCCCTAGTCCATACCAGATTTAAAGGGCTTGGTATGGACTGAGGGGGACCCCACGCCGTGAGAGCTGATGACCCATCGGTTGTTAAGGACGCAGTGGTGGTCGGTTTCCCAGCCCACTCCTTAACAACCAGATAAAATTCTCATTGTACTAACGCACTGCAACCCTGCCACAATCTTATGCCAGTGTGGTTGCCGTGCGTTGCCATATACTTCGATGGGAGACGTTGAAAGGTTTCATAAGCCTCCTGACTCGACATGAGGCTTCAGTTTTTTATAATGTAAACGGCACTGTGTGCTCTCCATTGTATCATTTGCATAGGCATTTGATGGGTATTTTAGAGGCCCCTCAAACGCCTGCTTTTAATGCCAGCGTGAACAAGAGAGTTATAACTCCTGTCAGGTGTTTTTTTTTTTATTTTCTTTACCATATATGTCTATAGGGAACATTTCTCTTTACTTTCTGTTTCATGCCAAAAAAGGAATAGTGAATCCTGGGATTAGAATAGTGAATCCTGGGATTTTACTGGGGTCACGAGAACTAGCCTCCCTATTGGAATATTTCCTCTCTATTACTGTTCTGGTGTCAACCCGAAACTTGGAATTTTCCTTTACTTTCCTTTTAGATGATGATGGTAAACAGGAGAAATAGAGAAGGTGAATCTCCCTAACAGGGGCATAGACAGCAATAAAAACTGACAGGTGTTCTGATCCCTCGCCACTCTATCCAAAACCAAAAAATAAATAAAAATATGCTCCCTTTAGTTATACTTTAATACCACCTCCATACAAAGTACATAGAAAATATAGTATAGTAGAAATATACAGAGAAAAAAGAGAAAGATTAAGTTTTACTTACAGTGACTGAATATGTGGTAATGTTTCAAACTGCTCAGTATGAAGTGATAATGGATTGCAACTGAGATTACTGCAATAAAACATAATAAAACAAAGCTGTAAAAAGTCAAGCATGCTTATAAAACACTTTACTGCACTTACACTTACATTTTACTGTAAAAATGACCACTACAACTAATAGACTGGGATTACTTTGTACTGTTCTCACAATAATTGAATGTGTATATATAATCTTCATGAACCCCAAAAATACAAAGCAGACCCTTGGATCTGTGTGCTTTTTTTTTAAATGAAGCTGGCAATGAATGTAACTTGCTGGCAATTTCAAACAAATTAGGGCACCCTCCAGGCATGGTATTTAAAGTAATTGTGCATTTTTAATGTTTCACTTTAAGCATTTAAAAATTGACTGCTTTTTGCCTAATGGAATTTTACATTTTTCTTTGCATTTGTATATGCCCCCCCCCCCCCCAGGGCAGTGCCCACCCTCTTACCCACATGCTCTTTTTTGATAAACCTTGCTTTTCCCAAAAAATGGGCATTGTTCATTTGACAGATTAAACTCCCATTGATTTCAATGGGGATAAGGTTCAGCATCGGAACTTCTTTTATGTTTGCTGAACCCTGCTCTATCCAAACCCAGGGCAGTTTGGCCCATCCCTAATTGTGATAATATATTATCAATAATTAATTCTCTTACTGTTTAAAGACACATACCGTATATAATCGAGTATAAGCCGACCCGAATATAAGCCGAGGCACCTAATTTTACCACAAAAAACTGGGAAAACATATTGACTCGAGTATAAGCCTAGGGTGGGAAATGCAGCAGCTACTTGACCCAACTGGACCACCAAGAGACTCAAAACAGGGGCTGTGGGCATGCTGCAGGGGCTGCGGACATGGTACAGGAGATGCAGGGCTGTGGGCATGGTACAGGAGATTGTACAGGCATTGGTACAGGAGATGGTACAGGCATGGCACAGGAGATGGTACAGGCATGGCACAGGATATGGTACAGGCATGGCACAGGAGATGGTACAGGCTCGGCACAGATGGTACAGGCATGGCACAGATATGGTACAGGCATGGTACAGGCATGGCACAGATCGTACAGGCATGGTACAGGCATGGCACAGATGGTACAGGCATGGTGCAGGCATGGCACAGATATGGCACTGATGGTACAGGAGATGCAGTGCTGCGGGCATGGTACAGGAGTCTCACTTACCTTTACCTGCAGTGCTGTGGAGGAGTCTCACTTACCTTCCTGCCTTACATCTAAAAATGGCGCCGCCCGGCGGCAACACATCACTGCACATGCGCTGTCTGCCCTAGAATAGCTGAATGTGTATGGGCTATCCTGAGCAGCGGCGGCGCATGCCCACTGACCAGGGAAAAGGTAAGCCGAGGTGGGCTTTTTCAGCATGAAAAAACATGCTGAAAAACTCGGCTTATACTCGAGGATATAAGGTATACATTTGTGAACGAACATATCTTTTATATATCTTTTTGTTTACAAATTTACACATTTTTTTGTAAACAATATATGTGCTTTATGTGGTGGGAGAATAAAGTAGTAAATAAAAACCTGATGGGATTCTAACCATTCCTTACACTATCCAAAATAAAACAAAACAGTTTTGGCTTTAGTTATGCTTTAAATGTTTTTAACTAGTGCACAGACGTCTACGAATCGGAGCCACATTCAGATAACATTTATAAGTGCAATTTAAAGGGAATCCATTGTCAAGAAAAAAACAGGCAGACGTAAAAGTTCAGAAGTTCACCAATTTGATGAATGCTTTTTTCAGGTCTATCAATATAATGACTAATGTTACAACAGGGGAAAAGGTTAGAACATCTCTTACATCTTTGTTGCTGCATGTGTCTCTGTTGAGGACATCTCCCCATACTTTCTTCTCCAGAGACAATGATAACTGTGACAGCTCCTGAGAAGAAATGTCTTTAACAGGAACAAAGATAGTAAGCAAAACCTGCAAGAGATTCTTATTCGTCCCCATTTCAAACAAAACAAAAGTTTTGTCTAGAGCTTCAAGTCTATTCATTTCAGTTTTATAAAACCTTACTCGGCACTTGTAAGTCACAAATTAGGGTGACAGCCTTAATAAATTTGATTATTAGTGGTAGTAATTTAACAAATAGTCACAGAAATTGCTGATTTTTCACAATTTATCATTTGGAAATGATAATTAGAAATATTAAACATTATTTAGGTCTGCCTCCCTGTTATCTTGCCAGCCGTGTAACGGATTTGCTTTAAATAGGGATATGGAACAATGAAAGTTTATTATTTTCACTTACAGTTTTTGCAAATGTTTAAGCTCCTTAAAGCTGGAGAGTGGCACTTCTGTGATTAAATTATTGGACAAGTCTCTGAAAGGAACAGATAAAAAAAAAAAAGCAATTTTAGAAACCATTCAAAAGCTTGGTTTGTTGGATTGCATTAATAATGCTTTACAAAATGAAACATTCATTTTAGTAGGTATTTAGGCTGATAGAGAACCTTTTCCTCAGGTTTGTGATAATGAAAAAGAACTGGACAGGATAGGAGGACCAATTTTTGCTTTCAAAGGTACATGCAACACGGGGCTGTCATCTTTATGTTGGATTCAATCAGTGTCGGGACAAGATCATCAGGTGCCCAGGGCAAAGATGCCAAATTGAGCCCCCCCCATCCTATTATGTGTCAGCTTATAAGGATGAGGAGGAGAGAGAGCATATCCTGCACCTCCTCCCGCCTCTCTCCTCCTATCCTTGCTTCTATTAGCGCTGGGCTGACAGAAGTAGTAATGCCAGTGTCACTACTCCTGTCAGTCTTATAGTAGAACAGTGGCTCTCAACTCCTGTCCTCAGGACCCACTAACAGGCCAAATTTTAAGTATTACCTTGGGGAGATGCAGACTAAAATACTGCAATCACTGAGCAGCAAATTATATCACCTGTGATGTATTTCAGTTATCTTGCAAGCCTGGCCTGTTAGTGGGTCCTGAGGACAGGAGTTGAGAAACACTGTATTAGAAGGATTTTGCGGCACCCCCATACCAACCCCTAATGTCGGCCCTGGATTCAATACTTAGGGACCTTTTTAAAAAAGACTGCAGATACTGCTACCCACTATCTGATGGACAATACAGTGTTTACTCCACACTGCAACCTAAATTCATAAATTGTTGTCTGTCAGAGTATTCGCTTCAAAACGCTACACAGAACACTCTGTGATAGGTGGAGGGGCCAGTCAGAAGACTTTTTTTTTTTTAGTTCATTCAATTGAATGGGCACACCTGTGAATCACATCGCTATGCCTAATATATATATTTTTTTTAACACAGTAGTATGCCCATGGTAAGGACATGGTGCTGCTGTGTAACTGGATTTCTTAAAGAGTTAGTTTTATTGGGACTGCGACATTGTGGCAGACAGATCGCACCCATAACTGACATTTTTGACACTTTTTGGGGACCAGTGACATTAATACAGTAATCAGTGCTAAATATTATGCAATGGCTCTGTGACAAGCACGGAGAGATCGGAGATTAAGCTTAGCTGAAACTCCGGATCTCTCTCTGCCTGTGTGACAGAGGACTTGCCTGCTTTGTTTACATAAGCAGGCTGGTCTTCTGTCAGTTTCTCTGATGAACGTGGGAGGCCAGCAGTGATCGCCACTGCTCCTCCCATGGCCCACCTCCCGCTGTGTCTAAACACAGTGGGAGCGTGGCTTCGGCGGCACGATTACACCGCCGAGATTGCGTGCATGAAATCACGTATATATAAGTTATTTTATGCAGCCGAGCCGCCCTGCAAGTGGTTAAAGCACCTCTGGCATGCCAGGATGTGTTTTGTCATCCTTGTAGCATTTGGGAAAGAATATTTTTTTCTCACAATATTTGCAAATTGCAGATTTGCTCTCAGCAGAAATTGCCCTGTGGACATTTTTTGAAACTCTAGATGTTGGTTTCAATGATGATGACGTTTCTCTCATTTTACTGAGAGGTGGGAAAAAAAAAAAATTTACTGACCAGACTATAGGTAATCATTTTGTTGTGATGGTGGATAACATTAATGGGAATCATTTAAAGGTTATAAAGATTAACTAATTTCTCATACAAAACTACTGCCAAAGCTCATTTTGTACTGCACTCCTGTGACTCGCTTTCAGCAGACAGCGGGCTGAAGCCTGCCGTCGGTTGATGTCACAGAGTCGGTCCAGGTTGGGAAAGATCACGACTATATGGTCAGGATCCGCCCAGAACCCTGGATCGGCACCTGGGTCAGCCTCTCAGCAAGCTGCTAAAAGCCTGGGCTATCCGCTCCAGCCCCTCCACAACCCAGCACTCCGGGGAGCACTGAGAACTGATCAGCGGTGTTTGATTGCTCTGTTCTCAGTCTCAGAACCAGTGGGGGACCAATGCAGCATTGGATCAATGACGCATTCTTCTAAGTAAGTATGAATCTTAAAAAAAAAAAAAACATTCCCAAACTTTTTTTATAAGATCTGATATGACAGTAACTATCATCCACTGTATCCCAACAATTACCCAACTTTAGGAGGTACAAAATAGAGCTAACAACCAAACTAAACTGAAGCCTTTCCCCTGCAGTGCCCTCTAGAGGTATATATGAATATTTCTCTTGTTTGTGAACTGCATTAATTGTTACTTGAATTGTATTCCAGGATTTACATCTGAAAGAACTTGCAATCATTTAGGACTTTGCATAACGTCTCTGAAATCTTTCATTAAGGTCTTCATGTTACATAGTTTGAATGCCATGTCATAGATATATTATTTATCATTGTAAAATAACATATGCCACACTTCTTTCTTTTTTTCCCCAATTTCCCCAAACAGCTCTGAACTAAATGGGGAAAAAACATTTTTTTTCCCCAATTTATCTGTTTTTTTTCCTAGGCCTTCCTATCTCTAGGACATTGTAAATGCATCTGTCACAGTGATGGACAGTCCAAATGCTTCTCTTACACATAGGTGATCAGTGTAAATGCTCCCATTATATTGCTGGTCATTGTAAATGCATCTATTACACTGGTGGTCAGTTAAAATGCCTTTTTTTGCATGGGTGTTCCTGTAAATACCCCCTTTTACAAGGGGCTCTTCACTCAATGCCAGTGTGTCACAGGTGTTTATTGATGGAGGAATCAAATTTTTTTTTGTGGGTGTGATGAACATCTCCCTTTACAGGGGTGGAAGCTGAATAAAAGATATCCCTACATTAGAGGGGATGGCCGTGGCTAAATAATGTTGTTTGTTGAAGCAGTATTAAACACCGTTTACCGTTAGGTACACAAAATAGCTCCGGTCCAGGTTGGGGAAAGATCATGACTATATGGGCAGGATCCGCCCAGAACCCTGGACCGGCACAGCTTAGGAGATATTAAGGATCCCTGCAGCCGGTGATGTCACCTGCGCACTGGGTTTTCTTTTCAGAGCGTTGTGCCGCGATCATGACTCCCATGCGCATGCACGTGAGCGATGTTGTGGTTTGGCCATTCAAATGGCCAGAACTTATGAACCCAGGAGGAAGACTGGGTGAAGATAGAAGCCCTGTCAGTGGTGACAGCTCACCACTGAAAAGCTTTGTTTTCTTCCACACTTTACTATTGCTATAATATAAATTGCTTTTGCAGCATAATATGGTTTGATGGATGAAATAATGTGCTATCCCTGTCTATGGTCTAGCAGAGTAACATAATGTGTTATCGTAGTTTTTTCTTGCTGGGTGATACGTTTGCTGTATAATGGCATGATGCAGTATTTTGTGTTGTTGCAGAGCGATGTGATATGGTTATATGACAGTGGCATATTAGGTGCAATTCACTACAGTGCATCTGGAAAGTATTTACAGAGCTTCTCTTTTCCACATTTTATTATGTTACAGCCTTATTCCAAAATTGATTAAGTTCATCATGTTCCTCAAAATTCTACAAACAATACCCCATAATGACAACGTGAAAGAAGTTTGTTTAAATTCTTTGCAAATTTATTAAAAATAAAAAACGAAAAAAATCCAAAGTACATAAGTATTCACAGCCTTTGCGCAAAACTTTGTTGAAGCACCTTTGGCACCAATTACAGCCTCAAGTATTTTTGAGTATGATGATATAAAGCTTGGCACACCTATTTTTGGGCGGTTTCTCCCATTCTTCCTTGCAGAACCTCTCAAGCTACATCAGGTTGGATGGGGAGCATTGGTGCACAGCCATTTTCAGATCTCTTTAGAGATGTCCAATTGGGTTCAAGTCTGGGCTGTGGCTGAGCCACTCAAGGACATTCACAGGGTTGTCCCATAGCCACTCCTTTGTTATCTTGGCTTTGTGCTTAGGGTCGTTGTCCTGTTGGTAGGTGAACCTTCACCCCAGTCTGAGGTTCAGAGCACTCTGGAGCAGGTTTTTATCATGGATGTCTCTGTACATTGCTGTATTCATCTTTTCCTCAATCAAGACTAGTCTTCCAGTTCCTGCCGCTGAAAAACATTCTCACAGCATGATGCTGCCACCACCATGCTTCCCTGAAGGAATGTTATTGGCCAGCTGATGAGCGGTACCTGGTTTCCTCCAGACATGGTGCTTACCATTCTGACATGCACTGTTAAATGTGGGACCTTATATAGACAGGTGTGTGCCTTTCAAAATCAAGTCCAATCAATTGAATTTGATGATCAGTGGAAACAGAATGAACCTGAGCTCAATTTTAAATGTCATGGCAAAGGCTGTAAATATTTATGTACATGTGATTTTTTAATTTTTTTTATTTTTTAATAAATTAGTAAAGATTTCAAACAAACTTCTTTCATATTGTCGTTATAGGGTATTGTTTGTAGAATTTTGAGGAAAATAATGAATTGAATCCATTTTGGAATAAGGCTGTGACATAAATGTGAAAAAAGTAAAGGGCTGTGAATACTTTCAGAATGCACTGTAACATGGAAAATTTATTTTAACTAATTACCATGTAATTTCATGATAATTTTGCATTGTGGAAATTTGGTGTGGAAATTAGCATTTTCTAATTATTTTATCCCACAATCCAATGAGCTATAACACATATGTTACTTGTCATTACCACAATGTTTATTTTGACGTCAAATTTCAATTTAGTTTTAGTCGTAGTCTTTTAACCAAAATGCTATTTTAGTTTTAATCATATTTTTGTCATCTGCATTGTTTTACTTTTAGTCCTATTTTAGTCTAATAAAATCTCCAGTACATTTTAGTCTACTTAAATCTAATGAGTTTAGTTAAATTGTACTTCATTATTTAAGCATTTATCTAGAATTTCCAAACTCATTATATACTCCCGGAGCAAAAATCGAACAACATGTTATTATTTATGACATTAAGCTTTGAACATGCACTACAGACACAGATTTAGCCGCTGTGATATATAATGTCTTTATAAACAAGACCGTGTTTCATAAACAATCAATTTTACTTTTGCCAAACAGAAGTGCAACTTTAATACATTTAAAAAAAAACAAAAAAAAATGTTAACTCTATCGGCTGTATTGCCATTGCACATATTACCTGCATATATTTCCAACATTAAATATTAAGGAAAAAAAAAAGAAAATCCTTTTTTTTTTTTTTTTTTTTTTTTAGTAGCTTAGTAGATGCTCCCTACTTATTCTTGTGTGGTAGTACAATAGTGCAATACATGTTTAAACAATAATGTGTTATTTTTATAGCCTGGGGTAGGAATTGTGTGGCCGATTTAGAAAAAGCCAGCAGGGGTCACAAAAGAGATAGCGTAAATGAGTGTAATTTGTGGAACTGCATAGGAAAGGGAAACAATTTGTGGAAACCTGTGTCTCTCAGCCAATACAGCTTGCCAATAGAGTCAGGGGGCTAAATCTTTAACAGACTGGCAGAGCTCTGAGGAAAGTGGATGTTCAGGCGGGTAGACATCCCTCCCTCACATTTTCGTTCCAGTTTTTTATTCTTGATGAAAATTAGAATTGATTTTCGTCATCATTTTCGTCAATTGACCTAATTCTAATTTTATATTTGCACTGAAAACATGCAGCTGAAGAAAACTAAGACGAAAATATTTTTGTTGATGACGTTAACACTGCATTACCATAGTGATTATTGGGGCCTAAATACCATTATTGCACAGGGGACCCTTGCTGACTTTGTCTGCCACTGAACCTTATCATTTGCGTAGAAGACACATTGTCAGTTGGTTAAAATCTGCAGCATCTACCAAATACTAAAAATATCATTTTTTGGTGGACAGACCCTTTTTGGCTGAGTGTGCATGGGAGAATGACGCTGAAAGAAAGGTGTTATACATTTGACTGTTACAGTGGATGATAACAAATTTCAAAGGACAATAGATCTTCAGAACTACAAGTTAAAATATATGCATGTCATATTTAAAGGAGTTGTAAAGTCAGGAAGGTTTTTTTTTTAATCTTAATGCATTCTATGCATTAGGATAAAAAGCCTTTTGTGTAAAGCAAACCCCTCCAGCACTCCTAATACCCACCTGAGCCCTCTCTTTGTCCAGCGATGTCTACGAGTCCCTCGACCATTCTGGGACTCTCCCTCCTGATTGGCTGAGATACAGCCACGGCGCCATTGGCTCCCGTGACCGTCATTTAATGTCAGTGAGCCAATCAAGAGAGAGAGGGGGCGGGGCCAAACGGCAGCTCTGTGCAACTCAGCTCGGGTGCCCCATAGCAAGCTACTTGCTGTGGGGACACTCAATAGGAGGGAGGGGCCAGGGGCAGGGGCGAGGGACCCGAGAAGAGGAGGATCCGGGCCACTCTGTGCAAAATCAATTGCACAGAGGAGGTAAGTATAACATTTTTGATATAAAAAAAAGGAGACTTTACAATCACTTTATGTTTGTCATGGATCACATAAGATAATGGTACCTTACATTTCTGCTAAACTTCTTAAAGATGAAAAAATGTTTTCTGTTACTAAGCTGATCCGGTTCGCACGTAAGAACCTAAATGAAAAATATACTGCATGATTAATAAAACATAACATTATGCAAATTATATGCTGACAGAAGTTTTACAGCATGCCACCAAACCAGGAAACCAATAATGTTAAAAGGCAACGCCACCCAAAAAAGATTGTTTAGTTTTGGGTAGAGTTGGCATCCTGATCTTTTGTTAGATCTCCTCTGTTGTCAACTTTCAGCCAGCCAGGTTGTCATCAGCTTACACATTCAAAATAAATCTCTACTGTATGTGAGAACACTGGGAGTACAGAGACTGTGGTTACACATATCCCAGTTTCTCAGCCAGGCTCAGAGTATGTCTTGCCTGGTTCAGGTTGGTGAACGTTTTGTTTGCCAGGCTCCTCGGCAATAAAGAATCAGGCCCTGCCCACACAAAAATGAAGAATTCTTTTTTTTAGTTGGAGCTTTTTTTTTTTTTTTTAAGGATCACTATACCTTAAATTACACCTGAATTTCATGTAAACATGGTAATAGCATACACACCTACATATACAATCTCCTCATTCACCCATCCAAATACTGTATGTGGATATTTGGCATGTATATTGTATAGATTTGCTGTGCAGCCTATTAGAAGCATTTGCTCTATGAAAACTACTATTGAAGGCAAGAGATGCTGCTTTTCTGTTGTTATTGCATTTCTGAAGAAGGAATGGTGATCTATTCTGAAACACATTGAAAACTATTAAAGACTACAATAATTCATCTGCATTTTCCCATAAATACATGACAGCTGGATTTTATTTGAGACAAAAAAAACTCTTACTGTAGTCAGTAATCAGGAACAGGAGCTTGTTCACAAGGTGAAGCAAAAGCTCAACAGCCGTTTGTCCTAAATGTCACAGAACAGCCACTCCAACAAGTGAGAAGATCTATATTCTAATATATGAAGGTGCAATCTACCACACAGATACCCTTAGGAGCACTTTTCTTTGTTTGTCTTTTAGATTGGAGACAAAAAAGAGTCAACACACTGGAGTTGATTTACTAAAACTGGAGAATTCAAAATCTACTGCAGCTGTGCATGGTAGCCAAACAGCTTCTAACTTCAGCTTGTTCAATTAAGCTTTGACAAAAAACCCAGAAGCTGATTGGTTTCTATGCAGAGCTGCACCAGATTTTTAAACAGAAAGAAAGCAGCGCCAGCTTAGTGAAGCATAAGGTTTATTGATACAAAAAACACGTAGTGACTTACTCTTAGGTAAGTAAAGGCCGGTACTGTAGGTGAATGGGATCATCCATCTTCTTGTGCTGGATACCATTGCAGAAAGGAGGGGTGCCGGTGGTGTGCATCGCCTAATGAAGGAGCACGGATTCTCCGAAAGCTAGCAACGCCCATCTTTCCCTCCACCTCACAAGAAGTGATGTCGGCCTGACCGGAAATAGGAAGTGGAGCCCCACTGAGAGCACTCCACCACCAGAGCACCATCAGACAGGCTGCCAGACAACAGCCTCCACGCACCACCGGCACCCCGCACCCCTCCTTTCTGCAACGGTATCCAGGGCAAGAAGATGGATGATCCCATTCACCTACAGTACCGGCCTTTACTTACCTAAGAGTAAGTCACTATGTGTTTTTTGTATCAATAAAAATTGTGCTTCACTAAGATGGTGCTGCTTTCTTTCTGTTTATTCTCCTCAGAGCCTCTCCTTGCTCCATCTGGCAGCCGCTCCCCCCTTCCACCTCAAACTTTTTTATATTTTTCTACCCATTTTTTACTTTCTATATATTTTTACCTCTTTACCTCATGGTATGCCACCCACCAACATCAGAGAGCGCCATGTAATCATTGACTTTTTGCACCAGATTTTTACACTCTCCAGTTTTAGTAAACCAACCTCACCGGGTTTAGTTCACTAATGGAGTAGTGGCTGTACATTAGAAAAGAGTAAGTTCACTTCAAAGTGAGTGTAAGTAAATAGGACACAAGTGTGTTCACTATGAATACCCAATCATATGCTACAAAAAATCCTGTTTTTTAAAATTCCCTTGCATATATTGGGTATATTTGGGTATTCAAAATGAATTTTACTTTTTTCTTTAAAGCTGGCTATAAAACAGTAGAATTTAGTTAACAAAATGTTTGTTTTTGGAATGTTTATTCAATTTTCTAATAGATATTGGGGTGAAATCGCCTTTAATTTTTTCAGAGAAAATGCAAAGTAGCAAGAGGAAAATGTTTTCTTCAGCAAATTATTATTGTGAATTTGTGTTTTGTTTGAGAAAATTGTACTTATTGTAATGAAATACGTTTAATACATCAGGGATTTCATTTAAGTGGCAGGTCTGGAGAAATTTTGAGTTAAATAAGTTTTTATTCAGACAAATATCAGGGTACAAACATATATAAGGACATAGATGTGAGAGACTTTCTATAATATGTCATACAGTCAATGAGGACCATACAAGACAAAGAAATCAAAGCAGTGCAATGGAAAGATGATGTTTATGGTACTCAAAAATACAGTACAAAATGATAAGGGTGGAAGGTAACAGACCCTTTTATATGATTCTGCAATGAAAAAAACAGGACAGGGAAAAGAAAGAGAAGGAAAATAGAAAAAAAAGAATACAGTACATTCCCCAGTAAAACCAAAATAGGGTGGACACCCTATCCTCCTACTAGAGCTTAAAAAGCGGCTGAATCGCTATAAGCCTTCTGCTACCAGTGTTTCCATAGCCATGATGTCGTTAAGAACCTGGGCC
This sequence comes from Pelophylax lessonae, assembly GCF_965119305.1. Lineage (NCBI taxonomy): Eukaryota > Metazoa > Chordata > Amphibia > Anura > Ranidae > Pelophylax > Pelophylax lessonae. The sequence continues at coordinate 639,246,751 of NC_138769.1, read as the reverse complement.
CACTCAAAAAGGTGAGGGGGTGAAGAAGATTTCAATTGACGGGATATGGCTACCCGGGCTGGTAATAAGAAATGCCTGAGGATGCCCTTTTTGATTTTGGAAATTGACCCAGGAATCATCGACAGTAGGGTGACCTCGGGAGTAGCCTGCATGTCAGAAATACACATAGATTTATAAGATGTAAATATGCTTTGCCAGAATGGGGAGAGGAGCCTACAACCCCACCAAATATGGAGATAGGAGCCCTCAGCCTCCAGACAGCGCCAACACAAACTAGATGTAGAGGGGTGTATATGGTGTAGGTCAACTGGGGTCCGATACCAAAGGGATATGATCTTATAACTCTTCTCCTGAAAATAAGAAGAAATGGATACTTTATGAGTGAAAATAAAACATTTTCTCCAATCTTCCTCAGAAAAAGAGGTGCCTAGATTTTTTTCCCACTTTGGAGGGAATGGCAATTCCCCCCTTGGAGGTCATCGCTCTCAAAATTCCATATAGTTGTGATACAGTATGGGTAGGAGGTATATCCTGGGAAAGAAAATGTTCCAGAGAGATAAGATCAGGTACTACTCGTGCATCTTTGTTAAACTTTCGGAGAAAGACTGACAGTTGAAATTGTGTAAGCCATGGTTGGCTATGGATTGAGAGTGGGGAGAAGCGACGCTGGGCCTGAGAAATAGTGCAGTCAGAGTAAAAATGGCATATTTTTTGCCAATCAATTCAAGATAAAAATGTGACAGTAGTCGCCCGGAGTCCTGGTCCAAAAGAGGGATTGTCAAAGATAGGGGTCAAGGGTCCCGGTCCGTGAGAGAGGCCCTGAGCCACAAGACATCTATCCCAGAGAGACAAGAGGTGCTGGGTCAAGAAAGGAAGGGAGGTCAGGGGTGGAAAGCATGAGGGGGAAACCCAGGGGAGGGCACGTAAGTTCAAAAGGGGAAAGGGCTTGCTCCAAAAGAACCCCCCTTTTGTCCGACCCACGATAAAACCAATCAGGTAAAATTCAAGGTCTTGGAGGTCAAAGCCACCCACTGACTTAGACATATAGAGTGCCGCAAGTCTCAGACGTGGACAGTGCAAATCCCACACAAAAGCAAGGATCCTTGTCCTTATAAAATATGGGCAGTTTTGAGACTTTAAATGAGACACCGGCAGGTATTGCTCTGTGTCTCCATCCCTGTATATGACAAAACTGAAGAAAAAGGGGGACTAAAAGAGGTGTGTGGAAAACAGCCGGCCCTTAGCTTGATATACTCACCCACCAGTCTGCTAAAAAAACAAATAAACCTGTCTAACAATGTAGGTTAAAAACAAGCGTTTTGGTTAACACACATTTGCAAACGCATGTGTAAGCTGCAAGGACTCTCCACGGCACCCTGTTTATCTTGCAGTCCTAACACTATTCAACCTGAGTGTCTCCACAATGGAAGCACATGAATGCTGATAGATAGATGGGAAACAGGTGGGCTTGGAGATGGCCCGATCCTCCCCTAACCTGCTCCCATCCATGACTGGTATTGAAAAAACGAAAGGCTGTGTAATAGCCATGGGGTGCAAACTAAAAAATGACCAGATGGGAAGCACACACCTCCATTCCTTTAGTATAGGTCTTTTTGGGACTTTAAATGAGACACCAGCCTGTAAAGCACAGCGTCTCCATCCCTGATAACACAGGATCCTTGTCCTTAACTGGGACAAGAATTTCCTGGGGGGTATAATGTAAATCGAATTGAACATCTAAAGAAGATGGGGGAGAACATCCATTGTTAAGATGTTAATGCGACCAACCAAACCACAAGCCCTAGTCTGCCGTTATTTCAGATCCATTGATATATCAGTTAGCAAGTGAAGGTAGAAGCTGTAAAGAGCTAAAAGGTCCGCCAGAATGCGAGTGCCTAAACATCTCGGCATTTACCTTGAAATTGCTAAGCTCACCAAAATGCTCAAATTCAGCCAAGGCGTTGGGTAAGCTAATGTCCGGTTGGAGGAGAAAGAGGAGTAGGTCATCTGCAAAGAGTGCTAGTTCATGGTATCCGTATTGACATGGACCCCCCTTTTGGAGCTCTTGGAACGAAGGGCGACGGCAAGATGTTCCATGACAAGAACATAAAGCAAAGGGGAGAGTAGATATCCCTGACGGGTGCCATTAGAGATGGTAAAGCGTTCTGATAGAATAGCATTGGCACATAATCAAAGCCGAGGGGCGCTTGTAGAGAGTAGGGTTGAGCGGACACCTAGATGTCCGTGTTCGACGGGTTCGGCCGAACTTTAAAAAAAAGTCCGGGTCCGTGTCCCGGACTTTTACCGAACTTTTCCCGGACACCGAACCCCATTGAAGTCAATGGGGACCCGAACTTTAAGGCACTAAAATGGCTCTAAAACACCAATGGAAAGGGCTAGAGTGCTGCAAATGGCAGCAAAACCTAGTTAAGAGCATGGCAAGTGCTCTGCAAACAAATGTGGATAGGGAAATAACTTAAAACAACAAAAAAAAAACAGAAAAATAAAACAATGTTCTTCATCTCTGAAGGACGAGGCCCATATGGAGTAGGAGGGAGGTTGAGGTGGTGGTGGATGTGGCGGTGTCATAGGCGTGCGCACAGGGTGTGCCTGGTGTACCTGGGCACACCCTAATCACCTAGGGCACATAGCATTATCGCTCTGTTTGCCAGTGAGGAGATGGGAAAGATCTCCCTCGCACCTGCTCTGCTCTATTTCTCTTTGCCAGCAGGGAGAGTAATGTATCGGGGCTATGTACATGTAGGCAAACACATGCATGTGTATTTCAACTTTGGGGTGCACACCCTAATGCAATAGGCTGCGCACACCTATGGGCGGTGTAGGTGGAAGCAGCGGTGGAGGAGGACCAGGGCCGGATTAAGAGCATCATGGTCTTGGTGCTGAGGATTTTGAAGGGCCTTAAGGGCCGTGCCTTGGCATGCACCCAGAGGAGGAAGGGTGCAGCCATGCATGCCTAATTCAACATGGGATGCTGTCTCTGAAGCCCATAAACACATCCATGCATCGGCAACTGTCCCTCCTTGTCCGGCCTTCGCGCTGTGTGGGGAGGTTCTGAGGGTGCTGCCTGGGGAAGCGAGCATAGAAGCCAGACTTCTGTGTTTACAAGTGACAGAAGAGCGGTCACAGTGAATATGGCCAACCCGGGGCCTATATAAAAGGTAGGGGCCTGCATGGAGCTGCAGCTCCAATAGCCCCTACGTTAATCTGGCCCTGAGGAGGAGGACGAGGTAGCCAACACTGCTTCTTTTCACAAATTTTAAATGAGGGTACACCCCAAAAGAGTGAGAAAGAGCAAAAATGGAACAATGGCTGGGTAAGGTCGGTATCCATTGCTATTCTGCACAATGTACGGAAAAGTCCCGTGGGATCCATGCCTGGTTCATTTTAATGAACGTGAGCTTGTCCACATTGTCTCTGGACAGGCGGCTGCGCTTGTCTGTTATAACACCCCCAGCCGTGCTAAATACCCGTTCAGATAATACACTGGCTGCAGGGCACGCCAGCACCTCCAAGGCGTAAAGGGCAAGCTCAGGCCATGTGCCCAATTTGGAGACCCAGAAGTTGAAGGGGGCAGACCCCTCATTCACTACATGTAGGCGTGTGCACACATACTGCTCCACCATGTTGGTAAAATGCTGCCTCCTGCTAAGACGTTCCATCTGAGCTGCTGGTGCTGCTGTTTGTTGTGGCGTGCTGACAAAGCTTTTCCACATTTCGGCCATGCTAACCCTGCCTTCTGAGGTGCTGGCGGTGCCCTGGTTGAGTTGGCGACCTCCTCCTCCTCTACCTTGTGCTTCCACTGTGGCCCCGCTGTCAGATGGGAATGCCAGCAGCATCGCGTCTACCAGCGTGCGCTTGTACTCGCGCATCTTGCGATCGCGCTCCAGTGAGTGAATTAAGGACGGTACGTTGTCCTTGTAACGGGGATCCAGCAGCGTGGCCACCCAGTAATCAGCACAAGTTAGAATGTGGGCAAGTCGGCGGTCGTTGTGGAGACACTACAGCATGTAATCGCTCATGTGTGCCAGGCTGCCCAGAGGCGACGAAAGGCTGTCCTCTGTGGGAGTTGTATCGTCCGTGTCCTCGGTATCCCCCCAGCCACGCACCAGTGATGGCCATGAGCTGGCCTGGGTGCCACCCTGCTGTGAACATGGTTCCATCTCCTCCTCCAGCTCCTCCTCCTCCTCATCCTCCTCATCCTCCAGAACTGTGCCCCTGCTGGACAATTGTGTCCCTGGCGTTTGTGTGTGCAGGAACCCACCCTCGGAGCCCCTTGCGAATGACTGCCCTGAAAGCCTTGGAAACTACAGCCGCTACAGATGTGGCTGTAGCGGCCAAGACTGCAGCAGAAGAGGAAGCAGGATGAGCCAGAGACGTTTCTTGGTTTTGAAGGTGTGTACTCCACTGCAGCTCGTGCTTTGCACTTAGATGCCTGATCATGCAGGTTGTGCTCAGGTTGAGAAGGTTTATGCCTCGCTTCAAGCTCTGATTGCACAGGGTGCAAACCACTCGTGTCCTGTCATCAGCACATTTTCTAAAGAACTTCCACGCTAGAGAACTCCTTTGAGCTGACTTTGGTGCGCTCGTTCCCTTGCTGCGTTGGGCAGTAGTGGGCGTAGTGTCTAGGGCACGGCCGCTCCGCTTCTGCACCCTGCTCCCTCTTCTGCTGTGCTGGTGGCTCTGTGCGACCACCGCCTCTTCCTCCAAACTACTCAGGTCACCTGCATGACGTTCATTCCATGTGGGGTCGAGGACCTCATCGTCCTCCACATCATCTTCCACCCAGTCTTCACCCCTGCCCTCCTTGTCGGTCTCCACAATGCTGAACGCCGCAGCAGTTGGCACCTGCGTTTCGTCATCATCGGAGACGTGCTGCGATGATCCTTGCATGTACTCATCTTGAGAAATAAGTGGTTGGGCATCGCTGCACTCAATCTCTTCCACTTCTGGGGCAGGGCTAGGTGGATGGCCCTGGGAAACCCTGCTGACAGAGTCATCAAAAAGAAGAAGAGACTGCTGTATGGCTTGGGGCTCAGACTGCTTGCCTGATTTGCAAGGGGGTGAGGTGAAAGACGGTTGGACATCGGCTGCAGGTGCCAACTGTGACCTTTCTGCAGTAGACTGGGTGGGAGACAATGTGAAGGAACTGGAGGCACTGTCAGCAGCAAACCAATCTACTATCGCCTCCACTTGTTCTGGCCTCATCACTTCTAGGGGCGTATGATGCCCTACCAAATACTGATGCAGGTTCTGTCGCCTACTCACACTTGAGGAAGGTGTTTCACTTGTGCGTGTAGCTGGCACAGATCGACCACGTCCTCTCCTTGCAACAGGAGCTCTAGCAGCAGCACCACCACGACCCAGGCCACGGCCCCTATTTGACGCTCTCCTCATATTTCTGAAATTTAGGATCTTGCCCTAGAAAGGTCTTTATTGAATAGCGGAACAAAAGAACAACAGTATCGCACGGGTGTATCTCACAGTCAAATATGCAAACTATGCCGCAATTTAATGTTTTTTACACCAAAAGGGTGTGTATTGAATAGCGGAATAGGATAAAAAACTGTGTATCTCACACGTACAAACACAGACTAGGCCCGATTAAATTTTTTCCTACCCTAAAGGGAGGATGAGGAAGAGGAGTATGGAACAGGCAGCACCCTCAAATCTTCAGAAGTATGAGATGAACCCCAAAAACTTGGAAAGGTGGATCTCACACGTACCGACACAGACTATTCCGCAATTTAATTGAGCCCCAAAGGTTTTTATTGAATAGCGGAATAGGAAATATGATCAAAAAAAAGTGTATGTTTTTCACACGTACAGAAGCAGACTAGGCCCCAATTACTATTGTTTGTACACCTAAAAGGATGGATGAGGAAGAGGAGGAGGAGGAGTATAGAACAGGCAGCACCCTCAAAGCTTCAGAAGTATGAGATGAACCCCAAAAACTTGGAAAGGTGGATCTCACACGTACCGACACAGACTATTCCGCAATTTAATTGAGCCCCAAAGGTTTTTATTGAATAGCGGAATAGGAAATATGATCAAAAAAAAGTGTATGTTTTTCACACGTACAGAAGCACACTAGGCCCCAATTACTATTGTTTGTACACCTAAAAGCATGGATGAGGAGGAGGAGGAGGAGGAGTATAGAACAGGCAGCACCCTCAAAGCTTCAGAAGTATGAGATGAACCCCAAAAACTTGGAAAGGTGGATCTCACACGTACAGACACAGACTATTCCGCAATTTAATTGAGCCCCAAAGGTTTTTATTGAATAGCGGAATAGGAAATATGATCAAAAAAAAGTGTATGTTTTTCACACGTACAGAAGCACACTAGGCCCCAATTACTATTGTTTGTACACCTAAAAGGATGGATGAGGAGGAGGAGGAGGAGTATAGAACAGGCAGCACCCTCAAAGCTTCAGAAGTATGAGATTGTGTTCACTGTACCCCACAAAGTTTGTGTTCACTGTACCCCACAAAGATTGTGTTCACTGTACCCCACAAAGGTTTTGTTCACTGCACCCCACAAAGATTGTGTTCACTGTACCCCACAAAGGTTTTGTTCACTGCACCCACAAAGATTGTGTTCACTGTACCCCACAAAGATTGTGTTCACTGCACCCCAAAAGGATTGTCTTCTCTGCACCCCACAAAGATTGTGTTCACTGTACCCCACAAAGGTTTTGTTCACTGTACCCCACAAAGATTGTGTTCACTGCACTCCAAAAGGATTGTCTTCACTGCACCCCACAAAGATTGTGTTCACTGTACCCCACAAAGGTTTTGTTCACTGCACCCCACAAAGATTGTGTTCACTGTACCCCACAAAGGTTTTGTTCACTGCACCCCACAAAGATTGTGTTCACTGTACCCCCCAAAGATTTTGTTCACTGCACCCCACAAGGATTGTTTGTCTTCACTGCACCCCACAAGGATTGTCTTCACTGCACCCCACAAGGATTGTCTTCACTGCACCCCACAAAGATTGTGTTCACTGCACCCCACAAAGGTTTTGTTCACTGCACCCCACAAAGATTGTGTTCACTGCACCCCACAAATATTGTGTTCACTGTACCCCACAAAGATTGTGTTCACTGCACCCCAAAAGGATTGTCTTCTCTGCACCCCACAAAGATTGTGTTCACTGTACCCCACAAAGGTTTTGTTCACTGCACCCCACAAAGATTGTGTTCACTGTACCCCACAAAGGTTTTGTTCACTGCACCCCACAAAGATTGTGTTCACTGTATCCCACAAAGATTGTGTTCACTGTACCCCACAAAGGTTTTGTTCACTGCACCCCACAAAGATTGTGTTCACTGTACCCCACAAAGGTTGTGTTCACTGCACCCCACAAATATTGTGTTCACTGCACCCCACAAAGATTGTGTTCACTGTACCCCACAAAGGTTTTGTTCACTGCACCCCACAAAGGTTTTGTTCACTGCACCCCACAAAGATTGTGTTCACTGTACCCCACAAAGATTGTGTTCACTGCACTCCAAAAGGATTGTCTTCACTGCACCCCACAAAGATTGTGTTCACTGTACCCCACAAAGGTTTTGTTCACTGCACCCCACAAAGATTGTGTTCACTGTACCCCACAAAGGTTGTGTTCACTGCACCCCACAAAGGTTTTGTTCACTGCACCCCACAAAGATTGTGTTCACTGCACCCCACAAAGATTGTGTTCACTGTACCCCACAAAGGTTTTGTTCACTGCACCCCACAAAGATTGTGTTCACTGTACCCCACAAAGATTGTGTTCACTGCACTCCAAAAGGATTGTCTTCACTGCACCCCACAAAGATTGTGTTCACTGTACCCCACAAAGGTTTTGTTCACTGCACCCCACAAAGATTGTGTTCACTGTACCCCACAAAGGTTTTGTTCACTGCACCCCACAAAGATTGTGTTCACTGTACCCCCCAAAGATTTTGTTCACTGCACCCCACAAGGATTGTCTTCACTGCACCCCACAAGGATTGTCTTCACTGCACCCCACAAAGATTGTGTTCACTGTACCCCCACAAAGGTTTTGTTCACTGCACCCCACAAAGATTTTGTTCACTGCACTCCAAAAGGATTGTGTTCACTGCACCCCAAAAAGATTGTGTTCACTGCAGCTCACACACAGAAAAATGGATGTGGATCACTGACACCTGCCTATCTCCTATCCCACACCACACAGCAATATCGATTGTAGTTTGTAGAACACACTTTCCCTAAAATTCAGCAGACTCTGTCCCTAACAGGATTGAGAAGAGATCGTAGATCAGGAGAACTAAGTGCAGACCCCACCCCACACAGCAATATCGATTGTAGTTTGTAGAACACACTGACCGTATAATTCAGCAGACTCTATCCCTAAAATGCCTACAACTCGCCCTGCCTAAACACTCCGACCTGTCCCTCAATTCTAATGCCTATCTTTCCCTAATCAGCAGCCAGCACGTTGATGTGTGCTCTGTCCCTGATCTAAGCAGCATAATGACGCCGCTGCGGCTGCCTCGAACTTATAAAGACTTGGTCACATGCTTCAGACGGCCAATCACAGCTACTGAGACATTTGCAGGCATGGCTGGGATGGCTTAAGGCACACCAGTTAAACGATTGTTGATTGGCTGTTGAAAGCCCGCCATGAAAAGAGCGCCAAAGCATGCAAAACCCGGAAATAAAACGACCGAACACGGATTTTTACCCGAATATACAGTAAAGTGTCCGTGTTCGTGTTCGGGTAACAAAAATCCAATTATTCGGTACGAACACGAATAATACAGTCCGTGTTCGCTCAACACTAGTAGAGAGCCATGATTTTCTGAAGTAAAGTGTCCCCTAAGCCTATTTCATGCAAGGAGGCCTGTCTTTTCTGCTTCAATGGTCAAAAGGCATAGAGGCAATCAGGGTGATCTGCTGTGGCATGTAAAGTTTAACAATCAAGAGATGTTGTCCCTGGCTTTGCGAGCTGTGACAAATCCAACATGATCACCATGAATCAGGGAAGAGAGTAAGGGCTGTAAATGGTTGGTTATGAGTTTTCACAAATATCTTTGTGTCAATATTGAGGAGAGAAATAGGCTAGTAGATACCATAATTCATTGGGTCCTTCCCTGGTTTGGGAATAAGGATAATCTGGACCTCGAGCGTCTGTGGCGGAAACGGGCATTGGGCTGAGATAGCGTTAAACGATTTCAGAAGGATAGGGGATAATTGTTCCCAGAACGACTTGTAAAACCTAGCGGAGTAACCATATGGGCCTGGGCTTTTTTTAATCAGCAAGGAAAACGGAAAACAGGATCTCAGCCTCAGCGATAGTTTCCAAAAACAAGACAGGGAAAGCAGTGACATAAGGATTAATAAGTGCCAGGAGTTGGTCATGAGGAAGGTTGGGGTATTTCCCTTTAATATTATATAATGCAAGATAGAAATCCTGGATGAAATTTTAAGGGTTTTTGAGCAAAATTAGCTGACTCAATGATGGTAAGAAATTTTTTTCTGACAAATGTGTTTTGTTTAAAAGAAAATCAAACCATGCATGGCCAGCCTGACTTTGCTAAGTGAACAGCCTATAGTCTCTCAAGTAATCAACCCCATAAACAGTTCTTAGTTTTTTTGTGGGCTCACTATGCAACCTTAGCTTTAAATATCTTTTTTTCCAATAATCTCTTAAAGTTTTTATATGTGTATCATTGAATGCTAATAAAAGCAGAAATAAAGTAAACACAAATATAGCCAGTAGGTCTAAAAACCCCAACATAACTCACACAATAATAGATCAGGACAATTCCTCAAAGTCACAGTTTGCCACAGTCTAGAGGAGGATCTGTTCATGTTTCCCGATCTCCCCACTCACTGTTCAGTCCAGCAATCCCCTTCTTCAGTCAGGTAGACACTCCTTGACACTTATTGATAATATTATATTATTCTATATCTTTTATTCACAGATAAGATCACACCACAACAGTTTTTCAACAGGCAGAGTGAACTGAAGGACAGAAAAACTGCTGTGGTGTGATCTTGTTATCTGGGAACACAAGGTATTGAATAATAAAGGGTTAGTATGAAGTTCATTTAGGATTTTAGACAAGGTTAGGGGTTCAGGAAGTTTAGTGTAAAGGTTAGTGGTATTAGGATTACTTGTTTAAAGTGAAAGAATAAGGGATTGATCTTTGCTCTAGGCCAGGGGTCTCCAAAATGCAGCTCTGGGGCTGGATGCTGTCCTTTGCTCACCTTTATCTGGCCCTTGGGGCATTATTCCATCCACTGACACCAACAATGGGGAATTGTTCTTGTTGCTGACACCAACAATGAGGCACTCTCCCTCCAACTGACACCATCAAAAGGGTACAGTTCCTTCCATTGACACCAATGATGGGCACTAGTCCTCCCACTGACACCAAAGATATGGTATTGTTTACTCCCACTGGACTCCAGGACATTTTCCACTCCCAATGGCCCCAGTCCGCCCTTAAACTGGCCCTTTGTTTGGAAAGTTTGGAGACCCCTGCTCTAGGATCTCTGCACTCAAAATGATCATGGCCAATCCAGTGCTGAAAGCTAATGTATTGTACAGGTAGATAGCAGCAGAGACCATAGGTGGGCCTGACACCTGAAAAGTAGGCCTTTTTTCTTGACATGCATTTTTTTTTCACCGTGACTTTGTTCATTTGCCTGTTACAGTCTTACACAACAAACAAGTTTTACCTCATATTTGGAAAGCCACATACATTATTTTGTGTACACAACCTGAGAGCTGTGTGCTGCAGCTTATTTATATTCATTATGTTACCTTCATTTTAATTAATTTCTGCTCTAATAATTTCAGGAAACCTTTACATATTTATACATCTGAAATCCCTTTCACAAAAAAACTGTTTAAATAATTAATGTATATTTTGCAAATTTAAAGCTGTCCCACAGTGAGTAGTGTACTGAGTGTACTGCAGCCGAAACAACATGTCTTAGTGCTGGCCGTTCAATGCCGATGACAGACTGCTGCCTGAGTAAAAGTAAGATACGTCTCGAAAATACACCCAGATCAAACGAGCATTATGCCTAATCTCTCCACTGCAATTAACATTAGGTGTACTTTCTTACATTTTCAGACTCCAGTTGATGCATGCATGTACTAATAGAGCTCTTCTATCACTTGATGCTGTCACAGCATTTGACAGTACTGAGTGGTCTTATATGTGGGAAGTTGTAAAAAAATAAATTGGGTTTGAAGATGTTCTTTGTAACTAGGTTAAATTGTATACTTCTCCAAAGGCCTAGGTCCGGATCAATGGTGTGCAGTCCTCTCTCTTTCCGCTTTATCATGGAACAAAACAGTGTTGCCCTCTGTCGCCACTCCTATTTGCAGTCGCAATCGAGCCATTTAGCGACTTTGTTAAAACAGACCACAGAAGTGCGTGGCTTTTATAGGGAAATGCATAAGGAGAAGGTAGCTCTTTATGCTGATGACATACTTCTTCTCTCTGATACATACACATCCCTTTCCTCTGCAATGTCTCTAATTACAGAGTTCGGTAAGTTTTCAGGGTTTGGAAATAACTGGGACAAATCTGTACTGCTTCCACTTGACCCACTCCCTGATTTATCTTTTACCGTGTTGTCTTAGTGTAAAAGTGTTGCTTAGTTTAAATACCTAGGAGTGCAGATTACCAGTCGGATACAGGATTTCATCCCCCTGAACCTAAATCCATTACTTATTAGATTTCACTCCAGAGGCGTAACTAGAACCTTCAGGGCCCCGGTGCAAGAAACCTTGAAGGGCCCCCCGGACCCCTGGCCAGGGCCCTTCCCTTCAAGCCTGGGGTTCCTCCCACTGATCCTGGGGCCCTTTACTCTCATTGCTGGGCCCTTTCAGAAGTTCTGCAGTGGACCCCCTTTCTGTCATCTTGGGGCCCCCTCATGGTGGTGGAATGTTAAGGCCCGGCGCAAGGGTGACCTTTGCCATCCTGGAAGTTCACCCACTGGTGTCAGTAGTTTTTATTTTTTGGTATTTTAATGGTATTTTTTTTAATAATTTTATTTTATTGTTTTACAATGTCACTGACTATGACTCTGTCCATTCAGAAAAGGAAGGAGCTGGTAAATTACATATTTACCGACCCCTTCCTGGTTCTCTATTGTGACACATCCCCTGCAGCAGCCGCCAGGAGAGAGGAGGGAGCACAGTGGGGGGGGGGACCGGGGGAGCACACAGGGGCCCAGAGACAGCAGAACACAAGTGAACTGGATAGGAGGAGTGGCGGAGGACAAAATACAAAGGAAGCAATCTCCTCCATTTTCCTCCTCCAGCTACAGGAGGAAAAAGGAGGACAGTGATTGCTCTACAAGCTGCCCCCGCTGCCCCTCCTATCCAGGTGTACAGGGGAGCCACACAGGCCCCCTGGAGCATGGGGCCCGGTTGCAATCGCAACCCCTGCAACCCCTGTAGTTACGCCTCTGTTTCACTCACAATGTTCTGTATGGTGTAAATTCCCATTATCTGTAGCCAGCCCCACCAATCTCCTCAAGATGGTTTGGATGCCCCAACTGTTATACTTTTTACATAATTAGCCCTGTTGAATCCCATTCAAGTATTTTGGGAAGATTAATGCAGTGTTTAAAAGATTTGATCTAGTGAAAGAAAACTCAGAGGATTAAATTAGAATTTTTGCAATATTCCAAAGAGCAAGGGGGACTGTCTGCTCCTAACCCATGGTTGTATTTGCGTGCTGCTCAGCTTCAGTTTATGGGGGGATGGGGGAGGCATGGACCTCAGAGGTCTTCCTTTAACATGCTTTCTTTCATATTTAAAGGTAAAAATCCATTACAGAAGATAGAATCTTCTACTGTTCTTAAAGTGCAATCTGCACATCCTATATTACATTTGATGCATAAGGTGTGGCAAACAGTTAAAACTCTTCAGGTAATCATCGAACATACCAGATATACTCCACTATGGTCCAATAAAAAATTGGCAGAACTTTCTCAGTTGGAAGGCTTTTTGAGGTGGGAGAGAGCAGGAATCACAGCTCTGTCTCAGCTTTATTTTGATGGAACCTTAAAATCTTTTCAACAATTGCGTTCGGAGTTTAACTTGGAACAGCATTGGTTCTATCAATATTTACAATTACATCATGCACTTCGTGCACAGGGCTTGATTTCATCCTCCTCCTTTGCCTCAATACCTTTTAATTTTCAATGATTTTTATTGAAAGTTTTTACAAAAATAGTGCAAAATATACACACATAATAAAAAATAAGTGCATAATAAACGTGAACAGTGGTATAACCATAGCAAACATTAGGTAATACTTCTATAAAAGGTCGAAACTATAACGTGGCAAGGGCTAGCACCTCAAAACACAATAAACAGGAGCCTCAAGGTATCTAGAGGGACCCTCACCGAGGGTGAACAGGGCCAGCCACCCCGAGCGTTTAATCACACTGTGCATACTTCACAGGGTAAGTGGCTAGATCGTGATCCCACAGAACCCTGCCCCAGCCTGGGCTGGGGACATGGGGTACTAAGCCCTTAGAATACAGTACCACTGTTAACCTCATACCGTAAACTGAGACAAATCGTAGAAAGAGAGAAAGAGAAAGGACAATAGAACCACAAGAAAAGAAGAGAAAAGGGAAAAGAGAGAAGAGGAAAAATTTGTAAGATTGGACCCGCCCCCGCCCCCGCACCCCACCCCCAGACCTTCCCGAGTCCATCAGGCACCCCCAGTGAGGTAGTTAATCCACGATCCCATACCTTGTCAAACACACGCATTTTGTCCTCCAGTTGAGCTGTCAGGCGCTCATTAATCATAATCCAATTCAGTTTGTGCCTAAGCAGCTCAAAATGGTATCGTAGGAGACTTCCAGGATCTCGCTATTGCTATTTTAGCTGCAGTAAATATGAACGTTATGAGCCGCCTCTGCGCTCTATTGGCTGTATCCACCTTTTTGCCCAATAGTGCCTGCTGAGGGGACTTGAGTAGGTTTACTTGCGTGAGGGTGTAGATGAAATTGTACACTCTAATCCAGAAGCGTCGGGCCTTCGGGCATTGCCACCAAACATGAAACATCGTACCCTCCTGGCCACACCCCCGGAAACACCGCGAGGATGCTCCTGGCACAAAGGATGCTATCCTGGCTGGTACCATGTACCAGCGCAGGAGCACTTTATAGTTGATTGAAGTGTTAATTAGAGACCTGGAAGCCTCTCGAGCCATGTCGTGCCAGTCCGCCAACTCCACAACCTCCCCGACATCCGCCTCCCATCGTTCCATGTATGGAAGCTTCAGGGGCGAGTCCATAAGTATATTATAAATCATAGAAATATACCCCCGTAATTTATCGTATTTGCGGCACAAAAATTCCATGGAGGTCATGGTAGTCAGATCGGACAGGCGAGACAGGGATCGCAGGTAATGATCAATCTGTGCGTACCTATAGTACTCAGTGTCAGGCAGGGCATGTTTTTCTATCAGCTGCTGACGTTTGAGGATACCCCTATGATCACAAATCCGCTATGCGAAGCAGCCCCTTGTTCGTCCACCACTGAAAAGATCTGGGGGAGAGACCCGGGGGGAACCCGCTGTTGTTAAGAATAGTGGCCAATGGGGTATGTGGGGACCTAAAGCCATGCGTTCTGGTCAAACGATCCCAAATGGCCATAGAATGAGACAAGGCTGGGCACAGGATGGGGGGACGATCCCTAGGCGATAACCACATTGCATGGGAGACTGCCAGGCCCAGAACCGAGCTAGCCTCCAATTCCATCCAGGGCATCCGGGCCCCCTCAGAGTGGAATCTCACCAACTGGGATAACTGTGCAGCATAATAATAGTTCAGCAGATCCGGCACCCCCAAACCACCCCTGACTTTAGGGGCGTATAGTGTCCTCTTGTTCACCCTAGGCCTCTTGTTCCCCCAGATAAAGGAAAGGACGTGACCCTGAAATTTGAGCAGGTCAGACCGCCGCAGCGCGACTGGCAGAGTGCGGAACAGATATAACACCCTCGGAAGGATATTCATCTTGATGGAGTATAGTCTGCCAAGCCACGAAGGGGGCTGAATCAACCATTTATCCATGTCACCCTTCAGGCGTGTAAACAGAGGAGGATAATTCTTCGTGTAGAGTGTAGACAAGGATGGGGTTAAATTAATGCCTAAGTAGGGCATAGAGTCCGTGCACCATGCAAATTTGAAAGATTTCCTGAGTGTGTCCACAGTGCGACCCTCCAGGGAGATGTTCAGTGCCTGGGATTTCGTTTGGCTTGCATGCAATCCTGATACAAGCGCAAACGCATCCAATAGCGCAAATAAGTTGGGTAAAGTCGTGACGGGCGAGGAGACAATGGCTAAAATATCGTCCGCAAAAAGGGCGCACTTGTGTTCGACGCCCCCGCACACCACCCCTCAATACCTTTTTATTTATATACTTGCCCGGGCTGTGACTACTAAGGGGCTCATCTTATTGACACACACACAGTTGTTATTAAAATTTCTTCTTAAAGAGGTAGTAGACCTCAGAAAAAAATGTTTTAATAAAAAACCTGAAAGACAAGGCATAATGAGCTAGTATATAGTTACATAGATAGTGAGGTTGAAAAAAGACACCAGTCCATCCAGTTAAAGCTATGATGTGTGTGTGTGTGTTTGCTGTTATCCATACATTGTATACCCCTGTATGTTGTGGTGTTTAAGTTGCCCATCTAAACGTTTTTTGAAACTATCGATGCTCCCTACTGATACCACTGCTTGTGGAAGAGAATTCCACATCCTTACCGCTCTGACAGTAAAGAACCTTTTACACAGTTTAAGGTTAAACCGCTTTTCTTCCAGTTTTAGCAAGTGGCCCCATGTCTTTTTTAATTCCCTTTCTTTGAAAAGTTTGTTCCCTATGCTAGGGTCACCAGTTCGGTATTTGTACATTGATATCATATCACCTCTCAAGCGTCTCTTCTCCAGAGGGAATAAGTTCAATGCCTGTAGTCTTTCCTCATAGGTGATGTCCTCCATTCCCCTAATTATCTTTGTTGCCCTTCTATGGACTCTCTCTATTTCCAGCACATCCTTTCTGAGGACTGATGCCCAGAACTGGACGGCATACTCAAGTACGCAAGTATGCATCGCATACAAGCTCACTATGAAATACATTCCTTATAACGAAGCCCCTGCAGTGTCGCCCACTCACCAGTGACACAGCCGACATGTTCAGCCGTCTTACTTCCTAATTGGCCAGAACCGCGATGACCTCACTCCTGCGCATGTGTGCAGGAGCCGGCGTTCACAGCACAGGGCTCTGAAGGAAGGGCACGGGCCTTCAGAGAGCATGCCCCAGTGATGTCCCTGGCTGCATGCAAAGTAAATATCTCCTAAATGGTGTATGTTTGGGAGATATTTACAGTACCTATAGGTAAGCCTTATCATAGGCTTACCTATAGGTACAAGTTACAGAGGAAGCTTTTCTTCCTCTTTAAGTTTCCTCTTCCATTTGGGCACAGATGGGAGAAGGATTAGTGTTCCCTTCTCCTAAGAACTTTGGAATGAGTTGCTGCAGAATAGTCATATCATTTTACTTTTTCCATCCCACAGAGTAACACAGCTCTTTATTTTGCATAGAATGTATTGTACACCAGATTTTTTTGCATAAGATAGATTGCAGGGAGAACTCACACTGTGTTAGATGGGGCCATCCACATAGAAATCTTAAACATTTACTGTGGAGATGCCAAAAGCTTAAGTGTTACTGGCAAGGGGTTATCTCAACTTTAAATTATTCATATGGTATTTACCTAAGCCTTAACCCCATTTTATGTATCCTGCGATATGTTGATTCCAATACATTGGACTCAAAGTTAATTGTTGCAGCTTGAAGATCTCTTTTTATTGCATGAAAACTGATTGCCTTACGATGGGTTTCCTCTACTCTGCCATCAGTAGATGAGTGGAAATCTGAAGTGAATAAATATATTTTGTTTGAGAAACAGAAGTACCCTTCTCGAAATGCTCTACATACATTTCCTGCAATATGGTCTAGTTGGATAGACGAGATAGTCCTGTCTATTACTCTTTCTTATTGTTACTTGTGGGATATTTATTAGTTTGCCAAGTATGTTGGAGGGGTATAGGTGCTACATTGATATATTTATTTAATGGTAACTAGTGGGCTTAGTACTGTATTATGGTTTTTTTCTTTCTTTCTTTCTTTTTTTTTGTTGCTGTTTGCTTAATCTTTTCTATTTTAAGTTATTTTATTCTGCGTGACAGTGTGTCTCTATATTATTCTGTACTTTTAAAGAAAAAATCTCTAAATAAAGTTGAATTTAAAAAAGTAAGATATGTAACTAACGTTGCTGCAGCCAGAGATGGGGCATTTATCATTGGAACTAACTTATTTTTACTGTGCAAATGACCAAAAATAATTTTTGGCCATACTCTAGCTTTGCGTTGTAAAATACATAACACTGTAAAATACAAAACACATAAATGAATGCATTTATGCTAGATACACCTATGTGTCTTTGCGGGTCGCATCTTGCACAGGCATAGCAGCAGATTTTATATGCATGGGATGGCATTCAGAATGAATGGCAGAGCAGTGCATTTTCACTGCGGGTGGTTGCGGGTGCGGGAATCGCTGTGAACCTAGCCTTAAAGCTGAACCCCAGGCAAAGAGCTAAATACACTGATATAAATATGGTGGCTGTTTAATCTGCTATCAAAAATTTGTATTTCTGTCCATCCATTCTTGATATTTACAAAGTTCTGCCACACATTACACCACAGCTCTGTTAGGCTTCCTGTTTCCTCGCAGGTCTAAGCCAGCTGGACTGGAGGAGGGTCCTGCACTAGACGGTCAACACTGCAAGTGATTAGGATCTTGCTCTATTGAAAAATAAAAGATGTACTATATAGCCAAATATTTGTGTACACCTGACCATCACACCTACATGAGCTTGTTGGACATTCCATTCTAACACCATGGGCACCAGTTTGGAGTTGCCTCCTTTTGCAGCTTAACAGCCTCAACGTTTCCGGTAAGATCTCACACAAGGTTTTGCACATACAGTCATTGCTACAACAAGGTTGTTTATGAGTCACAATTGGTTTAAAAGCTGTTAGATAATAACTAGCTGATTACCAATTTTAATAGACAATAGTTACATGTCAAAAGCCTAAGTTTATTTTAGTATTGTTACAATTCCAATCATGCTTTAGAGATAGAATTTTGTCTTGAGAATTTGTGGAAGACAAGTTAAAAACAGGCTTCCCACTAAGACTATATTTCTCCAAGTCATAAATAGTAGCAGAACCCTTTAAAAACAAATTCTGCACAACTTGTCCTAATTACAACTCACACATAGATACATTCTTAGCCAACTGACCCTTTAACATTAATTTTCCTTTGTCATGATGCCACCAGGCAATTTTCTTTTTAGTTGAGATCAGGTGACAAATTGCCTAGGTATTTGGACTAGGGATCGACCGATTATCGACAAAGCCGATATATCGAGGGCCGATATGCACTTTCCCCAATATATCAGAATCAGCCACCAAGGTGGCCGATATTATCAATATTTTGGGAAAGTACTTGTACCGGAGTGATGCCTGCAGCTAGAGGCATCACTCCGGTACCAGCATCCATAGCCAACGGTCGGCTGTCTTGTAATGACAACCGATGCAGCTGACAAGCCGCTTGGCTGTCATAACAAGGAGCAGGAGGGGACGTTCCCCCCCCTCCTGCCGCCTTCCGCGGCTCCCCTGGGTCTCCCTACCGGGAGATCCGGGCAACCAGCCTGCACGCCTGCCAAAGACCCAATCAAAGCCGCATTCAGCTCTGATTGGGTCTCCATGCAAAAACCCAGAAGTGATGCCATGACATCACTTCCGACTACTGGCGCCAGATTAAAAGAAATGAAAGCATTCAAAACAGCCAAACTTGGCGTTTTTAATTATTTTATGTGCAGAGGAGGGGTTTGGGGTCTTTTAGACCCCCAGATCCCTCCACAAGAGTACCTGTCAAGTAAAAAAAATAAAAAAAAAACATTTTTTAAATGTACGATAATATCGGCCCATATCGGCTGATACTGATACGCGATGACCAAAATATCGGTATCGGTATCGGCAATGAAAAAACGATATCGGTCGATCCCTAATTTGGACATATAACTAGCAGACATGGGATCCATGAGCAGCACTTTTTGCAGCTTAGGGGTAAGCAGTAAAATAGCAAAATAAAATAATACACATAAATACAAAACAAACCAAATAAAAAAACTTACAGAACAGTGAGCTCATCACAGGTTACAAAACTGGAATTACTCAGTCCTCTGATATTATTTCCCTCAAAATCCCTACAAAAACAAAATCAATAAATAAGCTATTTTGATAAAATTGGTTAAATAAACATGTACGAGCACACACATCAATAACTATCAGTAATTTATTTTTATCCAAGGTAAAGTTCCAGATTATGTAAGAGTTGCAGAGAAACAATGTACTGATGTACTCAATGGGTGACTGAACTTTCCTTAATTTTCATATGTTCAAAATTGTCTTCTTAAAACTGGAATATTGTTTTTAGACAGAAACATTTAGACACACAATTTTTGATACCAATAACTCTTAGGGCTATATTTTTATTGATGTTATGTACTTGGCACTGATAGTTATATTGCATGTCTTACTGTGCACATTCATCAATCCTAAAAGACTAGGACCAAAAATCAAAATAGACAAGTATTACAGCAAATAACAAAGGTGATTCATGGAGTCATATTTTTAAGCAGTGACACAGACCAAGGCAATAACAGTGAATGATTCATGGCTGCCAAACTATCCTAAACAGTGGCATTGAGTTCAATTTAATCTTTACTCACATCTACAGCAAGCTGATGTGGTTTTTAAAGTGTTTGTAATCCCTATCAATAGCCCTAACTTCTCTTATTTGCGTCATTTTGGTCTGTTAAATATACTGTTAGAAGAGTTTTGTCATATCTGTTCCATAGCAAAATCTCAATTTAAAAAAAATATAAAAAATTTAAATTTGGCCACATGCATGCCTCTGCTGGTGTGAGGTGCTAATAAACTAACATGGCTTCATGGAATGCATGGATCAGCAGATGACCCATAAGCATAGCTGAATGCTATTTGAAAAAATAAAACTTAAATAGCCATGCCAGTTGCATTGCACAGATGGCTTTGATGGTGCAGTGAAGTAGATACAAAACTAAGTAAGTAGTAAGGGAAACCTGCTCATAGTGATTTGCTCCGCCACCCTAATGCTGAATTGTCAAATAACTTACATCCAATTAATGAATGGCATCTGGGCACATAGCTTTTGCGGAAGAGCTTCCAGTGAGTTGTTTATCATTGACCTACATAAAACAAGCAAGTTGTTATTTCCAAAAGCATAAACTATTCTGATCGAAGAACATTTTCTATAGATGCACCAAGTGCTTTTTTTGCAGTGTTATCTGCAGTGTCCTCTTACTCCATTCCTTTAAACCTTTACTAGCTGTAAAAGTTACTCAGATGTACTGATTTTTTTTTTTTGCTGTTCTATGAAAGATTATGAATTCTTGACAAAGTAGGGAGGCGGACACTACTCTGCCTACCATCATGCAGGAAAGGGTTTACTTTAGACTGTGGAATCACTTGACTAGGTGCTATTTAAAAAAACAAACCTACAATTGCATTACCTTGCCCAAAAGACAGCAGTGGGTCCCTGTGCTGCTAAACCCAAGAGCTCAACACCTAAGCTTTCATTTAGGCCATACCAGAAATCTGTAGCCCAGTGAAACCACAGTGTTGAGTCATGTGACCCCCTTTCAGTAAACTCTGTACCCCTCCGCCCATCAGTTTTTTTTGCTACATATACTTAAAAGTTTGCAGATAGGGCAAAAAAATAATAAAATAAAAATATTCATATTTTGTAACTTGAGGCTTCCCATAGACCTATATTTTTTTTCATTAATTTCTAAAACAAATAGGCTAGTACTGTATTTATAGAGGAAACTGTATTAAATTTTCTATCTAGTACTGTATTTATATTGTACACTTGTTTGTAGAACTATTTGTGTACACTTAAAACAACATGGCACCTATCAATAAAATTATATTCGGCACCTAACAAACACATCTTTAGGATTTCTTAAAAGATTTGAGGAAAATAAAAACACAGTATGGGAGGGTAAAGACTAAATGATCATAAATATGATTACAATTTTTTTATGCTGTCCTTTTGTTTATTTATTGCCCTTTTGTGTAATTTATTGAAGCCTAGATGCCCAGGCCAAATTTAGCAGTGTCACTATTGTGTCAGTTAGATTTACATAATCTCTATGAATAATTTGACACACATAATATATGTTATGCACAGCTACACGTGCTTAACTCATGTTTTCACATGCTTGTGCATGGATGTAGTCTATGAATTGAAAAATTTAACATTTTGAATAATATTCCCATATGCAAGCGAAAACAAACGTGCTGGCAGTTACATGCGTATAGCTGCACAGAGCACATTCTGTAATTCACGTAAATAGGCAAAGTTATGCTGTAGCTGTGTGCAACTGGGGCACCACAGCAACAGGCACATTTTACTCCATACAGCCATACACCCTATTATACAGCCATGTAAAAGAATCCTTCAAATTCTTTAAATGAATGTATTGTTATTTTGAATACTGTAATCCAACAACTACAGTATTAAAAAGGGGGAAACTGCCATCTTCAGGCACAAATGCCATCTACAAGCTAAAAGCTATTTTGTCCTGAATAAATCCTCCAGTCTGCATGTGTCCACATAGCAAAGTGGTTCCCAATTCTTTGGAATAGAGCATATATCATGGAACTAAATAGACATGGATACTGTATATACATAGATATGGACACTGAATATGCACACATGCAACACTCCCTCCTCTAACATAAAAACAACATTCATAAAGAACATTATATACAGATATCAAGCATTTTGGTTTACTTACAAGAAAAACAACGACTCTAACCCAGTGAAGAGCTCCTGGCTAACTTTTACTATGGGGTTTTCATCTAGGATTCTAAAAATATACAACAGTTAAACAACATATTGACACATATGGCACCTGTAAATATAATTATATATATTTATTGTAACTGCAATAAGATAACAATGTTTCAATTTTCAAGGTGCTATATTTGAACTGTTTTAGACAGTTCATATTACGCACAGACTGCACATAAAGAGATCAACATTCTTTCCATGCGCATGGGTGACCGCATGGCTGGGATGTTGGATTTTTAATAATTATCTTATGTTGCTGGGAGTGATAAACTTATGAGGGAGGGGTCTATTGCTGCTCACTGCTGGAGGGTCGATTGATGCTGGCCACTGGGAGATTTATTATTACTGGGGGGGTATTTTGATGCAGAGGGTCTATTGTTGCTGGGGGATAGATTTTACAGCTTTTCTAGTTATCCCTAACAAATTCCATACAAACTTCTTGGCACCACAAAATGATACTTGGCTCTGTGTTATCTAAAAGAGACAGGAATATGAGGTGGGACAAAGCAACAATGCTCAGAGGTGGGTAGGGGGTGGAAACAAGTGGTGACTTGGAAAACAAAGGGAGACAGAACAGTTGCAATTGCATTTCAATTCAATACAAGAGGATTAAGAGAGCCCAGATTGTGCAGCTTACAATATAGGAGGTAAGAAAAAGGGGTACAAAAGGTAAAACATGTGGGAGGTAAGATGACATGAAGGTGGGGTAGGCCTCCCTGAAGAGATGAGTTTTCAGGGATTGCCTAAAGACAGAAATAGTATGAGACAGCTGGACAGGTTGGGGCAGAATGGTGATATCATCTACTCAAGATGGTCATCTCAGGCACATGCACAGTTTCTCGACTGGAGCTCTGGGGGGGGGGGGGGGGGTATTGATTTTTCATGAGCATATGTAGTTTATCTGTAAATTGTACTGTTTGAATGATTGCTATTTGTTTGCCTTTAAATAAGTTTGTCTCTACTTTACTCCATAGCTATGGGATGCTCTATGTCGTTAGTTCTGCCCTTTCTTCATGCTTTCCCCTCCATCTACCCCATGTACTGTATTCTGCTTGAGCTAGACAAACACATCTGTTATGATCTGCAGAAAATTTTGGATTAAAGCTTTCTACGTTCTGAAAGATCTAATTTCCAGACACTGTCTGCCAAGCTACTGAGACTGTAGGTTAAACTGTCTCACTACAACTGGATCAGTTATAGAGAACACACTATCAATAATTAGATTGCAGAAGCAGAACACTGTGAAATGTCAGGAATTTATTCATGCACATTTATAAATTTAATGTTAGGCTTTAGCTCTATTTATTTACGTGTGCCAGTGGTGCAATGTGTACTACAGTTAGTGAATGCAGTACCTTTCACTATCACCTAATGCAATAGGGGGGATCCAACTGACACAAAGCCTATACTGAGAAAGTATGTTGGCTGCTATTACTGACCATCTCCTGAAAATGCTGGTTGCCTAAATGTCTATGACTTTAATAACCTTCATAACATTGACCTTGAAGAAGCATGCAGATTCCTGCTCTTTGAATTTGACTCAGGTACCAAAGCTCAGCTGGACAGCCAGGAAAATAGCATTTTCAGAAAGAAAAGTCAGCAGCAGCAGTTTCCATACAGGTATCTTTAAGATGTACTGTGATAGCCTTCTAAAGGTTTCAAACATTTAGGTCTACTACATGAGCATAGCTACCTGGTAGAAAATCAGTTACACCTCTTCTGGAACAAGCATGTAGCCTGGCAGCTAGAGAGCAAGGGCTATGTTTGGAGGACAGGAGCCACTTTTCAGAAATAGAGACACTTATAAGAAGGCTTGGTAAATCACTTGATGTATTCATGAAGGAAGTGGGGCAGAATGTGGTGGACAGCAGTGGGCCAGAAGGGCTGGCCATAGAAGTGTGCTAGGACCATGGAAGATGGCACTAAATCCCTATCAACAAACTATATATTAAATGGGAATAAGGAAAAAACGGGGAGGGAAAGGGGATGCGGAAAAAAGGAAAAGATGAGGGAAATGGGACTTTAAATGAGACTCGTGCCAAAGAGTCTCCATCCCTATTAATCATGAGCATGAAATTAACATAATGTTCAACAATAAAATGTTCAAAAATAAAAAGGTGGGACTTTATATGAGGTGTGGCCAGTTGACACATGATGTTCTAATGGTAGTACATATACATTTGCAGGTAAGCATAAAAAAGGCATATGATAAAACATCATGTGTTTATTAACATGTAAAATGGCAGTTAGCCTAGGTACAATAGGTACAATAAGTTCAAGGGTAGCATAAACAGTATACAACTAAATAATATAGTAAAATCATAATGGAAAATTACAAAGGTGGACCAACAAGCATAAAGTTTGTACAACATGATAATTGGATGCATGCTAAGATGATATTGAATGTACATGGCCTCTTCAGCTCGACGCATATCGTGAAAAACGTTTCACTTCATCAGGAGCAGGCATAATTGGACTTGGTGGGATATTAACTGTCAGTGAGGCTGTTCTGGCACCCATAAATACGTCTGGAAGGGAACTGAGGGAGCAAAAAAAAAAAAGATCCGCGCAAGGCCAGAGGCGCAAAGTCCATGGACATAGCGTGAATTGCCAAATTGGTTCTCAGGCTGGGTGGTCAAATGTGGCTATCAACAAACTATTACAGTGTTGTTCCAGTTGGACTTTATTTGTAACCGCTCTCTAGACGCCAGTCTAAATATAATATTTAATATTCTGTCATGAGCCACAAAGCAAAGTGAATAAGAATTCCAATTAAATATGTAACAAAGTCTGTATAGTTTTGTGGCTGAACACGTACATTTATAATAAACCAACAAAAATATGTTTATTTTCTACCTTCCTGTATTAAATTTTAAACAGATGTTTGCTGTTGGTTCTTGATAAATGTGTGGAAAAAGAAATTAACAAGCAGGAATGTAGAGAACAGGAGTCTGTACAACCTATTTTAGCTCTGTGAACTAAGCCAGTGTTTCCCAACCTTTTTTCAGTTAAGGCACCCTTTAAAATAAAGACAATCTCAAGGCACCCCTTAAAATTTTGGAGTCTCGAGGCACCCTAAAATGTAAAAATCTATTCTAATAGTTTTACATAATGCAGCAACATCCACACTTAGGACACCCAACGTTAGAGGGGATTTATTCTTCCAAATCAAATACACTTTTGCACACTTGTACTGACTAGTATTACAATGCTTCTCTTCTCCCTCAATTTCTCTCCATCAGTCAGCTAATGTCACCCCAGTGCTGAGGGAGAGGGGCACAGGAGGGTCAAACAAAGATGCTGTGGAGGCAACAGACATCCTTCTTAATAATTGATGATGTCATTGGATGTTAGAATGCCAGTGTCTAGAAAGCCGTAGTGGTGTATAATGAAAACCCATGGCTTTGTGTAACTAAACAAGCATGCAGCAAGCAAAGACAGTCCCCACAAAGAGAGTCCCAGGTCGGCATGCTTGTATGGGAACAATACTTATTAAGATTGAATTCACACCTGAGCTGGAGCATTTACATTCAGTTTAGAAACATTTTTTTCTGTGTATTTTTTTTTATATTTTGTCATTCATATGCAAACTTGAACATTTCTATTTTAGCTAATGCAAAGCTAGTTACTAAGAGGAGGAGATGGTTGTTTAGGATTAAAACATTCTCATTTTCAAGAGCTCCTATTAAATTCTATTGGCCCAAAACACCCTAGTTTGCTTCAAAAGTAGCTCATGTATCTTTTTGAGCTTTAGGCATTAAGCTACAAGTGTGACTAATTAAATAAAAAAATGCAAATTGACAATCCGTATGTATGACTTGTTCTCATGAGTATATATATATATATATATATATATATATATATATATATATATATATATATATATTAGTCCCAGTGACAAGAAAAAAAGAGAGGTTTATATAAAAAAATACCAAAAAACACAAAAAATCAAAATAGCTACTAAGCAAGTGTCCAGTGAAAGTTTGTGAGTGGTGCTCAAAATGAAAACATCCAAGTGACTTTTGAGAACCGTGACTCTGTGTTCACACCCCCCCCCCCCCAAAGTGAATCCACTTACCAGAAGATGTGGACCGCTAAGCAATATTGCTTAGGGGTCTTAACAAGCTTGACACTGGTAAGTGTGGATGGGGCTCCTTGTGGTATCTCCTATTATCCAATACTCAGCATAGAAAGAAAGAGATATCCCAAATAGTGTCTTAGTCTATGAGAACACCCACTGGGAGGGGCGAAACGCGTTGACGAGATTCTGGGCTTTGCAGCAACGTAAACATCACTTCCGTGCCGTTGGAACGCAAGCGGAAGTGTGCTGGAAAGCACGCCGCTTCTTTTGTATGGTGATCCACTAATCATGCTATAGCCATCCAACCTGCCTCTAGGAGCACTTCTTATTTATACCGATGAGTCTATGGACTTCTTAACTATTGTAAGTGCCCATCTTTTTTGACTCTTTGTTTAGAGTCATTGATTATATCATTAAGCTACAAGTGCTCTTTTGTGAACAAGAACAATTTAGAAGTATGGGACTTTGGTAGTTGAGCATTTGAAGCTTTGAGCTTCAAGCTACAAAATGTTCCACTGTATAATAGTGCTAAAGTTCGTATAAAACCAATAAGTTTTGAATAGTATGTAAAAGGGCTAGAACCCCCAGCAGGATTTTATTGCTGTGTGTGTTCCTATTGGGGGGATTCAACCTCACTATTTATCCTATGACCATTGTCTCTGGTACAGAAAGTGATGGGAAATCTAAAAATATTGTGTTACAGGAAAAGGTAGAGGAAAACCTTCCAGTTGAGAAACCTGTTCTGGTAACAACTGACTGTAATGTGCAATAATAAACACTACCACTGTCATCTAATTAAATGTGCAAATGAATGGGCAAATGAAAATACAATTTGCACTTCTACAGCAAATGTTTATATTTAAAGGAACTGATATAACTGCTACACAAATCACATTATAATTTGATATTGAAAATATTTTTTTTTTAAGTATAGCAAACTGTTTTTTTTTTAAGTTCCCAAACATTCTCAGTTATCTCTTTTGTAATCACAGTTATACTGCTAAGTATATAGTCAGGATTTCTCAGGATCTTGATCCTTCTGTACTTTACTTACTGCCTCTCTCGGGAGTATGCACAAAGCTTGAGATAAAGTAAAGGCAGCGCGTTATATGAAATATGGCATCTTGTGAAACATCCTTCAAAGAAATGCCATTTTTCTTATAATAACACCAACTCTCATGCTATTATTGTGAGACAGATCCTCTCACTCAGCTTTCAATCAGAAACAATTCAACAAGTGCACTTAAAGGACAAGTTCAATATCTAACTAACAGAATCTGCAGCAAGATTATCTGAAATATTTGCAATAAAAAAGTTGATCTGAAGGGGATATTTCTCCATAAATTAAATTTTTAATTGGTGCCTATAACATATTTTATTAACCACTTAAGCCCCGGAAGATTTTACCCCCTTCCTGACCAGGGGGTTTTTTGCGATTTTTTACTGCGTGACTTTAACGGACAATTGTGCGGTCGTGCGACACTGTACCTAAACTAATTTGACGTCCTTTTTTTCCCACAAACAGAGCTTTCTTTTGGTGGTATTTGATCACTTGTGCGATTTTTACTTTTTGCGCTATAAACAAAAAAAGAGCGTAAATTTCGCAAATATAACAATATTTTTCTAATTTTTTTATATGAAATTCCCCCCCAAAAAAATGTAAAAATCAAAATTTTTTAACATTTTTGGCCAATTTGTTTTATGCTACATATGTTTGGTAAAAAAAATTGCAAAAAGCGTATTTTGATTGGTTTGCGCAAAAGTTATTGCGTTTACTAACTAAGGGAAAGATTTCTGTCATTTTTGGTGTTTTTTTTTAACGCGTAATGGCGGCGATCTGCGTTTTTTTTGCGGTACTGCGACATTGCGGCGGACAGATCAGACCCTTGACTGACATTTTTGACACTTTTGGGGTTACCAGTGACATTACTACAGTAATCAGTGCTATACATATGCACTGTTACTGCAAAATGACACTGGCAGGGATGGGGTTAACTTTATTGGGAAGGGAGGGGTTAAGTGTGTCCCTAGCGGCATGCTTTTTACTGTGATTGGCTGTGGCTACTAGTGTAGGAACAGTGATCAACGGTCCTACATAGTAGAACCGTATGATCAGTGTTTCTACACAGGGGAGAATGACAGGCGGCTTGTTTACATCAGCCGCCTGCCTTTCTCCCTCTGCACCGACGATCGGCGAGTGACCGGCGGACATCGGGTCCGCCGGTCACACGCACTGACTTCCCTGTGAACGAGCCGCCGCGGCCCGCTATAGGCTCACAAGGAAGTGACAGGCAAGCAACGTAGATCTACGTCACTCTGCCTGGCCGGGGCTGACCGCCGCAGTAAGTAGTCGTGCGGCGGTCGGCAACCGGTTAATGAAGATTCAATACAGGGTCTACCAGCGGCAAACTTTTTCCAGAGCAGTAGCTGCTTTCTTAGGGACTGTCTCTGCCTAACTGAACCTCCATACTGAGGAGTGGGGGAGGACTGTTCCTCCTCTGACTCATTTAGCTGTGTATGAAATTAGAGATTCAGCTATTTGTCTCTGCAAATAACAGGCTTATCTCAAGTAAAGCAATTAAGGATGAATTCCAAGTATGAATAATTTTACATAGTTACATTGATAGAACCAGCTTGGACCAATGTAACTATGCATATACCATACCTGTGGGGTCCCCATGGAAATCACTGTAGTAAGCATCACTACTATAGTGATATCCATCAGCTTCTGGGTCCCATGATGAGCAGCTGCCCCACTGCATTTTGAACACAGGAGGTTGCCTGTTTGGTATAGGAGCCTCTCAGAGAATGCTTTGCATTTTTCAATGAATTCAAAGCATTCTTTGATTGGAAGAGGTGGAGACATGGGGAGTTCTGATAACCACCATTCTCTGAATGCTGTCCATACCGAGCAAGCAACCTCCTGTGTTCAGTAAGCAGCAGATCTCCTGCTCAGCATGGGACCTGGAAGCTAATAAAGAGCACTGTAGTAGCTGTACCTACTACAGTGATTTCCAGCTTGCACAAGGATCCCATAAGTATGGCACCTACAGTGGAGATTGAAAAGTTTGGGCACCCCAGGTAAAAATTTGTATTAATGTGCATAAAGAAGCCAAGGAAAGATAGAAAAATCTCCAAAAGGCATCAAATTACAGATTAGACATTCTTATAATATGTCAACAAAAGTTAGATTTTATTTCCATCATTTACACTTTCAAAATAACAGAAAACAAAAAAAATGTCATCTGCAAAAGTTTGGGCACCCTGCAGAGTTATTATCTTGTACTGCCCCCTTTGGCAAGTATCACAGCTTGTAAACGCTTTTTGTAGCCAGCCAAGAGTCTTTCAATTCTTGTTTGAGGTATCTTTGCCCATTCTTCCTTACAAAAGTCTTCCAGTTCTTTGAAATTTCTGGGCTGTCTGTCACGCACTGCTCTTTTAAGGTCTATCCATAGATTTTCAATTATGTTGAGGTCAGGAGATTGTGAAGGCCATGGCAAAACCTTCAGTTTACGCCTCTTGATGCAATCTCCCATGGATTTCGAGGTGTGTTTAGGATCATTATCCATTTGCTCTTTAATTTCAGCTTTTTCACAGATGGCATCAAGTTTCCATCCAAAATTTGCTGAAATTTTATTGAATCCATTTTTTCCTCTACTCGTGAGATGTTCCCTGTGCCACTGGCTGCAATACAACCCCAAAGCATGATTGATCCACTCCCATGCTTAACAGTTGGACAGAGGTTCTTTTCATTAAATTCTGTGCCCCTTCTTCTCCAAACGTACCTTTGCTCATTCCGGCCAAAAGGTTCAATTTTAACCTCATCGGTCCACAGAACTTGTTTCCAAAATGCATCAGGCTTGTCTATATGTTCATTTGCAAAGTTCAAACTTTGATTTTTGTGGTGAGGACCTAGAAGAGGTTTTCTTCTGATGGCTCTTCCATGAAGACCATATTTGTACAAGTATCTCTTTATAGTGGAATAGTGTACCACAACTCCAATGTCTGCCAGATCTTTCTGGAGGGATCGTGCAGTCAAACGTGGGTTTTGAATTGTTTTTCTCACAATCCTGCGAGCTGTTCTGTCTGATATTTTTCTTGGTCTTCCAGATCTTGCTTTAACTTC
This sequence comes from Pelophylax lessonae, assembly GCF_965119305.1. Taxonomy (NCBI): domain Eukaryota; kingdom Metazoa; phylum Chordata; class Amphibia; order Anura; family Ranidae; genus Pelophylax; species Pelophylax lessonae. The sequence continues at coordinate 639,216,476 of NC_138769.1, read as the reverse complement.
CACTGTTCCTAATGACTGCCATTTCTTAATTACATTCCGAACTGAGGATATTGACATCTGAAAACGCTTTGCTATCTTCTGATAGCCTTCTCCAGCTTTGTGAGCGTCAACTATTTTCAGTTTCAGTTTTCTAGACAACTGCTTAGAAGATCCCATGGTGCTGATTGTTGGGGCAAGGTCAGATGAGTCTGGGCATTTAAAACCTTTGAGATTGACATCACCTGGTCTTCCCAGACGATGATTGAGAACAATCCATGACACTGGCAGGTCTCAGCCTTGCAAAGGGGGCAGTGCATGCTATAAATTCTGCAGGGTGCCAAAACTTTTGCAGACACCTTTTTTTTGTTTTCTGTAATTTTGAAAGTGTCAATGATGGAAATAAAATCTAACTTTTGTTGACATATTATAAGAATGTCTAATCTGTAATTTGATGCCTTTTGGAGATTTCTCCATCTTTCCTTGGCTTCTTTATGCACAATAATACACATTTTTACCTGGGGTGCCCAAACTTTCGATCTCCACTGTATATATACTCACATTGGTCCAAGCTGGACCAAATGAACTACATAAGTAAACTATTCATAAGGACAGCATAGTAAATGCATGAAAAGGAGTTTAGGGTTCCCCATGCTAGGTGAGAAGCACACATGTAAAATATTCTTATGAAAATTTCATTGTGGAAGGAAGGTAGAGAAAGAGAAAGAAGGAAATTAATTAACATATAAACAAAACTATACATTTGTAAAAAACCCTCCACTACCAGACGTCATTAAGGCCTAATGCCCAGACCAAGTTAGCAGCTTCAGTATGCATTAATTAACTTGAAAGTAACTCTATGACTAATATATAGTATCTCACAGAAGTGAGTATACCCCTCACATTTTTGTAAATATTTTTTTATATCTTTTCATGTGACAACACTGAAGAAATTAAACTTTGCTACAATGTAACGTAGTGAGTGTAAAGCTTGTATATCAGTGTACATTTGCTGTCCCCTCAAAATAACTCAACACACAGCCATTAATGTCTAAACCGCTGGTAACAAAAGTGAGTACACCCCTAACTGAAAATGTCCAAATTGGGCCCAGTTAGCCATTTCCCCTCCCCGGTGTCATGTGACTTGTTAGTGTTACAAGGTCTCAGGTGTGAATGGGGAGCAGATTGGTTAGATTTGGTGTTATCGCTCTCTCTCTCTCATACTGGTCACTGGAAGTTCAACATGGCACCTCATGGCAAAGAACTTTCTGAGTATCTGAAAAAAAGAAATTTTGCTCTACATAAAGATGGCCTAGGCTCTAAGAAGATTGCCAAGACTCTGAAACTGAGCTGCAGCACAGTGGCCAAGACCATACAGTGGTTTAACAGGACAGGTTCCACTCAGAACAGGCCTTGCCATGGTCAACCAAAGAAGTTGAGTGCACATGCTCAGTGTTATTATATCCAGTGGTTGTCTTTGGGAAATAGACGTATGAGTGCTGCCAGCATTGCTGCAGAGGTTGAAGCCTGTCAGTGCTCTGACCATACGCAGCACACTGCATCAAATTGGTCTGCATGGCTGTGGTCCCAGAAGGAAGTCTCTTCTACAGTTTGCTGAAGACAAGAAGACTAAGAACATGGATTACTGGAACTATGTCATGTGGTCTGATGAGACCAAGATGAACTTATTTGGTTCAGATGGTGTCAAGCTTATGTGGTGGCAAACAGGTAAGGAGTACAAAGACAAGCGTGTCTTGCCTACAGTCAAGCATGGTGGCGGAAGTGTCATGGTCTGTGGCTGCATGAGAGCTGTCGACACTGGGGAGCTAGAGTTCATTGAGGGAACCATGAATGCAAACATGTACAGTACACACAGGGCCACAGGGCAGTATCCCAACATGATAACGACCCCAAACACACCTCCAAGACAACCACTGCCTTGCTAAACAAAAAGGGTAAATGTGATGGACTGACCAAGCATGTCTCCAGACCTAAATCCTATTTAGCATCTGTGGGGCACCCTCAAATGGAAGGTGGAGAAGTGCAAGGTCTCCAACATCCACCAGTCCTGTAATGTTGTCATGGAGGAGAGCATATTTACGCCCTTATACAAGCTGTACACTCACTACTTTACATTGTAGCAAAGTGCCATTTCTTCAGTGTTGTCACAATAAAGATATAATAAAATATTTACAAAAATGTGAGGGGTGTACTCACGTTTGTGAGATACTGTATATAAGTTGTATTAATACTGCAATCGGTTTATTATTAAACTAAATAAAGGGGTCCCAGCCCCGGATAGTATCAACTGGTACGAAACACAGAGGACGAAGCCTAGGAAGCTGATGTCATCACACAAACTGGAGCAAGCGGTGAGTTTTTTTAAATATCTGAAATCTTCGCATCTTTCTGAGTAACATTTTTTCTTGATAAACCTATGGTATTATATGGATTTACACCATTTGGAGTCCTCTTTTCCATTTATGGTGCATTCCTGTGGTACTCCTGCTGAGCTCCTTATTGACACCTATACAGTACCCTATTGTGTTACATAAGTACAGATGACCTAATTTCACAAGGGGTTATGATTATTTGATAAGAGGATTAAGGGAAAAAAGTCCCTTTTTGGAAACACGTGAGGATCACCAACACCAGCTTATAATTTATTTTACACTTTGAATTTCCCATCTATGATTTTTTTTGTATTTGGACTTGTATTATTTGGCAATATAAGTTTTAATATATTTGCATCAACAATCACTATCACTATCTGATCATCACATTTAAAGGGGTAGTGAAGCATTTTTGTTTTATGGTCTATGACAATGTGTCTACCTAAATAATGTTTACATAGATTTTTAAGGACTCTTCCTGCTTGTGTTTGAGTGTAGGCCCACAAATGGACAAAATCGTTATAAAAAATAAGATTTTAGTACTTGCTGTAAAATCCATTTCTCTGAGTTCATCAACGGACATAGCGCTCCAATAATTATGACTATAGGGTTATATTGCCTCTTCCAGGAGTAGGACTAGTCAGAACAAAAAACACTTGGCTACCCCTATGGGCCGTTCTCAGCTGGTATATAACACCCCCCCCCTGCTATGCTCTAGGTAATCAGTTTAGTAGCAAGCAGTATTAGAAGTGTCAAAAACTCCTTAGAGGGGTGGGTGCTGTGTCCATCAATAAACTCACAGAAATTGATTTTTACGGTAAGTACAAAAATCCTCTTTTCTCTTTAGTTCCTTGACAGACAGAGCGCTCCATTAATCATTACTATAGGGACATCCAAAAGCAGTGCCAAAAGGAAAATGTGGGATGGGGAAAACAACTCAAAGCTAAACACAAGAGCCCTAACTCACAGTAGCTCAACCAGGACACAGGAGCCCCATATGAAAAAAAAAATGTAAGGAAAAACACCCCTCAAGAAGGAACAGCTTCCTTTAAAAGCAGCTTGCAAAACCTTGCAGCCAAAAGAAGTATCCGCAGATGCCAAAATATCTACTTTGTAGAATTTGGTGAAAGTATGCACCGACAACCAAGTGGCCGCCTTGCAAACTTGAGATATTGACGCTTGATAACGGAAGGCCCAGGAAGTACTAAGCACCCGAGTAGAATGCACCGTGACAGGGAAAGAAGAAACCTGCCCTTTAATAGAATAGGCCTGAGTCACTGTCTGTCTGATCCATCTAGAGATGGTAGCCGAAGAAGTGGCCAGCCCTTCCTTGATTCTTGTGTAACCACAAAAAGCGAGTCTGACCTCCGAAAGGACTCTGTAGCTGCCAGATACTCCTGAATCGCCCGAACCACATCCAAGGTATGCAAAGCAAATTTCTTGGGATGAGCCGGCCTAGGACACAAGGAAGGCAACACAATGAACGCATTGAAATAGAAGTCAGAGACAACGTTGGGCAGGAATGATGGACAGCGACGAAGAACCACCTTATCTCTATGGACCGCTAAATAATGACTACGACAGGATAATGAAACCAACTCCTATACCCTGGGGGCCGAGGTATGCAAGAATGCCATCTTCTGGGACAATGTAGGCAAGGGAATGTCCCGAATATTCCCAAATGGAGATTTCTGGAGAACTGAGAGTACCAAGTTTAAATCTCACGGTGGCAAAAGAGACTGTACAGGTGAAGCCATATGTCGACTCCCCTGAATGAAGGTATGAACTAAAGAGTGCGTGGCTAGGGGTCACTGAAAGAAGATTGCCAAGGCAGACACCTGGCCTTTGATGGTACTCAAGGCAAACTTCTTCTCAATGCCCTGTTGAAGAAAGGCTAAGATCCGAGCCACAGAAAAGGATCGAGGATGAGCGTCAATCAACTATGTATGCTTTCCACATATGAAGTTGCTGGAAGTTGACTTCCTTACCTTCACCATAGTAGGGATCACTGATCCAGACAAACCTCTATCCCTCAGTACCTGGCTTTCAATAGCTAAGCCATTACAACCAATAACTGTAAAGCAGGATGGTAGATCAGCCCTTGGGACAACTGGTCCTCTTTGAGAGGTAGCACCAGAATGATTAGAAGACCCTCCATCTTGATTCTTCACAGGAATCACAGAAGAAGCTTGAGCCGAGGATGACACTGGTCTTTCTGTACTCCTAGGATGCCTGCGGCCTCTGCCAGAGGGACCTGTGACCTTGCCACAAACCTCAGTATCCTCCTGTGGAGCCGAACCTGCTGAAGGAGCTGCATGCAGGACTGTGCAAACAGAACTGTCTTGAAGGTGGATACCACCAGACTCAGAACCTGTATGCAAGTCGGGAGAGAGAACTGGCTGTGTGACAGCAGCCGGTGAATCACGGCCTGTGGTTCCTGAAGTTTGTCCACAGTAAGGACCACCCTGGTAAAAATAAAAATCAGACCTAGGTAATCAAATTCCCTGGGCAGGGATAGGGGGGACTTCAGGTAGTGCGGACATCACCTGAACCTTTGCAGGAATTATCTCCACACACGGAGACTCAGGGCCTAAAAAACCCGAAATGGACAAAGATTGCCCCCCTTTTTAGGTACCCCTAAAATAATAATTTTGTGGATCCCCTTGACGCTCACGAAGGAGGTCTATTAGGCCAGAAACCAGCGAAGATGTCCCCCCACCCCAGGAATGAGTGAGGGCAGACCTTCATGTCATCCAGAGTAGCCCCAAACAGGCGATCGCCTTGAAAGGGCAGATCAATGAGAGCTTTCTTGAGGGCTTGGTCTGCAGACCAAGTCTTAAGCCACAGCATGCGCCTAATCACCTCTGCTGAACCAGAAAGCTTGGACAGCACAGAAGCTGTATCCAAAACTGCATCACAAATAAACTGCAGCCCCTGGACCAACTAATCCACTAAATCAACATAAGCAGTGGGAATCTGCACACCCCCCCAGGCCCTGACGCAAAAACTTGGCAATTTCAGCTAGGGCCTGAGACACCAGGACTGAGGCCAAGACTGGCTGCAATGCCAAACCAGCCATAGTAAACATGCTGTGTGCCACAGGATCCAATTTCCTGTCAGCCAGGTCTTAAAAGGATGGCGATTCTTTTACTGGGATCATGGTTGCTTTATTCAACCTGGAAACAGGAGGGTCCACCACGTGTGGACTAGTCCACTTTTTTTTAAAGTGATTCCTCAAAAGGGTAACATACTGCAAAACATTTGGGGACCACAAAGGGTTGCTTTGGTTGCTCCCATTCCTTATAGATAAACCTGTAAAAATAAGGCAAATAAGGAAACACCTTTGGTGTGTGATGTGACTTATGCGCACCAAAAGACACAGCCATGTCCATGGCCACATCAGCCGCATCCTCCTTTTTTAAAGTCTCACACACTGCAGTAATAAGTGCATCTACCAGAGCTTTTTCATTTGCTGCTGCGACCGTGGGGGAATCATCCTCACTACTGGTCGGGTTGGGGGGCGTGATATCAAGTCCCCCTGAATGGGTCGCGTCCATGGCGGCATCAGGGTCAGAATCAGATGAGACAGACTGAGCAGGAGAAGGCGGGGGATGCTTCCTCCTGGGCCTTTGCCCACACGCCACTTCCACCCGGGATACTAAGGACTGTAGGACCACCGTCAGCGCAAACATGGGAAGCTGGGGTTCCGAGGGACCTTCTACCTCCATGAGGGGTCAGTGGGGGAGATGTGACCCTGGGGCTCCGTAGGAAAAAAGAAGGCCTTGCAGTACAAAAGATTATTTGGCACCACTAAAGGATCCCCCAATATTCAGTATACCTATTAGCAGAGAGAGATATACACAGGGACCCCCAAGGACTCACCCTACCAGCCAGAGGAGTGCTGTAATTTGGACTCAGCAATACCATGAACGCTATCCCTTTCATATGTCCTGGGCACAGGAGTAGGGGAAAGAGGGGGAAGAAGAGGAGCCCCACGAGGCTCTGGCTGTTTCCAGCGTCTCGACGGACCAAGGGAAAATTAGGTCATCAGGCTACACAAACATGACCGGCGGCTGGAGACCAGCTAAACCAAGGGAAAATGGCCACCGCAATGTCATCGGACTTCTCAAATATGGCCGCCGGCAGCTCAAGACCCCCCCATGAATGTACTGTAATCCCCGGGGCAAACATTAGGGAAAACTCTGCTGCTCACTCTGCACCGCTCTCTGCACTGGGAACCCCCTGCACTATACCCACACTGCACCAACCAGTAGGGCATGCACCTAGGGGCGCACTGAGGGATTTCAGGATGGGAGGAGTGAAACAGCAGGCAAGCCCGACCATCCCTAGAGGGTAGTCATGTCCACCCCAAACCGCACAAAGGGGGAGAGGGGGGACTTTACTGACTTTTCCTTTGTGCAGGTGACGCTCCAGACAGAACTCCTCATCACCGAAGTAGGGAAGCTGTCGGCAAAGGGGGCGCTGTGACTCGGACCAGTGCCCGGTCATAAGTGACCCTGCGAGAGGTTTCACTCATGAGCCAGTCTCTGTCTGTGGGGCTATGTCACGGCCAAACTAGCGCATAGTTGTGGTCTTCATTCACACGCTTTCTGGCTGGGCTGGGGGGGACCACTGGATCTAGATTATTCAGCCTGTCTCCCAGCCCCGCAGCTGATTGTAGATCTCCCAAGAAAAAAAGCAAAAAAAGATGCAAGGAAGGAGAAAAAAATTGCTAGGATCAAGAGATCCTAGCAGGGAGCCTAGGTCCTTACTCCTGACTAGACAGATTAAAAACAGATTAACTAGAGCAGAAAGGGGGTTATATACCAGCTAAGGACAGCCCATGGGCATAGCCAAGTGTTTTTCTGCCTAGTCCTACTCGTGGAGAAGGCAATATAACCCTATATTCATGATTATTGGAGCACTGTGTCCGTCGATGAACTGAAGAGAAATGCATTTTGGTTCTTCTGTTCTCGGTGTGCTGCAAATACAAAGAAAGAGAGAACTAGGAAGCATATAGTGCCATCCTGTTACCTGTAAAGAAATCACCAACCTGCACGTGATTATGATGATTGGTTCCTAATTGTTGTGGCTGAGAGTGCGGTCTCTAGCTAATGTGCATAAGTGTGCACTGCTTGTTCTTGGAACCGTGAATGTAGATTCATGTTTACATACAAGTTATTAAGTGAAGATTCTCATATGCTTTAATAAATCAGCCCAACTGTGCCCCAGTATGTTAATCTGCACATTGCTATTGTCAAGTGGTTAAAGGATATCTATACCCAAGAACAAAAACGTCATATATTGCAGCTTACCAGTCCTTGGATGCAGTGGCTGCATTAATCTTCTCTTTTAAGTCTAAGAAAATTTTCAGCAAATACCTGTTCATCTTATTGGAAGTCCTTGTAACTTTACGTAAGCTAAATTAAAATTACAAACAAGGTTATCTTATTTCCAAGCCATCTTCTGTAAAAGATAAATTCCCCCTATTTCCCATGTAATGAAGATGAATATAAGGAGATGTGTTTGTAGTGAAAATAAAGATGAAAGCAGCCTAATGAGTGAGCCTAGACACCCCAAAGCCAGCCATACATTGGTCGAATTACGAAATAATTTTTTTTTGAAAATTGTAAATAAAATGTTTTGTTCGAATCTTGCACCATTAGTGGGTTGAAGCAGTAGACGATTTTCGTGTGGCCATCCAATTTGGGTGACCGGAAATGCTGGAAATTTTTTGAAAAACAAACTAATTTCTAAGCAATGATGGGAGAATCGTACAAGAAATATAATCAAAAAAGTAATGCGGATGAGCTGTGATCTGAAAAGAAAAAGAAGAATGAGGTGAAACTGAAGGCTTGGTTGGTCACATTTTCAAAATCAATGGTGGCACCATCGGATTACAAAACACAAAAAAATTTCTGATTTTCAAAAAAAAAAAAAAAATGTGTTCAGAAGTCGACCCATGTATGGCATGCATAAGACAGGACATGTCCTATTCCAAGGATTACCAGGAGAAAATAAAGAAAAAAAAAGCCTAAAAAAAATAATGCAGCCACCATATTTAGTGACTAGTAATCTGCAAAAAATTTCATTTTTGATATTGGGTGTAACACCACTTTAAAAGGGGACTGAGGGGGTGATTTATATAAATGTATAAAAGTTAGAGAAAAATAACCTTTTTTTGGGTTAGAGTTTTTTATAAACCATTTTTTTTCTGGATATGTGATAATAAAGGTTATTTGTAACTATATCTACAAATGTGTGGCAATTTACAAGTAGTATTTTCTGGAACAGTATAGCCTGCATGTGAATCTCAAAGTTCCTTTATGAACCTCCAACAATCTATTATAAAATAAAATAAAGAAAAACTTACAGCCATCTTAATTCATGCAAGTGGCTAAAGACCCCTTGCTGTAGGTACCTTATACAGTTGTTGCTAAGATATCTGAAAGAAGAAAGGTATGGTATTAATGAAAACATAAAGAGCAAAAATACATTTCAGGCTCTATTAATAAAACATTTTGTTCCTATAAGCACAAATTACTATAATTCAACATCAATGGGACTGTATGTGGAAAAAACCGGCAGGATTTTATTATTCATAATTCACAATGTAATTCACTAGTAACATAATTTACTTACAGTTTCTGAAGATTATATAAACCAAAGAAAGCTTTCTGAGATATATTACTCAAGCAGTTGTGTTGAAGGAATCTGAAAGGAAAAGGTTACACTATACTTAGATTTATTGGGAACGCATATTTATGAAAACTTTTTCCCCCATTTTGGCAATGCTATGGCAATTTACAATCCAGCCCATACCACTGTGTAACCAGATTTAAATGATCTGGTCTATTGTGTTTAAATGTTGAATTCATATGTTGTAATTCATAATCATTTAGTTACATTCATAGTCACTCAGCTACATTATAATTCATAGTCACTCAATTACATAGTTGGTACTTTTGAATAAAGACACAAGTCCATCCAGTTCTACCTTTATTTGTAAGTGTGTCCATGTCACCCAGATTCCCATATCCATGCATATTGTGGTATTAGGCTCGATTCACACGATTTCTGTAGTCATTTTTGCTGTGCTTGCCATGTTTTTTTTTGCCATGATTTTACTGCAATTATTTTTTTTCTTTTTTTTTTTGTTGAAAATTTGTTGTTGGGCAAACTTAAAAACACAAAATGCAAATTGCGGCAAAATAGCAGTAAAAACATGGTAACAACACCCTGCATGCTTTTCTGCAGCTTCTCCATTAAAGTCTATTGAACCAAAAAAGCAAATCCAAAAATGCAGAGGTACAAAAAATGCATTGATGTGAACGGGTACTATAGAAAACCATGTTAAAAAAATGTCCTGCGTTTCTGCAAAAAGCATGAAAAAACACATTGGTGTGAATGAGGCCTAAGACATAATTTGCTGACTGTGCATTTTTTTACTATATTGTCACTTTTCCACCTCCCGACACAAAACCTGATCAGCAACCTAAAAAGCTCATCTACTTCCACAAGCTGCTTTCTGGAGCAAGATAGCGAGTATTTAACATTAAGAGCCCTTTCACACTGAGTAGTTTTTCAAGCGCTTTGGTGTTAAAAAAAAGCACCTGAAAAGCTCACGAAAAATGCTTCCCACTAAAATCAATGAAGGCTTTCACACAAGGGTGGTGTGCTGGCGGTGCAGTGAAAAAAAAGCCAGGATGCAGCATCTTTAAAGCTTATTTGGAGCTCTAAAAAAGCGATTAAAAAATGTCCCTCTCCATTGCGCCTGAAAAGCGCCCAAAAAGTGCCTTAACTACTTAAGCCCAGGAAGATTTTACCCCCTTCCTGACCAGGGGGTATTTTGCGATTCTGCACTGCGTGACTTTAACGGACAATTGCGTGGTCGTGCGACGCTGTACCTAAACAAATTTGACGTCCTTTTTTTCCCACAAATAGAGCTTTGTTTTGGTGGTATTTGATCACCTGTGCAATTTTTTGATCATGCGCTATAATCAAAAAAAGAGCGACAATTTTGCAAAAATAACAATATTTTTCAAATTTTTTTATATGAAATTCCCCCAAAAAAATGTAAAAATCAAAATTTTTTAAAATTTTTGGCCAATTTGTTTTCTGCTACTTATGTTTGGTAAAAAAAAATCACAATAAGCGTATTTTGATTGGTTTGCGCAAAAGTTATTGCGTTTACTAACTAAGGGAAAGATTTTTGTCATTTTTGTTGTTTTTTTTTAACGAGTAATGGCGGCGATCTGCGATTTTTTTTGCGGGATTGCGACATTGCAGCGGACAGATCGGACCCTTGACTGACATTTTTGACACTTTTGGGGGTACCAGTGACATTACTACAGTAATCAGTGCTATACATATGCACTGTTACTGTAAAAATGACACTGGCAGGGAAGGGGTTAACTTTATTGGAGAGGGAGGGGTAAAGTGTGTCCCTAGGGGCTTGCTTCTAACTGTGCAGGGATGTGGCTGTGTGTGTAACAGCACAGATCAATGGTCCTACATAGCAGGATTAGCGGTTAGATCAGTGCTTTTACACAGGGAAGAATGACAGGCGGCTTTGTTTACACTAGCCGCCTGCCTTTCTCCCTTCACAGCAGGCGATCGCGAGTGACCGGCGGACATCGGGTCCGCCGGTCACACCTACAGAGGTGTCCGTGAACGAGCCGAGGCAGGAGCGCGACTCCGGCGGCGCACGCTCGTCCGCTATTGGCTCCCAGGCTAGTGACGTACCGATGCGTCACTTTGTCTGGCCGGGGCTGACCGCCGCAGTTTATGTACTTGCGGCGGTCTGCAACTGGTTAAAAGGGCTTAAAAAGTACCTCAAAAGCAAAAGCTGGGGGACTGGGCTAAGCGCACAAATTGTGTCAATAGGCGCACACAGCCTGGCTTAGGATCGAGCCTGCAGGTGTGCCGCCATACCAAACACTTACTTACTATGGGGGGGTACACAAAGAAGAGGAGGAGCCAACAACGCCGGTAGGAAACCCAAAAAATGGAACCTTTACAAATGTTTTAAGACTACTGGTTTTAGAAAAACATTTCAAAACGCTACCCTGTATTGAGGAAACAAGCTCAGATGTATTTTATTGCCTTCCAAACATGCGATTAAGTAGATCTAAGTTTCACTGAGGCCTTCAGTGCTGAAAATTATTTAATTCTACTTTTCAACACATTTCTGCCTCATGTTGAGAAGCTGATATCCCTGAACCAAAAATATCCATTCAATTAAAAGTTTAAATAAAAATGCATTTAGGTGAGCTTTAAATATATTCATAATGCTAAATAATACATTTTAATGGGTTGTTTTAATTGTGAAATACATACTTTTGATTACAGTGTTTTAATATAGAGTAGTAGTCTCTGCTTTGAATCAAGAAAGAGGTGTGTGTTTTTATAAGTGTGTGGGAGCTAGGGATGCAGCCTGGGAGGCAAATGGGCATCAGCTCAAAAGGTTTGGAAACCACCTGCCAAAGCTAACAGAGCTTGGCCAGAGTCTGAAACAAGCACTACTAAGATTTTTTTTAAATCTTAACAAATATCTCTCATGTTTATTTATTAGAATTCTACTGCCAAATATGCAGGTTGGGCTTTCTGTTCTTTTCTCCTCCTAATTTAATTTTGGAGTGAATGGGAACTGAGTTTGAAAAGGGAAAAAGAACATCTCTTTCTAGGACTGAAATCTCACAAGTACAGAAGTTGCTCTCAGTCCCCAGTTCTCTAGGTTGATATGTTGCTGACATCGACCTTTCAAGAAAAATGAGTACATTTAGCTTACTTTTGAATCCTAAGGGTTCATGCACATGAGGCTTTAACAGCCATTTTTAATGCCAAACATAATTTCCCCACGGCCGGGGAGCTGCAAGTACTACGTACATCCTGCCATACAAGTGAATGCATGACAAGTGAATGCTGACTTGTACCTATGCATGCACGTATGACATATTTTCCAAATGCGATGGCTGAGGGCAGGAAACCACTGAGAAAATTAGTGGTTGCCTCACCTGATAGCTTTTTGATTTTTTTGAAACTTTATTAGTATGATATATTTTCAGAATTGTATTTCTTTCTGGCCACCCTACAAAGATATAACAAAGGTTTAATCATTTGGCTTTGCTTTTCATCTGGAACTTTCTAGAGTCACCTGCTGAAGTGAATTCTCCATAAGTCCTATCTAATAGAGGGCACAGTACGAAAAATATACTATAGTCTAGTGGTACTTAACATCAGCTCTTAGAGCTCCACTAATGCTGAAAATACACCCACTGATATGATCATTTCATATAAAAACTTCAAATAAATACATTTGACCAGATTGATCTTTTAATTTGTTGTGTCAAATTAATGTTTTTTTGATTGCAAGATTGTTTAAAATTACTAAATCCATAATCCCTCATTCTTTGTCATTGCGTTGGGCCAACATTACAGTTTACATTACTGTTTTTATCTCAGTACCAGGAAGGGGCATAGCTACATTTGTACACAAATTTGCTGGTAAGCCAGATTTGCTTTTCATAAAATTATTTTTTTGAGTCCATTAAAGGACACAGGAATTTGTACAATGTTGGGTTATAATGCCATCTACAGTAAAAATAGAAGGGTGGGGGGCCTCGCGGCCCCGAGTGATTTGTTGAGGCAATGGCTGGTGTTAACGCTTAAATCATCAGGACATCATGGTTGATATGGTGTCAGGATGATTGAAACACATTATTTCTATTATCACATTGTATTATAAAATGAAATAGTTCAACTCACCATAATGCAGATACAGTAGAAGCCTTCACTTGCCACTGTCGAAAGTAACTATACCGTAAAGTATAAAATGCTGCGCTCACCTACTAGTGCACTTAACTGATAATGTTATGAACTGTGAATACATGATTCCCAATAAACAATCAAAAAATCAAATAAATACAGCAATGTGCAAATACAATATTGGTGAATAACAAATTAGAGTGAATCGGTGGATAAAGTCCCATAGACCAACAATTTGAAAAATGGCTCGAAATTGCTATCAATAAAGTCTCTAAAAGATGACCATCCACACACAATGATTCTTCAATCCCTTCACCAAATGGACACCCGGTGTGTAGAAGCGCTTACCAGAAAGCACAGACCCCTTAATTATAGGGGGTCAGTGCAAGCAGGGTTGTATACAGGATAGAGATCCAGATCCTAGAGGATATCTGCACCCGGCAGGGAGATCCACCTTACATCCACCTGATAAGTATAAGTAACTCCGTACTCCTCAGCCACCCCAATGCTCCTCGGAGTGAGAATGAATGAAACAAAGGGCTGATATGGTGAAGTACGTTTAGGCAGATTTATTGAAAATAAGGTAGATGCACTTACATGGTATCAAATAACAGCGGGCATTTTAATAGAGCATGTTCCGTGGACACCAAAGCCAGACGCCGCTTCCGCGTTCCAATATGCGTGCCGCCTGGTCCCGGGAGTGACGTAGTTGCGTGATTGCGATCAAAACATCCCGACGTGTTTAGTCAGCGCGTAGGCTGTTGTCATCAAGGTTCATGTGATCGCATTCACTCCACTTGCAATTTATAATGTTCAACCTCCTTGCTCATCCAATCGGCCAACACCAGACCCTTACATACGCCCACCGGAAGTGAAGCGCCAATCAATAACAAATTATACAGCCTCACCCTCCCGGAAGAAGGGCAAGCATATCAAATGAGCACAGTTTGCCCTCACTTTGAGCATTGGAACATCTGGGTAGCTCACAGCTGATAACAGAGTACTGGCGGAGCCGAACAATTGGTGGCAAAGGGAATTTCAAGACAGAATTGATTTGCTCTATACAGCTAATAAGTACAAATATATATTAAAAAAAATTAAAATAAACAATATTAAACATTAATAAAATGACATACCAATTCCTAATAGACCAATTACCAATTACTTGCCACTGTCGCCTACCACCAGATGCTGCGTGTCATTTGCCACCATCGCCTGCCACCAGATGCAGCGTGTCACCTGTTAATGGCACCTGCTACCAGATGATGCATGTCACTTGCCACCGTCACCTGCCACCAGATGCAGCTTGTCACTTGCCACTGTTGCCTGTCACCAGATGCTGCGTGTCACTTGCCACCATCGCCTGCCACCAGTTGCAGCTTGTTACTTGCTGCTTTCGCCTGTCACCAGATGCAGCATGTCCCTTGCTGCCATCACCTACCATCAGATGCAGCTTGTCACTTGGCAGCATTGCCGCTTGTCATTATCTTTCCACTAGATGCAGCTTCCCAGTGTAGCTTTTCAGCACAAACACCTTGTCTCTTTAAGAATTTTTAATGCCAACTTGTAAAGGTTTTCTGCACTTACATGTACCCCTCTTCTTGCAACCTCTCTCCAGCGTATGGCATCCAGAGAATCCCTCTTTCAAAAGCAGGGAAAAAGTCACATGTACAGTTGCTTTACTGCATTCAGTCCTGACAGTCATAAGGCAGAACAATTTTCTTTCTTGTCCATTAAGGGACACAGGAATTCTTAGAGTGTCTGGATACTCAAAAGCAGCCCAACACAGGATTGGGCAACAGAGCAGACTCAGGAAAAAAACAACAGAAAAATAGTGGACTGTTTCTACCTCAAAGAACAACTTGAAGCATCCAACACACAAAGCTAGCATCAGATGATCCTAAGATCATAACTTTGAATGATGGTCTGACTGAGTCACCTAGATTTGGTAAACCGAGATGAAGGAATACCCCTATGGGGCCCATCAGGGATTACAAAAGTGCAACAGTATTCCTGAAAGCAATGGCTGAGAGATAGACTTTCACTGCCAGAAACACTTCCAGACAGTGGAGGGATTTTTCCTTTTGGGAAACTAAAACCGCACCAGGGATGTATATTGTGGAAAAGGAGGGAACATGAAGTTATGACTAGGATGGGATCCAAACACCTGTCTTGCCCCAGTGACACTATTGGTTTCTCTGATATGTAGGGAGGTCTGACTGGATTGGATGACCTTCCAGCTGGATGGTCCAATGCTGCAGAGCTAGTCAAAGCACCTGAAGTTCCAGGATGTTAATGGAGATGCAAGACACTTCTGAAAACAAAGTCCACTGCTTTGGCAGGGTGGCTCCTCCCCAGCCTGTCAGGATGGCATCTTTTAGGATCTTTTAGAAAAAAAAGCAAAAAAAACAAAGGACTTCATTATTCCTAGAGCTGACTTCCTGGAAACACCTGGTCCTCTGTCAGAAAATGAATCAACTCTGCAAAAGCAAAAGTAGGACTAGACCTCAAAGGTCTAAATGATCAGTCACTTCCAGTGACAACTTCTGAGGACTCCGGATCCCCCGAACTGTTGCAACTTCTGAAAAATCAAAACCCTGTTGTCTTTAACAACTTGTGCTAACTGTTCCCTCTACAGGAGTTTGTCTAAATATCCCACAATAGGGATGTTACAAGTGCACAGCATGGCTAATACTAGGAAAAGTAGGGGTAACCCTTCATGCCAAGAAAGGCCTGTCTTAAAGAATGGCTGATTTTGAGTGCCAGATCTTGGCTTTAAACTATAAACCAGGCTGGGAGAGCCTCTATAAGTGAATGAAGAAGCAATTAAAAACTATTTTTGGCAGAGGGTTAGTCTTTTGAATCCATGCCTTAAGCAATTTCTATTGAGGAAAGAGAATGTTCTTGCTGCCTGAAGTGGCCCAGATAAACAGCATTTAGAATCGATTCAAAGAGACGTCTCAAAGACCATGCAGAACAAATGCTTCCCATACAAGAATACTGCAGTCGAGGTCTAGCACCCAATCAAGGTGCCCATGCATGTGTACAGAAATGAACCACATTATAGCCAAACTGGGAAACTTCTATCACACCAACACAGCTAAAATTTAGGAGTACAGCCATTCATCCGTGTGTACTACAAGCAAGAGATCAATCAAATGTAGTTGAGAGATCTCTTTAAGGGTGTCTGACCAGGTGACCAGGTAGCCTCAGTTTAAAAAGGTGCAAACACAAGCAGGATAGGGTGCTTCAAATTTCAAAATTAATTCACTGAAGAAAGGGAAGACGTTATGCTATGCTTAGGGGTAGAACAACCAAGACCAGCAATAGAATGTGGGGCAACAGCTTTTAATTCCACTAAATCAAGTGTAGCTCTGACCGCTGTAATAAGGAGAAAAATGTATTCCCTGAATTGGATGTAATTGCAACAGATTGAAATGAGTACTTCTTCCTTCAGAGAGGGCATAGCATCCACATCTAATAACAGATACATTAAGGGATCCTGACCAAACCAAAGAAGTCCAGCAAATAAGTCAGATAGAGTATGGAAGAAAAGGGGGAAAAGATGGAAGAAAACAGTCCATGATTTGGAGGTTGGTCCCCAGCGGATAGCTGACTACACCAAATGGAGCGTTATGTCAGTGATAAAAGTGAAACCCAACCAAAACAAGGTGTGTGACAGTGCTGGTGAAGGAGGGGAGCCAGTATTAACCCTCAGGACCGCTTAGAGGGGAAAGCCACTTGGCCCAGAGGGCAACCTAAGCCTGAATGGTCTTAGTGTCGTACGACACATAAGACCCACATTATCTGGTAAGTGACCCATCCTATTCACTTTTGGAACCAGCAATTGATACCTTGAACATTCAAGCCAGAGCACTTGCACTTTTGTGTGGATAACTACCTATTGAGGACATCCATTGCCTGAGCACAATCACCATTGATTGATGGGCTTTTATATTTATTAATTTGTTCCCTTTTATAGATCGTGTTGTTTGATGGTATCTATTTAATACAGTCAAAGTTACCAAGCATATGACCCACCGCTATGATTTAAGAATTTAAAAAATAATTAACCTTCTTAGCGGTATTCCCGAGCGTGGCTCGGGGTTAAATTTCAGAGCCAAAAGCGGTAACCCCGAGCCACACTCGGGGTACTGCCAGAAGCATCGCTGGATCCTGTAAGCAGGGTTACTTACCTTGTCACCGGGATCCAGCGATGTGCCCGGCGGTATCTAGTGGCGGTTCTTCCTCCCAATCGTCTCCGTGCCCCGGCTTCCGTCTCCTGCGACGTGACGTTTGCAGGGGGTGGAACCGGCGGCAAATTAAAAAGTAAAACACACCAAACACACTGATACTATTCGAAATAAAAAAAAAAATCACATTAGATTGTCCCCCAGTGCCCTTTCCTGCTGTTTTACTGTACTTTTTCTGTATATATATATATATATATATATATACATACGTATATATATATATATATATATATATATATGCATATATATATATATATATATATATATATATATATATATATATTATGTATACATATATAATATATGTATACATATATAATATATGTATATATATATATATATATATATATATATATATATATATATATATATATATATATATATATATATAATGTATACAGTTGGTTTGGGCTGCTCATTCACAAGAATTACATGCAAAGTAATGGTACCGCTTTCAGCACCTAAATTCCAAAAGAATCATACCGCCAGGGAGGTTAATGTATGGTACTATATTTTGTTTACTAATCAAATGATATTTATGAAGACACATTGGCACTTTATAACTTCATTGGTAATTTAAATTCATAGGATTCGTTGTTTAAATCATAATATAGCAAGCGCTGTATTTGACCTTTTTAAAGACCATTTCTGTGACATTTTATTCATTTTTTACAGCAGCTGCTTATTTAGCCCATTTTAATATTTTTAATAATTTTAATTAATTTATATCATATATTGCTTATAACCCAACCAAAACAAATCTAAGGATTAAGACCCCTCTAATCCCCAAACTAATCTGCCCTGACGTACTGCAATAGCAAAGGCAATGGAAAGAACTGAAATAGAGATCTAGCCAGTATTGTGCCTACTACAAATACTTAGTGACTACAGAAAAATAATGAAAAGAATTCCACTGATCACTCAGCTGTGACTGGAATAATCAGTGTTTTGAGAACACCAGAGTAAATATCTGCTTAAGGGTTATGAATAAAGCAAAAAGTATGGCGCTAAATTATTACAACATGATAGAAAATTTATATTTTTTGGCCAATGCCCCTGAAGATGTCATTCTTTGACAAAATGTGCGTTGGGCAGGGCCTACATGTGATGCCTTTACGCTATCTGACTGCCAGAACACCAGTGTTTGGAGATTGCCTGCTCATGAAACCACTCTGTGCATCTTTTAATGCGATTTTATTGTGGAAAATATGTAAGTGCACTTTTTTTTATTAAAGATACTGATTTTTTTAAACATATTGCGCTATGACATGTTTTCTTGCTTTGCATTACATTGCTGGGAGAGATTGCAGCAAGGGGATGAGGAGTGACAGGAAGACATTCTGGTTATTTTAAATGCACTGTCAACAATTTAATATGGTCCACTTTATCTTATAAGGAGCCAACCCAATCTTATATCATGGGTGATATCACTGCGGTGATCAGCATTGGATGTTACAACTATCTGCCATTCACTTGCATTTAGATATGGGACTATATGCACAACAGTGATATATGATATAAATTAATTAATTGTTACAACAAGGTGGGTTGTATGCAGATAATAAAAGGTAAAGGGTCCCCCTATACACAGACTCCCTGGTGTCCCGGAGGGAAGTGAGTAATGGCGGCGCCCACCTGCATACAACCCACCTTTACTGGAAACCTACAGATGGAGATATATTATACTACGCCCCCTGTTGCTGGCTGATCTTTGGGATCCTTGAGGGAATTCTCGGGATAGGCGCGGCCATCTCTCGCTGCTATAATTATTTTCACCTTGCTCCTCAACCACTATCAATTTCCAGTTCTTGAATTTGATACGGAACAATAACCTTTATCCATCTATTTGGCAGAGTACATAGTCAAAGGAATAGGAGTATAGCAGTCCTTTGAAAGTACAGGTCTTTACCTGTTCGTTTTTATTCCTCGTGGCCTTCTCTCTTTTTGTCTCATCTAGGATGTCCCTATGTGTCTGAGATCTTCTTTCCTTTGGACCACTGAGAAAGGCGATTGACTGAAACGCGTCTGGTCTCCTTCGGACATCTCAGCCATCCCTAGCTTCTGAGACGTAACCCATGGCCACTTGCTTTTAAGTGTCTTGTTTATATTATATTATGTTTTCTTGTCCATAAAATTTTTTATATTCATGTAATAAATATTTAAATACATATATTACTCAAGTCCTGGTCATTGCCATTTAAAGTCCCATCCTCTAGGGGAGTTGTCTTTTGGTCTAATACAAATATATACGCCATACTTTTCAGATGTTTATTTGTAACAAATTTAGAAAACCATTTATCATTTTCCTTCTACTTCACAATTATGTGCCACTTTTTTTGGGTGTAACAAGACAAAATGTGGAAAATTTCAAGGGGTAGGAATACTTTTTCAGGCACTGTATCTATTTTCACTGTAATGTGAGTGAAGGTAAATTGACTGGGCTTGGTAGAAAAATTTGATTGTCTCTTCTGGACACAATTTAGAAATTTAATACATGAAACCACGTCGGTTTGCAAGCTCACCCATACTCTGTTCTGTGGATACTTTTTTCTTGTTTTCTCCTTTTTATTTAAATCAGCCAGCATATTGTTCCTGAAGCTACTGTATCCTAAAAATTCTATAATATCTTTTTTGAGGCAAAGTCACTCCACTGCATACATTTTCTGAATTTTTTTGCCAGGTTTAATCTTTGCTTGTCTTGCTGCTTGATGAAAATCATGAATGTGCTCTTACCAGTTGAAATGAAAGGCATGTTCTGGTTTACAACTGTGTTCACTATCACAATTTTAGTGCTTATATTACGGTGCTTACCATTCTATAATTTCTAGATTTAGGATATGCTGTTTTTGGAAATGACAAGGACAATGTTTTTTAATCAGTTTAAACAATTTTAAACAGAGAATGACAATAAGGTTTTTTTTAACATGGAGTGTAAGCTGGCAATACTCATAGTTCATTATTGAGGATTTTTTTGTTGTATAGCAATGCGCAAACTCCTCATGCAGGATAACAACAAAGAGTAATAAGAAAAGGAGGGCATAAATTAACAAGTGTGTTTCAATTTAAGATTTACGTGCCATAGTTTATTCATGGTATTCGCATACAAAATCGCCATGTAATGAAGTGTAGTTAGATGGATTTGAGTGGACAAGTACTAGGCTGCCATGGAGGTATAGTCCTCTCTACCTTTTCACACTGGTGCTTTGTTAGGAGGACTGTACATTATAATTGTTCTTATTAGTATTTTTTACAGGATTTATATAGCGCCAACAATGAGGGCAGACAGTGCTGTTACAATACAATTGAATACAGAAGAAACCAGAGGGCTCTGCTCATTAGCGCTTACAATATAAAAGGGAGTGTCAAGTGATACAAAAAGTAATAGCTGTGGGGGATGAACTGATGGAGAAAATAAAAGTACAGTTGTTAGGTGGGGGTAGAATAGGCTTCTCTGAAGTGAAGGGTTTTCAGGGATCGTCTAAAAGTGAACAAAGTAGGGAATAGTCAGACAGATTTGGGTAGGGAGTTCCATAGGATGGGAGAGGCCCTGTCAAAGTCCTGGAGGCGAGCTTGGGAGGAGGTGACGAGGGAGCTAGGATGTCTTGGGAGGAACTAAGTGAACAATGAGGTTCGTATATTGAGACAATATTAGTGATGTAGCTGCGGCAGAGTTGTGAAGGGCTTTGTAAGTTGTTGTTAGCATTTTGAATTTAATTTGTTGGGTGAGTGGAAGCCAGTGGAGGGATTGATAAAGAGGAGTAGCAGACACTGAATGGTTGGTAGGGTGGATGAGTCTGGCAGCAGCATTCATGATGGACTCAAGGGGGATAGCCTATGTAAAGGTAATACAGTGAGGAGGGAGTTGTAGTAGTCGAGGTGGGAGATGACCAGGGGGTGGTTTAGGAGCTTTGTGATGTCATTGGTTAAGAAGGGCGTATTTTGGAGATGTTGTTGAGGTTGAGGCGGCAAGATTTGGACAGTGATTGAATAGGGGGCCGAACATGTTGGTCTGACGCCATAGGAGGACCAAGGGTACTGGTTTGCCTGCTGTATTAGTTATTGGATGCTCCTGCAGACCCTTGGGCTACTTATATTCTTTACAGATGAGGCCCAACTTTAGAAGATTTTCCTCCCTTTGAGAAATGCAGAGAAGTGGTGCATTTTATGTAAAAACATGTCTGAAAGGGAAGGCCCACCATTATTTAATATTTGTGGCAAGTAGGAGCTAGGGTAGAAGCTCTCCTTTTCTGAACTGTAGTTGGTAATATTATTTAAATAATATTTGGACTTCATGAACTGGGATTTTAGGCCTGCTTATATTTTCATTATCTTTTCCTTTACCTTGTAATAGTGCAGTTTCCACTATGATGTTCTCTCCTGACTTGGAGCTGTTAAACTTTAGTTCTTATTCCAACCCAGGAAATGTCACTTGGGACAAAATGAATAACTTTCCCCATGATTGATACATCAGTTAGAAACATACTGCATAGTGGAGATGTAGTTCATGGTGAGAGGAACTGCAGGAGATGCAGAAATCTGACAGCAAAGTTGAAACTCATGGGTGGTGGGATTTGTAAGTATTAATAAAACCCAACTTAGATTTCAGTTTAATTTAGCTGGTGTATAAAAACCAAAGGTGTACACTCTTACAGTTAATTTTCTTTAAAAGAAGGCACAGCGCCTACAGAGTTGATATAGATAGGGACACAGGTTTTTTCCTATTGTGGTTTTTTTCTTCAGGGGACCGGTTCTTTGAGAAACATGACACAGTGGTCCGTTCCCTGTCACGGATCTATGTAAATTATGGCTTGGCTATCTGACCTCATAATGGGTTACTTATGGGCTGTCTGATAACATCTTATCTTATGTTGTATATGTTGTATGCTGAGATGGAGCAAAGAAAACGATTGTACTGTTTTGTAGTTATCTATTCTTTTGAAAACTTCAATAAAAATTATTGAACATTAACCATTTTACCACCGGAGGATTTTGCTGTCTTCCGTCCAGGCCACTTTTTGCGATTCGGCGCTGTGCGACTTTAACTGACAATTGCGCGGTCGTGCGACGCCGTACCCAAACGAAATTTACGTCCTTTTTTTCCCACAAACAGAGCTTTCTTTTGGTGGTATTTGATCACCTGTGCGATTTTTACTTTTTGCGCTATAAACAAAAAAAGAGCGTTTATTTTGAAAAAATAACAATATTTTTAACATTTTTTTATATGAAATTCCCCCCAAAAAAGATGTAAAAACCAATTTTTTAAAAAATTTTTGGCCAATTTGTTTTCTGCTACCTATGCTTGGTAAAAAAAAATCGCAATAAGCGTATTTTGATTGGTTTGCGCAAAAGTTATTGCGTTTACTAACAAAGGGAAAGATTTCTGTCATTTTTGGTGTTTTTTTTTTAACGCGTAATGGCGGCGATCTGCGATTTTTTTTGTGGGACTGCGACATTGCGGCGGACAGATCGGACCCTTGACTGACATTTTTGACACTTTTGGGGGTACCAGTGACATTACTGCAGTAATCAGTGCTATATATATGCACTGTTACTGTAAAAATGACACTGGCAGGGAAGGGGTTAATTTTATTGGAGAGGGAGGGATTAATGTATGCCTGGTGCTTACTGACGTGTAGGGGGGGAGGTGACTGTGTGAGTCATGGACAGATCGGATGTCCAGCTATGCTGAACAGTCCGATCTGTCACTCCCTGTCACTATGGAGATCCGCCCGCTTGTGTTTACACAGGCGGGCGGATCTCCACACTAGATCCCCGGCGATCGGGGCAGAGCAGCGGCGATCGCCGCTGCTCCTCCCCTGGCCCGACTCCCGCTGTGAATGAAAACAGCGGGAGCGAGCCTCCGGCGGCGCGCAAGCGCCGCCCATAAGGGGGAGTGTCTGACGACGTTAATACTACTTAGTCAGACGATAACGAACCACTTTGCCGCAGTAGTACTACCGTACTCGGTCGGCAAGTGGTTAAAAGAAGGTACAGCCTGAGTAGAAAAGCCTCTCATCCACCAGCAAATTGCAGAGAAGGGCCCTTTCTTTCTGTGTGGAAGCAGAGATTCCACATTCCACATGTCCTGCATATTCAGAGTTAGAGCTCATCAATTAGCAGAAAGCACGAGTTTTGCTGATTGTAGAACTATACAGTAGGTCTGACTGAACAGACGGCATGCTGAAACTCTGCATAGAGACTACTGCTTCCACAGAGATAACAAGGGTCCTTTCTGTAGTCGCTTTAGGGATTGCTTAAAAATAAATTAACTTCAAAATGATAAAATAGGTGGCTGAATTGTAAAAATGTAGAAATGTAGTTTTAACATTTCCCTAAAACTTGAAAAGCCTTAAAGTGTAACTCCCCTTTTGTTGAGAAAAAAACATTCCCCTTTGGGTGATCTATGTACAATGATTTTAACAAACTTCGTTGCAGATTCCTACCTTTTCTTATTCTGAAGAAATTATTATTTGTTCCTCTGTGCTGAGTGGGTCAAATGGGAGTGGTTTCATAATTATCTATCAGCTGTGGCAGTTGCAGGGCTCTAATGAGGGAAGCTGTTGGGCCTGCATTCCTTTAGACGTGTTTCTATTGGAAGTATCTCACCAAAAATGACATTTTTGTTGCAGGGGATGCCAGTAATCTGACTTGTATCTTAGGCAGACTTCTGGGAAAATTAGTGAGCCAATCACACAAGCAGGAAATTAGGTTTCTGGGGTGTGGTCACACATTCTGTGTACAGAACATCTCCAAGGTAGCCATATTGCATTGCATTTTCAGAAAATTATAACAGCTGCAGATTGAAAAGAAAAGGTAATGTTTAACCACTTTACCACCGGAGGATTTTCATGTCTTACGTCCAGGCCACTTTTTGTGATTCGGCACTGTGCGAATTTAACTGACAATTGCACGGTCGTGCGACGCCGTACCCAAATATAATGTACGTCCTTTTTTTCCCACAAACAGAGCTTTATTTTGGTGGTATTTGATCACCTGTGCAATTTTTACTTTTTGCGCTATAAACAAAAAAAAAAGCGTTTATTTTGAAAAAATAACAATATTTTTAACATTTTTTATATGAAATATCCGCCCCCCCAAAAAAAAAATTTAAAAATCTAATTTTTTTTAAATTTTTGGCCAATTTGTTTTCTGATACCTATGTTTGGTAAAAAAAAAATCACAATAAGCGTATTTTGATTGGTTTGCGCAAAAGTTATTGCGTTTACTAACTAAGGGAAAGATTTTTGCCATTTTTGGTGTTTTTTTTAAACGAGTAATGGCGGCGATCTGCGTTTTTTTTTGCGGGACTGCAACATTGTGGCGGACAGATCGGACCCTTGACTGACATTTTTGACACTTTTGGGGGTACCAGTGACTACAGTAATCAGTGCTATATATATGCACTGTTAATGTAAAAATGACACTGGCAGGGAAGGGGTTAATTTTATTGGAGAAGGAGGGGTTAATGTATGCCTGGTGCTTACTGACGTGTGTGGGGGGAGGTGACTGAGTGAGTCAGGGACAGATCGGATGTTCAGCTATGCTTAACACTGCGATCTGTCACTCCCTGTCACTTAGGAGATCCGCCCGCTCTGTTTACACAGGCGGGCGGATCTCCAAACTAGATTCCCCGACGATCGGGGAAGAGCAGCGCCGATCGCCGCCGCTCTTCCACTGGCCCGACTCCCGCTGTGACTGAAAACAGCGGGAGCGCGCCTCTGGGGGAGGAGTCCAGCGACGTAGTACTAGTGCCGAATCGCAAAAAGTAAGACAGCAAAATCCTCCGGTGGTAAAGTGGTTAAAGTACAACTAAAGGCACAACTTTTTGTTTAGTTTTGGATAGAGGGGAGAGGGATTAGAACACCTGCCAATTTATATTGCTGCCTGTGTCTGTCTGTTAGGGGAATTCCCCCTCTCTATTTGTCCTGTAAGCCATTATCATTGAAAGTGTAAGAAAAAGAAAATCACAAATTTTGGGTTGTCTCCGAAAAGTAATAGAGGGGAAATCTTCCAATGGGGATATTAGTTCTGTTAACCTGGGGTTCCCCAAGATATTCCCTTATTTGCAAGGACCTCCTCTCACTTCCTGGTTTGGCTATGGGTTAGGATGTGAAGGTAAATCTCCCTAATGTGACAAAGATGGAAAAAATAAGGGGTTAACCATTAAAGGGTTATAACCCTCCTTTAATTCATTCAAAGTTTTTTAAAAAAAGTTTTGCCTATATTTTACTTTTTAGGCCTAAATAGGCACAACTAGTAGCTGAGGACTACTAATAGCTATACATTTATGGTCTTCCCTCAAGTTCCACAGTTGTCATTTGAAATTACTGAAAACAATTTTAGAAGAGTTATGGTAACTGTGCCAAGTGTTATAAGTCTTGGAATATGCTTCTGCATTAACATATTTTTCATGTTGATTCTTACTTCCGATATATATTGACAGCATATCACAATCCAATCACGTATTGTCTCCTAATTGCAGTAAATAGCTTTAGCTGGCATCTTATCCGTGTACTTAAGATTTGAATGTATGCACAATTCTTTCCAAGTCCTGTTTTACATCATGAAGTGTAATCTTAGCTTGTTGTTCATTAAGTCAGTTCATTGGGCAGTTTTACAAATTGTTTATTGCAGTGCCAAAGAGTTAAAGGATGGCATAAAATACAACAGCATACGGTATTTCACATATAAAATTGTTTCAGAAGTATAATTTGGGAAAACAAAATTCAATTAATGTCATTATATCTTCTTTGCCTTTTATTAATTGTATACAAGAAATTGTGAACAGAAATTGAAAACTGAATTGAATTTTAACCAGAGTTGTATAAAGTACTCAAAACCCATACTTAAGTAAAAGTACAAGTGCTCGATCAAAAAGTGACTTACTGTAAGTAGAAGTGGAAGTGCTCGATCAAAAAGTGACTTGAGTAGAAGTACTAAAGTATTCAACATTTTTTGTACTTAAGTATTGCAAGTAGTTTTTTTTTAAATTTTGCTACTCAAGTACTGAATGTAAAAGTACCAGTAGTTTTGAAAAAAAAATTGCTACTCAAGTACTGAAAGTAAAAAGTACCAGTAGTTTTGAAAAAAAAATTCTACTCAAGTACTGAAAGTAGAAGTAGAAGTACTGTGTTATGTAGTTATTAAAGAAAGAAGTCAAAAGTTTGAACATCATATTGTTTTTTATTATTTCAAATGCAGCTTTTATTTATACATACAGTAGCTTTTATTTTCGTATGCGCTGATAATACACATGTTTTGAACTTCATGAAACCTGTCATCTACTGTTCTGGCAGTGGTAATTTTTATAATTGTAAGGAGTAACTATGCAGCACAAAAAAAAAAATATCGGAGTAGAAGTATTGAAATCATTGAAAAAATGTAGTGAAGTAAAAGTGGAAGTAGGAGAAAAAAATTCTACTCTAGGAAAGTACAGATACCACCTTTCGGTACTTAAGTACAGTAGTGAAGTAGTTCTACTTAGTTACTATACATCTCTGATTTTAACAAAAACTATAAATAAAAAATATAAATGGAGCTTGCTGCGTAAAGGCAAGATCCAAACAAGACTTATTCTAGGTATGGTATTTCAGAGACCTTAGGACTTTAAAGTGACATTAAAGGTTTTTTTTTAATAACAAACATGTTATACTTACCTGCTCTGTGCAGTGGTTTTGCACAGAGCAGCCCCAATACTCCTCTTTTCATCATTCCCCTGCTGCTACTCCAGGCGCCTCCCTGCTGCCTAGTGCCCCCTAAGCACCTTGCTATGGGGACACCCAAGCAGGCTCGCTCCTGAGTCCATTCACGCATGGAGTGAGGCTTGGCCCCATCTCCACCCCCACTCTCTCCTCATTGGCTCACTGGCTGTGATTGACAGTAGCGGGGCCAATGGCTCTCACTGTTGGCTCAGTCAACATGGAAGAAGAGACCCAAGAGAGCCAAGGCTCTCGTGGATTAAGATGGAGCTCAGGTAAGTTTTTTTTTTTTTTGGGAGGGGGGGGGGTGGGCTGGGGACACTACTGCAGACAGAAGGTTTTTAACGTTCATACAAAGAATGCATGAAGGTAAAAAACCTTGAGCCTTTACAGCCACTTTACATATTATGATAAATGATCCTGCTGCCGCCTACCTACTTGGTGGGTTGATTAACGAAAAGGAAAGGAATGTTTTACATAACAAAGCAGACCCAAGAAAAAAATATTGTTTTTTGATTTGGCCTTGTCCATAACTGGTACAAAAAAGTGAACACAGTTTCACCTAATTTACTAAGTTTGGTAAAAATCAATTTGCTAAGCGAACAGGCTCTACTGCTTTAGAAAATCCCCACTAGTGTGTTGCTGGAGTAGAAGATACATTTAGTAAAAGTACACTAGCTCGGCAGAAGAGAAAAAAGCATAGCGCGTGCCTTTATATCCTTTCTACTTTCCACCCAGTGTATTTTTTCTGTAATCTGACAGATTTTAAAGTAATTGTGAAGTCTCGTTTTTTTTTTTTTTAACCACTTTACCGCTGCTCACTAGAGCTCTACTGCGGCAAAGTGGTTCGCTATCGTCTGGCGACGTAGACCTACATCGCCAGACACTCCCCCTTCTCGGCGACGGGCGCGCGCCGCCGGAGGCTCGCTCCCGCTGTATTCAGTCACAGTGGGAGTTGGGCCAGGGGAGGAGAGGCGGCGATCGCCGTTGCTCTTTCCCGATCATCGGGGAATCGAGTCTGGAGATCCGCCCGCTTGTGTAAACAAAGTGGGCGGATCTCCTAAGTGACAGGCAGGGTCAGATTGCAGGGTTCAGCATAGCTGAACCTGCGATCTGTCCTTGTGTCACATAGTCACCTCCCCCCACACATGTCAGTAAGCACCAGGCATACATTAACCCCTCCCTCTCCAATAAAATTAACCCCTTCCCTGCCAGTGTCATTTTTACAGTAACAGTGCATATTTATAGCACTGATTATTGTAGAAATGTCACTGGTAACCCCAAAAGTGTCAAAAATGTCAGTCAAGGGTCCGATCTGTCCACCGCAATGTCGCAGTCCCGCAAAAAAAATCGCAGATGGCCGCCATTACTCCTTAAAAAAAACACCAAAAACGACAGAAATCTTTCCCTTATTTATTAAACACAATAACTTTTGCGCAAACCAATCAAAATACGCTTATTGTGATTTTTTTTTACCAAAAATATGTAGCAGAAAACAAATTGGCCTAAAATGATAAAAAATTTTGATTTTTACATTTTTTTGGGGGGAATTTCATATAAAAAAACGTGAAAAATATTGTTATTTTTTCAAAATTGTCACTCTTTTTTGTTTATAGCGCAAAAAGTAAAAATTGCACAGGTGATCAAATACCACCAAAATAAAACTCTGTTTGTGGGAAAAAAAGGATGTAAATTTCCTTTGGGTACTGCGTTGCATGACCACGCAATTGTTAGTTAAATTCGCACAGTGCCGAATCGCAAAAAGTGGCCTGGACGTAAGACAGCAAAATCCTCCGGTGGTAAAGTGGTTAAATAACAAACATGTTATACTTACCTGCTTTGTGAAATGGTTTTGCACAGAGTGACCTGGATCCTCCTCTTCTCGGGTCCCTCTTCTGTGCATCTGGCCTCTCCCTCCTGTTAAATGCCCCCACACCCAACCCGAGTCACAGCTCCCTGTGTCCATTCAGACACGGAGCCGCGACCCGTCCCCTCTCTTTTCTGATTGGCTTACTGACTTTGATTGACAGCAGCGGAAGCCAATGGCACCGCAGTGCTGTCTCAGCCAATGAGGAGGGGAGTCCTGGGCACTTAGAAACTCCTGCAACTTCGCTGGATGAAGATGAGCTCAGGTAGGTATTGGGGGCTGAGGGGGGCTGTTGCACAAAGAAGTTTTTTTTTTTATCTTAATGCATAAAATGCATTAGGATAAAAAAAAACCTTCTGCCTTTACAATCACGTTAAGCAGATTCAGGAGGAAAAGTACCTGAATTGAGAATAAACTTCAAGGGTAATAGAAAATGGAGAATCTCATTGATATTTAAGGAAAGTAAGAACAGCTCTGCCTTCAGACATCCTGGATACTGAAGGGACTCCTGAATATGTGAGAAAGTGGACACCCAGCAGGATGATCTTTGCTATTTGGATTTTTATTTCAGGGCTTCATACAAAAGTAAATTTTCTAAAAGAATAGATTTGTCAAAGGAAATCTGTTTTTAACCACTTAAGCCCCGGAGGATTTGGCTGCTAAAGGACCAGGGTTTTTTTTGCGATTTTTTACTGCGTGACTTTAACGGACAATTGCGCGGTCGTGCGACGCTGTACCTAAACGAATTTGACGTCCTTTTTTTCCCACAAACAGAGCTTTCTTTTGGTGGTATTTGATCACCTGTGCGGTTTTTTGATCACGCGCTATAAACAAAAAAAGAGCGTAAATTTTGCAAAAATAACAATATTTTTCACATTTTTTTATATGAAATTCCCCAAAAAAAAAAAGTAAAAATCAAAATTTTTTAACATTTTTCGGCCAATTTGTTTTATCCTACCTATGTTTGGTAAAAAAAATCGCAAAAAGCGTATTTTGATTGGTTTGCGCAAAAGTTATCGCGTTTACTAACAAAGGGAAAGATTTTTGTCATTTTTGGTGTTTTTTTTTTAACGCGTAATGGCGGCGATCTGCGATTTTTTTTTCGGTACTGCGACATTGCGGCGGACAGATCGGACCCTTGACTGACATTTTTGACACTTTTGGGGGTACCAGTGACATTACTGCAGTAATCAGTGCTATACATATGCACTGTTACTGCAAAAATGACACTGGCAGGGAAGGGGTTAACTTTATTGGACAGGGAGGGGTTAAGTGTGTCCTAGGGGCGTGATTCTAACTGTGTAGGGACATTCCTATTGGTGTAAAAGCAAAGATCAACCGTTCTACATAGTAGAACGGACAGATCTTCACTTTTACACAGGGAGAACTGACAGGCAGCTTGTTTACACAAGCTGCTCTGTCTTTCTCCCTTCACAGGAGCGATCGCAGTGTGACTGGCGGACATCGAGTCCGCCGGTCACACGCACTGACTTGTCTGTGAACGAGCCGCGGCGGGCGCGCGCCTCGGCGGGCGCGTGCCCGCCCGCGATAGGCTCGCAAGTCAGTGACAGGCGAGTGACGTACCGATACGTCACTCTGCCTGGCCGGGGCTGACCGCCGCAGTATATAGTCGTGCGGCGGTCGGCAACCGGTTAATAAGCAGACTCCATATTCAGGGGTTAATATTTTAATAGTTAATTTGTATGAAGGCTGGACTAGCAAAGCAAACAGGTTGGCTTGCTCGCATGCTCTTACTTAAAGGGTTTGTTTCCCCAACATTTTATATTCCTGATATGTTCCTGCTGTACCATGTACTTGTATAAGAAGGTATCCTGTTCTCTTTGTATTGCTTCCTTTATGTGAAATCCCTGGTGTTCCTGCTAGCCTCTTTGCTTTCCTATTAAAACTGACCAAACCAAGCAGGACAGCACACCATGGTCAGTTCTCTAGCTATGCCAGCTATGAGGAACTCAGCCTGCACAGCTTGTCACTGGGAAGATCAGTGTGCTGCTGCTGCTTCTCCTCCCCCAGCTCTTATGCAGCTGTGAACAGAGGGAATGTGATCACTTATTAGAAAGGGAAAAAAGGTATTTATAATGTTTTTTTTTTTATTACTATACAAAAATGTTTTGCCTTTCATTTATATTTGAAACTGAATGGGTTGTTTTACAAGGTGATGGGTTTTTAATCATTTTAACTCCTTCTTGCCAAAGGGTAAAACAAATCTAAATGCCTAAGCACAATTTTGAAACATTGACATATGTTAGTAAAACAGTACATAACATCACAACTACTAGGTGTATCCAGGTGAATTATACCTTGTTATTTTCAAGACATGTCAGGCTTTCTTTTGGTGGTAAATGGTAATGAATATCTCCTAAATATTATCAAAGGAAAACTGGCCCAAAATAGTAACAAAATAAAAAGTATATATATATATATATATATATTAACAATATATATTATATATATTATATTATATATTATATATTCTCCTGCTCCTGTGGTCGCAGTGATACCATATTTGTGTATGTTGTTGTTGGTACCCATAGTACAACCCAAAAACAATAGAGCACATTTTACTTTTCTTATCTTACCTAAAACATACTGACACCCTGACCTTGACCCAAACACTAACCCTGCCACTGACCTCGATCAAACCATGATCTAGGTATTTTTTTGCATTTTTTTTTATTTTATATTATTAATATTCATTTTGTTTTGTTTTTTACACACACTTTTTTCGGCAAGGAAAGAGAGATACTATGTATCTCTCTCCTCCATTCACAGAAAAAGAAAAACAGGGGCAGGCTTTACAGTGGCTGATCACTGTGATAGCCAATCAGAGGCTATCACAGCGATCAGATGACCCAGAATCTGGAGATTTGGGTATCAGTTGTTGGACAGGGCCCAGAACTCTCTGTGAGGCTCAAGTCTCTGTGCAGCATGCTCCCAGCAAAAGGGGGATACGCAAATATTCAGCCTAACTGAAAAAAGCCCAGTCTATTGGGGCCACATATTTGTGTACGGTCGGTGTGAAGGGGTTAAGCATGTTTAAAATTAGTAAAAGTTGAAACTTGCACAAGAATTTTTAGGTGCTGCAGAGGCAGGGGTAAAACATGGTAAAGGTAAGTATAAACTTCTTTAGGGGCTCTCTGTCAAACAAATATGTTCCTTTGCCAAGTGCAGCTGAAGTTCACTTTAAAGTTTATATATACCCAAAACCATATCTATATTGCAGCTTACCAGACCTTAGATGTACTGTAGTTTACACTCTACGCAATTAACACATACACAATTGCACAATAAATATAAGATTATATTTGCTTTCCTTTAAGCTCACAGCAAATGCCATGGGCACTGCAGTTCTGGCAAAATCAATGGGCAGTTCAAGTACTAGGGGTGGTTTGCAGAATATGACTAAAGTTTGGGTGATGAATCAGACAGCTTTGGTGGCTTTACTTCTTATTGTAAACAAATGGTATCTCTTCCAGACCCCTACCCGAAATGAGGGTTGGATTTAGATGTTAATTACATACCAGACCCATTATCCTTTATGAACAAGCAGGATAAGAGTTGGCGCATCACACATACCTATATAGCATCAAGGGGTATGCAGTTCATGTATAGTCATTAATCTGGTGTAGTTGATGGCTGAAATAGATTACACTCAGGGCCAGCTCAGCTGCAGAGAGAAGTCAGCTCTGAAAATGAAAATAAAAACAAAAAGCAGAGCGCCTCTAAGTGTTATCAGTTTAATTAAAAGGGTAATGCAGGTACAGGAAAACTGCTCACATTTAAAACAGTATAAAATAGCTCATCTGTTAGGTGGTCTGCAGGAACACAGGGGTCCACGGCTGGATGTTAGTAGCTCCAAGAGATGGTGCAGGGGATGCTGAAGGAGGGAGATGTCTGGAGAGCCAAGAGACCAGATAGTAGGATGGTCAGCAGCTTCAGGAAGGTGTTCTGTTCCTCAGGGAGACACCTGGTGAGCCGAGAGACCGTTAGGTAGAATGGCTGTCGGCTTCAGAAGGGCGCCCTGCTCCTCAGTACATCCGGCGCCAACAGATAGGGGAGCCCAGCGTGACAGATCCAGCAGCCAAACGCACAACGCGTTTCCGAGCGTGCGCAGTAGCCTCACAGGGCGTGCGCGCTCCTTTCTCAAGTGCGTTTGGCTGCTGGATCTGTCACGCTGGGCTCCCCTATCTGTTGGCGCCGGATGTACTGAGGAGCAGGGCGCCCTTCTGAAGCCGACAGCCATTCTACCTAACGGTCTCTCGGCTCACCAGGTGTCTCCCTGAGGAACAGAACACCTTCCTGAAGCTGCTGACCATCCTACTATCTGGTCTCTTGGCTCTCCAGACATCTCCCTCCTTCAGCATCCCCTGCACCATCTCTTGGAGCTACTAACATCCAGCCGTGGACCCCTGTGTTCCTGCAGACCACCTAACAGATGAGCTATTTTATACTGTTTTAAATGTGAGCAGTTTTCCTGTACCTGCATTACCCTTTTAATTAAACTGATAACACTTAGAGGCGCTCTGCTTTTTGTTTTTATTTTCATTATCCTTTATGAGGGCATAGTATGAATGTCAGGAAGAACCCCCATGCAAAAAAAAAAAGATGGCATGGAGCTCCCAAAATTATAAGGGAAAGCCCCACACAAAACAAAAGTGGGGTCCCCCAAAAAATCTATACAAAACCCCTTATCTAAGCATGTAGCCTGCCAGGCCAGGAAAGGGGGAGGTAATCTCAACATGTGCGGTACCTTGCCAGGGAGGATGCCCCTGGCAAAGAACCTTATCCCTATAACCAAGACAAGGACTTTTTCCCCACAACCCTGGCCCAGGGGGTTGCTGCAGTCTGTGTGCGAGGGGCTTATCAGAATGTTGAAGCCCCCTTTAAAAAATAAGTGGGCACCCAAACACAGGCTTCCCCAGGTGTGAATAAGTAAGGTGCACAATATCACTAGTAATTCACACAAAAAGTAAACTGTAAATAAAAACACACACATTTTGACAAGTCCTTTATCAAAAGAATTAAAAAAACGTCCCAACATGTACATCCATCGTCAATCACCCCATCCAGTGATGCAAATCCATATCATTAAAAAGGAACAACCAACCTGACAAAAGCTAAAAATAATCCTGTTGACCACTGATAGTTAGGAAGCTGTCTTATAATGTATAGTAGAGGTGAAACATTTGACAGATAGGAACCAAAAAGCATCCATTGACAGATGGGAAGTCATCATCTATAGTAGCTATAAAAATCGTGCTACAACTTAAATAATGTTTGACTCCTGCCAAATGGGTTAAATGTCCAACTTTCAATGTCCAAACAATCAAACCTTTAGAGCAGGGGTCTTCAAACTATGGCCCTCCAGTTGTTCAGGAACTACAATTCCCATCATGCCTAGTTATGTTTGTGAATGTCAGAGTTTTACAATGCCTTATGGGATGGAATATGAAGTTCCACAACAGCTGGAGGGCCGTAGTTTGAGGATCCCTGCTTCAGAGCATTCCTACTAAAGATGAGAAGTTGCAATATTTTACATTTTTGTTTTGGGGTTTAGGTACGCTTTAAGCACCCACCTCAGCAAGTAAATCTGAACAGGTGCCCTACCGTTAGGGAGATAGCATGTTCATAGCACAGCTGTTTTTAGCTTTAAAGGATATGGTCATTTAAAGCAAATTACTTTCAAACAATTGGGGGAATTTACTAATACTAGTGCGCACAGAATCTGGTGCAGCTGTGCATTGTAACCAATCAGCTTCTAACTTCAGCTTGTTCAGCTAATCTTTGATAAAACTTAGGCCCCTTTCACACTATCCGTCCATCGGACAGATTCAGTTTTTCTCAGCGGGGGATGGAGCCGCCGATCCCCCGCTGAGCAGCAGGAGGACAGCTGTGTCTCTGCGCTGTGTGCGGAGACACAGCTGTCAGTTCCCAATGCATCTCTATGGGGGAAATCAGATGGGAACGGACCGTCGGTCCGTTCTCATCCGATCCCATCTGATCCGCTGGACAGATGGAAAATAGGGTTTCCATCCGTCCAGATTTGACGGATCGGATCGGGTCGGATGTCAGCAGACATGATCTTAACTGCCATCCGATGCCCCATAGGAATGCATGGGGGGACCGTTCAGGACAGGCAGATCTGAACGGTCCGCCTGTGTGAAAGGGGCCTTAGAAGCTGATTGGTTACTATGCACAGCTGCACCAGATTCTGTGTGTACCAGTTTTAGTAAATCTCATCCATTATGTCAAGATCTACATCAGAAAGCACAAATTCAATTAATTCATTCATTTAGTCAATCATTCATTCTTTACAATGAAATTTGCTGTATACTCACAGTTTTGCTAAATCTTTGTACCCCAGGAAAGCATTATCTGGTAGGCTACGTATTCTGTTTCCTTTTAGTGATCTAAAAGTAAAAGTTCCACAAAGAGATTTCTTGCAGTAGGCTGTAGCAAACAAAAATAACTGTACAGAGAAAAGCTCTTTCAATATTATCCTAGTAGGGAAAATGCTGATTCAGAAACTAATAAAAGGAATAAGAAGCATATGTATTATATTGGCAGTGAAGGAAAGAAAAAGTGGAGATGATGTAACCTTTTTTCTTCCGGTAATAACTTCCAGAATGAATAGCCCATTCACACCAGCCTGGTCCACTGCATTACGGCAGCCTATTTCTTTATAAAGGACCACAATGGATCAAAAATTGTACATGCAACACTGATGCAGTCAATGAATAGCATAGCATAGCATTGCAGCAATGACCATAACACATTACTGCATAAGCATGATGGTCTAAATAGAGCATAATTATGAATAAAAAACAGAATTTAGTTGATTGCTACAAATTCTTTTTCAAGCTTTTTGCTTAAACATATTATTGAAACCTTTAAAGTGTCACTAAACTCACATCATGAAAACTATCAAATGCTGTATTACATGCTGTTCATACTCACTCGGCCACTATGAGATTTGTTTTTTGTATTCCGCAAAAATCCTGGTTGATCCTGCTGTTCTTTGTCTCCACCTCCTGTTTATATCCCCAGTTCAGTTAGGGATTTTGCAGCTGTGGTGGCAATTCTGCACATGCTCAGTTTTCAGTGAGTTTCTATGCTGAGCATTTCCTCCCTATCACATCTGAGCAGCCCATGTGACTATAAAGTCACACATGCAGTGTATACACAGTGGTAAATGACAGCCCACTCCCTCCCTCCTCTTCCATGCCCACTAACCAGCTAAACACAATGAGGGCGGGATATTACATGTAGATTAATAGTGATTTTCCCTCCCTCTTATTGTAAAACACAGGCTGGAGAGGCTTGAAACAGCTTGTGACTTGCAGAAATTTGCCCACACCATGGCATTGCCAAAAACAATAATGTCTGTGAAGATGTCTCCTTCTCCTGAGTCCTGATGTAGTGCATGGTCATGCCCCAAGATCTGCGTGTGCGCATAGTGTGGTTTTATGCACATTCTAGTGCATGTGTACATTAGCCTGAATTAGCGTGCATGTCAGTACTGGCTTTTAACACCCAGAGCTCTATTTAAGCACAGTACAACTAAGTAGAATTGGCTGGCGTGATGCTTGTTGCTTTGAAGGATTCGGCGGCCATCATTTTGGAGTCCAGAGCTACTGCTACATCAAGTTTTTACATGATGTTATATGCTGTTACCAATTGGATGCTGTGTAAGTGGCCAATTATTATTTAATTAAACCTCTAGTTTTGATATACTACACCATGAGGAGTCTGTACTTTTTATCTCTGATCTGAGGTCTGCTAAGCCCGTATACCGGGCTGCATGATTTTGGGACCTGAGGCTGGCTCTACATGAGACAAGGTTTATTGGGCACGCTAGATTGATCTCTGTAATGGGGGTCTGTCAGATCCGGTAAGAGGCTTGGACACCTGGTAATTGCTGGTGGTGGCTTCTGCATTCACAGTTTATTTTCATTCTGAACCACGTTATTACTTGATTCCCCATCCATATATGTGTGTGGACTTCATGTGAACTTTTCTTTCCACTTGATTATCTGTGGACTTTAAGATTTTTAAGAAAGCGCTGCATGTTATTTTAAGTCTATTTGTATCCATATTTCAGGATTGGTGCAAGCTGCTTTTTTTTCGGTTTATAGGGTTTGTTTATCAGGATTAGCGCAGTATTTTGCCCTCACAACTAAGTAGAATAGCTGTGTGGTTGGCAGCTTTTGTTAATCATGACTAAGCCCACATCCTGCTATCCTGTGTTTGACCCATCTTGTCTCCTGACTATGCATTATCTTGATCTCCTACTGCTGACTTAGGCTCTTGTCCTGACTTTGTCCTCTGGCTGCTGATTTGGTACCTCTGCTGAGGCTAGGCTGGCATCTGACCCTGCTCCTGCAATCTAATCTGGTATCTCAGCTGCCCAGTTGTTGATGACTCTGGCTTGTCATAACTACTGCTTTGCTTTCTGCATCTGCGAGTCCCTGTGCTCCACCAGTGTGCCAGTCTTCTGTACTATTTCCAGTCTGAGCATCCACAGCATACCTGTTGTCTCCAGACTGTTGACTGATCAGCCACTTTGTCAGGATCTATCACAGCTACCTATGTCACTCATTGTCCTGCTGCATGCAGTCACCAACTCCAGGGAGCCTTGGACAGGAGTAATAAGGAAAGCTCTCTCATCAGCTTAGCTTCTACCAGGTAGGTGACCAGGTAGGTGACAACTGAATCCATGCTTGAACATTACTATGACTCTGGTTGAAGCTTAGACTAGTTTCTAGCTGGTTACATCTGTTACAAGTGGGTCCCTCAGTGATCTCAAACAGATCAGAATTTGTCATGGACCGAATTTTGAAGATCCATACCTATGCCAAAGGTAGAGCTGTTGCAATAGCCCCAAAGCTACATTTTAAAGATGATATATATCTAACTGGAAGAAGTTCTTCTCCCCTCACAGATGAGTGCCCTGCCCTAGCATTAATGGTGGTGTCAGTGCAGTGCTCATTATGTTTCAGCAGGTATATTTATGGCTACTGTTGCTGGGGCACATATTGGACTGTGGCTGCATAGATGTTTCTCGTGGTGTCAGTGTAGTACTGGTTGTGTCTCTGCAGACATGTTTCTGGTTGTATCAGTGTAGTACTGATTGCATGTCTGCAGTCCTGCAGACGTGTTTCTGGTGGTGTCAGTGCAGTAATGACTATGTTTGTGCAGTTGTGTTTCTGGTGGTGTCAGCACAACCCCGTTTGTCCAATAATTCCTTATAACCCTGATTGTGTCTCTGCAGATGAGCTTCTTGCTGTGTCAATTCTTTTAAAGACGTTGGGTATAATAACAATTGTCTTCCCCCATTGGATTGTTCCTGATCCTCAAACCCAAAATCACTCTAGGTGCCATCTTGAATATATGTGACTGCATGACTCCCACGCCCCTTGACCGTTACAGTGAAATGGAATAATACTACTTGGATGTGATGGTTTGTCCTTATTAAAAGACATAAAACGAAACGTGACAACTGTACTTATATGTATGTTTTGGAGTGGCTTGTTGCCAAATGTAAGTCATATTAATATTTGATGTTTATATGTGTTTCTGGATTGCAAACTTCTTTTCAATAAAAAAACAAAAAAACAAAAAAACTGGTAAATGTAAATGAAATGGTCATGATCTCCCGTTGTGCTATAGGAAATAACCTGGTTTGTTTGGGGTGCCCCTCTGTGTCAGTGTGCGTTCCACCTGCATTCCCTTGGGGCGGACCCGTGTTGAAGCAAACACCTCACCTCAATTGTAATCGGGGCCTAGTCTGTGTTTGTACGTGAGAGATACACTGTTTTATAATTTTTTTTCTATTCCGCTATTCAATATACACCCTTTTGGGGTGAAAAAAATTAAATTGCGGCATACTTTGCATATTTGACTGTGAGATACACCCATTGTATTTGTATACCGTTTTTCTATTCCGCTATTTAATAAACACCCTTTTGGGGTAAAAAAAATTAAATTGCGGCATACTTTGCATATTTGACTGTGAGATACACCCGTTGTATTTGTATACTGTTTTTCTATTCCGCTATTCAATAAACACCTTTCTAGGGCAAGATCATAAATTACAGAAATATGAGGAGAACGTCAAACAGGGGCCATGGCCTGGGTCGTGGTGCTGCTGGTAGAGCTCCTGTTGCAAGGAGAGGACGTGGTCGATCTGTGCCAGCTACACGCACAAGTGAAAAACCTTCCTCAAGTGTGAGTAGGCGACAGAACCTGCAGCAGTATTTGGTAGGGCATCATGCGCCTCTACAAGTGTTGAGGCAAGAACAAGTAGAGGCGATAGTAGATTGGTTTGCTGACAGTGCCTCCAGTTCCTTCACATTGTCTCCCACCCAGTCTACTGCAGAAAGGTCAGAGTTGGCACCTGCAGCCAATGTCCAACCGTCTTTCACCTCACCCCCTTGCAAATCAGGCACGCAGTCTGAGCCCCAAGTCATGCAGCAGTCTCTTCTTCTTTTTGATGACTCTGTCAGCAGGGTTTCCCAGGGCCATCCACCTAGCCCTGCCCCAGAAGTGGAAGAGATTGAGTGCAGCGATGCCCAACCACTTATTTCTCAAGATGAGTACATGGAAGGACCATCACAGCACGTCTCCGATGATGACGAAACGCAGGTGCCAACTGCTGCGGCACTCAGAATTGTGGAGACCGACAAGGAGGGCAGGGGTGAAGACTAGGTGGAAGATGATGTGGAGGACGATGAGGTCCTCGACCCCACATGGAATGAAGGTCATGCAGGTGACCTGAGTAGTTTGGAGGAAGAGGTGGTGGTCGCACAGAGCCACCAGCACAGCAGAAGAGGGAGCAGGGTGCAGAAGCGGAGCGGCCGTGCCCTAGACACTACGACTGCTACTGCCCAACGCAGCAAGGGACCGAGCGCACCAAAGCCAGCTCAAAGGAGTTCTCTAGCGTGGAAGTTCTTCAGACAATGTGCTGATGACAGGACAAGAGTGGTTTGCACCCTGTGCAATCAGAGCCTGAAGCGAGGCATAAACCTTCTCAACCTGAGCACAACCTGCATGATCAGGCATCTAAGTGCAAAGCACGAGCTGCAGTGGAGTAGACACCTTCAAAACCAAGAAAGGTCTCTGGCTCCTCCTGCTTCCTCTTCTGCTGCAGTCTCGGCCGCTTTATCCACCTCTGTAGTGATACTGGCACCTGCCACCCCGCAAACAGACGATCTGTCAGCAACACCACCACCTGGGTCACCAACCATCTCCACAATGTCCCGTGGAAGCGTTCAGCTTTCCATCTCCCAAACACTTCAGAGGAAGAGGAAGTACCCCCCTACCCACCCGCGATCCCTGGCCCTGAATGCCAGCATTTCAAAATTCTTGGCCTTTGAAATGCTGTCATTCCGTCTGGTGGAGACGCACAGTTTTAAAAGCCTTATGTCGGTGGCTGTCCCACAGTACGTCGTGCCCAGCCGCCACTACTTTTCCAGGCAAGCCATCCCTTCCCTGCACAACCAAGTGGGGGAAAAAATCAGGTGTGCACTGCGCAACGCCATCTGTGGCAAGGTCCACCTAACTACCGATACGTGGACCAGGGGCGTTATATCTGCCTAACGGCACACTGGGTAAATGCAGTGGCGGATGGGCCTGAGGCGGATAGCAATGTGGCGCATGTCCTTCCACCACCGAGGATTGCAGGGCGCTTCAGTTTGCCTCCTGTTCCTAACTCCTCCTACTCTGCTTCCTCATCCTCTACCGCCTCCTCATCCGGTCAGCATAACACCTTCACCACCAACTTCAGCACAGCCAGGGGTAAACGACAGCAGGCAGTTTTAAAACTTGCCTGTTTGGGGGAAAAACCACACACCGCGCAGGAGTTGTGGAGGAGCATGGAACAGCAGACAAATGAGTGGTTGCTGCCAGCGAGCCTCAAGCCCGGCCTGGTGGTGTGCGATAACGGGCGAAATCTCATAGCAGCTCTGGGCCTAACCGGTTTGACGCACATCCCTTGCCTGGTGCATGTGCTGAATTTGGTGGTGCAGAGGTTCCTTAAAAATTACCCCGATATGTCAGAGCTGCTGCAGAAAGTGCGGGCCGTCTGTGCGCACTTTCGGCGTTCTCACCCTGCTGCTGCTCGCCTGTCAGCGCTGCAGCGTAACTTCGGCCTTCCCGCTCACCGCCTCATATGTGATGTGCCCACAAGGTGGAACTCCACCTTGCACATGCTGGAAAGACTGTGCGAGCAGCAGCAGGCCATAGTGGAGTTTCAGCTGCAGCACGCACGCGTGAGTCGCTCTGCGGAACAGCACCACTTCACCACCAATAACTGGGCCTCCATGCGAGACCTGTGTGCCTTGTTGCACTGTTTTGAGTACTCCACCAACATGGCCAGTGCCGATGACGCAGTTGTCAGCTTAACTATCCCACTTCTATGCCTCCTTGAAAAAACGATTCGGCAATGATGGAAGAGGATGTGGCACAGGAGGAGGAGGAGGAGGAAGAGGGATCATTTCCAAGGCTTTCAGGGCAGTCATTCACAAGTGGCTCCGAGGGTGGGTTCCTGCACCCACAAACGCCAGGTACACAATTGTCCAGCAGGGGCACAGTTCTGCAGGATGAGGAGGATGAGGAGGAGGAGATGGAGGAGGAGATGTAACCATGTTCACAGCAGGGTGGCACCCAGACCAGCTCATGGCCATCACTGGTGCGTGGCTGGGGGGATACAGAGGACAAAGACGATACACCTCCCACAGAGGACAGCCTTTCGTTGCCTCTGGGCAGCCTGGCACACATGAGCGATTACATGCTGCAGTGTCTCCACAACGACCGCCGAGTTGCCCACATTCTAACTTGTGCTGATTACTGGGTGGCCACGCTGCTGGATCCCCGTTACAAGGACAACGTACCGTCCTTAATTCACTCACTGTCACGTGATCGCAAGATGCGGGAGTACAAGCGCACGCTGGTAGACGAGATGCTGCTGGCATTCCCACTTGACAGTGGGGCCACATTGGAAGCACAAGGCCAAGGCAGAGGAGGAGGAGGAGGAGGAGGAAGAGGTCGCCAACGCAACCAGGGCACCGCCAGCACCTCAGAAGGCTGGGTTAGCATGGCCGAAATGTGGAAAAGCTTTGTCAGCACGCCACAACAAACAGCAGCCCCAGCAGCTCATATGGAACGTCTTAGCAGGAGGCAGCATTTCACCAACATGGTGGAGCAGTATGTGTGCACACGCCTACATGTAGTGAATGACGGGTCTGCCCCCTTCAACTTCTGGGTCTCCAAATTGGGCTCATGGCCTGAGCTTGCCCTTTACACCTTGGAGGTGCTGGCGTGCCCTGCAGCCAGTGTATTATCTGAACGTGTATTTAGCACAGCTGGGGGCGTTATCACAGACAAGCGCAGCCGCCTGTCCAGAGACAATGTGGACAAGCTCACGTTCATTAAAATGAACCAGGCATGGATCCCACAGGACTTTTCCGTACCTTGTGCAGAATAGAGATGGATACCGAACTTACCCAACCATTGTTATATTTTTGATCTTTCTCACTCTTTTGGGGTGTACCCTAATTTAAAATGACTAAAAAAAAAGCAGTGTTGGCTACCTCGTCCCCCTCCACCGCCGCTTCATTTCATTGCTGCATTTAGAGTGTGTATACATTGTTTAGTGCTAACTTGCTAACTGATATATATATTGATTCTGGTTATTGATACAGAATCATACTTCTTTCTTCTCTACTTGGGTATAATTTTTTTAACCTGTTTTGCAGTCTGCGTCTTAACTTGCCTGTTGTGTGTTAAATTCTGTTTAAACTGTTACTTACTCTATCAATAGCTTAAGCGTATTTACTACTGGTGTGTGCTTATTTTTTGCCAATATCCCACAGCCAGGCGAAATGTATTTCTCACTTGTGATGTTAATTGTGCTTGAAGTGATTGCGTTTGTAAATTTCAAAAGCCAATATAAAGGAGAAGTAGTGGTAAAAAAAGAAAAAGCACTTGTGGGTTTACCTAATCATTTTTTTTTTTTTTTTTTTATAATTCTTCGTTAAGGGGGCATGGCAGGGGTGTCCTTTGCCTACATACTTTTGCTAATAGTTGTCCCTTGTCCTTCTCAAAATGTTGGGAGCAGCGATGGGCTTGAGTATTTTTGGATTGAGCCCACCAGGAAGCCGGCACTGCACACCTCCAATCATAGGCAGCGTGTGTATGTGCAGCTGCCGTTCGGGAAATGCCTCACTGCCTATGATTGCCAGAGTGCAGCGATGGCATCCTGGCAGGCTCGATCCAAAAACGCCCGAGCCCATCACTAGTTGGGAGGAATATGTGCAACTCTCCAAATAAATTCTCTGTTATCTTTACTGGAAGACTTGTCAGTAGAAAGCTGTTAAATAACAAATCACTTACTGGTTTTCATGGGTAAATGTTATTTCTGAGCTTGAGTTTTCAAGATCAGTCTTCAACTTACTTTTACATTTAACATGGCGGTGATAATGTTTTGTACCCTGCTTTGATTACTGCCATTACAAATAGAACTAAGAGGCTTCATTACAATGGCTTTGAATGCACTTCTGCTGGCATTTGGACATCAATCTTCCAAAATCAGCAATTACAAATAAATTAAATACCAAGCAACAATGTTTCAGATTTAAAAGTGACATGTACTGGATCTTAAAGCAATTACATTTGCATTTTAAGCATTGCCTAGTGTCTCATTTTTTATTTTAAATTGTTTACTACTGACTGCTGACAATAAAGGAAGCTGCAGCACCGAAAGTGTTTGTACTCCAAAGTATGTGATATATGCTCAGGGCAGATTGAGAGTGCCTACGTTTGTAGTGAGTACCTGTCAGGGAAAAATCATGGTCCATGTTAGCTTATTGGTAGTGTTTGATGGCCAATTTTACTAAGGTAGACAAACAAAGTTTTTATATATATATATATATATATATATATATATATATATATATATATATATATATATATATATATATATATATATATATATATATATATATAAGTTATGATAAGTTGTGCTAACTGCCCGAACACTTGTCAAATTCATCAGGTTTAGCAGATCTATTAGAGTGAAAATATATGTTGAAACGCGTTAGATATGTTTTTACACATTCTCAGCTGTCATAAATGTGCAAGTGCTAACAAGTGATGTGATCTTGTGCAGCAATCAGGCAATGCGATTGTTAAGAGCTGAGCACTTTTAAGTTCTGAGTATATGAAAAGGTTTGCTATTGCACATAGAGATTTTCTAACACATTGACTATATTAATTTAAAGTGTTACTAAACCCAGGACCCTGCATTTACTATATCTGGTCTCCCACAGTACACAGGAAATGGAAAGGCATTTTTTTTAAGTAAATATAATCTGCTAAAAACCTTTTCTCATCAGGTGTTTATAGCAGTCTTATGACTTCTATTAGTATCTGGTTAAAGCTTGTAGGAGGAGTTTTCATTCTACTTTGACTGTCTTATCAATCTGGACAGTGCTGATTGGCCCTGTGCTGATCACATACACTCTACCAAGAAAACGAAAAAAAAAAAAAAAACACTTTCTAGCAATACACACTAACCTGAGCATGTGCAAGGCTCTGTACTATCTGTAGATGGATTGGGGACAGTAAAAGAAGGGGAGAATCAGAGAAGACAGGATCAAACAGCCTTTTTACACAATGCGGAGGATTAAGCCCTCTGGATCAACAGTGGGTATAACAAGCATGCTTTACTGCATATACAGACTGATTTTACTGTTGTGGGTTTAGTAACACTTTAACAGTTGTTACCATTTAACAACCTAATCAAAAAGGGAAAACTCCCTATACCACATGTACACCATCATCCGAAAGTTGTCCAATTCTGGAATAAAGATTGTGGCAGGTGGCACCAATG
This sequence comes from Pelophylax lessonae, assembly GCF_965119305.1. Taxonomy (NCBI): domain Eukaryota; kingdom Metazoa; phylum Chordata; class Amphibia; order Anura; family Ranidae; genus Pelophylax; species Pelophylax lessonae. The sequence continues at coordinate 639,171,615 of NC_138769.1, read as the reverse complement.
CAGCACTCTAAATGGGCAGAACTTCCTTAGATGTTCCTGGCACAGTGTATTAACGTTACAATCACAGACAATTGTTGTCTGTGGTGGATGTGGTCTTTCTATCTAAGATAGCCTTTATATAAAAAAATAATCAATTCTCCTACTGCTTTCTCCATCCTTTCAGATAAATATATAAATAACTGCAGAGTTAAGATTCTAGAATGAAGCATGCTGATAATAGCCATGGCAGGAGGGGGGCAGCTGGAACAGATTCTGTGATCCCATCTTATATAATTACATAGTTGTTAAGGTTGAATAAAGACACCAGTCCAGCCAGTTGAATAAAGAAACCAGTCCAGTCAGTGTGTGTGTGATTATGTCCCTACCGATTCCAATATCCATGTATGTGGTTTGCTAAGGTGTGCATCTTAATGTTTTTTTTTTATATTGACACTTCCTGCTGACACTTTCACATCCTTACTCTAATAGTAAAGAACCCTTTATGCAGTTTAATATTGAACCGCTTCTCGTCCAACTTCATTGGGTGATCTTGTGTCTTCCTAAAGTGGACTTTCAGTATTTTTTTCATCTTTCTATCTATTAAATCCTCTGCACTTGTTGTTTCAACTTTGGATAGTAAAACATTTTTTTTTCTGCCAGTAAATACCTTATACAGCCCACTTCCTCTTTCTTGTCTGGATATTAGCCTAGGCTAATGACATCAAGCACAGCTCTCTCTCACTCTCGTGAGAGTTTGTCAGCAAGGGAGGAGGGATGAGTCATAGGAAAGCTGCAGAGCTGGAGGGGCTGGATGAGGACTTAGATAACAGGAGATTGCAGAGATCCATGAGTATTCATCAGAGAGGAGAAATGCGCAGGCAAGCAGTGGTGGGAATGCGTCAGTCTGTATCTGTGTGTGTGTATGTGTGTCTGTGTATATGTATATATGTGTGTGTGTGTGTTTATATGTGTATGTGTGTCTGTGCAAATCCAGGAAGTGAACAGGCAGCAGCTTTAGCTGCCCACAGTTAAAATGGCTGCAGCCAGACTTAGTGGAGGGAGATTTCTGCAGCATATTTGGCAAGTACAGAATCACAGTATATATAAAATAATATGCAAAGTGGTTGGGGGGGAAGCTTCAGAATGGCAAATATGTTTTTATTACAAATTATGTGAGCAGACTGCAAGTGACCTGAGACTGAATAGTTTTTTTTTGGCAATGATAGAATCACTCTTTAGATATTTGTATATTGCGATCCTATCTCCTCATAAGTGTATCTTCTCTACAGAGAATACATTTAATAATTCTAGTCGCTCCTCATAGCTGAGATCCTCTAGTTCCCTTATGAGCTTTGTTACCCTTCTCTGGACTTTCTCCAGTTCCAGCACATCCTTACTAAGGACTGGTGACCAGAACTGGACAGCTTACTCCAGTTGTGGCCGAACCAGAGTTTTGTAAAGTGGTAGAATTATAGTCTTTTTATATTTATAATTTTATTTGGAATTTTCAGAAAAATCATTACATAATATATAACACCATAATAGGTAAATAGGTTACAAAGACATTGTCCACATCAAATTTCTCATCTCCGAGGTCTGATAAAGACCTCTAAAGATTCCCAACTCATTAATATGTAGTCATTTATCAAATATTCAGCTAAGGCAAGATATTGTTAAGTCAGCAAGTCTCTTTCTCTATTCCTGCTCATTCAATCCTTGCCTCTCTTTACTTCCTAGTACTTTAAGTTAGATGACCCATAGTCTCTAATCTTGTCTTTGTTTCCCCTTCTTCTTTCTATCTGTTCATTCCTTCCCCTTTCCCTCATCTTTTCTATATTAACCCCCTCCCCCTTTCTCTCTCCTCATTCATACCCACTATCAAACTCCACACACACTGATAAAAAAAAAAAAACCCAAATAATTCTCCCTCTCTCTCTCTCACCTTTCCCCACCCCTCAAGTGGTAAGAGATGCCTCCCCCCTCATGTAACTTCCATACTCTGAGATGAAGGCACCATCAATTGTTTGCCCCCATCTGAGGACATGAATAAGTTCCATGTTCTCCATGTTTTTTTATATTGTTCCTGTTTGTGTTGTGAGGAAAGCACAAGATCCTCCATTTTATTAATGTGTTCTAATTTTCTTACCCAGTCGAACACCGTTGGTGCTCGTCTATTTCTCCAGTGTTGGGGTATACATGCTCTTGCGGCATTCATCATGTGTGGCAGTACTGATCTTGCATATTTCCTCTCTGACTGCTCTAATATCTGTAAGAGGCAAAAGGCATCTTCTCTCTCGATTTTATGGTCTGTTACTTTTTGAACTATATCACCAATCTCTGACCAGAATTTCTTTATCTCTGGACAATTCCAGAAAATGTGATATATTGTGCCTTCACCTTCTCCACATCTCCAGCACCTATCTGATTCTTGAGTATACCATTTATGTAATTTATCTGGTGTGTTATACCACCTAGTCAGAATTTTATAATTTATTTCCTGCATTTTAGTGCATTTAGTTGGTCTAAATATCGCCCTAAACATTCTCTGTTTCTGTGTGTCCGTTATGTCTATATTTAGATCCACTTTCCATTTTTCCAGCCATTTCAGATTCGGTTGGTCCAATGGAGTGTTCAACATTTTATATAGAATAGATAATGGGCGCTCTATACCTCCTGTTTTCTCACATAGTTCTTCAAAGTATGTCAGTGGTTTCTTAAACTTTTCCGGCTCTGGCAGCGATTCTAAAAAGTGTCGCAATTGGAGTGCCTCCCATAAGAGTAGCCTATATGGACCCTCCTCATTTGTTAATCTACCGATTGTAGGCCACATCTGCTGACTCGTAAAATTTTTAATGCCATCTTGTCCTGTTTCCCACAGTTTTTTAAAATGCTGTCTCTCTAAGCCTGGGATGAATTTGGGGTTTCCCAAAATCGGATATAGTGGGGATTCTATTGAAGTTAAGTTTTGTCTCAGGGTCTGTTGAAACCCTATTCTTATTGTATTTCCCAACAAAGGATGTAGCTTAAGGGGTTTAGGGAGTGTCTTATAGCACCAGATTGCTCTCTTTAATGAGACCGTCGTTTGTGCTTGTTCCATTTGGACCCATCTTTTCGTTTCCCAGTGGTGCCACCAGTCCAGTATTCTATTTAAATGAATGGCTTGGTAATATCTACGCAAGTTGGGTACAGCTAGTCCCCCCATATTTTTGGGGAGTGTTAGTATATTACGCGCTATACGAGGTTTTTTACCCGCCCTGATGTATCCACCAAACACACCCTGAATAATTTTGAAGAAACTATAAGGAATTTTGACTGGGAGCGCTCTCATGATATATAGATATTTTGGCAGGATGTTCATTTTGATTAAATTTCCTCTTCCAAACCATGACTGGAGGCCTCCCCTCCATTGTTCCAAAGTTTTCTTTGTCTCTCCAATCAGGGGGGTAAAGTTTAGTTCATAGATCTGGGCTAAATTTGCGGATATATAAGTCCCTAGGTATTTCACTGCTTTCTCTACCCATGAGAATCCGAAGTTGCTCTTTATTCTATCTTTATTTGTTTGTGGTATTCCCACTCCCATTGCTTCAGATTTCCTATAGTTTATTTTAAAATTTGACAACTCCCCATATTGTTTAATTTCCTCTAAGAGTACTGGTAGCGATATTTCTGGCTCTGTCAGTGTGAACAATAAATCGTCTTCGTATGCTGCAGTCTTATATTGTTCCTTACCTACTGTGACTCCTTTTATATCCTGATTCAATCGAACTTTGTTAAAGAAGGGCTCCAATGTCAGCACAAATAACAGGGGGGATAATGGGCAACCCTGTCTTGTACCATTTTTTATACTCAAAGGTTCTGACAACACGCCATTTGCCTTCACTCTTGCGGTCGGGTTGGAGTATATCCTAGTTATTCTTTTCCGCATTATTTCGCCTACTCCTATATACTTGAGTACCGACTGCATAAAGGTCCATTCAACTCTATCAAAGGCCTTTTCTGCGTCGGCACTCAGTATGATACATGGTAGTTCTTCTTTGGTGACTATATGAATTAAGTTAAGAACTCTTGTAGTGCTGTCCTTTGCTTCCCTCGCCGCCATGAAGCCCACTTGGTCTAAGTGTATTATTTTAGGGAGTACCTTTGCCATCCTTGCCGCTAGAATTTTTGTGAAAATTTTTAGGTCCGTATTCAGAAGCGAAATGGGCCTATAACTTCCGCAGTTCGAAGAGTCTTTACCCTCTTTTAAAATTAGCGTTATATACGCCATTAATGTATCTCTAGGAAGCGTCCCCTCTAGACCTCTCTCATTAAACAGTTTCTCCATGTATGGCCCCAAAATGGGGGCCAATACATGGAAATACTGTATTGTCAAGCCATCTGGGCCTGGCGCTTTGCCACTTTTCATAATTTTTATGGTCTGTTCTATTTCCGTCTGTGAGATATGTCTTTCTAGATCGTCTTTATCTTCCTCCGAGAGTTTCGGTAATCCTGATTGTGCCACATAGTCATCTATTTCCTTTTGCGATTTTCCTATTTCCGGTAAGTTATATAGCAATGAGTAAAAATTCCTAAATTCTTCCGTTATTTGATCAGGCAATATTTTTTTAACTCCTTCTGGGGATAAAATTTGTGGGATATAGGATCTTACTTTTTGATTATGAACGGATCTTGCTAGAACTTTGCCGCATTTATTCCCTGATTCATATGTGATTTTCTTTGATACTTGAATCGCAGCTTTCGCTTTATAGTGCATTAAATCGAGTATTTGCTTTCTTACTAAAGTCAATTCCCCTACTGCTATATTTACCTTTTTTTTTTTTTGTGTTCTGTTTCCAGTATTTTGAGCTTATCTAGCAATGCTAGCAATTGTTTATTCCTTTCTCTTTTTATTCTTGCACCATGCTTAATTAGAATTCCCCTTATCACTGATTTATGTGCCTCCCATAACGTGCCTATCGTGCAACCAGGTAGGTCGTTAAGATCAAAGTAGTCCTTCAGTTCTTTTTGTACCTCTGACCTTACTTCCTCTATCTGTAACAGGCTTTCATTTAGTTTCCAGAATCTTTGTTTAGTTGATTTAACTGTAGAAATATTATAAATCATCGACACCATTGCATGGTCTGACCATGCAATGTTATCGATGTCAGTGTGTTTCACCGCCAGGAGATGAGCATGTGGCACTAGGAAAAAATCTATTCTCGAATAGGTCCCATGCGGGTGCGAAAAAAATGTGAACTCTTTTTCAGTTGGGTGCTGGAGACGCCACACATCTATCAGCTGTTCCTTATATATATTCTTCCTCATCCGCCGACACATCGCTTCTGAGGAAGTAGGTTTAGTTTTAGAGGCGTCAGCCACGGGAGACAGCGGTGTATTGAAATCTCCTCCCACTATCAATTGACCTTGAGTAAATTCACTGAGTATATTCAATGTTTTGGCAACAAATCTATCTTGTTGCTTGTTAGGAGCGTATAGGGTTGCCAGTGTCATCTGCGTTTCTCCTATTTTCCCTTTTAGGAAGAGATATCTACCGCTGTCGTCACCAAGCTTCTCCTCCATCTGCCATGGTGTCTTACTGTCAATTAATATTGATACCCCTCTTGATTTTGATTGTGTGTAAGTTGAATGATATATGTATGGAAATGCATTGTTTTTTAAATATGGTAGGTTCTCTGATCTAAACGCTATGTTCGCCTTAACTCTTTTGAGTTCTGATATTAATATTCGCCTTTTTTCGGGAGCATTTAAACCCTTTGCATTAATTGAAACGATCTTTATATTCTCCATTTGAAACTATCAAATTATGTTACGTAAATGGAGACTGAGGAAGGAGGAGGAGAGGAGGAAAAGGTAGAAGAAGAAAAGAGAAAAAAAAAAAAAAAATCTCACAATCTACTATCAGCAATCACTCACTCAATCTTTTATCCACACACCTCACACTGTTCCAATCACTCCTGTGCCCTTCCCTGTGGATCCTACCCTGCCGGTTGGAACTAAAAGCTCTTCCCGGTCGGATCCCCAGGTCGGATTTTTAAATCCTTCCAACACACGGCATTAGAATTATAGTCTTATCTCTTGAGTAACTACCCTTTTTAAAATGATTATAAAGACTTTTTTTAAAAAATATATATAAAATCAGATTTATACTTACCTTCTCTTTGCAATGGAATTACACAGAACAGCCTAGAATCTCCTGTTATTGTGTCCCCTACCAGCACTCCTGGCTCCTCCTCTCCACTTAGTGCCCCCATAGAAAGCCACATTCTTTGGGGATACTCATGCAGGCTCGTTCCTAAGTCTCGCTGTCTGTGTCTATTGGCCCCACCTCCCGCTCCCTAATCACTGACTCCTGCTGCCTCAGCAAAGACAGTGAGACCAGGAAGTGAGGGGAGAGAAGAGCTGGAGACATGCACAGCGCTGGAATGCATGAGGGCTTAGGTAAGTAAAGGGTGGTATACTAATACCTAAACATTTTTTACCTTAATGCATTCCATGCATTAGGTAAAAAATGTTTAGGCTTAAAACCACTTTCATGAATGGTAATAGTCTGCTAGTCTTATTGTTGCAGGCGGCTGTTGCATGCTATTGCTGAGTCGGTTATCTATTAGGACCCCCAGATTATTTTCCATCAATGAATCCCCCAGGGGTTCTCCACCTAGTAGCTAGTATTCATATTTTTAGTCCCCAAATTCGTTACTTTACATTTTTCAGTATTGAACCTCATTTTGCCATGTAGTTACCCACTCCTCTATTTTATCGAGGTCTTCCTGTAAAGTTGCTAAATTCTGTTGTAAAGTGTATGCTCTGCTTATCATCAGCAGACACTGAGATTGAACTATTTATACTCACCTCTATATCGTTTATGAACAAATTAAACAGAATAGCTCCCAGGACAGAACCTTCAGGTACTCTACTTATAACTCCAAACCATTCATAAGAAACACAATTTATTACCATCCTCTAGATCACATGTGTCAAACACAAGGCCCGTGGGCTGAACTCGGCCCCTCGGCCCATTTCATGTGGCCCCCGTCCCCAGGGCCTTTTTTTTAGCCAGAATGTGCTCTTTTCTGTCACCTCTGGCACTCACCCTCCGCTCCCCGCTCACCACTGTTACTTGAAAACACAGAAGCTTTCTGTGTTTACAAGGATAGCTTTCCCCTCAGCTCTCACAGATACCTAGCTGCCGTGCACTCACAGCGGGAACAAGGGAGATGCAGAAGCCAGGGCATTGTGGGATGGAGCATCACGGGGTAAGCTGCACTGTGATCCCATCTGGGCCAAGGTGCACAGAGGTGGGGGAGAGGTGCAGAGGTCATAGCAGAGGAGGGGTGGAAGTGAGATGAGGACAGCTGTGAAAGAGAGCTGGACTCTGCACACTGGGCATAGAACCCTGCACTCTGTATTTAGCGCACTCCTTAACCCTGCACTCTGTACACAACTCACCCCTGAACTCTGCACTTTGTGCATAGTAAATTCCTGAAATCCGAACATAATGCACTCCTGGTATTTATTGCCCCTTAAGATCCTCCCACTGCAATTTGGCCACACCCATCGTTCCATGGGGTTTGGCAGGGGGGGGTGCATGGTTAAGTTCCTGGCTACAGTTTTATAGTCTTACAGATACAAACGGTCCTTTGAAGGCAACCATAGTGCTAATGCGGCCCTCAATTAAATTGAGTTAGACTCCCCTTCTCTAGATGCATTCCTGTAACCAGTTTTCTATCTAGATACATACATTATCATCAATTCCAACCCGCCACAATTTGTCAAATAAGCATTTTTGGAGAACTGTTTTAAATGCCATTGGCAAAATCCAAATTGTTTAGTTTCAGATTAATCTTCTGGGGGGAGGTACATAGATGACATCCTCCTTCTATGGGATGGTAACGATTTGTATTTAAATTTGTTTATGGAACAGCTCAACAATAATACCCTGGGTATACTGTTACAGTATGAGGCCAGCCCCACCCAAATCCATGTTTTGGATCTTGACATCAAAGTTAGTAGAAGCTCTTTAATCACTTTCACCTTTTCTATAAATACAGATCGTAACATTTATATAGGACAGGGCAGCTGTAATCATCCCACAAGCCAGTTTATTAGCCTCAGGGGCAATTGTCAAGGACGATTATCTGGAACAAGCTAAGACCCTAAGATCTAGGTTCATAGATAAGGGGTGTGGAGGTGAGTAATTGGAATAAATTATAACAGAGGTTAGTAATATGGATAGAGTTACCTTGAAAGGGGGGGAGGAGGTTTAAAAAGAAAAGGCCAATGTAAAAGATCAAAATGTTGCTTTTGTCTCCGCAGGTCATTTTTAGGGGTGTACCACCTTTGAGGCTCTATGTTGCACCAAACATATTGGATGCACTTAATAGAGTTAATTTTTTTTTCAGAAACTAAAAGGGTATTTCACATGTCACAAATGTACAATATGCTGTTTAAATATAAATTCAGGAAAGAAAGATTTGTCAGTTCAAATCATTAGTCACCTCTAGAACTTATGACATTGACATATTCATCACGTGCACTTCCTAAAATGTTGTATACATGCTTATTTGTCCATGCGGCCTAAAATATGTGGGCTGCAAAATTAGAGTTATTAACGTTAGGATCAAGGAGCATGTAGCCAACATTAAAAAGGGTTTTCCAAAACATAGTGTTTCTAAACTATACCATGATAAGAATCCAGGTACTACCTTCATTGCCATTTATAGATTCACGTCCCATTGGAGGGGCAGCTTTGTGAGGTGGGAGATCTCGAGAATGGAGACCCACTGGATTTGCGACCTGAAATGCTATGTCCCTTTCGGGTTGAATGTTGATTGGGATGTGAACTGTTTCATCAACAATAGCTAATGATCTGGTTGTGTTTTTTTAAGTAATTTTTAGTATACATTCTTTAGGTTCATAATTTTTTTTTAAATAATTTATTGAAATAATTTTTTTCAAATTATGATTGTTTATTATACTTTTATTGCTAACATATGTAGCAGGATTTCCAGGCATTTGGCCTGATGTGGGTCTGCCATGGTTACTGGAAATGGCAGCAGCCCCTTTAAGCTGAATACCAAAGTGTGAAATTTCAGTCAAAGACCAGTCCGGCATCTTTGGTTTGTTTTGATTATTTTATATTGGGGATGGGAGAAGGCAATGAGTGGGATACTCCTCTGGCTCAACTAGGTACAAATGGGACACTTCGAAGAAAAATGCCTTTCAGCGCTGTCTTGACGCCGGCTGGATGCCGACCAACGCTTGCTGGCGCTTGAAAAACACAGACTTGCTGAACTGTACTTGAACTTGACTTCTGACACTCTGGTTAGCTCAAAAGTCCTTAACACTGCTCCCTCCAGTCCTTGCTGACTGAGGTAGCCTCTGTATGCTGCTTCTGCAACTCTCATTGCTGTACACTGCACACTGCACGCTGTACACTTTAACACTTCAGGGCCCAACCCCTGGTGCCCCCCGGTACTTCAGGTTCCTCTCACTAGGCACCCCCTCTACACTTCAGGGTCCTCTCACTAGGCACCCCCTCTACACTTCAGGGTCCTCTCACTAGGCACCCCCTCTACACTTCAAGGTCCACACACTGGCACCCTCTTTACTCTTCAGGGTCAACACTGGCACCCCCTTTACATTTGCTCCTGCCCAGGCTAGCTAGCTCCTGGATCCCTACGACCTTCACCGGAGTGGCCCCCCCTCTCTAGGCAGATCCCCAGGGGCAGTTTGCAGTAGTCACGAACTGGGAATGCTTTCCTGAAACTGAACCCCTCTCAGCTCCGCTGGTCCTCTGCACCGGATCCTCTCTGCAGCTCAGCTCAGCCTTCTGTCCCCTCTCACTATGCAAGCCGCCTGGGACACCCGATTCCTCTGACATGAGGAGAGACAGCCATACTCTACCTCCTGGGACTCTGCTTCCCACCACAGACCTGCATCATGTGCTCCCCTCAAACTTATACCCACTCCCAGAATGCTGTGCGACAGAATCTGCCTTTCTGGGGTAGATGCATGCCTGAGGCTGGGTTTCCTCCACTGCCCAATGAGAACCCTCTCATAGAGCACAGTGGGGAGACTCCCCAGTCTCAACAGCCACACCTGGGAGACATGACAGCCCAGCTGAAAATCATGGCCCTGCTGTTAAGCAGACAAGGCCCACTATACTTTACCTAGCACCTACCTGCTACACATAGAATTACATGTTGTTACCAACTATGCCCACTAGGGGGAGGCATCTTCACTTGCTGGATGTTCGGTTTTTTATATACAAATGTTTTTATGTTTGGCTCCTACATGTTGGGAGACATATATGGTGAAAAAAAAATAATTTTAATTTAAGATTTTTAGTGTATTAATTTTTTTCAGAGGATGATTCTCCAGCAATGGGATGTTGCATCCCATCTCCTTGATCAATATCCTGCCGGTGGAGTCATTTGCGAATTAGCTTGCCCTCAATGATCACCTCAATTTCCAGTTAACGTGAGTTCCGGTTTTTGCATTAATAGGCGTGCTTGTGTAAGTAGGCCACGCCTTTGACGATATCCTATTGGATGAAACACATTAGGTGGGTCCCTGGAGACACAAGCATGCTATGAGCCGTGGCATTTCCTGTTTTTTAAGTATTGATGCTCGTTTTGAACTACTTGTGTAAGTACAATCCTAATAAACCGTTTTTACATTCCTTACAGGCTTCACTGTGTGCTGCTTTTTTTTTGTATTGGGAGTAACGTCCCTTTGAGTGGCAGCATAGTGAACCCGGATGTCTTTGTGTTAGGAGACTAGCCAGAGGAAATCTGCCCGCAGGCCTGGCATGGTGACCAATTTCCAATGTGGCCGACTCGCACAAATGCGCGCACACGTATTGCGAACGCATGTTCACCACAGCAAAGACGTGTGCTCACGCAATGCTTGTTAGATCTGGCGCTCTCTCACCTTTTAAATAGTGACTGAAGCACATGGACATTGCTGACTGGTCTTCAGCTTCCTGTTCCTGTGTGTGTACTTATGCTTCTGATCACCTGTTACCGACCCAGTCTGCCTTTGAATACCTCATGTCTCTCCCCCAGCTCTGACCTCGGATTCTGCTCTTGTCTCCCGTCCTCTGTATGACTTCAGCTTGCCTGACCACGTTGCTGTTATTCTGTCTGCTGACCACTGGCTTACCGACCTCGGCATCCGTCTCTGACTATGTTTCCTGCTTCACCCTGTCTGCTGTGATTTTGCCTGGTGCCTACCTGCAGTACCCAGCCTGCTGTACCCACCTGCAGTACTTACCTGTTGCTCCAGCATGCAATACCTATTTGCTGTATCCAGCTTACTGCATCTTCCACTGCAACCAGTTTCCTGCTTTGTGTGAAGTCTGCACCATCATCAGCTCCACTGGGTCCTACTGCTCACCTCATCTGGTATCCACCTACGAAGAGATCTCCACACCTGCATCTCTCATCTGTGGCACAGCCGGGAATCCCTGCTTCTCTGGGCTTCGTGTTCCCTGTTTCCACCTTTAGGGATACTGAGCACTCTCAGCATTTCGGCTTCAGGACCAGATATGTGACATTTTGGTTGGAGTCCTGTCCAACTTGTATCCTGATTGATACAAGTTTCCCCATCGGTGCTGTCACAGCATGGAGCTATCCACCTGTTGCTTGATGCTGGTGCTGTTACACAGATCCTGGTTACATACCTGTTTTATCTTTTCTTCTGGTAAGAAGATTGGATTTTACACTGCGGTATGGTATGCTGCAATCTCTCACTGAAGTTGGTCCTTGGGTCTCTTCTCTTCCTTTCACTAAACGCTTACGAAATGCCTTTTATTTGTCTTTAGCCCTGCATATGGGCTTTTCATGTATTTTTATTTGCTAATCAAACAAATTGTGCTGGCTGATTTATTATTTAGGATTAGTATTTTAGAACGCGGAAATCTCTGTACATTTTTTGAAAATCCAAATACACTATATCCACAATCCTTCCTCCATCCAGATTACAGTTCACCTCCTCAGAGAATGTTAACAGGTTGATTTGGCAAGAACGATCTTTTAAAAATCCATGCCGGTTTCTATTGATATTTTTTTTTGTCCCCAGATTCTTGGATATGGTTCGCTAATTGCTATCATCCCCTCCAAAAGTTTGCATACTACTGGTGTTAGACTGACTGGTCTGTAGTTTCCAGGTATATATCTTAGCCCTTTTTTGAATATTGGTACTACATTGGCTTTCAGCATTCCAGTCCCTAATCTGTCCCATAACGATTAGGAATATTGGCCTGGCTATAACATGGTTAAGTTCTTTTGAGGACGTTTAGGTGTTAGCCATCTGGCCCTGATGATTTATTTACATTAGGTTTTACGATTCTTTGCTGTGCTGCTATCAATGCAGTCCTGTTTATTATACCTCTCCTTTTCCTTTGAAAAAACTGGGGAGACAAATGTATTTAATACAGATGCCTTCTCCTTCTCATTAGTAACCAACTTCCCCTGGTTTTTCTTTATGGGGCCTATATGCTCTGACCTTACCTTTCTGCTATTAATATATTTAAAACACATTTTTTGAATTTCTTTTTACTCACCTCTGCTATTTGTCTTTTGTGGTGTATTTTAGCTGCCTGATCACACTCTTGCATTTCTTTAGGCATTTTGTAGTGTTTAAATGCTGATGATTACCCGCTGCTTTATATTTTTTTTAAAGAGTTTTTTCTTATTAATATATCTTTTGTGCTAGAATTTAACCAACCCGGTTTAACTTTAGTTCTTTTAAATGTGTTGTCCACTGGAATGCACTGGTTAATATCATTATTTAATATGTCCCTGAAGCACCCCCAATTTCATTAGTGCTCTTTTTCCTAGAATTTGATCCCTTTTAATGTGTAGTATGGAGCACAACTTATTAAAGTTGGCTCTCTTGAAATGTAACGTTGTTGTCCTACCTTCGTGTCTCCTAATTTCCTATGATTTACGTTGAACGTAATTATTTTGTGCTCGCTGTTTCCTAAATTATCTCTTACTTCCACATGAGCAATCAGATCTGTCTTGTTTGCAATTAGCAGGTCCAGCAGAATATCTATTTCTAGTTGAGTCTTCCACAAACTGACACATAAAATTGTCCTGGAAGACATCCAGGAAATGATAAGCCTTAGATGACTAAGCAGTTCTGTCTGCCCAGTCAATATCTGGATAATTAAAATCCTGCATGATTATAACATTGCCCTGCTTCACTGCCATTTCTAACTCTGAGAGGAGGTCAGTCTCCTCTTCCTCCTTTAGGTTAGAGGGTCTGTAACATACATCCACTAATAATTTCCCTTGTGTTTCTTCCTTTTGAAGCTTCAACTCTAAGGTTTGCACCTCCCCTTTGGCCCACTAGTAATGTCATGGATTTTTAACAGATCACATTTGACATACAGACAAACCCCTCTCCCTCTTTTACCTTCCCTGACCCTTGCAAGCCAGTCATGTGAACTGTCAAACCAGGTTTCTGATACTCCCACCAAATTAAAATCCTCCTCATGTATTAACAGTTTCAGTTCTTCCTTTTTATTTATCAAGCTTCTGGCATTTATGAACCTGCCTTTTAATTTCATGCAAGCGCATATCATTTTCTCCTTGTTTGCAATGGGATTTGGCCGATATATGTGCCTTGGTTTTAGGTGCTCTTAATTACACTACCAATGTTATCCCCAGTAGAACCCTCTGACTTTCACTCACTGCCAGCTATAGCCCCTTTGGTAACCTCCCCCACACCCAGGGGCAAAGGATTGGGACTTTAGATGAGGTGGAAACCAGACCGCTGGGAAATATGAACAATGGAAACATTTTATTGCTATACACCAGAAATTAACAAAGTACAACATGTGAAATATCAATTCATGTATAATCAACACAATCATAACACTTGGATCAGTCTGATATATGTGCAGGTACACAAATTATATGTATATATCAAAAGTATAGGGACTAATGGCACTCCGTATAGGCCACACGGTCCATAATTACGCCATTGTTGCCATATTATAGATAGTCTGCAGGATACACCATGGCAATGAATGCAGAATCATCAACCTGCTGCAGCAGTCATGGACCTAGTTTGTATCGTGTATATAAAAAAACACAAAAATATGATGTAGCCTGGTCGCAAGGCTAGTGCTGTTCAGACTGTTGTTTTGTTAATAAAGTTTACAAAGTATTGACTTGTGAATTATGGGAGATAGTGTTCTGGGAGGAGCAATGACCATAGACTGCCCATGTGATTGGACTCTTCTCCCAGGGAGCAGTGTGACGCAAGGAGCCTGCTGGGAGTGTCTTTATAAAGGGGGGTGGGACCAACACTTGCTCTCTTGCCTCAAAGACAGCGCGCTGTGAGGAGGGATAGAGCTGCTGCAGAACGCAGAAGGATAGGCCGAAGGCCTAGCGGAGGACACCGGAGTCAGAGTGATCGATGTAAGAATCTCGGTAGAGTGATTGAGTGGAAGGGCACGCTGAGAGGCCGTAAGTGTCGCAACACAGAGCAGGGTGTTGCTGGAGTAGATTGTGGAACAGAGTTCATCGCATTGGGTAAGAGAGATCCAACTTAAAGTAACTACTATACGTCTAGACCGAACCAGGCCGGGACTGTAGAACTGTTCTAGCAGAAGGCCATAGTAAATCTAACGATCGCCACAGGACACTGTAGCTCCGCATAGTGTGTGGTGGATCAGAAGGCCTTGCCCCTCTTTCCCAGTACTAGATTGATTGCCAATTGTGGAGTACAGAAAGCTATCTTCTCCCTTTTCTGTTTGGATTACAATTACTGGTTATTACTGTGGGGATTACCGTTAATTAATCACCTTTACTGAGGATTAAAAATACTTTCTTTGGATTGGCTGAGGACACCCTTGCCGGCGAAGACTAGTGAGGCCTCACTCATCCAGGAGACTCTTGCAATCTAGCGTAAAGGGGGCCCCCGATAGTATAGTATACATAGTACATTTGGATAGTTAGCTTAGTGCAGATATATTAGAACTGCTGAGAAGTTAATAATAGTAGAGTTATTCTTTAAACACTGTCAAATCCTGGTTTGTGGTCATTCTTGCATTACACTTAAGAAGTAGTGTATTTACAAAATTACAAAGCATTAATCCTGCAAAATATAAATATATATATGTTAGGATTGTTCTTTTGGTCCTGAGTACTGAACCCTGCTTAGTCCCAGGTTGGGGATTCAGGATATATTTGTCATTAATGTTCTGGTATTAATTGTTTTATTGATACTGTTTGTGCATTTTTCTAAACTCAAGCTAAAGATGAATAAACCTGATTTTTTATTGCAAACTTTGGTAGTTTCAATCATTTACAATTACAGAACCTATAGTGTCAAGTGGGTTGGACAACGTTCAGAGCAATCAAAGTGAGGAGGATGTGTCTATACTTAGCCGCTCCCCAGGGGGCAGGGCTACAATAATAAAGGTACAAAAGGTAGGTAGACGTTAAAAAAGGATTAGGTAGCGATGGAGTCCTGTATGGTTGAAAAATTGATGACATCCTTGTAGCTCTACGCGTTTCATGGTTTAACACCACTCTTCAGGAGCAGATGCCAAAAATTGTAAAAAAGTATAAATGTTCCAATAATCTATTGGTTGACTAAAATCGCATACATTCAAATTAAAAGTGAGGAAATAGTTGTCCAACCCTATTGTTACTTACAAGGTGACTGTCAATGGCAATGTGCGGTCCTGTGGACGCAGGGAATTGCATGTGTCTCCCCCGGGAGCTGTGGTGGTAATCCCCACGGTCCTGCAAAATGCACCACACACATCCCTATATAAAAATGAAGTGCAATATGGTGAAAGAAAGTAAGTGGTGACTGTATTGCTGTGAAAAAACAAAAAGGCATGTGTAAGTGGTGAAACAAAAAAAAAAACTTTTCAAAGCCCAAAAGAAAAAAAAACAGGGGGAATAGAGAGAATAAAAATAAAAATTGAATGGATAAAGAAATACTCCATGAGAATCACTAGGATTAACCAGAAAGTAAATAGATGCAGTATATCCAAAGAAAAAGTATACAGCGAAATGCTTAAAAAGTGGTTACCTTAAGTGTCTGTCTCATGTAATAATGCAGTAAGCTACATGTGATGTGTTCTGGATCCTGAGTCTAAATGAACTGGTAGAAAGGCATGTGTAAGTGGTGAAACAGAAAAAAAATTATTATTTTTTTTATTTTTTACCACTATTGTGCGGTCCTTTAAGCTGGGCGTTTGTTTGGTTTTCATGCCTGGGAGCTGCGATGACCACCGGTGCCCTCCCTCTCTCCCCCCCGCCTTTATTTGCATTGGGGGTTTGGTGTCTTTTGCTTGGCGTCACTTTGGCGTGTTAGCATTGGATGCCATCAGTATACATCTATAACTGCTATTGTTAGAGGGGAATTACTCCCTCTTCTGGCAGCAGGTCTGCCTTAGTTGGGGGACACCTATTTCCAATTAGAAATCAACGTGATGCTGGGAGGCATCCGTGGTTGAGCTGACACACAAATATATATCCCCAAGTTTGCAGACAGTTCATTTAGACTCAGGATCTGGAACACATCACATGTTGCTTACTGCATTATTACATGAGGCAGACACTTAAAGCGGAGTTCCGGCCTTGGGGGTGAATTTTAGATAAAAATACTTCCGAACAGTCAGGGCTAGTGCATAATGGCTAGCCTCTGTACTGTCCCAGGTCGCACTTACCTTTTAGAAGAAATACTTATTTCTTCTCCAGCGTTGCCATCTAAGGTGTGGGCAGCTGAAGCCAGTGCGTCCTCTTCTGCCTCCTCTTCGGTGACGTCGGAGTCCCAGAATGCCCTGCACTGGCCCCGCTCGTCACTTCCAGTGCAGGCACGGCAGCCCTGCACAGCTTCTGGAGAAGTGACGAGCGGGGCCGGTGCAGGCGCATTGACTCCTGGGAGCCATGACGTTCAGCTCCCAGGAGTCATCGCAAGCCGGAAGTGACGGAGCGGGCCGCGGCCGCAGAGGGAGTAAGGGGAAGGAAGGTGAGTATATTTTCTTCAAAAACAAGGTAAAGGAACAAAAAAAAATTCAGGAGCATCCATTTCTTTTTCAGGTGACCCTCAGCAAGCAGATGGCCCAAAATTGATTTTTTTTCGATTTTGAGGCTGGAACTCCGCTTTAAGGTAACCAGTTTTCAAGCATTTCGCTGTTTACTTTTTCTTTGGATATACTGCATTTATTTACTTTCTGGTTAATCCTAGTGATTCTCATGGAATATTTCTTTATCCATTCAATTTTTATACTCTCTATTCCCCCTTTTTTTCTTTTCTTTTGGGCTGTGGAAAGTTTTTTTCTGTTTCACCACTTACACATGCCTTTCTACCCATTTTTTTTTAATCTCAGACACAGAGTACAGTTTTTTGTTTTTTTTTCACAGCAATACAGTCACCACTTACTTTCTTTCACCATATTGCACTTCGTTTATATATGGGGATGTGTGTGGTGCATTTTGCAGGACCGTGGGGATCACCACCACAGCTCCCGGGGGAGGCACATGCAATGCCCTGCGTCCACAGGCTTGCACATTGCCAATGACAGTCACCTTGTAAATAACAATAGGGTTGGACAACTATTTCCTCACTTTTAATTTGAATGTGTGCAATCTTAGTTGACCAATAGATTATTGGAACATTTATACTTTTTTACAGAGTTTTTGGCATCCGCTCCTGAAGAGTGGTGTTAAACCACGAAACGCGTAGAGCTACAAGGATGTCATAAATTTTTCAACCATACAGGACTCCATCGCTACCTAATCATTTTTTAACATTAACTTACCTTTTGTACCTTTATTGTATTTTTTTGTATTCATATATACATGATACAAACTAGGTCCATGACTGCTGCAGCAAGTTGATGATTCAGCATTCATTGCCATGGTGTACCCTGCAGACTATCTATAATATGGCAACAATGGAATAATTATGGACTGTGTGGCCTATACAGAGTGCCATTAGTCCCTATACTCTTGATATATACATATAATCTGTGTACCTGCACATATATCAGACTGATCCAAGTGTTTTGATTGTGTTGATTATACATGAATTGATATTTCACATGTTGTACCTTGGTAATTGCTGGTGTATAAAATGTTTCCATTGTTCATATTTCCCAGCGTTCTGGTTTCCACCTCATCTAAAGTCCCAATCCTTTCCTCCATTCAAGCAATTAAGGATGGGGGCACATTTTTCTGTGCTCGATTTAAAGTCCCAACTTCTCGTTTCTTTTTTAATCATACCCAGGGGCATATCTGCCGAGAAGCAAAAAAAGGCAGCATTTTACAGCATTTTACAGGGGGGGCGGTACCGTCCCCTGGCAGAAGGGACACTAGGGAGCAATCCGCTCGCCGAGGAATGCAGGGAACAGGGGCAAACTGGGATGCTGATCTTATGCCCCCGAAAATAGGCAGAGATCCGCTTTAGTTTAGGAACCGAGCCATAGTGCTGGCTCTGCCTCCACCTCTGGCTGAGGCTCTACTGGCCACTGGTTGCTTGAGTGTAAGATTCTGGTACCTTTGGTACCCTTATTTACCATTTCCCCTTCAAAACATTGCGTCCCACCTTTCTAGTTAGGTGGAACGCATACACCTTTAAGACGGATGACGTCATCGCTGAGCGCCGCTGAGCGGCTATTTCAATCGCCAGCATTCTCTCTCACGTTGTTCGTTCAATGTGTGTCTACATGCTCACAAGCCTTGTCTTGCTGTCGGAACCTCCAGCTATTCGCCTTTACCTGGAACAGACCGGAACCTCGCATCTGATCCCGTATCTCGCTACCGGATCACTCCCTCACTACTGGACCCCTCTACTTACTAAACCTTACTAGTGATAAGTACCCCACAGGGGAATCCTCCATAACTAACTTACACTATCATCTTCTGCACATTAAGGACTGTTACTATCTATGCATACTAATTCTACCATCTGCACTGTTACATAGATTGCTAGCTCTTGAGTCTACTACCATCTATCCTTGCACTGGGTTAGTCTATCCTGTCTATGTCATCTGCTGTCCTTACCACCTGTTACTATACATGATTACTAACCTATCTGCATTCTACCTATTACCATCTACTACTCTCCTGAACATTACTATCAAGTGCTTACCATTACTGTCACTGCTCACACCTGTCCCTTCAGCACATCACCTCCATACTATCATATACATCCTATCACTCCAGGAACATCTTATTGAGTGTGTGTATATCTGTATGCTGAAGCAGACAGGCCCACAGTGATGAGTCTGGAGAGTTGGATCTGGTATTCCAACACATCTCTACATGACTACTGAGTGGAGATTCTGCAGCTGCAAATCCAGCTTACAATAAAAACGCAGGAGCGTTACAGATTGAACGAACCTTAAAAAAAATGGATTCAGCAGAATTACCCACTCAAGTGACACAATTAACACAACAAGTAAATGCATTAATACTTGCTCTTACTGAAGTAAAAGAAGACAATCAGACTCTGAGACAGCAGGTAACCCGTCTTTCCCAGCTTACTGCTGCTCAGCCCCCTGAACCCAAAATAAACCCTCCTCTAGTGTTTACAGGTGATCGGAAAAAATTTCGTGAATTCAAAAACGCATGTCAATTGCTTTTTTTGCTAAAACCTCGTACTTACCCTACTGATCAAATTAAAGTCTGTACCGTCATTTCATACTTAACGGGTGATCCACGGGCCTGGGCAAACTCTCTCTTTGAGAAAAATGATCAACTTCTCAACTCCTATCCTTTATTCCTAGCGGAACTCGCTAGTTTATATGATGACCCCAATAGGCAGAGTACTGCTGATATCCAATTGAGGGCTTTAAAACAAGGAAGGAGACCTGTAGAAGACTTTGTAGCAGAGTTCAAAAGATGGACCCTTGATTCAGGGTGGAATGAAACATCTCTGCGAACTCAGTTCAGACTCGGGTTGTCAGAGGCCGTTAAAGACGAGCTCGCCCGAGCGGATTTACCTGGCACTTTGGATGCCTTAATACAACTCAGTATCAACATTGACAGGCGACTGCGAGAAAGAAGGGCTGAGAAAATGGGAATGCCATTGTCTAGTCCTTCTCGGATTTCGGCCGTTGACCCTACTCCTATGGAGGTAGGAACTATACGCCCACCTTTATCAACTACTGAACGAGCCAGGAGAAGATCCAGTAATCTCTGCATGTACTGCGCATCCCCGGATCATTCGATAAGTGTCTGTCCCCTTGTCCGCAAAAAAGAGGGTGAGTGTTCACATGTCTTGCTAGGGGGATTAACGACTTCCTTTTCTAAACCTTATCTCTTTGTTCATTTAACATTACAGTGGGACCAGACTAGGATTACTACCAAGGCTATGATCGACACAGGATCTTGTGGGAACTATATCGATACACTTTTTGTTACCTTAAATAAAATACCTATTATTTCAAAACCTAAACCTGTTTCTGTTAGTTTCATTAACGGTATCCCGCTATCTTCTGGTCCAATCACCAATCAGACACAAGCGCTCCTTGTCACTGCTAACGAGTCTCATATGGAGACCACCTCCTTTGATATACTATCTTCACCCCATTTTCCCATTATTTTGGGACTCCCCTGGTTACACACACATCAACCAATCATAGATTGGAAAAGACGGACTTTAACTTTCCCTTCTCACTATTGTGAGATTACGTGTAACCTCCCATCTTATGGAAAGATCCTGTCTGTGGTGTCAGACGAGATTGCACCACTATGCTATCAGGATCTGTCCGAAGTATTCCTTGAGAAAAATGCTCAAGTGTTGCCTCCCCATAGGGATTATGATTGCACTATCGATCTACTCCCTAACAGCAAATTGCCTTTCGGTCATGTTTATCCTCTTTCGCAGGATGAACTCTCTCATCTCAAGGAATACTTGGATGAGAATTTGACAAACGGGTTCATCAGACCCTCTACTTCTTCCACAGCTGCAGGACTTTTCTTTGTCCGCAATAAGGATTTAAGTCTTAGGCCTATTATCGATTATAGGCAATTAAATACCATTACAATAAAGGATCGCTATCCTTTACCGCTCATCCCTGAACTCATTGAACAAGTGCGTAGGGCTACTTACTTCTCTAAATTGGACCTAAAAGAGGCATACAACCTAATCCGAATCCGTGACGGAGATGAGTGGAAAACAGCATTCAGAACCAGATACGGATTATTCGAATATCTTGTGATGCCATTCGGGTTGTGTAATGCTCCCGCAGCTTTTCAAAGGTTCATAAACTACATCTTTAGAGACTTACTTGATGTCTGTGTTGTGGTATATCTGGACGATATACTTATCTATTCTCGATCTCTGTCTGAACATATAAAACATGTAAGACTTGTGTTATCCAGATTACTCGCACACAATCTATACGTGAAATTAAAAAAATGCCTATTCCATAAGGAAGAAATATTATTCTTAGGATACATCATATCCAAAACCGGAATCAAGATGGATATGAGCAAGATATCCTGTATTCTGGATTGGCCTATACCAACAACTCGTAAGGCATTACAGCGATTCCTTGGATTTTCAAACTTCTATAGGAAGTTCATCAAGAACTTCTCTGCTATTGTGAGACCTCTCAAACAACTTACAAGTATAAAGAAACCATTCCAATGGTCAGAAGAAGCAAATGGAGCTTTCCGCTTGTTAAAAACAAGCTTTACTTCTGCTCCCATACTACGCCATCCAGACCCATCCCTCCAATACATTCTGGAGGTAGATGCGTCAAATATGGCAGTAGGAGCAGTTCTCTCCCAACGACCAACAAATACTTCACCACTCCACCCAGTTGCTTTCTTCTCAAAATCACTAAGCAGCCCAGAGGTGAATTACCCAGTGGGTGAAAAGGAGTTGCTTGCCATAAAACTGGCACTGGAGAATTGGCGACATCTACTTGAAGGTACCCAATTACCAATACTCATATATACAGATCATAAAAACCTTCAATACCTCCAGACTAACAAAACTCTTTCCCACCGACAGGTACGATGGTCATTATTCTTCCTAAGATTCAACTTTCTAGTGACCTACACGCCTGCAGACAAAAATAAAAAAGCGGATGCGCTATCACGATTAACCGAAGATAACTGCGCCGAAATCCCTTCTATTCCTATAATACCCTATGAACGTATTATTGGTGTTGTTCGTTCCCTGAAGGAAGAGATTTTGCACAGTATAGGACTGGATTCACCTCCACCACAACAAAGTACTGATGCAGAAGGCTTCCTCTATTACAACGACAAACTCTACATACCCCCTACTATGCGCACCAAGATCTTGGAATTATCACATGATGTGCCCATGGCAGGACATATGGGTATGACGAAAACCCTTAATTTGCTTACCAGGCAGTTTTGGTGGCCTGATATGAAGACGTCTGTACAAAAATTTGTTTCTTCATGTGACATCTGTGCAAGGTCCAAAATTGACACTACAAAACCATCTGGTCTACTCTGCAGTCTACCAATACCCCAGGTCCCATGGGAAGTTGTGTCCTTAGACTTTATAGTAGAACTACCACCTTCCAAAGGATTTAATACCATTCTAGTGTCAGTGGACCATCTGACAAAGATGGCACATTTCATTGCTATTCGCAGACTACCTTCATCTAAACAAACAGCGGAACTACTAATGAAACATGTGTTCAAATTACATGGAATTCCAAAGACTCTTTTATCCGACCGTGGTTCACAGTTCATCTCCAAATTTTGGCAAGCTCTATGTCAAATACTACGGATTGAGCGAAAGCTCACTTCTCCCTACCACCCTCAGACCAACGGACAGACTGAAAGAGTCAACCAGTGTATAGAACAATATCTGCGTTGCTACACATCATACCTACAGGATGATTGGGTGGACCTCCTCCCTCTGGCGGAATTTGCTTATAACAACGCAACCCACAGTACTACTAAGCAAAGTCTATTCTACTTGAACAAGTAACCTAGTAGCCTCAGACTATCTTACCCAAATAAAAGACTCTCTGGGTTTACTTAATACCACCATCACACACGCTCATAGTCAACAAAAAAGGTACTACGACCTTCGTAGAAGACCTTCTCCGCAATATGCTATTGGGGACCTCGTTTGGCTATCGACAAAAAATTTAAGATTAAAGATCCCTAGCAAAAAGCTTGGACCTTTATTTCTGGGACCCTTCCCAATTAAGAAACTCATTGGAAAAGCTGCAGTGCAACTCACCTTACCGGCAGATCTCAAAATACATCCCATCTTTCATGTGTCGCTACTGAAGCCACATGTTCCTAATCAAGGAATAAGGCCTACCATCTTGCCTCCACCTCCAGTACAAGTTGAAGGCGGAGAAGAATATGAGATTAAGGAGATTTTGGATTCTCGTATCCACAGAGGAAGACTCCAATATCTCATAAGATGGAAGAACTATGGACCCCAAGACGACACCTGGTTGGAAACCTCTGATGTTCACGCACCTAGGCTTATACTAAGGTTTCACACGAAATACCCGGAGAAACCAGTGCTATAGGCCTTCCGGAGCTGGCCTTAAGGGGGGGGGTACTGTAAGATTCTGGTACCTTTGGTACCCTTATTTACCATTTCCCCTTCAAAACATTGCGTCCCACCTTTCTAGTTAGGTGGAACGCATACACCTTTAAGACGGATGACGTCATCGCTGAGCGCCGCTGAGCAGCTATTTCAATCGCCAGCATTCTCTCTCACGTTGTTCGTTCAATGTGTGTCTACATGCTCACAAGCCTTGTCTTGCTGTCGGAACCTCCAGCTATTCGCCTTTACCTGGAACAGACCGGAACCTCGCATCTGATCCCGTATCTCGCTACCGGATCACTCCCTCACTACTGGACCCCTCTACTTACTAAACCTTACTAGTGATAAGTACCCCACAGGGGAATCCTCCATAACTAACTTACACTATCATCTTCTGCACATTAAGGACTGTTACTATCTATGCATACTAATTCTACCATCTGCACTGTTACATAGATTGCTAGCTCTTGAGTCTACTACCATCTATCCTTGCACTGGGTTAGTCTATCCTGTCTATGTCATCTGCTGTCCTTACCACCTGTTACTATACATGATTACTAACCTATCTGCATTCTACCTATTACCATCTACTACTCTCCTGAACATTACTATCAAGTGCTTACCATTACTGTCACTGCTCACACCTGTCCCTTCAGCACATCACCTCCATACTATCATATACATCCTATCACTCCAGGAACATCTTATTGAGTGTGTGTATATCTGTATGCTGAAGCAGACAGGCCCACAGTGATGAGTCTGGAGAGTTGGATCTGGTATTCCAACACATCTCTACATGACTACTGAGTGGAGATTCTGCAGCTGCAAATCCAGCTTACAATAAAAACGCAGGAGCGTTACATTGAGTCACCTGGCATCTAGCAACCAGTGACTCCCCACTCTAATTCAGAGGGAGGACAAGGGGGCCCTTAGCATTAAAAGCAGAGAAGGATTTAACTTCCTCCTCCTCTGCGCCTATTGCTCTCCACGGTCCACCGCCCTCCTCTATAATCTTCTCTAGGCCTCCAGCATGCTCTGAGGAAAGAAGGGAACTAAAGTCTAAGGTGAGGTGATTGGAACAGTGTGTGTACAGTGTCATTATATTATCACTGCAGAGCCAGAGACCCATACAAAAGAGGAGGGGTTCATGCTGGGACTTGTAGTCCTTCATATTTAGGGAATGTGACCCCCAAAAGTTAGGGACTACAGGACCCAGCAGAGCTGAGGATGTGACACCCCCTGCCCCCCCTAACTAGTGAAGGACTACAGGTCCCAGCTTGAACCTGTAAAATCTAAGGGGTTACATCCTTAGATCTCAGGGGTTCATGCTGGGACTTGGAGTCCTTCAATTTTGGAGGGAGTCACATCCTTAGATCTAAGGGGTTCATGGTGGAACTTGTAGTCTTTTACTTTTGGTGGATGTGAACCCCCCAAAAGTGAAGGACTACAGGTCCCAGCATGAGCCCCTTTAGAGCTGAGTATCTGACACCCCTCTGCCCCCCCCCAAGTAGTGAAGGACTACAGGTCCCAGCATGAACCTGTAAGATGTTAGGATGTGACCCTCCTAAAGTGAAGGACTGCATGTCCTAGCATGAGCCTCAAACTATGGCCCTCCAGTTGTTCATGAACTACAATTCCCATCATGCCTAGTCATATCTTTGAATGGCAGAGTTTTACAATGCCTCATGGGATGTGTAGTTCCGCAACAGCTGGAGGGCCGTAGTTTGAGGATCCCTGCTCTAAGAGCTGAGGACATGACACACCCTGCCCCCCCCAACTAGTGAAGGACTACAGATCCCAGAAGGAACCCATGAAATCTCAGGGGTTCATGCTGGGGCTTGTAGTCCTTCAATTTTGAAAGGAGTCAAATCCTTAGATCTCAGGGGTTCATGCTGAGCCTTGCAGTCCTTCAATTCTTTTGGGGGGGTCAGATCCTTACAGATGAAGGGGTGGATCCTATAAAGAGAGGGGTGGGGAAAATTTACATAGGAAGATGTCCGATTTTAGTCTTGCCTAGGGCAACACAAAACCAAAATACACCATTGCCCACTCCCTGAAAAACATTTGAAGACGATGGCTGATTCAACCTGATAGAATTCTGAATATAGGAAAGTGAAAGAGTCTGCCTACCCAAAACTTATATTTCATGGTTGTTTAGCTGTGCTCCTACATTCAGAAATAACCATGAACACTTGGATGGCAACATACAAACATCTAATGGACCTGAAATAACGAATGAAATGGAACGTTTTAGAATTACAATGTCTGTAGTATGACTATAAAATTCTTCAATATGAACTGTCCTGAAGCATTACAGAAATTAATCATATTTTCATTTTCCAAGTGGCATTGTCCAGGGCATTTCTGAACATGACTGGTTACTGTGAAGTAAGAAAGCCAATTAAGCCATATAGGTAAATAGGGCCCTGTTATTGCAGAAAACAGGTCATCTCTCTTTTGTCCGACCTATGCTACAGTATATACAGTACACAGGACAATTACAGATTTTGTATGGCAGTCTAGAGCGAGGAAGGACCAAGCATAAACTACATCCTACTGAACAATGGCTAAATGATAAATTAGCTGATGGACAAAAAAGCAGTAACTTCAACTGATGAAGAACAAAAACATATACATTTTCTATTGTAATGGACAAATGATATGTGCAGTATCCTGCCACAACAAACATAAAAAGGTTTTTTTTTCATCTGTCAAAAGAGATTTAAAATCTGAGTTGTTGATATGAAGTACTTTACTTCATCATAGCAAAATAACGTGGAAAGTAACGACACAGCAACCAAACATGTATCACACTCTGGCTGTTCTAACGTGACAACACCTTACATTTCATTGGTTAAATTGTTCTGCTAAACTAACACTATAAAGCCGATTGGGTGATATGTGTCATGTGGGCGGTAAAATCATTACCTAGGGTGGAGCTAGGAAGCCATCTTGCTGAGGTTTTTTTTGTATAGTGGAAATGCCATTTTACCCTTTCTGTCATGTGGGTGTATTTTCACAAATGTTTTAAATAAATAGTGGTTTGCAGTCTGCACTATCTTGCCTTTTCTTTTCTATGACATCAGAGAGACTGATGACCAGTATGAAGAATAGCCCTGGATGCAAGCTGTGATACATCAAGGACACCAAGAGAGGAGCTTTGGTGGTGGGCACAGCAGTGCTGCTTTCATTGGGTGAAAAAATGTGAATTTCTTATGCACATGGAAGAAATTTGTTACACTTTTTTAAGATTGTTATCACATGAAGCTTGGATGGTGTATATACAGTGGGTACAGAAAGTATTCAGACCCCCTTACATTTTTCACTCTTTGTTATATTGCAGCCATTTGCTAAAATCATTTAAGTTCATTCTTCTTCCTCATGAATGTACACATAGCACCCCATACTGACAGAAAAACACAGAATTGTTGACATTGTTGCAGATTTATTAAAAAAGAAAAACTGAAATATCACATGGTCCTAAGTATTCAGACCCTTTGCTGTGACACTCATATATTTAACTCAGGTGCTTTCCATTTCTTCTGATCATCCTTGAGATGGTTCTACACCTTCATTTGAGTCCAGCTGTGTTTGATTATACTGATTGGACTTGATTAGGAAAGCCACACACCTGTCTATATAAGACCTTCCAGATCACAATGCATGTCAGAGCAAATGAGAATCATGAGGTCAAAGGAACTGCCTGAAGAGCTCAGAGACAGAATTGTGGCAAGGCACAGATCTGGCCAAGGTTACAAAAAGATTTCTGCTGCACGTAAGGTTTCTAAGAGCACAGTGGCCTCCATAATCCTCAAATGGAAGATGTTTGGGACGACCAGAATCCTTCCTAGAGCTGGCCGTCCGGCCAAACTGAGCTATCTGGGGGAGAAGAGCCTTGATGAGAGAGGTAAAGAAGAACCCAAAGATCACTGTGGCTGAGCTCCAGAGATGCAGTCAGGAGATGGGAGAAAGTTGTAGAAAGTCAACCATCACTGCAGCCCTCCACCAGTCGGGGCTTTATGGCAGAGTGGCCCGACGGAAGCCTCTCCTCAGTGTAAGACACATAAAAGCCTGCATGGAGTTTGCTAAAAAACACCTGAAGGACTCCAATATGGTGAGAAATAAGATTCTCTGGTCTGATGAGACCAAAATAGAACTTTTTGGCCTTAATTCTAAGCGGTATGTGTGGAGAAAACCAGGCACTGCTCATCACCTGTCCAATACAGTCCCAACAGTGAAGCATGGTGGTGGCAGCATCATACTGTGGGGGTGTTTTTCAGCTGCAGGGACAGGACGACTGGTTGCAATCGAGGGAAAGATGAATGCGGCCAAGTACAAGGATATCCTGGACAAAAACCTTCTCCAGAGTGCTCTGGACCTCAGACTGGGCCGAAGGTTTAACTTCCAACAAGACAATGACCCTAAGCACACAGCTAAAATAACGAAGGAGTGGCTTCACAACAACTCCGTGACTGTTCTTGAATGGCCCAGCCAGAGCCCTGACTTAAACCCAATTGAGCATCTCTGGAGAGACCTAAAAATGGCTGTCCACCAACGTTTACCATCCAACCTGACAGAACTGGAGAGGATCTGCAAGGAGGAATGGCAGAGGATCCCCAAATCCAGGTGTGAAAGACTTGTTGCATCTTTCCCAAAAAGACTCCTGGCTGTATTAGATCAAAAGGGGGCTTCTACTAAATACTGAGCAAAGGGTCTGAATACTTAGGACCATGTGATATTTCAGTTTTTCTTTTTTAATAAATCTGCAACAATGTCAACAATTCTGTGTTTTTCTGTCAGTATGGGGTGCTATGTGTACATTCATGAGGAAGAAGAATGAACTTATATGATTTTAGCAAATGGCTGCAATATAACAAAGAGTGAAAAATTTAAGGGGGTCTGAATACTTTCCGTACCCACTGTATATATACATATATATATATATATATATATATATATATATATATATATATATATATATATATGACTGTTATTATCGTTTTGAACAATTTGCTAATTTTTTATTCGGGATATATATTTTATGAACTCTATCTGCTCTAGTATACCAATTCACATTGTTTATTTGCTTTCTCATGTTTTTGTTATATTGCACATTTTTTGCAAAGGTTTAATTTTTAGGATACATATATTTTTTGTTTAGATTGTATAATTTGGGGAGAGGATTTAATTGCAGAGCACTTCACTTACAGTGGGGATCGAAAGTTCGCATAAAGAAGACAAGGAAAGATGGAAAAGTCTCCAAAAGGCATCAAATTACAGATTAGACATTCTTATAATATGTCAACAAAAGTTAGATTTTATTTCCATCATTTACACTTTCAAAATAACAGATAACAAAAAAAATGACGTCTGCAAAAGTTTGGGCACCCTGCAGAGTTAATATCTTGTACTGCCCCCTTTGGCAAGTATCACAGCTTGTAAACGCTTTTTGTAGCCAGCCAAGAGTCTTTCAATTCTTGTTTGAGGTATCTTTACCCATTCTTCCTTACAAAAGTCTTCCAGTTCTTTGAGATTTCTGGGCTGTCTGTCACGCACTGCTCTTTTAAGGTCTATCCAATGATTTTCAATTATGTTGATGTCAGGAGATTGTGAAGGCCATGGCAAAACCTTCAGTTTACGCCTCTTGATGTAATCCCCCGTTGATTTCAAAGTGTGTTTAGGATCATTATCCATTTTTAGAAGCCATTCTCTCTTTAACTTCAGCTTTTTCACAGATGGCTTCAAGTTACCATCCAAAATTTGCTGAAATTTTCTTGAATCCATTTTTTCTTCTACTCGTGAGATGTTCCCTGTGCCACTGGCTGCAATACAACCCCAAAGCATGATTGATCCACCCCATGCTTAACAGTTGGACAGAGGTTCTTTTCATTAAATTCTGTGCCCCTTCTCCAAACGTACCTTTGCTCATTCCGGCCAAAAAGTTCAATTTTAACCTCATCTGTCCACAGAACTTGTTTCCAAAATGCATCAGAGTTGTCTATATGTTCATTTGCAAAGTTCAAACGCTGATTATTGTGGGGAGGACGTAGAAGAGGTTTTCTTCTGATGACTCTTCCATGAAGACCATATTTGTACAAGTATCTCTTTATAGTGGAATAGTGTACCACAACTCCAGTGTCTGCCAGATCTTTCTGGAGGGATTGTGCAGTCAAACGTGGGTTTTAAATTGTTTTTCTCACAATCCTGTGAGTTGTTCTGTCTAATATTTTTCTTGGTCTTCCAGATCTTGCTTTAACTTCCACTGTTCCTGATGACTGCCATTTCTTAATTACATTCCAAACAGAGGATATTGACATCTGAAAACACTTTGCTATCTTCTTATAGCCTTCTCCAGCTTTGTGAGCCTCAACTATTTTCAGTTTCAGTTTTCTAGACAACTGCTTAGAAGATCCCATGGTGCTGATTGTTGGGGCAAGGTCAGATGAGTCTGGGCATTTAAAACCTTTGAGATTGATATCACCTGGTCTTCCCAGACGATGATTGAGAACAATCCATGACACTGGCAGGTCTCAACCTTGCAAAGGGCGCAGTGCATGCTATAAATTCTGCAGGGTGTCCAAACTTTTGCAGACACCATTTTTTTGTTTTCTGTAATTTTGAAAGTGTAAATGATGGAAATAAAATCTAACTTTTGTTGACATATTATAAGAATGTCTAATCTGTAATTTGATGCCTTTTTGAGATTTTTCCATCTTTCCTTGCCTTCTATATGCACATTAATACAAATTTTTACCTGGGGTGCCCAAACTTTCGATCCCCACTGTATCATTCTAGGTATATGCTTTTTATTAGTGTGGTGATTGCACTTTGTGTGGTAGCCAGTGTAATTTTGTCATCAAATTTCAATTTATTTTTAGTCATTTTGACTAAAATGCCATTTTAGTCCCATTTTAGTCATCTGCAATTGTTTTAGCTTTAGTCGTATTTAGTCTACTAAAATCTGCAGTACATTTTAGTTGACTAAAATAATTTTAGTCGACTAAAGTCTAATGGGTTTAATTAAATTGTAATGCATTTTTTAAGCATTTCTCTAGAATTTCCAAACTCATGATATACTCCTGGAGTAAAAAAATCAAATATGTTATTAGTTATGGCATTAAGGTTTAAACAAACTCACAGATACAGATTTAGCCACTCTGGATGGTCTGAGGAGGCCTGTAATGTACAGTGCTCTAGGCAGTGGTCTGAGGAGGCCTTTAATGAACACAGTGGTCTGGGTGGTGGTCTGAGGAGGTCAGTAATGCTGCACAGTGCTCTGGATGGTGGTCTGAGGAGACCTGCAATGCTGCACAGTGCTCTGGACAGTGGTCTGAGGAAGCCTGTAAAACTGCACAGTGCTCTGAATGGTGGTATTAGAGGCCTGTAATGCTGCACAGTGCACTGGACGGTGGTCTGAGGGGAGGCCTGTAATGCACAGTGCTCTGGGACAGTGGTCTGAGGGGAGGCCTATAATGCACAGAGCTCTGGGGTGGTGGTCTGAGAAGTCTATAATGCTACACAGTGCTCTGGATGGTGGTCTGAGGGGAGGCCTGTAATGCATAATGCTCTGAGACGGTGGTCTGCGGGAGGCCTATAATGCACAATGCTCTGGGAAGGTGGTCTGAGAGGCCTGTTATGCTGCACAGTGCTGGATGGTGGTCTCAGGTCTGAGGAGAGGCCTGCAACGCACAGTGCTCTGGGCTCTGGATGCCGGTGGTCAGAGGAGGCCTGTAATGCACATACAGTGCTCTGGACAGACGGAAGCCTGTAATTGCCTTGGGGCCCTGCATGGCTCAAAAATGTTACCCTATGTGTACTGTGTGACCATGTTAAAAGCTTTTGACCCTCCTGAGGAATCCTTGGTGTGCTGATAATATTTCTCCACTCAGATTGCATGTGGTTTCCAGCTCACGGTCATTACTGCACCCAGCATTATTACAGCCATTTCCATGAATGTGTGCATGGGGATTATTGCATTTGGCCTGTAATTGTAATAGACTCACTCTCGGTGCTCTCTGCTCTAGACGGTCGTCGCCGGGAGTCAGAAGTGGGACTCTCGTCGGGAGGCCTGTAATACACAGTGCTGCTCTGGATGATCGTCTGAGGACTCGGAGGTCTGTAATGCTGGCTGCATTGTGTTGCTAACTGCTGTTAAGCGAAGCATGCTACAGACTCGAGCCGCTTGCTTGCTGGGAGCGGAAGCAGGCGGAGCTCCATGGAAACCAGAAATTCACAAGGGTAAACGCTCCTGCCTCTCATTTTCATTTTGCTTTCTTTCGTTAATGAAAAAAAAAATTAATTTCGCCATAGTTTTCGTCAGTGGACAAAATTGTGGTGAACTTTTCATTTAGTTTTCGTCACTGTAAAAAGGCCGCTGCCGAAAACTTAGACGAAAATGTTTTTGTCTACAAAATTAACACTGGTGGTAGCTGCTCTGAAAACTGTTTTTCTTTTTGGACTATTAATCCTTTATTTCATGCTCAAGTAATAATCCACAAGGTGCAAAGAAAGCCTTGGTCAAAAATACTTTTTTCTAAAATGACTTACAAAAAGTATTGTGACTAATAAATAACTTGGAGCGAGTGGAAAAAAGTTAACGCAAAAAGAGTTACTTGTGTTGATGTCACTTTTTTCCTGTAATTAGGTCTGAGAACTGAGAGATGAAAGGCATTGGACATAGTTCATTTTACTGCTCCACTACGGTTGAGAAATATCTATGTTTGAATTTTTAGTTGATGCTAGCAAGCTGAATCATGAACCTCAGGGGTACCATCAATAAAGTCTCTGCATCTACAATCTTAGCTTTGCTTATCTGCTACAGGTACGTTGTATTACAATGAGATCTTATCTTGGTGCTGGTTTTCAATTTTCTTTAATATATGGAAAATATGACAGGGATATTGAGATTGCAGGCTGGGTGAAGTATGCAGAAGAGCTAGAGATTTGTGTATCTTACCAATTACTTCCCTCAAAAATATAAAAATTAAATGGATTGTGAAATGAAGATTTGTCCCGAAAACTACAGTATTTGAGCAATTTTATCATGGTGAGCCTGACAGCTCATTCTCCTTATTGGGCCTGAAACTGACATAAACAAAGGTTGCCTTATGCATGAAACTCCATCCTGACCTCCTACATCTTTATTAAACCTCTAATCAGAATAGAGAAACTTTGTTATGATGATGCAACAGTGCTGCTGTTAAAATAAATCATTGAAAGTGGTATTAAACCCCAAAACAAACATTTATTGCATTGCAGCTTACCAATTCTTAGATGTGATGGCTGCATCCATTTTCTTTTTTAAACTTTCTTTCTTCTATTTTCATCTGGTGATCCAGTCAGCAAGTCTGTTTTTTTTTTTTTTTCAAAAGCACAGGCAGGGGTGTACAACCACTTTGGCTCTCACACCTGTTCACCCATTAGAAACCACAGAAATTGTCAAATTTCTGCTAGGAGCATGTTTATTCGGTGATAATGTTGTCATTACTTCATAACGTAGTACATATATTGTTTTTTTAAGGACAGAGAAGGCTTTCTTTTTGTGAAAAATGTCCTGCAACAATGATTTTTTTTTTTCACAATCCTTACACATTTAAACATAATAAAACTAAACAAAAGGCACTTTTTCTTATTTTGAGAAGTGTTAGTTTAAAAATAAATAGTGTTACTGTAATTTTGTCCTGTTTAAAACAACACTAAAATTATGATTTCGGGACAAAACATTGCAAAGGTATTTACAAATTAAATAAAGTAGGTTTTTTAAATGTTACGCTTTTTTCAGTGTGATATATGAAACTATATATAAAAGGTGTAAAAATATTAATGAACAAAGCAAACAAAAACAGAAAAAAAGTTTAAATATTAGTTGATAAAATAGAAAAACAAATCACCAGGAAAATCTAAATTGAATGGAGAAGGGGAATTAGGGGTAATTAAAGAAGATTTGAGTAAACTAAGGGTTAATAAGGGGTTCAACAGAGGAACATTTGATTTAAAAAAACAACAACTTCAACTTTTTTTTTAATTGTCAGGTTGCTCTAACTGATTTCATCTGCAGATCAAAGTTAATCTCTTTGATCTGTAGATGAACAAACAGAAAGTTACAAAATGAAACAACGTTTCATTGTATCTTCCTGTATTTGTGGCTGAGCAATGTTGTTGATAAACATTGCCAGACTGCTTTTTTTATTGATAGCTTCTGATTGCAGGACCTTCTTTGGGTACTTGAAAATGCAGTTTTGATTAATCAGAGCTGAATGGCTGTGTACTGTGACAGGGGGGATCCCGGCAGCAGGGCAGAAGGACTGGACATACTAGACACGCCTCTGTACAATAATGACTTTTTTGGGCATGTCTAGCATGCCCAGAGTCTGTAACTGGTTTAAATGATCAGCTTTTATTAATTCATGTTAAACCTTTATCCCAAAAGGAAAAAACACTGTTTGCTGCAACTGATTATAAAGTGGAACCAGAGTTTGGCTTCAGGTTATTGGTGTATTTAAATCTGCTAATACATTTAGCATTACCCTCCCCAAAGACTGACAATGCTGTTGTCTGCTGTGTCACCTGTGCTCATTCATCCCGAGTTGTGTCTTACTAATACAGAAGGTGTGTTACTGGCCAGATCACCAGGTGAAAAGAGAGGGAAAAAACCAAAGAAAAGAAAACTGATGCAGCCACCACATCTAATGATTGGTAAGCTGCAATATAAAATGTTTTGGCTTTGGGTTTAATACTGCTTTAAGATTGGGGCCACAATTTAGGATTTAAAACATGAAATTAAATTAAGACTTCAGATGTAAGATATGATTTAGGATTGGGTCATGAATAAGACATGGCTTGTCAAAATGTCAGCTGGTCCCCATCATTCCTTATCCCCTCTTCCTTGTAACACTTCCCTGGAAGCTTGTGAAAGGAAACCTGCACTGAGAGAAAATAGAAGGTTTCCTAAAACCTCTAGTTAACTTGCTTTTATACTGATATAATGGATTCAGCATTTTGGCAGGTGGCAGGTGGGGACAAGTATAAAGACCAGGATTCCTGACTACTTGTTGCATAATTGACTCAGAAAATGCTGAAGACAGAAATATCCGGGCAAATAGATATTTTTCTTAGTACAGGTTTTCTTTAATAGAAAACTGTCAGGGATGGCATATAAGAGATGTCACTCTTGATTCGCTTTTTTAAGGTCTGGATTCCAGATGTGTCATCCTGATCCTGGTTTCATTATGTGACCTGCGTTCTTGTTTGAGCTCAGTGACTGAGTAAGTTGCAGAGCCAAAATTAAAGAGAATGCCCTGGAGTTTTCACCTCTAAAAAAAATAAAATCAGCAATAACTGTAGCCATATTTTTGTGTTCATAGGTATCTCTTGAACAGTGGGGTGGCAGCGTGACCGTGTATGCTATGACTTTCTACTAACCTGGAGGATGAAGAACACATTAAGAAAGAAGTTTGGCGTCTTAAAAAAAAAGTACTCATCTGCATGCTGCAGCATCCGTGTGATGCTGCAACTATCCCCCACTGGCTCTAAGCCCAAAAACAGAGCTATTACATGACCACTAATCGCTCAGTTCTCATGCCTTTCTAAGCAGAGAGCAGTGATCGTTAGTTACCGCTCTCTGCTCTGCCCCTCCGCTGCTCACTGGACCACCAGGCTTTGGAAGAGGAGGGAGAAGCTGGCTCAGACTCTTAGCAGTGCGCTGAAAGGCTCATCCAGCTGCTGATCAAGCATCTGGGTAGATCCCAACAATATTGTCGGGATCCTTCCAGAGCCTGGAGCAGCTCAGTGAAGTCAGCCGACAGCGGGCTTTAGTCTGCTTTCAACTGATTGTGGGTCACAGGACAGCAAAATTAGGTGCAGTCCTGTGACCCACAATACTTCTCTTTTAAATAAAAGCTGATTGCTGGCTATCAGACCAAAGCCAGTCACATGCAACACAAAGTATCTACAGCCATTTTCTTTTCTTTTTTTTCTAGTTTTGGATAGAGTGGTGAAGGCTGAAATCCGCTGTCAGTTTTTTATTGAGTCCCAGGTAAGGAGATTTACTATCTCTATTTATCCTGGTGACCTTATTCAAAATGTGGAGTTGTCACTGAAACAGAAATGGAGGAGAAAAGTTCCAATGGGAACACTTTTTCTGGTGACAATGGGGACTGTTTATTAGGGAAATTCCATCACTGTTTGAGACATTTCCTCTCACTTTGTATTGAGTTTCAGGACAGGATGTGAAAAGAAATCTCTCAGTGGGATACATAAAAAATTAGGGGGTTTCAACTATTCCCTTATTGTATCCAAAAGTAAAGTCGTTTGGGATTTAGATATAGTGTAAGGGTTGCACTGTTGTAATTTGGCTTTATGTTGGTGTGTAAGTGGGGAGGTTGACAAAGAATAAAGATTGATACATGTCTCACTATTGCATAATACGTTTCTAGGACAAGGGAGCGGGCTTTTGCAATGAAAACAGGAGAAAGACAAAGAGAGGGGAAATAATCGGTGCCCTCATTGAAAATTGCAGGGATATGCTAAAAGAGTGCCTAATGCTGAAATTATAGCCCCTGTATTCCACTGTACCTGAGTACCAGCTTTAGATGGTCTGACTCTTTCATTTGGATTGTAATTTACACTCACTGCCATACTACTACAACTTAAAAGTCCTGGTTATTTATTTATTTTTTTTATCTATGTCCTACCACTATTCAACTTTTCTATTAGGTTGTCTCTGGGGAAATTTCTGTCAAATGGGAACATGGATTTGGAGGTCATGCTTGTGTCAAGGCTACATATCCATAATCCTTTGGTTTTCCTGTGACATAAGGAATAATTATGTTTAGATATATAAATTTACCTCATTCCAATTTGGGAACCCTGCAAATCACTAATGGACTCTGCTGATTAAGATTTGAAGGACATTCCAATATTGAAGATCACGTTCATATATTTAGACAAATTGGTGGAAAGTAGCATGAGTTTTCCTTTGCCAATCTTCCACTGGGAAATCGATTAGTTACCTGTCCTTTTAATCACCTCTAATGAGGACTTTTTTTTATCATTTTTATGGATCCGGTGTTTTGGTATATTGTATCCATCATTAGCTAATGGCCACCACGGATCCATGTATTTTATATATATCTGTTTATTGTGATGTCACTAATTTTGTCCTTTTAAATTTGTAATAAAGTTATACATGTTTTTTACAGACAGTGATTTACTTGCTTGTATCCTTTCAACCTACATATGCCAATATAGTCCCGCTTTTTCTGTCCTCTCTTGGACTTTTTTATCAGTGGAACAAGAAAAGAACCCTCACTTTTCATGCTTTACCTAGGAGAAGTTCTTAAAGTGGAGCTCCGCCCAAAAGGAGAAGCTCTGCTTGTTTGCACCCTCCTCCCCTCCACTGCCACATTTGGCACTTTTTGGGGTGGGAGGGGTACCTGGTTTTGACTACCGGAAGACTAAGGTCAACTTGCACATGTGCAATAGGAAACCAGCTGTAAAGCTGCAAGGCTTCACTTCTTGTTTTCCTTAGTTCAGATGACGACTTCTTCACCCAAACCCGATTGAATAATAGACTTGGGTGAGGACGTCACTGGATCCAGGGGCAGGTAAGTGTTTTTTTTTTATTAAAAGTCAGTATCTACAGTATTTGTGGCTGCTGACTTTTATTTATTTATTTATTTTGGGGGGGGGGGGAGCTTGGAGCTCCACTTTAATTTAATAAAAATGGAAATACATATTGAGACAATTTTACCAACGTCTCATATAAAGGCAACTCCTAAAAAGTGATGGGCTGGAATGCATGACGAGCTCTTGGAACAACGCACAGTATTCTGTTCTATAATATACAATATCTCACAAAAGTGAGTACACCCCTCACATTTTTTGTAAATATTTTATATCTTTTCATGTGACAACACTGAAGAAATGATACTTTGTTACAATGTAAAGTAGTGAGTGTACAGCTTGTATAACAGTGTAAATTTGCTGTCTCCTCAAAATAATTTAACACACAGCCATTAATGTCTAAACCGCTGGTAACAAAAGTGAGTACACCCCTAAGTGAAAATGTCCAAGTGCATGGCAGCACTCATACATTCCCAAAGACAACCTCTGGATATGACGCTGAGCACGTGCACTCAACTTCTTTGGACGACCATGGCCAGACCTGCTCTGAGTGGAACCTGTCCTGTTAAACCACTGTATGGTCTTGGCCACCGTGCTGCAGCTCAGTTTCAGGGTCTTGGCAATCTTTTTATAGCCTAGGCCATCTTTATGTAGAGCAACAATTCTTTTTTTCAGATCCTCGGAGAGTTCTTTGCCATGAGATGCAATTTTCAATATCCAGTGACCAGTATAAGAGAGAGAGAGTGAGAGTGATAACACCAAATTTAACACACCTGCTCACCATTCACACCTGAGACCTTGTAACACTAACGAGTCACATGACACCGGGGACGGGAAATGGCTAATTGGGCCCAATTTGGCCCTTTTCATTTAGGGGTATACTCGCTTTTGTTGCCAGCGGTTTAGACATTAATGGCTGTGTGTTGAGTTATTGTGAGGGGACAGAAAATTTACACTGTTATACAAGCTGTACACTCACTACTTTACATTATAGCAAAGTGTAATTTCTTCAGTGTTGTTGCATGAAAAGATATAATAAAATATTTACAAAAATGTGACGAGTGTACTCACTTTTTAGAGATACTGTAATTCTGAGTGCACGATTTGTTAATACATTGTAAACACAACTGTTCATCTGTAGCGCGGTAACTTTCATGCAGGCGATAAGTCTGATATTGAGATTCCAGGTCAATAAGTCAGTAAACCGGAGCAAAAACAAAATTGTCTGTCAATAATTTATGTGCATGTTCTTGGGAGGAGAGGTGCTAATAGGCAGGATATGTCTGGACAGGATGGACACATTTTAGTGAGGGTTGTCACTAATGAATAATTAAGGTGACAGCAAGGTAATAGAAATCAGAAATCTACTTACAAAAGAGTTACATTGCTTGACACATGTGGTACTGCTTGAAAATTGGCCTCTACACACTCGAGCTCTGTGTCTTTGCACTCACAAATCTCTGGGAACTTGGAGAGACCTAGAAGCAATTGACAGTAATAATATTCACTGAAATGAACTGTACATTATAAACATACATATAAACATATTTTTTTAATCATGACATTTATCTGGGTTTATTTTACCTAGCAGGCATTTTTGTCTAATAAATAATTTATACACAACGACTGAAAATATATGTGATATAATGAATGGAAATTATGTGTATTTAAAAACAAAACAAAACATTTTAATGAACACAGGTACATAACAGGATCATTTTTAACTTGCATTTGGAGCAGCACTCTGCCTTTTTTTAAATGCAGTTTTGTGTGTGCATGTGCTCAGTGAAAGGATATCTCATCATACACAATGGGTGAGACTTCCTAAAACTGGTGCACACAGAATCTGGTGCAGCTGTGCATAGTAACCAATCAGCTTTTATATGTTACTGTCAAAGCTTAAGGGCTCTTTCACACGGTCCGCCTCCGTCGGCGGACTCCGTACTGCTCAGCGGGGGATCAATCCGCCGATCCCCACTGAGCAAGCTGGTGACAGCTCCCTCTCCGCTCTGTGTGTGGAGAGGGAGGTGTCAGAGCCCCGCTGCTCTCTATGGGGGAATCGGATGAGAACGGACCGCCTGTCTGCTCTCATCCGATCCGATCCCCTTGACGGATGGAAAATAGGGTTTCCATCCTTCCGGATTTCACAGACAGGATCGATGCAGATGGCAGCGGGTGTCAGCGGACATGTCACCACTGACATCTGCTTCCCCATAGGGTTGCATGGAGAATCCGATCTGATCCGCCTAAAAAACTGACCGGATTTGATCGGATCATTAGTGTGAAAGGGGCCTAAGGCTCCTTTCACACGGGCTTTCTGATCCGGTCCGCCTGTCAGTTTTTCAGGTGGACCGGATCGCATGCTCCATGCAGCCCTATGGAGCGGCGGATGTCAGCGGACACATGTCCGCTGACACCCGTTGCTATCCGATCTGATCCTGTCTGTAAAATCCGGATGGATGGAAACCCTATTTTCTGGAGGATCGGATCAGATAAGATCTGATGAAAACGGACAGGCAGTACGATGTTATCATCCGATCTCCCATAGAGGAGAGCGGGGCTCTGACAGCTCTGTCTTTGCACACAGAGCGAAGACAGAGCTGTCACCTGCCTGCTCAGCGGGGATCAGCGGATCGATCCCCCGCTCAGCAAAACGGACTCCGTCTGGCACAACGCCCGTGTGAAAGGAGCTTAATTGTACAAGTTGAAGTTAGAATCTGATTTGTTACTGTGCACAGCTGCACCAGTTTATGTGTGCACCAGATTTAGGAAATCTCACCCAATGTAATTGACCCAAGCAATGTTTGAGAGGATGCATCATATTACCAATGTTGTCAAAAATTGCTACTGCAACCTTATATACCTAATCTTTATTGAATTTGCTATGAAAGGATGCATACATGAAAATGAGAGAAGCCATTCACACGTCAAGTCACAAGGAGATTCGAGAAGCCTCTCATTATTTAAAATCTTTTCAACCAACCACTTGATAAGTTACAATGACTTGACACATCTAAACAGGGCTCTGAATATCCTGAAACTCAGTTGTTAGTACGACCTGAAGGAGAATGTGGAAAAAGAAAGGTTGATTGATTTTTGCAGTGGACATTATTAGAAGAATAAGGTGGGCAGCACTGGTTTATGGAACTCTTCTCATAAGTTTATTTGTTAGAATATCATCGTCATTTAAAGGAATAGGGTAAGGAGGCTGTAAACATAAAACTAATGAACTGAATTACCTGCTTTGCACACCAGTCACTTCAAAACTCAACTCAAGCCAAAACATTATTTTTAGTTTTGATTGGGTGGGGAAAAGTTAAATACTTTTTACATTTTGTATTACTAGATGTATGCCATTTCCCTGACAATGTTGTCACCAGGACAAAAAAAGAGGGCAACTGGTTTCACAGGGGCAGGAATATTCAGACAGCATTAAGAACCTGACAGAAATTCTTACTCATCCCCACATTTGTTTTGCTGTCTCTGACCCTATTGGAGAGATTTCCCATAACTTCCTGCTATTATGCCCCTCCACCCCTGGCACTTGAACAGGAAACAAGGGTAAAAAGGCACAAAAACAAATAAAATATTGCAGACATTCTAACGCTTCTTGACTCTGTCTAAGACAAAACAAGAAAAAAAAAGCTGGACCTAAGCTATCAAGTGATAGCTTAACATGGGTTCTGCAGAGTGGCTCTGAACCTCTTGTTCAGGGATCCTTGCTGGTGATTTTGGCTCCTTCTCTGCTTTGAGTGCACCCGTAGCAAGCTGTTTGCTATGGGGACACTTGAGGGGCTCAGTTTCGAGCTGGGTAGTGTGCATTCATAGACACACAGCATGGCTTGGCCCTGCCCCCCACTCCCGCCTCACAGGATTTGACTGACAGCAGCAGGAGCCTATGGCTCCCTCTGCTGCTGAGTCTCCTGTGAGAGCAGAGAGAGGGGAGAATACCTGCTTTGAATGCCCACAGTGCTGGATCAAGATCGGGCTCAGATGAGTGTGTAGTAGTGATCGACCGATTATTGGCAAAGCCGATATATCGAGGGCCGATATGCACTTTCCCCGATATATCGGAATCGGCCACCAAGGTGACCGATATTGCTGATATTTCAGGAAAGTGCATGTACCGGAGTGATGCCTGCAGCTAGAGGCATCACCCCGGTACCGGTGTCCACATCCAACGGTCGGCTGTCTTGCAATGACAACCGATGCGGCTGAGAAGCCGGTCAGCTGTCATTACAAGGAGCGGGAGGGGATGCCCCCCCTCCCGCCGCCATCCGCGGGTCGCCCGGGTCTCCCGTTTCATCGGTTCTCTAATAAGTTCCTTTACATTACGGCTAAGCCAGCAGGGTTTGGCTTTGACTCTTTTAAATTTATTTCCCATAGGAATGCATTGAGAGATGCATTTGCTTAACATATTCCTAAAGCAATCCCATTTTTCCTCCATGGTCAGCGATCCTAGGGTTTTGTCTCCTCCATCATTGAGCACAGTTTGGGAAAGTTTGTCCTTCTGAAGTTTAGGGTTCTTATGCTGCCCTCCTGCCTTGCTACGTAGTGATTTACACTGAATGTGATCGACCTGTGATCGCTAGAACCCAAGTTGTCCCGGACTCCTACATCTGAGATAAGATCTGGGCCATTAGTAATTAATAGATCCAACACTGCATTCTTTCTAGTAGGAGAATCCACCATCTGAGACATGTAGCTGTCCAGTAAAGTTTCCATGAAGAGAC
Source organism: Pelophylax lessonae (assembly GCF_965119305.1). Lineage (NCBI taxonomy): Eukaryota > Metazoa > Chordata > Amphibia > Anura > Ranidae > Pelophylax > Pelophylax lessonae. Next base: position 639,129,745 of record NC_138769.1, on the reverse strand, counting down.
GGGCCTTTAGTGAGTGTGCAATCCGCTCTTCCCAGTTAATGTCAGGATAGTTGAAGTCCCCTAATATGATGACTGTTCCCAGCTTTGCCACTTTACCCAGCAGTGCCATAAATTCCAACTCTACCTCCTCCCTTTGGCTGGGTGGCCTATAGCAAACCCCCACAATTATTTTCCCCTTATCACCTTCCCTGTGGAGTTCTACCCACACGGATTCTAACTCCGTACTTATCCCTTCCATAATATCACTCCTCTCCATCACCCTTACATTATTTTTGATATAGAGACATACCCCCCCCCCTTCCCTGTCCTTCTGATACACAGAATACCATTGGATATTGGCCAACCAGTCGTGTGAGGAATCGAACCACGTTTCTGTTATTCCCATAAGGTCTATATCCTCCTCATGTACTAACATTTCCAGCTCTTCCATTTTATTAGTTAGGCTACTGGCATTTGCATATATCCCTCTTAGTTTAGTTGAAGTCGATATTGCATAGTGCTTAATTTTATTTCTGTATGGTCTGTGGTTTTTCCGAACAGTCCCCCTAATTTTAGACGCTACGTACCTGCTGTCGCTACTGCCCCCAATAATACTCTCTGACCTTAGTTCCCTCCTGACTGACTCTACCACTGGGCCCCCCTCCTCCTAGTTTAAAAGCCACTCTAACTTTGTGGCCATCTTCCTCCCCAAAAGAGCTGTACCGTCCCCATTTAGGTGCAGCTCGTCCAGTGGCGGCTGGTGTATTGAGGGCGCAGGGGCGCCGCCCCCCATCCATGCGTCCGCCCCCCATAATCTGCATGCAGGGCGCCGGACGCATGGAGCTTAATGTTTTTTTTTTAAATCACCTGATTAGAGCCAGAGGCTCTAATATGGTGATGCAAAGGGTGGAGCCGGGGCGCAGAGCAGTGCGCCCCGACCCCACCCATTGTGTAACAATAGCGAATGAAAATTCCCTATTGTAACACCGATCCTCCTCCTAACAGTGACCATATTTTTAGCACTGATTACTGTAGTAATGCCACTGGTCCCCCCAAAAGTGTCCAAAATGTCAGTTAGGTGTCCGATCAGTCCCGCTAAAAATCGTTGATCGTTGCCATTACTAGTAAAATAAATAAATAAATAAAATGACAAAAATCTTTCCCCTAGTTTTTAGACACGATAACTTTTGCGCAAACCAATCAATATACACTTATTGGTATTTTTTTTTACCAAAAATATGTAGTAGAATATTGGCCTGATGAAAAATGATGAAAAAAACTGTTTTTAATTTTTTTTTTATTGGGAATGTTTTACAGCAGAAAGTAAAAAATATATATTTTTTCCAGAACTATCGCTCTTAGCCGCATGACTGCGCAATTGTCAGTTAATGGCCTGGTCATTAAGGGGATAAGACCGTCCGGTCCAAAAGTGGTTAACACAGTATATTTCTGTGCGTTACTGCACGTTTAACGCAGCATATTTCTTTGCGGTACTGCATGTTTAATGCAGTATATTTCTTTTCGTTAGTGCATGTTTTGTGCACTATATTTCAGTGCATTACGTGCCGTTTAACGCATTATATTTCTGTGTGTTAGTGCACGTTTAACGCAGTATATTTCTGTGCATTAGCAGCATTAGTGCACGTTTAACACAGTATATTTCTGTTCGTTTAATGCAGTATACTTCTGTGCGTTACTGCACGCTTAACGCAGTATATTTCTGTGCATCATTGAATGTTTATTGCAATATATTTCTGTGCATTACTGCATGTTTAAGGCAGTATATTTCTGTGCATTACTGCATGTTTAACGCAGTATATTTCTGCGCATTACAGCATGTTTAATGCAGTATATTTCTGTGCGTTACTACACATTTAACGCAGTATATTTTTGTGCGTTAGTGCACGTTTAATATATTTCTGTGCATCAGTGCAGTTTTACTGCAGTATATTGTAGTGTGTTGGTGGAGTGTGTAGTGAGTACTTAGGATAAAGTGCACAAAACACCACTTTAACTATGCATCCACGTACATATGTCCACATCTTTATTACATTTTGTTAATAAGCACCTTTCCATTATGTCTGGGAGGCAGAGGTTACCATGGTAATGTGAGGCTGCCAGAAGCATATGTGTCCACAGGCAAAGGTGGACGTGGCCAGTCCTCAGGCAGGGCATCATTTCCTCTGTTTAGTGATGTTGCCTGTGCTATCCAGCCACAGCATGCAGAGGAGGTAGTGGACTGGCTTACTAAACCATCCTCATCCTCCGTTACCCAAGCAGAGACTAGTGCACAGTTCACTGCAGCTGCCAGACTGGCTAAATCTGCCTCCTTGTCCACAATTATTCCTGCCATAGTGCCAGCATCAGGCATGGACGAGTCAGCTGAGTTATTTGAACACAGCATCAGCCCCTTGCTCCTTGACGATGCACAGCCAGTACTTGATTCGCATGTTGGTTCTGAGGTTGAGAAAGGTAGGAACATGAACCTACAGAGAGGGGAGAACACCGGTAAACAAATTGGCATTCATGTTCCCACAGCCGCAGCGTATTGCCAACTTGTCTTCAGTGACCAATTTTACACCTATTACTTATCCAGTCTGCGGAAGAGACACCAGAATTTATCCAAAAAATCTTGAATCTTGTTCCCAGTGCACTACAATGGGGCCTTATCATACAGACTGGCTCCCCAAGCCGTTGTTTGCAAAAGAAAAGAAAAAAAAGCTTGCAGTGAAAATGTAATTTTTTTGGCTTGCAACAAAAAGGCAATTATTTCTGTAGCAGCTTCTATACACAGTACAGATGTGCCACTTAACAGCTGGACCAAAGGGACCCTCCCCAAGCACTATATTGAAAGGAATTTTTCAAAGATTTCACTTTAGGCATCAGTAAATCACTGCTCAATCAAAAATGATATTTTTTAGAAACTTTTTTTTCATTGATACATTTCCCCCAGGGCATTACCAATACCCCCATAACCATTGTATGCCCAATTACTTGCATATAAGCCTTCAAAATGGGCACTTTTGATTCTTCCAGTTTGAGCCCTATAGACTTCAATAGGGTTCGTTATTCGGTTCCAAACTTTTGTGATGTTCAAATGTTCTGGTGCGAACCAAACAGTGGGTCTTTCGGCCTATCCCTAATGACTACTCTCTAAGCCCCAACCTGCACATAGATTCTTCTGGTTCGTGGGAAAACAATACAATAACTGCTAGTAGACAGTGAGTGATCATAACTGTTTGTTGGTTAACTCCACAGTTTACACTTTACACAACACACATACAATAGCTGTTACAATGTGATTCAACTGAAACACACTTACATATCTATTGTAACAATTTTGACCTGTCTGTGACACCTACTGCTGCTCTAGACAGGATGAAACAGAGTTTAAAATATAGTAATGTTCTTCAAAGATTGAGAATTCTTTAAGTTCTGTTTTAGAGCATTTAGAGATAAAGTTCAACAATTTTAAGATATCATTTTCATAAAAAATAGAAAAATGGTGCAAGAAAAAATATTTATCAAAAAAAGATAAGATTACAAAAATAGTCAATCAATAGCAACAGTAACATAACTGGGAAAAAAGAATGAAAGGTACTTAACAATGTATTGCCTGGTCTGTGAAAAAGTAAATAAAGTGCGCTATCTTAACATCAAGTAAATACTTGCGGTATATATTTTATAAGGCTAAAATCTTTGAAAAAATGTAAATCAAATAATGTATCACTTATGCAGTGTATGTGGATATTCCGTCCTAGTAGCCAGGCTTGCCACTGTTGCACTGCAGGTGGCCTTGCACATCTGTTTTCATGAATGTCTTATTGCTCCGTGTTTTTATGTAAGTGCAATATTTTTTAATAAATCTATGTGTTTAAAGATAATGCTCTTTTTTTTCCACATATGCTTTTATCTTATAACGAGTGAATCCGTCGCCTTGTGTGCATATCTTTGTGGCTGGGTCCTTGATTTGTGTTGGAGTCCGATCCCGAGCTGGTTTACAAGTGGAGGACTTTTGTATCATGCTGCATGACCTCAGCCTTTTGGTAAGCGGCCAATTTTTACTAATCAGCACAAGGGTGGAACACTGAGCACCTGGAAGATTATCCATCTCAGCACAATTAACATTGTGTCACTGGCTGTGTATTTTCTCTCACTTCATGGGACTGAACTTTTCTCTCACTGTTTGTTTCTTTATCACAGAGGTTATTTTGGATTATTAAGTGCAGCAATCTACAGTGCATTGCGAAAGTATTCGGCCCCCTCTAACTTTTCGACCTTTTGCCACATTTCAGGCTTCAAACATAAAGATATAAAACTGTAATTTTTTTTGAAGAATCAACAACAAGTGGGGCACAATCATGAAGTGGAACGAAATTTATTGGATATTTCAAACTTTTTTAACAAATAAAAAACTGAAAAATTGGGCGTGCAAAATTATTCAGCCCCCTTAAGTTAATACTTTGTAGCGCCACCTTTTGCTGCGATTACAGCTGTAAGTCGCTTGGGGTATGTCTCTATCAGTTTTGCACATCGAGAGACTGAAATTTTTGCCCATTCCTCCTTGCAAAGCAGCTTGAGCTTAGAGAGGTTGGATCGAGAGCGTTTGTGAACAGCAGTTTTCAGTTCTTTCCATAGATTCTCGATTGGATTCAGGTCTGGACTTTGACTTGGCCATTCTAACACCTGGATATGTTTATTTGTGAACCATTCCATTGTAGATTTTGCTTTATGTTTTGGATCATTGTCTCGTTGGAAGACAAATCTGCGTCCCAGTCTCAGGTCTTTTGCAGACTCCATCAAGTTTTCTTCCTGAATGGTCCTGTATTTGGCTCCATCCATCTTCCCATCAATTTTAACCATCTTCCCTGTCCCTGCTGAAGAAAATCAGGCCCAAACCATGATGCTGCCACCACCATGTTTGACAGTGGGGATGGTGTGTTCAGGGTGATGAGCTGTGTTGCTTTTACGCCAAACATAATGTTTTGCATTGTTGCTAAAAAGTTTGATTTTGGTTTCATCTGACCAGAGCACCTTCTTCCCCATGTTTGGTGTGTCTCCCAGGTGGCTTGTGGCAAACTTTAAACAACACTTTTTATGGATATCTTTAAGAAATGTCTTTCTTCTTGCCACTCTTCCATAAAGGCCAAATTTGTGCAGTATACGGTTGATTGTTGTCCTATGGACAGAGTCTCCCACCTTAGCTGTAGATCTCTGCAGTTCATCCAGAGTGATCATGGGCCTCTTGGCTGCATCTCTGATCAGTCTTCTCCTTGTATGAGCTGAAAGTTTAGAGGGACGGCCAGGTCTTAGTAGATATGCAGTGCTCTGATACTCCTTCCATTTCAATATTATTGCTTGCACAGTGTTCCTTGGGATGTTTAACGCTTGGGAAATCCTTTTGTATCCAAATCCAGCTTTAAACTTCTCCACAACAGTATCTTGGACCTGCCCGGTGTGTTCCTTGTTCTTCATGATGCTCTCTGCGCTTTAAACAGACCTCTGAGACTATCACAGTGCAGGTGCATTTATACGGAGACTTGATTACACGCAGGTGGATTCTATTTATCATCATTAGTCATATAGGTCAACATTGGATCATTCAGAGATCCTCACTGAACTTCTGGAGAGAGTTTGCTGCACTGAAAGTAAAGGGGCTGAATAATTTTGCACGCCCAATTTTTCAGTTTTTTATTTGTTAACAAAGTTTGAAATATCCAATAAATTTCGTTCCACTTCATGATTGTGTCCCACTTGTTGTTGATTCTTCAAAAAAAATTACAGTTTTATATCTTTATGTTTGAAGCCTGAAATGGGGCAAAAGGTTGAAAAGTTCAAGGGGGCCGAATACTTTTACAATGCACTGTATCTATTTTAAAAGTCAGCACCTCCTCATTCCCCCCTTTTTTATTGCCTGGTCTTTGGCTCTGACAGAGTTCAATACAATGTAACATAAGTCCATTTCTGACAGAGTCACTGGCCCTCTCTCAGCGCAGGTGAAATATTTTGATGGAAAATTGAGAGCTCTTAATCTGTAGATGCAGCCATCTTTTCTGATCCCTGAAGAGATCATTAAAAAAGGATCAGGGGGTGGGTGGTAGGAGCGCTAAAACATTTATGATATTTTTAACAACCCCCCACAAGATTTCTAAATACCACCATGTTTTGATAGGGTCACATGTGCCACTGGCCACATCAGGCTCTTTGGCTGTCCCTGTCCAGCCCACAGTGCCTCCACTGTCAGCATGGAAGCTTGGAAGTAGACAGGCTCAGAGAGGCATGCCGACAAAAGTTAGCGCAGACTCTGTGGAGATCAGCCAGAATTAGAGAGAGAGAGCTAATTGTCACAGTGTGGAGGCTTGTTTCTGGCAGAAGAGTGCTTCCGAGAAGACCTCCTGACAATCTCCCACCACTCTGCTACCAGCGAAGACAGTTCTTTTTGTGTTAAAGACTGTATTTCACTCTGAAGTGTAGTAGAACATACAGTCTTCTTTCCTCCCTTTGTTACAGCAGTGATTCTGTATACGACCTGTCAGTACCCACCTAGCTACCCCTGCTTGTAGCTGGTTAGTTTTTATCCCCAGGACAGCAGTGATTCATCTCCCACAGCAGGTGCTGGACAGCTACCAGATCCTTCTGCCTCTGTGACAACCCTGATCAGGGTTCATTTGTGGGGCTTTGTTGGGTGGCTATTCCAGGGCATTCTCACCACATTACAAGGCATGACTTGTCTTCTACATGGCTGGTTCACACCACTGCGTTGCCCAGGTGGTGTGCATTGAAAAAATATACTACATGCAGCACTTTTTCTTCAGCACAGTGCAGTGTGAGGCAATCCACCACCTCACACTATATAGATGTCAATTCAATTTAATGAAATTTATTTGTGACAGACTGAAAATGATCCAGTTTACTTTAACCATTATATTTTTTGGAATTGCAGTAATTGGGGAACCCCACATGGTGGGAAACAGCACCAACATTACAGATGTTTGTAAACAAACACACATACTCACCTTCATGCAGCAGCATAAATGTGCATCAGCAACTGTCCCACGTTGGCCATAAGCCTGAGAATGAGCAAACATGTAACTGCTGATCCCTCAGTTCTTGGTCTGCTCAGAGCAGTGACCATCAGTTATGGCTCTCCACTCTGCTCCTCCAGTGCTCAATGAAACACGGAGCTGGGTAGGGGTGGGCACAGTTGGGTCTGGACCTCAGCCCCACCCTGAGAGGCAGAGCCAGCTGCCAATCACACATCTGAGTGGATCCTGACACTATGGTTTGGATCCTGGAACAGCTCTGTCATTTAGCTAATAGTGGACAACAGCCCATTGTCAGCCGACTCTGGATCATAGAAGGGCAAAAATGAGTGCACTGCTGTGATCCACAAGAAAAGTATGACCAAAAAAACTCGGCCATACTTCTCTTTTTTAAAGTAGTATTAGCCCCAGTTCACACTGGGGCGACCTGTCAAGCGACCTGGTCGCCTGACAGGTCGCCGTAGGTCGCCTCCCATACAGAAGCTATGGACCCGTTCTAATAGGAGCGACACAAGTCGCTCCAACTTAGAAAAAGGGTCCGGAGCTTCTTTGGGGCGACCCGGAGCAACCTGCATAGACTTCAATGTTGTAAAATATATAAGATAAATATCCACAAGTGATAAATGTAATATATCCCCTGCGCACAAATATAAAAGTAACAAATGAGTCTGATTACAGACCTATCGCAGCTACTTTAAAAATATAGATATGTTAGAGTTACCAGGAGAAAGTCACAAATAACAAACAAACCACTAGTAAAAGTAGCGCAGATAATAAATAATTAATAGCGTTATAATAGTCCTCCACAAAAAAAGATTAAAAGTCTCTTTAAAATCTCATGCAGAAAAACTGGCTCCACAAATTGGGAATATTCGTGATTTTTATGGGGTCACCACACCACACATCCTTCACCTCGGTGCTCAATAAGGGGGGTGGCAACTCACCGGACAGTGTGGCCCACCTACTCTCATAGGATAGGCAGCAGAGCAGAATAACACAAATCTCATCCAATCAAGTGGCAGCAAACGACTGTGTCTTTTCTTGCTAAGATTTCCTTCTCATCACAATGATACTCCCATCCACCACAGTTGCAGGGAAAGAAGGGAAAAACCACACTAGCGTAATATTGTTTACACTCCACACGTTTTATTCACCAAATCCAAAAGAAATGTACTCACAAACAAAGAATATATAAAAAAGCCTCCAATATCATACAGATTGTGCCACGGATGCACCGATCGGTGCTGAAGGTCTGGCTCACCCTCTCCACGCTGATGGTCCGGACCACGCCAGCCTCCGTAGGTAACACCCGCTCACTTCCGGTCGCCGTAAGGTTCACTCCCTGACATGTTTCGTCATATCCGACTTGTTCACAGGGGCGTGAACCTTACGGCACGGCGTTGTATTTAAATGCAGTGGGATGCTGACACATCGGCTAACGTCGCTCGGGAACACCCATTTATGCTAATTCCCAGGATTCTGATTCAGTCTCCTTAGAGACCGTATGCAATAGGTCGGCCACATGGAACCTAGGTTTCTCAATCCACCGCCCACATACAAATGGATCCGACAACAGAATCCGCCTCCGTGTATATTTCTAAACACTTTGCACGATCAAAAATATATAAATATTGGCACCATTATAACAATATCTACACCGTGTCAGCATTCCTCTGTTACAATTTTAACATTAACATAAAGGACGATAAATGACAATAGAATCAATTGAATATAGACCTGACATTCATATACAGGATAAATTCAATTACCTATATATGTGGATGCATTCACAACCAAATAGGTATCCTTAACACCTCTTTTAAAATTAAAATTTAAAATTTATACAGAGCGAGCAGCTCAAATAGAAGTAGACAAGGACATGTCACAATAAGATCAAAAAAGTATACTCATAAGATTAAAATGGCATCAATATACATTATATAATATATTATTTAAAAAACGTAAAAATGGATAAATACGCATAAAAATTAATACGCATAAAAATTAATACGCATAAAAAATTAATACGCATAAAAAATTACGGCGCATAAAAATCAATCCACATACAAGTTAATACGCATCCAAATTAATATGCATAAAATTAACATTAAATTATGAGACTACAGATAGCAGCAAAGATCAGCACCAAAACACTATCCTAAAAATATTTATAGATCACTGATGAAACAGTTTAAATCTAGGTCAATGTTTAAACCTTTGGGATCAAGGGCCTGGGTGAGAAAAATTCACTTTGTTTCGCATTTGGACAATTCCCTCACCCAGTTCGCCCCCCTCCAAGAGGGAGTAACCCTTTCTATCCCCCAAAAGTGCAAACTTCGGGGATCACGATTGTGGTGTCTTCTGAAGTGCTCAGAGACACTATGATCCTTGAAACCATTTAAAATGTTTGTAATGTGTTCACCAACACGTTTCTTTACTGTATGTTTTGTGCGGCCAATATAGATCCGATTGCACGGGCACATAAGACCATAGACCACGTGGGTGGTATCACAAGTTATTAAATTCTGGATTTTAAAATGCTTATCAATCGCTGGTACATAAAATTCACTTCTCTTCTGGGAATTAGCATAAATGGGTGTTCCCGAGCGACGTTAGCCGATGTGTCAGCATCCCACTGCATTTAAATACAACGCCGTGCCGTAAGGTTCACACCCCTGTGAACAAGTCGGATATGACAAAACATGTCAGGGAGTGAACCTTACGGTGACCGGAAGTGAGCGGGTGTTACCTACGGAGGCTGGCGTGGTCCGGACCATCAGCGTGGAGAGGGTGAGCCAGACCTTCAGCACCGATCGGTGCATCCGTGGCACAATCCGTGTGATATTGGAGGCTTTTTTATATGCTTTGTTTGTGAGTACATTTCTTTTGGATTTGGTGAATAAAACGCGTGGAGTGTAAACAATATTACGCTAGTGTGGTTTTTCCCTTCTTTCCCTGCAACTGTGGTGAATGGGAGTATCATTGTGATGAGAAGGAAATCTTAGCAAGAAAAGACACAGTCGTTTGCTGCCACTTGATTGGATGAGATTTGTGTTATTCTGCTCTGCTGCCTATCCTATGAGAGTAGGTGGGCCACACTGTCCGGTGAGTTGCCACCCCCCTTATTGAGCACCGAGGTGAAGGATGTGTGGTGTGGTGACCCCATAAAAATCACGAATATTCCCAATTTGTGGAGCCAGTTTTTCTGCATGAGATTTTAAAGAGACTTTTAATCTTTTTTGTGGAGGACTATTATAACGCTATTAATTATTTATTATCTGCGCTACTTTTACTAGTGGTTTGTTCGTTATTTGTGACTTTCTCCTGGTAACTCTAACATAGACTTCAATGTTATGAAGTCCGTGCCGGCCGCTCCGAGGTCGCGGTGCGAGCAGCGGGCCACGACCTCTGTGGTCGCCTGGGGAAGTCGGATCGCCCCAGTGTGAACGGGGGCTTAAACTCTCAGCATTCTTTAGTTTAACACATTGAGCACAATAAAATAAACATTCCACAGTGCACTATTTGTTAAAATTCTTACCCCAGCACTTTCACTTTACAGGTTTCAATACTACTGGTTCCTACTCTCTCAGTGCTGCTTTCCTGAACTTCCAGTCTTTACAGAAAAGAGTTAACAGTGGACTGTGCTATTTTGAGCCAGTCTGTTAACTTGAAGAAAGAAGGGGGAGGAGAAGGGAGGAGCGGGGGAGTATCCTGTCATACTAGGCTATGGGGCTGTGTTTTTCTAATAAAGCACACAGTGTAGGGATACACTGCATGCAAAGGTGGCTCCATAGGATGCTACAAGAGAAAGGAGCCACCCTAAAACAGGAAACCTGGGTCAGTGGTTATGGCACCAGCTTGAGCTGGAACATAGAGAAGAATTAAAAGCTTAAGAAGCCACATACTCAGTAGGTGAATAAATCAGCTGCAGACATTGCTTGAAAAACCAAGGATTTAATATCACCTAAATACCTTAATCTTCAACCATTGAAACAGCGCATAAGAAAGAAAAGGAGTTTGAGCATCATTTATTTCTTACAACAATTGTTTTTACACATGGTTGGCTAAGGACATTGCTCTTTTATATCCCTCATAAATAGCAAAATGCTACCTAGCTCAGAAATTGATTTCCCTGGAAAAGAGATTGCTATTGGGCTATAAATACGTGCTTAGCAAATGTCAAATGGAGATGGTTAGTGTTTTAGAAAATGTTTGAAAGTACTGTTTTGTACTGGGCTGTAGTGCCAGGCAGTAACAGAACTATAAACTTTCCCAAATACTTTCCGCATTTAGGATACTTACCCAAGTCCAACCCAGCATTTGTTTTACAAAAGCAAAGAAATTCTGTTAGCCTAAGATAAGTACATGGAGGAAACAATGGAAATCCAATTACAAATATGTAGTGTTTGCTTCTTATATTGCTTGATGGCTTAGCCATGACCATGTTAGAATGGGCCCTTTGTCCCATGAAAAGCTCACTGTAGAAAGGGAAAAAAGGCTGAATTAGGAGGAAACATCCTACCTGTGCAAACTTACTTCTACAAAGGGTCCCAAAAGGACAACAAGGCCCATGGGAAAACCAGAAGGTTACGATGGAGGAGAGGTTTTATTTCCACTGCTTACCTTTTTTCCCATTTGTAAAGGTACAAGCCAACAGTCATATATAAGCGTTTTAAAATATAACCCCTAACACTGAATATTGCTTATTTGTCCTCTTTTTGTCTGTGAATGGGAAACTATATATGGTAAGCTAGTATTTAAAACAACACTATACTAGAAGAACCCAGTGAGTTCCTGAAGAAAACAAATTTTGACATGCAGAACCGCTGATGTGGGGGGACCACCAGTCCTCCTGTAGGGGGCCCAGCACACAGGGGAGCCCCAACCGTACAGAGAATCGGTGCAGTTGGGTGGAAGGGCAATTACAGAAGGTAACCCTGTGCGGCTCTCTACAGCAGCTGAAAGTCAGTTTCTCTCCCTCCTGCCAGCTTTCAGCTGCTGCGGGGAGCGACACAGACACAGGGCATCGCTCCTGTAATTGCTTCTCAGACACCGATCCCCCTCTGTTCTACCTGCTTCTGATCCCCACCCCCCTCGCTGTGTACCTCCTTTTCACAGTGCTGCCCCCACAGCACTGCAGGCTTCCCTGTCCTGTAAAAAATAACAGATTGTAAAAAAAAAATAATAATTAAACATAGTAATCATTGTAAAAATAAATTATACATTTTGTTTTTTAAAATGTAAACAACTATTATAAAAGAACTAATTTACATAGTTTCTGTTATCTTTGTAAAAAATGCAAGAACAGGTTGATGGCGCTGCCAGTATATACCTGCTAATCCGTTTGCTTTCTAATGATGCTAAAATAAATGTTAAATATAGAATTAATAAAGTGTCTTGTGCTTCATAAATAAATATTGAATATGAAATAAAGTGTCAGGTGCTTCATACTAATGAAAAAAATCTGGGGTTAAGTGCAAGAAATAGGTGATCCAATTCTGTGAAAAATGTACAATTTTACTGGTGCAAGCTCCAAGTATAAATAAATAAATTAGTTCCTAGGTGAGTGAACCTTAAAAATAAGTAAGCCAACCTAGAAAGGATTGGTAAAAATATATTGAATCAACCTAAAATCATATATTATTACATACGTGAACTGTGAAATCTTTAAAAAGTGAAATCCTTAAAAAGTGCAAACTCTACAATAGGAAGCATCAAATGTTAAAACGCAGGTATATAAATAAGACGCTAAAGATGTAACATCAGAACTACAGTTACTGGTAAGTCCGTAATGGCTAAAAGTCCTAGAGGAAAGGTGAGTCCCACTATGGTGAAACACTCCCTAGATTAGGGGTGCAAAAAGTGACTGGTGCAGGTGCTCTGGCAGAAATTATGGTGATGCTCGAGTGCCGGTGACCATTCAGTGCTCCCCGCACCCCTTGGACCGCACTCACCAGATTTGATCACCCCTGCAGGGGTATCAAGCCTTGGATAAATAATCCTGGGGGTCCCCTTTTTTACTGTATCGCTAGTATGGTCCAATGTCCTGCCCGAGGCCTCCGTATCGGGGTCCTTCACGCCACATCCGCCCAAGTGGAACACACATCCGGACCGTGGTTCGCACGGCGTCCCGGAAGTCCGCAACGATTATTGTTTTTACCTGCCTATTCACTCATCACGTTTGTAAGTACCCATTTTTGATTTAATAAAGTCTTTTTACAAAAACGGTACTACTCTATGTGAAGCCTTCTTCCCCCACATATATACCCGTGGATCCTAATTGTAAGGACCCCGATACGGAGGCCTCGGGCAGGACATTGGACCATACTAGCGATACAGTAAAAAAGGGGACCCCCAGGATTATTTATCCAAGGCTTGATACCCCTGCAGGGGTGATCAAATCTGGTGAGTGCGGTCCAAGGGGTGCGGGGAGCACTGAATGGTCACCGGCACTCGAGCATCACCATAATTTCTGCCAGAGCACCTGCACCAGTCACTTTTTGCACCCCTAATCTAGGGAGTGTTTCACCATAGTGGGACTCACCTTTCCTCTAGGACTTTTAGCCACTACGGACTTACCAGTACCTGTAGTTCTGATGTTACATCTTTAGCGTCTTATTTATATACCTGCGTTTTAACATTTGATGCTTCCTATTGTAGAGTTTGCACTTTTTAAGGATTTCACTTTTTAAAGATTTCACAGTTCACGTATGTAATAATATATGATTTTAGGTTGATTCAATATATTTTTACCAATCCTTTCTAGGTTGGCTTACTTATTTTTAAGGTTCACTCACCTAGGAACTAATTTATTTATTTATACTTGGAGCTTGCACCAGTAAAATTGTACATTTTCCACAGAATTGGATCACCTATTTCTTGCACTTAACCCCAGATTTTTTTCATTAGTATGAAGCACCTGACACTTTATTTCATATTCAATATTTATTTATGAAGCACAAGACACTTTATTAATTCTATATTTAACATTTATTTTAGCATCATTAGAAAGCAAACGGATTAGCAGGTATATACTGGCAGCGCCATCAACCTGTTCTTGCATTTTTTATCTGACTATTCTCCTAGGAATATAGTGTACAGGTGGGCTGCAGCCAGCATCAACTTTAATTATCCTAAGCGCGGATTTTTTTCATTTCTGTTATCTTTGTGTCCGCTAATAATGATTTTAGTGTATTTTTTGTGAAAATATTGTCTTAATAAATTTGGGGGGCTGCAAGGTAGGCTGTACGGGGCCCCCGTGATTTCTAACAGAAGCTCTGCTGACATGTGGTACATTAATGTTTCACTGCTGAGCACTGCCAGGCACTACTTCTCAGTTTGTTCCTCTGCTGACATTCAGACTTTCAAAGATTGCAAAATTTCCACCTAAATAATATATGTTTTAAATACATAAGACCTATATTTTATAATGGCTAAAACACCCCTACCCACGGAGGAAGCTGTGGCAAAACACATTAGAAAGGTGGCATCATGATGTGACCGTGCTTCATCACAAACCCACTGCATGAGCTGGATATGCCCCATATATTGGTCCTGGATTACTATGGATAGCTCTGTAAACCACTCCAGTTTCTCTACTTTAACAGAATGCAGTATCAAGACTGGATTATTTTACTTTCCGTTATGTGCTTATGCACAGCTGTGTTTCATGTATGAGGATTTATAAGCGGATACTACCTCACTCATATCCCTCTGGCCATTTTCTGTTGAAAGTTCAAGTGTAAAGCCCCTTTTAGTTACCAGAAGGAGGAATTCATCTTATCGACAACTTCCTTCCTGAACTGGCATTATTATGGAGCACTTACCTAATCACCAATCTCACCAATTTCAATAAACTATTTTATACACCTATAATCAGATTTCCTGCAATTAGACTCAGTGAATAGAACGAATGTTGTGTATCAAACATTGTGAGGTCTGCATTATCATCTGCAATCATTACTAGCAATTAGCTATTCAATAATCTGTGTACAACATTTATAAGCAAACTCACTCTGCATGCAGAAGTGTAATGGATATATCTTGGCATGGATTGCACACAGAGTTGGAACATATCTTTGGCAGCTATTCTGTGTATAAGAAATCTGCTTTGTTGCTATACATTTAGTTGTTTACATATTGGTGAATCAATTCATTTTACACTGTGATTGGTCTCATTTGTGGTTCTGTTCCCAGGCATATATTCCAACCTTGAACGCTTTAGTGTTGATATATCATCCAAGCTACAAACAGAGAACTACACTATATTGTCAAAAGTATTGGACACCTGCCTTTACACGCACTTTAACTTTAAAGCGGTTGTATACTTAAAAATAAATGAATAAAAAAAAAAAACCCCTGCAAGACAAAGGCATAATGAGCTAGTATGCATCGCATACTAGCTCATTATGGAATACTTACCTTAGAACGAAGCCCCAACACGGACCCCCGGACACCGCTGCGGGCACTGACATGATCTCTCAGCGTCTCTTCCGGATCAGGCGGCTCCGGCGCTGTGATTGGTCGGAGCCGCAATGACGTCACTCCTACGCATGTGCGCGGGAGTAATTTTTCGGCAAGTTCCCGGCAAGGAACGCTGAAGGTCCGCTGGACCTTCAGAGCGCATGCGCCGCTCGCAAGAGCGGCTGCATGCAGTGCAAATATCTCCTAAACCGTGCAGGTTTAGGAGATATTAATTGTACCTACAGGTAAGCCTTATTATAGGCTTACCTGTAGTTAAAAGTAAAAAAAAAACGGTATACTACCTCTTTAGTGGCATCCCATTCAGTCCGTAGGGTTCAATACTGAGTTGGCCCACCCTTTGCAGCTATAACAGCTTAGACTCTTCTAGGAAGGCTGTCCACAAGGTTTAGGAGTGTACAAAAAAACTAGAGTAGAGTAGAGCCTGCTTGTCCCTTCCTCCCAGCGCTTATGAAAACACAGTGCAAGGAATCAAACTTATGTAATTAAACATTCATCCCCTGCATATAAATTGTTCTAGGCAATAACAGCAGCTGCTATATCAAATCTGAAATTAAATTATCATGCCTCCATCATCCATAAAATAATAAACAATGTCCTCATTAGCAGCGCTTAAAGTAAGAGAAAATAACTCTCCTGTGACCTAAACAGTCCTTTTACAAAAAGTCCTTAAAGGTTCTTTTAAAATTCACAGGGGGTGTCAGTGGGGATAAACTCTCAAGCGTGAAGAGGGGGTGTCAGTCGGGATAAACTCTCAAGCGTGAAGAGGGGGTTGTCAGTGGGGATAAACTCTCAAGCGTGAAGTCCAAACTGCACGATCACCGGCCCATCACCACACCGCGTGAGACCTCTCCCCTGGGGATTGAACACTCACCAGAGATCACATAAAGAGGGACTTTGGTGATCATCCAGAAGGACAAGCAGCCTAGTCTCCGCTTGCACGCCTCTCCACCTCAGATATCACCAAAATCTGCCTGTGCAGCACACATCCTTATCCACATGCCTTAAAGTGATGGGAGAGGCTCGATTCCTGAACAGGTGGCCACCAATACACCCCCAGGCAGCCGCCAGGGCTCCTGGTCGCTACTACCATGAGCCGGAAGTTATCCCAACACCATTTTGCTGCTCAATGGCGCCATCCCCATCACAGATTTTCACATCCCGGCAGAATTTCACATTTGTGAAATTCCTTACCATTGAAAAGAAAAGTCTAACTGAATTTTCAGGAAGCTATCTCTGTAATTCAAAAGATGCAGCATCTATTCTGCCAAGGAGGAGGTGTTACAGCAGGGATAACATCATATCCTCTTCTCTCTCTCGTCTACACTATGAAACTACACTTCCCATCATGCTTTGTGAACTGCAGTGAATGTGGGAGGGTACACTAGCCCTGAACATGTTAAATGTGAATTACACTCCCTCGTTCTGCAGCCACGCTACTCAGTAACACACAGCAGATTAGATAGGTTACAGGCTTAAAAATGCATGGCATGTTTGTGCTGCTGTGATCTCTCCCCCTCCAGCCACAACGAGGGATAAACATTTTGCCCTTATTTGCTTTATGTAATCATTACTGAACTGTAGACACATGCTCATCATTATATATTTTACCGGCTATACTCTGCTGTAATTCAGTGTTATAAATATTCCTCCGCCTGCTGTAGCTTTGAGATCTTTCTAAAAGCAATCAGTGCTTGTATAGTGTATATGAGTACATCCCTAACCGCAACACAGAAAGAACAAGCCAGGACATGCTGCTTTACATCAGCATGTGGCACAAGTAAATGTTGGCATGAGAAAAAAACAAAAAAGTGCAGCGCTAACTAACTAATCAATAACACAATAATGGTGGAACCTTCAAATGTATGGAAATCTCAATAAACTTAAATATTACCACTATACTGGTCTCTGTGATATGTAAAATCACATATAATACACATCAAACTGAAAATAAGACATAAAAAATGAAACTGGGATGGTGGAAACCCCTCCTACAGATATTTGGCAGTGGAGGGTGCCAGTGGATGGTATCAGTGCCCTTATCAGTGCAGCCTCATCAATGCCTATCAGTGAAGCCTATCAGTGCAGCCTTATCTGTGCAGCCTCATCAGTGCCCATCAGAGCAGCTTATCAGTGCACATAAGTACAGCCTCATCAGTGCCCATCAGTGTAGCCTCACCAGTGCAGCGTATCAGTGTTCATCCGTGCAGCCTTATCAGTGCCCATCAGTGCAGCCTCATCAGTGCCCATCAGTGCAGCCTCACCAATGCCCATCAGTGCAGCCTATCTGTGCCCATTAGTGCAGCTTATCTGTGCCCATCAATGCAGCTTATCTGTGCCCATCAGAGCAGCCTATCTGTGCCCATAAGTGCAGCCTCATCAGTGCCATAAGTGCAGTGTATCAGTGCCCATCAGTGCAGCAGAGATCCTTAGGAGAGCCGGCTGGATCACACAGAGCAGCGATCTCCCGCTGTGACACATCTTGTAGGCAAAACGCCCGCTGCTGTAAAGTCACACCTTCTGGGCCGGCATTGGGTCAGTGTGCTTTCTATCACAGGATCTGGTCAAAGAGGCGGTGTTTCACCTGCAAGATGTGTCACAGCAGGAGATCCCCGCTCTGTGTGATCAGGCAGCTCTCCTAACGATCCCTGTGCAGCAATGACAGATGGCTGGCAGGCAGGTGGCCGGTGACGGGAGGGGGGGGGGTGGCGTGTTGGGAGAAGTGATATGACTTCTGGAGGGGGAGTGCTGGCAAGGAGAAAAGAGGAGGAGGAGGACACCAACTCCATTGGCGGTACAGACCGGGGGAACTGTGAGACCCCTCTGCCCACTACAGCAAGGAGGGAGAGCAGTATATCCTTGCTTGCTTTAGATAGAACTACAAGTAGGACGTGCCAAGACCGCTGGTTGGGGGAATTGGAGGGTAAGCGCCCACCAGTTTTACAAACAGGAAATCACTGGAAAGTAACCAATTTATCAGGCTATTACAGAGGAACTACTTTATTTACAATTCCATAGTTATCTTGTAAGCTTCAAGACAAGTGGGACGCTGCCTCTGGTGAGCTAGGCTTTATGCTCGCATAAAGGTCTGGTATGGATTTTAGGTTTTCTTCATTAGGGTCCCCCTTAAAGTCCACACTACTACAACTCCACATTGGCTGAGACAACAGTAGGAGCCATTGGTCCCTACTGCTGAAAGTCCCAGCAAGTGAGCCAATGAGGAGAGAATGGGGGACAGGGCCGAGCTGCTGCTCTATGTCCTATGGACACATAGAGCAGGGCTCGGGAGCAAGCCCACACCAGTGCCCCCATAGCAAGCAGCTTGCTATGGGGGCACTGGTCAAGGGGGAGGAGCCAGGAGTGCCAGCCAGGGACCCGAGAAGAAGAGGATCGGGGCTGCTCTGTGCAAAATCACTGCGCGGAGTAGGTAAGTATGATATGTTTGCAAATTTTTTCTTTTTTAAAGCAGAACCTTTTGGAGCAGATACCACTTTAAATTATTTTTTCTTCTCTCTTTCCTCTTAACAACAAGGCTCAACATCTAGAATTGTATTATGTTCTGTTAAAGTGTTTGTTACCCCAGCATTTCATATTCCTGATATGTGCCTGCCGTACCATGTACTTGTATGAAAAGTCTCTTGTTCTCTTTGAATTGCTTCCTTTGTTCCTGCCAGTCCCTCTGCTTTCCTATCAAAAACTGACCACACTAAGCACGAGAGCACAGCGTGGTCAGTTCTGTAGCTATGCTGGGAACTCAGCTTGCTCTCCTCCAACGATCAGACTTGTCATTACACGCTTCTCTCACACAGCCATTCACTGGAAAGCTCAGTGTGCTGATGCTTCTCTTCCCCCAGCTCTTATGCAGCTGAGAAGAGAGTCTATGTGATCACTTATAAAAAAGAAAAAAGTATTTATAATATTTTTTTTTTGTCTGTACACATTTTTTGCCTTTCATTTCAGTTTTAAACTGAATGTTTTTTTTTTTTTTTACAAGCTAATCGTTTACAATCACTTTAAAGTAAAGTGATTGTAAAGTCTAGTTTTTTTTTTTCTAAATAACAAACATGTTATACTTACCTCCTCTGTGCAGTTGGTTTTGTACAGGGCAGCCCGGGTCCTTTGTTGCTGCTCCAAGCCCCTCGTTCCTGATGTGTGCCCTTAGCAAGCAGCATGCTATGGGGGCACCTGAGCTGAGCTGAAGCTCCGTGTGTCCATTCAGACATGGAGCTTTCATTACCCATCAGTGCTGCAGCCCCGCCCCCTCTCTCCTGATTGGCTAACTGACTTTGATTGACAGCCGGGAGAGCCAATAGCGCCCTGTCTGTCTCCCAGCCAATCAGGAGGGAGAGTCCTGGACAGCCGAGGGACTCTTGGACATTGCTGGAGAGAGAGAGGGCTCGGTTAAGAATTAGGGGTTTGCTGATGAGGCTGCTACACACAGGTCTTTTATCCTAATGCATAGAGATAGAAAACCTTCTGATTTTACAACTTCTTTAAGCCTTATTAAAGAGCTGCTCTCATCTGAATGGTATTTTTTACAGTTTTTTTTGCATTGGTACATGGCCACCAGTATATGTTTTTGTAAATGTTACTTTTGATGCAGTACAGGTGCACCACTTCACAGGCAGGCCTAAGACATCCCCATGCGGAATATCTAGGCACTTAAATACTGGGCACTTTCACCCCTTTCCTGCCATTTTCACCTTTCGGTGCGGTCACTTTGATTGACAATTGCGCAGTCATGCAAAACTGTACACAAATTAAATTTTTATCATTTTCTTCACACAAATAGAGCTTTCTTTTGGTGGTATTTAATCACTGCTGTTTTTTTATTTTTTGCTAAAAAACCAAACATTTTGAAAAAAAAAAAGTTTTTCTTAGTTTCTCTCAGAAAATTTTGTAAGACATTTTTCTCCGTCACTAATATGCGCTGATGAGGCTGCACTAATGAGACAGCACTGATGGACACTAATGAGGTGGCACTGAAGGGCAGTGATGGGGTGGAACTAATGAGGAGGCACTAATATGCAGCACTGATGGGCACTGATAGGTGGCACTGATATGCAGCACTGATGAGCACAGATAGGTGGCACTGTTGGGAACTAATAGGTAGCACTGATGGGCACTGATAAGTGGCACTAATAGGCAGCACTGATGGGTAATGATTGGTGGCACTGATGGGCAACACTGATGGGCACTGATGGGCGGCACTTATAGGCAGGCACTAATTTGCACTGAAAGGCAGCACTGATTGGCGTCACTGATAGGCACAAACTGGTGTCTCTGATGGACACAGACTGGTGTCTCTGATGAGCACAGGCTGGTGTCACTGATGGGCATAGAGTGGCATCACTAATTGGCACCATTGGGGCTGATTACCTTTGCACAATGGTTCTCCTCTGTGAGGAGATGCTGCTGATTGGCTCTTGTAACGGAACAAGGCACCCCTGAGCGGGTACCTCCGTTGACAGATGCTCCTAGTGCTTCCCGAGTGCTCCAAGCACTCCACCAGACATCGTAAGCACTTCAGACTCCACGAACCGCCGCAGCTTGGTTAGGGTCTTGGCATCTCCTACCCACCCTGGACCTACGACAAGGCTCCAGGTTCCTGTGGGTGAACCTCTCTTTCCCCAGAGAGTGCAGCAAGAACAAGCTCTTACAAGAGCTCAGTGATTATCCAAGGGAGTATGGAGGACATAGCAATCCCCTGCAGCAGATTCCCCCAATAAGAGACAGAACTCTAGATTGAGGTGAAGGAACTCTCAAAAACTTTATTGAACAAGACTTATATACAGAATTTGGAACATCCCGCCCCCAACAGCCGCTTTCCTATTGGTCAATTGTAAAGTACCTGTGGTCTCCTTCAGGTTCTCCTTAGCCATGCAAATGAGGACTTGAAAATGAGTCAGCAGGGATTGGTCAGATAGCTTGACCAGAAGGACTGCCATGTGCAATGAGACAGAAGCCCCCAGGGGGCAATCAATGTACACAATAGCCAGACACAGAACAATGGGAGGTCATTAGCACTTACAATGACACAGGGCAATCCACATTCCCTCCCAATACACAAACAAAAGAAAAACATTGCTGACATTGAAAGATATGTAATATACACAGCATTTAGGAATTACAGATTTCATGGTAAATGGGAATAAATCTTAATATTTCTATATGGAGATATTGCTGGCAAATATGAAGCAATCCAAACCATGAATTATCTGTTTTTAACTTCCAGTGACGGTGAGTAATGTCACAGCTCTCCTCAACTCACACTCTGTCTGTGATTACACAGCCAATCACATGGGTAAAGAGCCACCGCGGTGGCTCTTTGCTGAAATAGGGGTCATGCTGTGTCCCAGTGACATATGACATCGTCCCAGAACAAGAGCCGCCCCGTCTGGCTGTCATTTGTCTGTACGCTGAGTGGGAGGCAGGTAAAGGAATTGTGCATTTTTATGGTTTCATTTTGACTTGTTAAAAGGGCTGCTTCCATCCAAAAACAAATATTTGTTTTGAATTATTTTTGCATTGTTTCATGTCCTCATGTCCAGCTCCCCTTACCTTTTGTTTGACAATCTCTTGCCTATTTGCCTTAAAATTGGAGGGAATTGCTTTTCAAAATTCAGCTCCTACTGGCTTCAATAGTATTCACAATTATGTTTTTTTTTTACGTGTTCGTGTTAGGTGTTGTGTTCTCTGAACCTGCTTTCCAAACAAACCCATGAAGAACCCATCATCGGCCATTAATTGTAGCCTTTATGAACAGAATAAGCTGTTGCTCAAATAGAAAAGAGAAAGCTACCTAAAGCTCCATGCACATTTGCACTACTCCAAGGTTACGCTGATTTTGGAGTGCAAATTTTGTGCAATTTCGGATGGGTGCAACTTGGATACGACTTTGGCTTTGACCAGTGATAATGGACAACTGTTGCATTGTATAACATTCAGGTACAATTTTCATGGAACTTCTGAGGGTTAACATTGAAGTCTATGGCCCTCAAGTTGCATCAAAGTCAGACCAAAGTAGTGCATGAACTACTTTGAAGTTGCTGCAAATTTAAGTTGTGCATATATGAATGGTTATCATTGTAAAACATGGGGGATGACTTGTCATGCAACTTTGATGTGCAAAGTTGCATGACAAGTCTCTTAGAATAAAAAAATTGCAACCAAATATCTTGGTCACAGGTTTTGATATTAGTTACAGATTTTCCAGCTTCAGTATGTAGCTCATGTTATTCAATACAGCTACTGATAACCAAGGCACATTTTACATCGGCAAAGACAACTATTGAACCTAGCTATAGCAGCAACTAGCTAGTTTGCATTGCTACAGAATATAATCATATTGATTTGTAACTGCAACAGATCTCTACTATAAAGTTTCTAATGTCATATGGTGCTTAGACAATGACGTGGCAGTCGTAAATCTACTATGTTTAACAACTTTACTCTAAAAGTACAAATATTCATACTACAGTAATCCCCCGCTCCATCGCGGTTCAGTTTTTGCGGTCCCGGTAATTCGCGTTTTTTTTTGTAATGTTATTTTACTATATAAATCATTAAAAATGAAATATTTTTGTGTTTTTCATAGCTCTTGCTCTGTCTCTTAGTATCTTTTATGTGTTTAAATTAGTTTCTATTGTTTTAAAAGTGTGTTTAAAGACCTTAAAATGCTTCTACGCGTACAGTGACAGTAAAATAAACATGCCTACAATGCATTTTAATAGGGTTTTTCTATTTCGCGGAATTTCACTTTTCGCGGCTGGGTCCGGAACGTAACCCCCGCAATGGAGGGGGGTTTACTGTATTAAATAAAAGTACATTAAATATTACATTGCTTAGCTTCACTCTAGCTTATAGGCATGATCACTTGTCCATAAATAAAATGAAGTCAGTAAAACTGTAAAATGCTATGAGATGTTTTATTAGTTGCACACAGCGGGCAGGAGGTGGCGCCAGCAAAGCAGAGCGGCTCAAATGAAAGCACAGAAATAAAATGTGCTTTAAAACCTCAATCTAGGCAAAAATAATATTTCAATGCATCATGCATCAATTAAAAAAAACAAGAATTTTCCCAGCATATTTTCCTAGCAGACTTCCATTGATTAAAGAGGACCCCCCCGGCCCTACTCTATAAATCTGTATACTGAGTAGAGAGGAGATAACTAATTATACGTATCCATATTCTTGTGGCTTTTCCTTCATACTTACCCATTTTTGTTCTGCCTCTGTGCTGATTGGGTCCCAGTTCCCACTCTACCATTTTTAAAAACATCCGTGATGCTGGGCATGTGTGAGATGAAGAACAGGTACCAGTAGTTTCATATGGTGCATGTGTGAGGCAAAAATGACTAAGGAGATATGACTTGAAAAGTGTGGTGACCAATAGGAAACAAAAATCAGACATTAGCTAACTTCAGTAAGCTGAAATCTGATTGGTTGCTTTTGGTTGCCGCTTTGTACACAGCTGTGTTGCAGAACTAAAATCACAGAAACTCATGTATTTTCTAACTGGTTGATGCCCATGTGGTCCCTGACCAGTGTTGGCAACTTCTCCCTGGCTTCTTTCGGTTGCTGGTCTCCCTTCATCTTGATTAGCCAGTGTGGTATGCTATCACCACTGCTCATTAGTGTGAATTATTCATACCTGCACACTGGCACTTTGCCGGAAATGTAAATTGAGTTGTGTATACCAAGTTCAGCATACTTTTAAGCCCTGTTTGCCTCCTTGCTCCCAATTTGACAGCCATGTGGGTGTGGGTGCATGTGGGTGGGGGTCCCCAAATGCATCCTATCTGCATTCAGGGACCTGCAACCACAAGGTGTCAAATTGGGAGCAGCGGCTGTGTCCGGGCAGCCGCTGCACCCTGGTGAAAAATAATGGGACAGCCTGCACAGGGATGGCCAAAACACCTGTGCACCCTAATGCAGAGAAACATGGCCCATACATGGGTGTACTCATTGCATGTCTCTTCTGCAATAAAAAGCCTGCCAGTTTGTAACATTTTTTTAGCCTCTAGTTCTGCATTAAACCAATTTCAATGTGCAGGAGAAACTGGCAATCCAAAAGCATGTTAATTCCCATGGTGAGTTTACTCTAGCAAAGAGAATGCTGCAGAATGATACCAAATCCTAGGGAGTATTTGCACTCATATTTATTTTTAACCACTTTACCACCGGAGGATTTTGCTGTCCTACGTCCAGGCCACTTTTTGCGATTCGGCACTGTGCGACTTTAACTGACAATTGCGCGGTCGTGCAACGCCGTACCCAAACAAAATTTACGTTCTTTTTTTCCCACAAACAGAGCTTTCTTTTGGTGGTATTTGATCACCTGTGCGATCTATTTTTTGAGCTATAAACAAAAAAAGAGTGTAAATTTTGAAAAAAATAACAATATTTTTCACATTTTTTTATATGAAATTCCCCCCCAAAAAAATGTAAAAATCAAATTTTTTTTAAATTTTTGACCAATTTGTTTTCTGCTACCTATGTTTGGTAAAAAAAAATCACAATAAGCGTATTTTGATTGGTTTGCGCAAAAGTTATTGCGTTTACTAACTAAGGGAAAGATTTCTGTCATTTTTGGTGGTTTTTTTTAAACGAGTAATGGCTGCGATCTGCGATTTTTTTTGCGGGACTGCGACATTGCGGAGGACAGATCAGACCCTTGACTGACATTTTTGACACTTTTAGGGGTACCAGTGACATTACTACAGTAATCAGTGCTATACATATGCACTGTTACTGTAAAAATGACACTGGCAGGGAAGGGGTTAATTTTATTGGAGAGGGAGGGGTTAATGTATGCCTGGTGCTTACTGACATGTGTGGGGGGAGGTGACTGAGTGACACAGGGACAGATCGCAGGTTCAGCTATGCTGAATCCTGCAATCTGTCACTGTTTGTCACTAAGGAGATCCGCCCGCTTTGTTTACACAAGTGGGCGGATCTCCACACTCGATTCCCCGACGATCGGGGAAGAGCGGCGGCGATCGCCGCTGCTCCTCCCCTGGCCCGACTCCCGCTGTGACTGAAAACAGACGTCTACGTCGCTGGACGGGAACAAGCCACTTTGCCGCAGTACAGGCAACGTGACTGGTCGGCAAGTGGTTAAATAAATATATAAAAAGAAAATGTTATTTGCCCTATTCTCCTTATCAAGCCTTGAAAGCTCTAAGTTACAATCATTGTAGAGACAATAATAAACAAATGGATTGTACAATTATACTATGTCGAGAACAAATCCTAAATGTTTGTGGTCTCCCAGAGGACTGAATGTAAGTATAAAAAATGTTAGAAAAATACTGATGGAATACTCTGAGAATGTTTATTAAGCCCTGAACAGACAGATGAGGAGCCACTAAAGTGTTAATCTTTTGTCATACCCAAGCTAAATGTTAGTAGATTTTTGGGTTTGATCTTCTAAAGGCAAATAGGCTGTTCTCATCGCAAGGGACTTTTTCCTTAGCTTAGTGAATAAAGGGAGGTTCTTCTGAAGTTTGTCATCTAATCGTGTGCAAGCAAAAGTACTGTTTTTTTCTTGTACTGTATGTAATTGGGTATTCTTTACAAAGTGAATTTTCATCATATTCACTGAGCTAAGGGAAAATTCATTTACAAAAGTAAACAACCTATTTGCCTTTAGTAAATCACCTCCCACGGCATAGATTAGACATTCAAAAATGTTGAGAATACTTTGACAAGTTGATGTCTACCTAGATCAGGAAGAGGTGAGTGTAACACAATTATTTTCTATGTATCCTGTTACAGCATATCTACATTTTTACACATCAAAAAGCACAAAACGACATGTCAACACAATGTGCCTATCATAATACTGTAGCTTCCTCCTAGATAGGTGCTAGAGAGCGAGTATAGTTTTTGGCTCTGTTTGCCTATCAGAGGAGCAGCAGGTAAATTCTACATTCTCTCTGCTTAACAGGTAGCAGAATCTGTGAGTTAGGTCTGCTCAATGTGCTCAGTGTGTGATTCATGTGGTCTGAGGGAATGTCCCCACTGGTCCAATGGGGAGGCACATTGCAATGCGGAGAAAGCCTGACCAATGGGCACACAGGCTTTGATACAGAACCAGTGATTGGCACAGACTGTTGTCTCGGTGCATTGTGGGGTGTAGTATAAAAAGCCAGGAGCACATGTGCTCAAGGTCTTTGGCTGGTGAGCAGAGTCCCGGAAGGAGGGTGGTGGCTGCCTCCTCTTCTGCAGAAGTTGGTGTATGGTCAGAGGCAGTCGGCCTGGTGAGCCAGAGGTGTGGAGCTGAACCCAGAGGTCCAGTAGAGCTGACTGAAGGAGTTGAGGCACTGGGAAACCTGGAAAGCAGTATCATGAGTACAGAAGATCGTGCCTAAGGGCCTGACTAGGAAGAGGGCCACTTCATAGTAGAGTAGTCAGTGGACGGGTGTCAGCTGGTGGATAGAAAGGGGGTACTAGGTGTGTGCCCTGAAGATAAGTACTTAAAGGAACATTACCTCAGATTCATCTAGTGGCAGGATGAAGCTGCGGCCTTGCCGCATTCTCAGATAGAAGTCCTCAGCATTGGGAATAGTTCAAGTGTTGGAGTATCCCACTCATCCCTTCTCCCATCCCAATATCAAATAAAACAACAAAAACAACAACCCCTAGACTGTTCATTGACTGAGCTAAGAAAGTAAAGTGTTAAAATTCTGCATGCAGTTGCTATGGGTAAGCCAGGGTAATCCAAAAGTGTGGAAAAACCAGCAGCTCTCAAGGGGGCAGTGCTACAATACAAAAACAAGTTTTTGTCAAATGTTTACCCTTGATGTGGCCTGTACAGTAAAACGCATTTAAGAAGGCAGTTTGATCTCTCCTACCTTATGGGACAAGCTGGACTCCTAAGTTTCTCTTGAGGAACTCCAACTTGGTATCCACTCCTTACAGGCAGACAAAAAGCCAGGCCCTGATGAACTCCCAGCAGAGCGCTACAAAACATATTTAGAGGATCTGTCTCTGTTGTTCCATGCTGGATACTCCATCATTATAATTCACCCCAAGCCATCAATATAGTCCTTCCCATGCCCAGTATAGGCCCTACGCTCTGCTCTTCATACTCCCTCCCTCTCTCCCTACTTAATGCTGACGTCAAAATCATTGAAAAATCTTTAGTCCATTGTTTATTGAGGGCCCTGCCTATGGTTATTCATGCAGACCAATCCGGTTTTATGTCCGATATGGGCACTGACATTAATAAATGAACATATCGATGTCATAACAGAAGGGGAGTGGGTGTGTCTCTTGACTCCAAAAAAGCTTTTGATTCCCTCGAAAGGGTCTATCTGTGGGAAATTCTGTGGTGATTTTGACTTCAATTTATCTCTTGAAGGCAGCTGCTATACACCAATCCCACTTCAAGGATTTGTACTAACAATACTATGTCTCTTCTGTTCACACCAACTAGAAGTACGAGACAGGGGTGCCCGCTGTCTTCTGAGCTCTTCGCCTTAGCCATCCTAATTAAAGACTTTGTCTCAATCAGGGGTTTGTCAATGGATCAGTGGGAAGAAAGAATTTCACTCTATGCAGAGGATGTTCTTCTGTATCTGGGAGATGCCACAAACTCGCTACTGTTTGCACTGGAAATTGTTAATACCTTTGGCTCATTCTCAGGTATTCAAATTAACTGTGATAAGTCCCTGCTGTTCCAGTTAGACTCATCGACACTGCTGACCACGGCATCTACTCCTCTTCAGCAAGTCACGTATTTCAAATACCTAGGGGTAGTGGTTCAATCTGATCTCTATGGTTATGTCTTAGACAATCTGCAACCCATCTTAGACTGCTTTACACTCAAAATGATCTTCCTGCCCAGATTTTTGTAAGTTTTCTGACATACACTGGTCACAGTAACCCAATCCTATGTCGTAAGGTTACCAACACCGCTACTTCATTTATTTGGGCAGGGCCAACTCCCAGATTGGCTAAGGCAGTGCTGCAACAGCCTCTTATGGTGGGCGGACTTGCTCTCCCCAACTATGTAAAATATTATTGGGTGGCAGTATTAGTAACAGTATCTTGGTGGTTTACTAAACCAAACAGAAATGTGATGGTAACTTTGGAGGCTGGTCTCCTGGGTTCATACATGAAGCTAAGTAATCTACCCTTTTTGGGGCCCCCAATCGAATATAGCTGTCACGGTTCCTATTCTCACAACCTTGAGGATCTGGATGCAGGCCTCTATGAAATATCATGAACCTGGAGTATATTCTCCCCGCACCCCACTATGAGGGGACCCTAACTTACCACACTTACGTATGATATCTGACCTTCAGATATGGGCTAGATATGGCATTACCCTGCTGCGAAACATAGTTTCTTGGGGAGGCCTCCTTAGTTTTGAATTACTGACGGCCACCTTTTGCCAATGCAATCACTTTTTTTCATTACTTCCAAATTCACAATTTTATCACAGGAGTTCCCTGTCCTCGCACTTGTTAGAGGAGCTACCGATGACAGGGGAATTAGATAAACTACTATCCTCTATTTATTTGGAGCTGACCCCTGCCCATGGGCCTAGGCTGGATGGCCTTTATCGGAGATGGCACGTGGATCTCCCCATTCTTACTGAAGAGTACTGGTCCAAATGTTTGGACCACTACCTAAAAGATATCATCTCGGCTACAGAGGTTAATTCAGCTTAAGCTACCACCCAAGGTCTACTACACCCCGCTAAGGCTGTCTTGTATATACCTAACCACCTCAAGTACTTGTCAATGTTGTGCTATGAAAGATGGTACTCTTTTACATATGCTGTAGACCTGTCCTTGCCTACAGACCTTTTTTAACCAAAAAAAGAATCAAACTCAGAACAGTTTAGGGCTATTCTTATGCTTGAATTGTAAAGGGGAGCCTATATGGGTTTTATACAAAGTAACATGTGTCTCAGTGTATTTGCAACATTTCCCATTGTAATATTCACAAAACGATGCGAAGAAAAGTCATTAGTGTAAAGTCCACAGTCCTTTTATGTAGGTATGTAAAACAAGCAGAAACAACAAGGGATGGAAAGACCATTGCATATTAATTCAAAAACATCTACTCACTCCTGAATTCCAAAAATAACAGAGTGGTACTCATATGGCAGATTATTCTGCCACTCTACAAGAATCTGGTCCGGCCACATCTGGAGTATGCTGTCCAGTTCTGGGCACCGGTCCTCAGGAAGGATGTGCTGGAACTGGAGAGAGTCCAGAGAAGGGCAACAAAAATAATTAGGGGAATGGAGGGCATAGGCTATGAGGAAAGACTACAAGCATTGAACCTATTCTCTCTGGAGAAGAGACGATTGAGGGGGGATATGATATCAATGTACAAATACTGTACTGGCGGCATAAGGCACAAACTTTTAGAGAAAGGGAATACAATAAGACACGTGGCCACTTACTAAAACTAGAGGAAAAACGGTTTAACCTTAAAATACGTAAGGGGTTCCTCACTGTCAGAGCAGTAAAGATGTGGAATTCTCTTCCACAAGCAGTCATATCAGCAGGGAGCATCGATAGTTTAAAAAAACTACTAGATGGGCACCTTAAAGTCCATAACATACAGGGGTATTCAATGTACGGTTAACAGCAAACACACACACATCATAGGTTGAACTGGATGGACTGATGTCTTTTTTCAACCTCACTAACTATGTAACTATGTAACCTTTCGTGAAGAAGTAATATCCACTGTCAACTCTGCAGGTGGTCTGTTGGTTGCCATAGATCCTCTTATTTTTCTTACTGGGCATGACTGACAATATGGCAAATACCTGCTATGTTAAGTTATTTATATTCTATTTGGTATTCTATGCTAGGCAGACAATACTGATCAAGTGGAGGGCCCCACAACCTCCCACTGTGGCAGCTATTAATGCGGTTCCCCCACTATACAAGCTAACCTATGCTAGTCGATGAGCTACTATTCTTACTTGATATTGGAACTTTTTCAGCCTAGGTTCTTAGCAGGTTAAAGTTGTTATAAGGGCTCTTTCACACGGGCGTTCCTTTTTTTTTGCCCGATCAGGTCCTTTTTTTTTTTTTTGTAACGGACACGGATGACACTTGTGTCATCCGGTCCGTATGTCCGTTTTTCATCCCATCCGTTTGCGGATGAAAAACTGACATAATGCATGTCTATGTAAATACGGATGTCTGCGGATGATACCACTGACATCCGTTTTTGCTTCAGTTCCGTTTTTTGAAAGGAAGAAAAAATAGGGTTCTCCTCCGTTCAAAAAAACTGAACTGAACTGAACTGACAAAAAACGGATGTCAGAGGATGATCATCCGATGACATCTGTATTTACATAGAGATACATTATGTCCGTTTTCATCCGCAAACGGATGGGATGAAAAACGGACATACGGAACGACCGTGTGAAAGAGCCCTAAACCTAAACAAAAAATCAACAACGGGTCCTATTAAGTTATCAGCAGTATTAAATGCCTATAGACAACTCACCAAATCAGGTGTTGTCACCTTAACCAAGTACATGTATAGGAAACAAAAGAACACCCCAGTACTAGGTCACCTGGGAAGCAAAGGGGTTACTTTGGTGACAAAGAGATCCTAATAGGGTTTACTGAAAAAGTACAAAAAGTATTACATTTAAATTGATAGCAAAAAATATAAGCAGTGCTAAAACAAATTGGTTTACAGCATCACAGGATCACTCAGATCCACAAAGGCACCACAAATACAGGTGCATACCAGGGTCAACACACAAACAACAAAAAACACAGGAAAAAACACATCATGAACAGGTGACCCAGTACCAGGGGTTCTTTTGTTTCTTATAAAGTTGTTATAAACCCTTACATATATCCAGTAAAATGGCTAGTCTCAGGTGATACACAGAGATAAAACAAAACCTCCTACACAAGTTGTACATGTTTATCTTTAGTCTTTTCTTTTTTACAGCCGCTCAAAGTACAGAATTCATAAAGTTTGTCTGAGAGTTCAGAGAAAAGGGGACAGAGAGCTGAAATTACGCTCTGGAGAGCACCTCCCCCCCCCCTGCGGCCCCCTTTCCTTAAATTTCATTCCTTCCCTCCTCCCTGTGACGGTACTAACCATCACTATAATAAATATGAAGATTTAATACCACCTTACACAGTGTATTCCATGATTGGCTGTGAGAGAGACACAAAGATTGTCATTTGCAGACTTCCCTATTGTTTGTGTATTGGGAGGGAATGTGTATTGTGTTAAAGTTTACCTGTCTGTTCCATTGTTAAATGTTAATAACCTCACAAGGTTCTGTCCAGATGGCTAGATAATTAGTTTAGTTCCTTTATACACTTTCATCATCATATGCTACTGTAATCAACCAGGGGTGGGATTGTGTGCACTGTATGAGTGTGTAAAACTCTGTTCCTATTGGATTGTGAATGTCACGTCCAGTCTTTAACAAGGTCCACCTGGGTGGTAACCTTGTGGGTGAAAACTGTATATAAGTCTGTTTCTTGTTCAATAAATTTGTTCTAGAGTTACTTCACCCTCAATCTAGACTCCTGTCTCTTATTGGGGGAATATGCTACAAGGGATTGCTATGGTCTTCCATACTCCCTTAGATAATCACTAAGCTCTTGTAAGAGCTTGTGTAAGAGCTTGTTCTGCTGCCCTCTCTGGGGGAAGAGAGGTTCACTCACGGAACCTGGAGCCTTGTCGTAGGTCCAGGGTGGGTAGGAGATGGCGAGACCCTAACCAAGCTGCGGCGGTTCATGGGGTCTGAATTGGTTACGGTGTCTGGTGGAGTGCTTGGAGCCCTCGGGAAGCACTAGGAGCACCTGTCAACGAAGGTACCCGGTCGGGGTGCTGGTTGATCCATTACACTCCCCTTCTTCTCTTACCCACAGCTATTCTTGGTGCTACAGTAAAAGTGTAACTGCACCAATGGTCCAACTAAACTTTATTGTAAAAAAATGTGCATTGATGTTTAAAAGAAATATATTTACATGTATAATTTGCATATAATAGTATATATTCATCCTTGGATGATGTATTCAACATGTCAGTGCATAATAGTATATTAACATATAACTATGTAGCGCTCACAAAAGTTCTAGTGTATTCCTAAAATTTGGATGAGGTTCACTGTATCATTGATTAGAATGAGCTGGAACATTTTTGCTAGATTTTTACATAATTAAACACAAGGCACGTTTCATTCTAATTATAAAAACCCTTTTAGGATTGCCAACAGCTTTATATAGCAGCAGGATTTACCTGACTGGATTAAAATGAAATGCTATCACTTGTACTAAATTATTGGTAAATCTAAAGGGGATTGCGCAGAAACTTCAATCAGGCTGAATGGGTTTGGCCATCCTGACACTGGATGTTTACCTTATATCTGTTTTTTAAAGGCATTCTCTTTTTATTTTTGGGTTGTATGGTATTGTAGTACCATTCGACCAAATGTTAGCTACTTGTGGCCATCTTATTCAAAACTGAGTGTTACCAGTATTCTGAATTGTTGAAAGCCATTGTGAAAATATTGTATTCTTAATCACTGTCTACAGTTACTATACAAGTGATGAAATTTAGTATTTTCTTTTTTTTTTTGTTTTGTCTCCCATTTTTAAATGCAGACATCACATTACAGTTTGTCCTGAAATCTGTCATTACCAAATTTGCTGGTCAGCTTGGTCATGCTGATGGAAGGAAAAAATAAAGGCATGTAATATCAAAGAAAGAGAATTAAAAATGTAAATACTTTAATTTCACATTTTAATTGTAATTACAGTAGTTATGAGAATGTTAACCAGTTGCCGACCAGCTGCCGTAGTTATACTGCGGCAGGTTGGCTCTGTTACGTGGAACAACGTACATGTACGTCGTTTAGTGTAGCAGTTATTGGGGGCACGCACTGCCTGAGGCACACGCACGCGCCGATTGGCCTCAGGGGGAGCCAATCAGTGGGTCTGGCGGACATCGCCCCCGCGATTGCTCCCCATGGAGACAGAACGGCGGTCTGCCGATGATAAACACAGCAGACCACTGTTCTGTCAGTGATGAACACAGGGATCCTGTGTTCCTCCTATTTTGGAACACAGATTTCTGTGTCCATCCAGTGGATACATCCCCCACACAGTTAGAAAGCACACATTTAACCCCTTGATCGACCCTGGTGTTAACCCCTTCCCTGCCAGTGTCATTACTACTGTAACAATGCATTTTTTTTAGCACTGATTACTGTAGTAATGTCACTGGTCCCCCCAAAAGTGTCAAAAGTGTCAGTTAGGGGTCCGATCTGTCTGCCGCAATGTCGCAGTCCCACTAAAAATTGCTGATCACCCGCCATTACTAATAAAAAAAAAATGAGAATAATCTTTCCCCTAGATTGTAGACGCAATAACTTTTGCGCAAATCAATCAATATATACACTTATTGGGATTTTTTTTACTAAAAATATGTAGCAGAATATATATAGGCCTAAAATGATTAAAAATCTGATTTTTTTATTGGTAATGTTTTATAGCAGAAAGTAAATAATATTGTTTTTTTCCAAATTGTCATTCTTTTTTTGTTTACAGCGCAAAAAATAAAAATGGCAGAGGTGATCAAATACCACCAAGAGAAAGCTCTATTTGTGGGAAAAAAAGGACATTAATTGTATTTGGGTACAGCATCGCAGGACCGCGCAATTGTCAGTTCAAGTAACGCAGTGCTGTATCGCAAAAAATGGCCTGGTTATTAAGGAGGTAAAACCTTCCGGTCCTCAAGTGGTTAAATGAAATAATATTTTACTTTCCAGAAAACAATGGAGAAAAGCACCCTGTGTGGTAATGAGGAATGAGGCTTTATTAGTAAAACAACATTATACAACATATGACACTTTGGGGTTGATTTACTAAAAGTGAAGAGTGCAAATGCTGGTGCAGCTGTGCATGGTAGCCAATCAGCTTCTAACTCCAGCTTGTTCAATTAAGCTTTGAAAAAATAAATGGAAGCTAATTGGTTTCTATGCACAGCTGCACCAGATTTTTTCACTCTTGACTTTTAGGAAATTTTAGTAAAAGGGCACTGTGTATGACAGAGACAATACATTATGTACTGTAGTGCTCATGGTAAAGTTGAAAGATACTGTACCATGAGGCCATAAGGACCCCTTCACATGGGGTGGATTCAGCTCACAGATCTTCAGTTTCTGTAGAGTGGACACAGACAGAGGCCACTCTGCTATATGAGCGGCCAGGAAAAATGGACTCCACTTTCTATTTAAAACCAGCCTGATCGGAATGCCTGTGTGCAAGGGGCCCAATAAAGAGAGATACGTAGCACAATCTATGGAATTACATTGGCTTTCTCTACCATTATAATAGTATATGAAACTGTCAGGAGCGGCATGTATAAACCTGTTTGGGGTCTATCTGCACCACCCGCGTTAGTTTCTAATTTAAAGTGAAATAGAAATGACTGCAGGTCTGCCTCTAATTTACAGAAGGAATACAGCAGTTTTTCATGTAGAAAACTGCTGCAGATTCCTGCCATGTGTGACTTGTTGTATGGGATGTGAGCTGTCAGTAGACTTCTCACATGCCTCTCTCTGCTTGTGCAGTGATCACTCTACACGAGCAGAGCTTTCAAGGTTAACAACCCTCCTTCTCTCTCCCACTCTGAGCTGAGTGGGGACGACAGAGAGATTGAAGCATGCAACTCCAGCTCTCTGTTCTCTGTGCTGCCTGTCCCTGACATGGAAGAATAGAGAACTGGTTTCTCCTAATTAACAAAGGTGCTTGGGAGCTTGCACCCCTTTTGGTAATTTGGAGCAGCATCCACTATATTTTCTTTTGTTTAGAAAAGTAGTTCAAGCTTGTACTTGCACAACTATTTGTTAACCACTTGACTTCCAGAAGATTTACGCCCCTTCATGACTAGGCCATTTTTCGCTATACGACACTACTTTAACGTGGTCATTCGACGCCGTACCCAAAAAAATGTATGTCCTTTTTTTCCCCCCCAAAAATAGAGCTTTCTTTTGGTAGTATTTGATCACCACTGTAGTTTTTATTTTTTGTGCTATAAACTAAAAAACACCGGCAATTTTGAAAAAAAGCCCAAAAAAATATTTTTTTACTTTTTGCTATAAAACATATCAAAATTTTTTTAAAAAATGGAATTTCTTGATAAATTTAGGCCAATATGTATTCTGCTACATATTTTTGGTAATAAAAATTTCATTAAGTATATATTGATTGGTTCGTTCAAAAGTTATAGCTTCTAAAAACTATGGGATATACGGTATAATGCGTTATTTATTTATTTTTTACTAGTAATGGTGGTGATCAGCCATCACAAAATTCGGACACTAACTGACACTTTTGACCCTTATTGGGAACCACTGCAGTGATCAGTGCTAAAAATTTACACTGACACTGTACTAATCACACTGGCTGGGAAGGGGTTAAACATCTAGGGAGATCAAAGGGTTAACTGTGTGCCCAGCTGGTGTTTTAGTGTACTGTGTGTGGTGCTTTTCCTAATGGAAGTACAGTGGGTACGGAAAGTATTCAGACCCCCTTAAATTTTTCACTCTTTGTTATATTGCAGCCATTTGCTAAAATCATTTAAGTTCATTCTTCTTCCTCATGAATGTACACATAGCACCCCATACTGACAGAAAAACACAGAATTGTTGACATTGTTGCAGATTTATTAAAAAAGAAAAACTGAAATATCACATGGTCCTAAGTATTCAGAACCTTTGCTCAGTATTTAGTAGAAGCCCCCTTTTGAACTAATACAGCCAGGAGTCTTTTTGGGAAAGATGCAACAAGTCTTTCACACCTGGATTTGGGGATCCTCTGCCATTCCTCCTTGCAGATCCTCTCCAGTTCTGTCAGGTTGGATGGTAAACGTTGGTGGACAGCCATTTTTAGGTCTCTCCAGAGATGCTCAATTGGGTTTAAGTCAGGGCTCTGGCTGGGCCATTCAAGAACAGTCACGGAGTTGTTGTGAAGCCACTCCTTCGTTATTTTAGCTGTGTGCTTAGGGTCATTGTCTTGTTGGAAGGTAAACCTTCGGCCCAGTTTGAGGTCCAGAGCACTCTGGAGAAGGTTTTTGTCCAGGATATCCCTGTACTTGGCCGCATTCATCTTTCCCTCGATTGCAACCAGTCGTCCTGTCCCTGCAGCTGAAAAACACCCCCACAGCATGATGCTGCCACCACCATGCTTCACTGTTGGGACTGTATTGGACAGGTGATGAGCAGTGCCTGGTTTTCTCCACACATACCGCTTAGAATTAAGGCCAAAAAGTTCTATTTTGGTCTCATCAGATCAGAGAATCTTATTTCTCACCATCTTGGAGTCCTTCAGGTGTTTTTTTTAGCAAACTCCATGCGGGCTTTCATGTGTCTTACATTGAGGAGAGGCTTTCGTCGGGCCACTCTGCCATAAAGCCCCGACTGGTGGAGGGCTGCAGTGATGGTTGACTTTCTACAACTTTCTCCCATCTCCTGACTGCATCTCTGGAGCTCAGCCACAGTGATCTTTGGGTTCTTCTTTACCTCTCTCACCAAGGCTCTTCTCCCCCGATAGCTCAGTTTGGCCGGACGGCCAGCTCTAGGAAGGGTTCTGGTTGTCCCAAACGTCTTCCATTTGAGGATTATGGAGGCCACTGTGCTCTTAGGAACCTTAAGTGCAGCAGAAATCTTTTTGTAACTTTGGCCAGATCTGTGCCTTGCCACAATTCTGTCTCTGAGCTCTTCAGGCAGTTCCTTTGACCTCATGATTCTCATTTGCTCTGACATGCATTGTGATCTGGAATGTCTTATATAGACAGGTGTGTGGCTTTCCTAATCAAGTCCAATCAGTATAATCAAACACAGCTGGACTCAAATTAAGGTGTAGAACCATCTCAAGGATGATCAGAAGAAATGGAAAGCACGTGAGTTAAATATATGAGTGTCACAGCAAAGGGTCTGAATACTTAGGACCATGTGATATTTCAGTTTTTCTTTTTTAATAAATCTGCAACAATGTCAACAATTCTGTGTTTTTCTGTCAGTATGGGGTGCTATGTGTACATTCATGAAGAAGAAGAATGAACTTAAATGATTTTAGCAAATGGCTGCAATATAACAAAGAGTGAAAAATTTAAGGGGGTCTGAATACTTTCCGTACCCACTGTAATGCATGTTTCCCCTGATTTGTGGGTGAAAGAAAATCTATTACTTTCCTACTGACAGGACAGGGTTCTGTCTTGTTTACATAGGCAGGGTTTTCTCCTGTGTAAATTCTGGACCATCGGTCGGTAATCCGTTGGCCAGCACCCGCTGATCAACATATGCTGTGTTTAATCACAGCACGGCTTGGTCGCCGGTGGTGTGCGCCCCCTACCCGGACGTGCCAGATCACGTACCTAGTTTATCTATGTCATACGGTCAGCAAGCAGTTAATTCAACCCAATGTGTGTATCTCAAATATAAAGAGCGCCTCATGTTTTCTTTGAGACCTGCAATGCCCTATTTTACTCTTACATGGAGTGTCTTAGTGCCTGTTTATTACATGCCATATCTCATGGCTCTTCCTTTGAAATGCATGGCTCTTTATTAAGGGGCAGTTCACACCATTAATTGCAAAGGAACATTCAGCACATTTCTGTGCGATTCATATGCGATCGGTGTGCAGAGCGATTTCAGCCCATTCATTTGAATTGGCTGAAAAGGCACCAGACCGCAGCAAAAGTAGTGCATGCACTTTAGTACTGGTGCAGGAAAACCCACTGTGTTTGGGGTGTCATTAGCATTGCAGTGACACCCATTGCATTTCAAAAGTGGTTCCGGAAATGCGCTTGGAGCATGGGCTTCCCGCACAGAGCTCTGGTGTGTACTGCCCCTTAAAGTAAAGTATTGTATCAAACACTTATTGAAAAACTTCTCTTCATTACTTTCAGTAACTCACACCTCACTGTTAGATGTAGGCCTCTATTACATGCAGTGCTTAATGCCACTCTATTACACGCAGTGCTTAATGCCACTCTATTACATGCAGTGCTTAATGCCACCCTATTACATGCAGTGCCGCCTAGCAGTGCTCATCAGTGCCGCCTATCAGTGCCACCTATCAGTGCTCATCAGTGTGGCATATTAGTACCTCCTCATCAGTGTCACCTCATCAGTGCCCATAAGTGCCACCTCATCAGTGCCCATAAGTGCCACCTCATCAGTGCCCATCAGTGCAGCCTATCAGTGCCGCCTCATCAGCGCACTTCAGTGAAGGAGAAAAATTTATTTATTTTCAAAATTTACTCACAGAAAATAAGAAAACTTTTTTTTTTCAAAATTTTCTGACTTTTTTCATTTTTTTTGTAAGAAATAAAAAACCACCAAAAGAAAGCTCTATTTGTGTGAAAAAAATTATAAAAATTTCATATGGGTACAGTGTAGCATGACCACGCAATTGTCATTCAAAGTGTAAGAGCGCTGAAAGCTGAAAATTGGCCTGGGCAGGAAGGGGGTAAAAGTGCACTGTAGGCAAGTGCTTAATGTTGGGTGTCCTACGTGTATTGATGTTGTTGCATTATGTAAAACTATCAGAACAGTTTTTACATTTTGGAATTGGGCACCTCAAGACTGTCCATAATTTTGGAGGGTGCCTTGAGATTTTCTATCATTTTTAAGGGGGCCTTGACTGAAAAAACGTGTAATCCCGTTTAAATCATAGTCTATTGCTATCCAGATTTATTAAGCTTAGATGACAGTAAAGCTGGCTATATATGGAACAGTTTACAGAATACAGAAAACACTGTCAGAATACACTAGTCAGCCCTTTAGCTACAACGCAGATCAAACAAAAATTTTCAAACAAACCCGTTCATGAGAAGTCAATCATGTGATCCCCTTTAAGCCAGCCAAATTTGGATCCATCTTTGGCCAGCTTTA
Source organism: Pelophylax lessonae (assembly GCF_965119305.1). Classification (NCBI taxonomy): domain Eukaryota; kingdom Metazoa; phylum Chordata; class Amphibia; order Anura; family Ranidae; genus Pelophylax; species Pelophylax lessonae. Next base: position 639,090,325 of record NC_138769.1, on the reverse strand, counting down.
GGCATGTAAATTGTTTCACTTATTTGAAAAAAAATCTGATCCTCCCACCTACCCAGACCTGCAACCTTCTCTTTTACAGAAGAAATGTCAGCAACCAGCAAACCAGTATCTCTTGCAGAACAAATCTGGTTTAATGATCATTCAAGTGTATTTATTTATATATCAGATTTCAGCTTAGTGATGTTAGCCAACATGTGATTTCTCTTAGATGTAACACCAAATTTATGTAACAAATGGTGTAATCCTGAAAAAGATTTTAGCAGCATATGTAGTTTTTCACCCATATGGGACTCAGGGATAATTTAAAACATTCTGAATCAAAATTGTAATTCTATCAGGACTTTAGTTTAATTTTAGCATTGCTGTAGATACTTGAGTATGTCTGGATAGGTTAGGGTTAAATGTTATTTTTGAAATGCGTGTAATTTTTAGCTTTTTTTCATGTAAAGCATGCTCATAAAACACCATATATAAGTATGTAGAGCAGAAGGGCATTTCTTATGTTAGACTTAAAGCGGAGTTCACAGCTGGTTCCCTACTGAACATGTGCGAGGTTCGCTGCGCTCTCTTACTGGCCTGGCAGCAGGGGAAGAAGGAGGGAGGAGGAGGGGGGCTGAACTGCTGACATACCTTGCTGCTGCGAGGACTGACGGAAGTGGGGACAAGGTACCAGGGACAGGAATCAGATAAGCGTAAGTTCCCATTTTGAGTGGAAGTCCGCTTTAACTCTCGGTCCAAAAACAGTACACTTTCCAGTTAAGACCTGCAGACTGTTTCATCTTTACTGGCTACTTTGAGCCACTGGTCCAGCCTAAAAAACAACCCCCTTGAATGCTTAATATGACATTTTGGGGTTGATTTACTAAAGGCAAAATGCAGATGTGCCAGAGCTTAGTAAATGAACAATAACAGTAACAGAGCAGGAACTCTGCTATCTTCCATCATCCAATCATGTGCAAGCAAAAATGCTGTTTTTTTTTAATTTTTCTTGCACGTGATTGGGTACTCTTTGCAAAGTGAAGCTTTCCCTCATTTAGTAAGATCTGGAGCAACTACACTTGTAGAGGACAATTGCACTTTGCGAAGTGCACAGTCTATTTGCCTTTAGTAAATCAACCCTATGGTTTCATGTGCTGCTTTAGACATGTTGTGATGTATGTCTGCACTAACCGACGCTTCACCAAAGTAGTTTGGTCATATCTCTTTAGCCATCAGACAACCAAAATGCAGTGTGGGAGGTTAGCATTAACTTCCAGATAGATGGTTTTTGTGATTGCTGAATTTCCGTTTTAATGAAAAAAATACAAAGGTAGACCTCAGCCAACAGATATAATTTCCCCAGGGTAAGCACATTATTCACCAACTTTGCATCCTCAATGAACTGTGAATGTATCAGATTAGTCTTTATTTAAAAAAAAAAGAAAAAACAATGGGGTTTATTTACTAAAGCTGGAGAGTGCAAAATCAGGTGCAGCTCTGCAAAGAAGCCAATCAGCTTCCATTTTTTTTTTTGCAAGGCTTAATTGAACAAGCGTAAGTTAGAAGCTGATTGGCTACTATGAACAGCTGCACCAGATTTTGCACTTTACAGTTTTGCTAAATCAAACCCTATGTATAACTGCCCCGAAAAGATCACCTCAGGGCATGCAGGTTTCATGGCTTAAGAGGATAGAGGATTTAGCTGTCTTACGTCTGGGCCACTTTTTATGATTCGGCGCTGTGCAACTTTAACAGACAATTGCGCGGTCGTGCGACGCTGTACCCAAACAAAATTTACGTCCTTTTTTTCCCACAAACAGAGCTCTCTTTTGGTGGTATTTGATAACCCTGTGCGATTTTTACTTTTTGCGCTATAAACAAAAAAAGAGCGTTTATTTTGAAAAAATAACAATATTTTTAAAAAATTTTTATATGAAATTCCCCCCCCAAAAAATGTAAAAATCAAATTTTTTTTAAATTTTTGGCCAATTTGTTTTCTGCTACCTATGTTTGGTAAAAAAATCACAATAAGTGTATTTTGATTGGTTTGCGCAAAAGTTATTGCGTTTACTAACTAAGGGAAAGATTCTTGTCATTTTTGGTGTTTTTTTTTTTTAACGAGTAATGGCGGCGATCTGCGTTTTTTTTTGCGGGGCTGCGGCATTGCGGCGGACAGATCGGACCCTTGACTGACATTTTTGACACTTTTGGGGGGTACCAGTGACATTACTGCAGTAATCAGTGCTATATATATGCACTGTTACTGTAAAAATGACACTGGCAGGGAAGGGGTTAATTTTATTGGAGAGGGAGGGGTTAATGTATGCTTGGCGCTTACTGACGTGTGTGGGGGGAGGTGACTGAGTGAGTCAGGGACAGATCGGATGTTCAGCTATGCTGAACACTGCGATCTGTCACTCCCTGTCACTTAGGAGATCCGCCCGCTCTGTTTACACAGGCGGGCGGATCTCCAAACTAGATTCCCCGACGATCGGGGAAGAGCAGCGGCGATCGCCGCCGCTCCTCCCCTGGCCCGACTCCCACTGTACTACGACGCTAGACGATAACGAGCCACGTTGCTGCAGTAGCAGCAACGTGAGCAGACATTATGTGGTTAAAGGCTGCAACAAAACAGCCCGCTTCCACTTTCAGATTAGGGAGCTCTTCTGCACCACTGTTACATTGTGAGATGGTGTGGAAATGTAAGACATACCTACTCCCACTGCCAACATCAAGTACTACTAAAAGTATTACTAATCAGTAAATGGTATGCAACCTGGAAATACTCTTTACCACTCTTCACAATATACTCTTCACTACTCTTCACTACTCTTCACAATGTAATTGCCTCAATTCTCCCACAGTTTTTAAATGTAATATTAGGTGTCCACAAGACCTCATTGATACTGAGAGCAGACCATTCTTTTCTATAATGATTTTTCCTTTAAGACCAACAGGGTGTAAGAAGGGATGAATGGTAACATTCCTGACATCTACAAAGCACCTCTAGCTATCTTGTGATGGATCATTAGATAGACACAAGTCTTTGCCAAATAGTTTTCTTTGTGTCATCCTCCGTACATAAACTGAATCAACTGTCTGTGTTTGATGCTACAGTCCACCCAATGCCACCCCTTGCCTAGGAGAGCAGAGAACATTTTAATACAAGAGACTAATACTGTTTTAATTTAGTACCTTTGTGTATAATGTCCCCTTTTACATGGGCGTTCAGTCTGGATGCAACTGTCAGTTTTTCAGTTGGATCCAGACTGAACAGCAATATATTTCTTTGGGTCAGCAGATATAAATGGATATACATTTATTTATATCCGTTTACATTTGAGTCCATGTATTTCCTCAGAAAAAAAAAAAAAACAGAAAAGGTCTGCATCCTTTTCCATTTTTGTGGAGAATGAACAGAAGTAAAGGATGTCATCCATCCATTCTGTTTACGCTCATTTTTAGGTAAGGAATATACCGTATATACTCGAGTATATGCCAACCCAAATATAAGCCGAGGCACCTAATTTTACCACAAAAAGGTGGGAAAAGTTATTGACTCAAGTATAAGCCTAGGGTGGGAAAGTCAGCAGCTACTGGACCCAACTGGACCACCACGAGACACAAAACAGGGGTTGTGGGCATGGTACAGGAGATGCAGGACTGTGGGCATGGTACAGGAGATGGTTCAGGCATGGTACAGAAGATGGTACAGGAGATGGTACGGGAGATGCAACAGGAGATGGCACCAGAGATGGTACAGGCATGGCACAGGAGATGGTTGGGGCAAGGCACTGGTGATGGTACAGGCATGGTACAGGTGATGGTACAGGCATGTCACAGGTGATGGTACAGGCATGGTACAGGAGATGGTACAGGCATGGCACAGTAGATGGTACAGGCATGGCACAGGTGATGGTACAAGAGATGGTACAGGCATGGCACATTAGATGGCACAGGTGATGGTACAGGAGATGGTACAGGATATGATACAGGCATGGCACAGGTGATGGTACAGGCATGGCACAGGTGATGGTACATGCATGGCACAGGAGATGCAGTGCTGTGGGCATGGTACAGGAGAATGTCCTGTACCATGCCTGCAGCACTGCATGAGGAAATGCAGGGGCTGCGGAGGAGTCTCACTTACCTGTCGGTGAGGCACCTTACATTTAAAAAATGGTGCCGCCTAGCGCCAACACGTCACCGTGCTGATGCTCGGGAAAGCCCGTACACGTTCAGCCATTCCTGGGCAGACGGCGCATGCGTGGTGACATGTTGGCGCCGGGTGGCGCCATTTTTAAAAGGTAAGTGAGACCGTGACTCAGGAATAAGCCGAGGGGAGCTTTTTCAGCATAAAAAAACATGCTGAAAAAGTCGGTATACACACAAGTATATGCAGTACTTTTTGTTTATAAAGTAAAGAAAATCAGCGCCCAGCTCCTTTAAAGCGAAGGACCACTCAGAATAAATAAATAAAAAATGAAGAGAGTTGATGATCAGTGGCAAATGCAGATCAAAGTACTTATACACAAGGTGCATAAGCCAAGGAGGATAAAACACTTAAGATGATGTATGTGCCAACGTTAAAAACGGATCGTGGACATAATAATTCAAATATTAAAAGAAGTGTCAGAAAAGCATAATAATACAAGTGTAGAATAAATATGAGAGTGATAATAAATACTGATGACTAAAAAGGTAACAATAATGTAGTCTTCTATAGGCAAAAGATATAGTTACTAAAAAAATTATTATATGACAGTGATGCCAACTATTTGTAGACAAGTGATGAAGTGATGTATCAAAGGTAATAAAAGGATAAAATGAAATAAAAATCTCTTTAGAAAATGTGACAGTGATTCAGCTTCTATAGATCAATTCTATGATGATCATAAAATCAAAATCCAGTGATAGAAAGCATATACAAAGAATCTATAAATCCTGTATACTAAATAAAAGTGCTTAGTCTAAAAGTCAGTGTTGTGAAGTCCATAAGAGATATTCAAACAATTAATTTAAGTGAGAAAAGTGCTATAGTGCTGGATAAGGTGCAAAAAGTCCATAAGAAAGTCTTCTAGCAGGTAGTTGCAGTGAATAAGGTGCTCAAAGATCCAATATAAAAAATCAGGTGACTAGAAAGGTGAGATGCAGCTTCCGATAACAGCCAGGTGCGTGGGTAGGTGAGCTAACAATCCAACATTAGGTGAAATGGCCGCTCACCTCCATTTACACTTTTTTAGGGAAAAGCCGTTTTGACGTCACTTCCGGTCTACGGCCGAGACTGGAAGTATCGGAGTTCACCGCATCGACGGCTTTGTGTTTGCTCCGCGCACTGTTTCTTGCCTTAATGTAAGTGACCTGCATTTTTTTATTAAAGTTTCCCCTCGAATTACTACACTATGAGAGTTTCTCTCTTATATCCCAATTGGAGTGAATGATAGAAATATTGTGGGGTAATAAGGAGATCGTTTGAATAAGGAAATAATTTATGATATATCTGTGCTGGGATTTGTTTGATACCTACCCCGAATAAATTGCATAAGGATTGGAGATATTAATATTACATCTGTTGGAGAAGATTAAGAGGTCTGAGACTTGAAAAGATTACATCTAAACGCTCTTTTGAGTGTAAATGGAGGTGAGCGGCCATTTCACCTAATGTTGGATTGTTAGCTCACCTACCCACGCACCTGGCTGTTATCGGAAGCTGCATCTCACCTTTCTAGTCACCTGATTTTTTATATTGGATCTTTGAGCACCTTATTCACTGCAACTACCTGCTAGAAGACTTTCTTATGGACTTTTTGCACCTTATCCAGCACTATAGCACTTTTCTCACTTAAATTAATTGTTTGAATATCTCTTATGGACTTCACAACACTACCTTTTAGACTAAGCACTTTTATTTAGTATACAGAATTTATAGATTCTTTGTATATGCTTTCTATCAATGGATTTTGATTTTATGATCATCATAAGAAGCTGAATCACTGTCACATTTTCTAAAGAGATTTTTACTTCATTTTATCCTTTTATCACCTTTGATACATCACTTCATCACTTGTCTACAAATAGTTGGCATCACTGTTATATAATAATTTTTTTAGTAACTATATCTTTTGCCTATAGAAGACAACATTATTGTTACCTTTTTAGTCATCAGTATTTATTATCACTCTCATATTTATTCTACACTTGTATTATTATGCTTTTCTGACACTTCTTTTAATATTTGAATTATTATGTCCACGATCCGTTTTTAACGTTGGCACATACATCATCTTAAGTGTTTTATCCTCCTTGGCTTATGCACCTTGTGTATAAGTACTTTGATCTGCATTTGCCACTGATCATCAACTCTCTTCATTTTTTATTTATTTATTCTGAGTGGTCCATCGCTTTAAAGGAGCTGAGCGCTGATTTTATTTACTTTATAAAATACTGTGCTATGTGGTGACACTACTAAATTGGCTGCTCTAACCGTGGTGTTCCACAGTCTTCTATATCTATCAACTCCTTCCTCGTATCTATACCCTCGTTTTATACCCAATTTTAGCGCATAGGTTTACCCCTTCACTTTTTGTTTATACTTTTGTACCAATAACTAGTTTCTTTAACAGATAAAAAAACGTACGTGTAATAAAAAAAGTAATCTGAACAGAACTGAAGACAGGTATGCAAATTAATGTAAACTGATGCAACTTCAATCAGTCTTCATCAACATTACTTAACCACCTCCCACCCGGCCAATGTACATATAAGGCCGAGTAGGAGCTCCCTCCTTCTGAGTGGACGTTCAGGAACGTCCTGCAGAAGGGGGGAGATTGTGCAGCACAGAGCACAGAGCAACAGAGCAACACTGCTCGACAGGAGGGCTCTGTGATTGGCCCTCCTGATCACATGACAGCCGTGTCCAATCAAAACTGTCATGTGTTGTAAATAGAGCTGTTGTCACAGTGATCGGCTCTGCTTCTCCTCACACAGTGAGGAGAAGGAGAGTGGATTGGTGCTGGCAGGCGGCGATCAGTGAGAATAGAGCTGTTTTACTGCTCTTTACTCACAGATCATCCTGTGCTAGTGCCCCAAAAAGTGTCCCCAACCACAGTGTCCCCAAATTTTCCCCAAACACAGTGCCCCCACAATAAAACACTTGTCACACGTCTGTCCCAATAAGATCTGTCCCAGTGAACATCTTCCACATCTCTTCGTGATCATCTGGCGCAAATCATCTGGCGCACATCTTCCACATCTGTCTGTGATCATCAGGCGCACATCTGCCCCATCTGTCCGTGATCATCTGGCACACATCTGCCACATCTGTTGCACATCATCTGCCGCATCTGGCGCACATCAACTGCCACATATGTCTGTGATCATCTGGCGCACATCATCTGCCACATATGTCCGTGATAATCTGGCACACATCTGGCACACATCATCTGCCATATCTGGTGCACATCTGTCTGTGATCATCTGGCGCACATCTGGCGCACATCATCTGCCACATCTGGTGCACATTATTTGCAAAATCTGTCTGTGATCATGTTGCGCACATCATTGGCCATATCTGTCAGTGATCATCTATCACATCTGTAGTCATCTGGCGCACATCATATGCCACATCTGTCAAAGTGAACATCTGCCTCATCCCAGTGATCAATATCGGCCACACATCTGTCCCAGGAATCAGCGCACATCTGTCCACATGGCTAAAAAATGATCCAGGGCCTTCAAAAATGTGATAGGTACTGTGTGTAATTTATGCTCCTAGAACGCCTGGCGGTGCTACTTGAATGTTGGGCCTCTGTATGAGACCAGGTTGTGAAAAAGTCTCACACATGTGGTATCGCCATACTCAGGAGGAGTAGCAGGATATATTTTGGGGTGTCATTTTTTCTATGTACATGCTATGTGTTAAAAAAATTGTATAAATTGACAACTTTGTGTAAATAGGTTTTCATTTTCTTTACACATTTTCCAAAAATTAGTGGAAAAAAATGACACGTTCAAAAGACTCATTGTGCCTCGTGGAATATACATTGGGGTGTTTTATTTCCAAAATGGGGTAATTTTTTGGGTAATTCTATTGTCCTGGTGCTTCAGGGCCTTCAAAAATGTGATAGGTACTTAGGAAATGAAATGTGTAATTCATGCCTTTAGAACGCCTGATGGTGCTTCTTGGATGTTGGGCCTCTGCATATGGCCAGGCTGTGGAAAAGTCTCACACATGTTGTATCGCCATACTCAGGTGGAGTAGCAGAATATATTTTGGGGTGTAATTGCAAGTTTATCTATGCCATGTGTAAGAAATAACTTGTTAACATGACAATTATGTGGGGGGGGGGGGGAATCTTCATTACAACTTCATTTAACTATTGTGGGCAAAAAAAAATTGCAACTTCAAAAAACTAATTATGCCTCTTACTAAATACCTTGGACTGCCATCTTTACAAAAAGGGGGCATTTGGGGGGGGGGGTATTTGTACTGTCCTGATATTTTAGGGCCTCAAGAAATTAAATAGGTTAGTCAGTCCATCAGAATTGATCAATTTTCAATGATATGTAGCCTAGCTTGTAGACTCTAAAACTTTCAGGCAAACCTAATATCATACAGTTATCAGGATTTTTTGTACCAAAGACATGTAGCAGAATACATCCTGGCCTAAATTTATGACGAATTTTGATGTTATTGGATTTCTTTTAAAACAAAATGTAGAAAATATTGTTTTTTTTTTTTTTTTCAAAATTTCCGTTATTTTTTTGCTTATATCGCAAAAAATAAAAAGCCCAGTAGTGAATAAATTCCACCAAAAGAAAGCTCTATTTGTGTAAACAAAATGATAAAAATTTAATTTGGGTACAGTGTAGCATGACTGAGTAATTGTCATTCAAAGTGGGAGAGCACCGAAAGCTGAAAATTGGTCATGGAAGGAAGGGGGTGAAAGTGCCCAGTATTGAGGTGGTTAAAGGATAAGTATAGTCTGGTGCACTAAAATTGTACCATCATGACCAGGTGATTTGTGATAACAAAAACTTTACTTTAATAAACAATGCTGATGGCTACAAAAGTAAAGTAAGTAAATTCAAAGTGAATAAATATTTCCCTAAAAGGAATAGTGCAATTTTTGCAAAGAAAAATAAAAGTCCAAATGTGAATGGTGCAATAAATCCCAAAAAAGTCCAACTAAAGGTCCACAGGTGTTGGATATTAGGACGTGAAGAAATGGTGAACTGGTATCAGAAGTAACACCAATCGTGGTTCAAATGGGATGTGACAGTTTCCCACCACCTCACAAGTTTGCTTCTTACCAGAAATTGGTTGTAAAGGGCAGATAAGCAGAAATCAGTCCGAAGGAGAACCTCTGTGATAAAACCAAGAGAGTGTGCTGTAACCCACACCTATATATAAAAGGGCTGCTTACCAGATCCCAATTTTTTCAGGCTTGTAGTAAATTTTTGGTTCCTGCACCTTTTTTCTGAGAAAAAAAGCCCTGATCCTTTATACACACAGACTGGCTGAACCATTCAGATAGCTTACTAACACACACTGACATGCTATATCCTTTTTAATAATGTCGAATGGCTGCATTATCACAAGGACTGACTTCTACATATAAATGTTTAACAAAGTTGATTCCACAGAGGGTTAAAGCAAATTTAAGTTGGATCATTTAATCATTAAAATGCTTCTATGTGAAATCATTTGGAACTTTCACATTGAAGAGGGACATTTTGTACAGGGGAAGGTTGTGCCTCGGCCTGAAATCTGCATTAGTTATTTGTCATGACAGATTTGCTTAGGAGGAAAAATAGATTTGACTGCTAGCTTGAATAATGGCAAATGTGGGATTTTTTCTCTGGGTTTTATATCTACATGGTGACATAATTCTTGCAGCAGGGATAGAAGATTATACTAAGTCCATACTTAGTTACTTACAGCATTCTTGGAGCTCCGTGACCTCATTTGCTTTCCCATGTACTTCATCAAACATATTTGCCCATCCATTGTTGTCTCCTGGAAATAAAGAATATATTAACATATGTGGAATGTGCAAACAGATTTGACAGTATTGTACATAGCAGGAAAGGTAGGCTACTAAGAAAAAAAAAAATCACATCTCAGGTCATCTCCCCATACAAGGCAATCCTATGCCCCCCCCCCCCGGTATGGATCATGCTATTTTCTATCAGTGGCACCGGAAAGGCCTTAAAAAGTTCTCAGACTTATGCAACTTAGACTCTGGATCACCTATTGACTTCCCTATTTTAGCTAACAAATACTCCTTACCTCGATCCCAGGTTTTTTACTATTGGCAATGTGTGAGTTTCATTCGTGCCTCTAGTAAGGATAGTAATCTTCGATTTAGACCTACTATATTGGATACACTCCTAAGCGGAGAGTCATTCATCATCTCCAATATCTACAAGCCTCTCCTTTTGGAAATCACCCCTCCTTTGACAGCTTCCTACACAAATAATTGGGGCAAAGACTTCCCAGACCACAATCTTCTACAAAAACTATTGGCTGGTTATAATGCAACTCTCCGGTTAATACCCAATAAAGTGTGGAGAGAAACACAATTGAGAATCCTTCCCTGCGCCTATCTACCCTTTTCATCAGACAAGACTAACCCTCAGGCTGCTTGCTGCCCCTACTGCCAAACTTCATGGCCATCTCTGGCCCATCGTTTTTGGCTATATAAATTTATTTCGACCTTCCTCGATCAGGTTCTCTCATTCATATTTGGAATTACTCTGGTACATCTTCCCAAGGACTCCTTCTTACTAATCTTTGGCCATTGGGACACTCAACTCATTATCCGATCCCCTGCTTCAGCTACTCAACACAAAGAATGGATTCTACTCTGTCTTCTTTCTGCTCGAAGAGCGTTAATGAGCAATTGGACCTCTCCATCATGCCCAAAGACTTCTCATGTCAGACAATCTCTCAAACAACTCTTATACAAAGACAAACTCAATACAGATTTCTATTATGTTGGTTCAAGACAACATTTCATGATCAGATGGCAATCCTTTATGCACTCTACTTTGTCCCCCGAGGAACGAGCCGATTTCTTTCAATGCCCCGAGTATCATGATAGTTACTCAATGCTCTATGCTCGGGATACTTCCCAATCCTCTTAAGACTTCACCTACACCATCTCCTGAATGTCTTCTCCTGGCTACAGATGTCTTCACCTCATACCTTGGTTTTCATGTTCCTAGGGTTAGTCATCTCCCTGTCAAAATAGCCTTCATATATTTCCTTATGTACTTCCCCATCCAGTTTTCCTTCCCGGGTAAGCTATTGTATTTTCGCTATACCTTCCACGCCCCATCCGTACACCCTCCCCCCCCTTTTTTTTTCTTCTCTCTTTTCTCCCCTTTTCTCTCCATTGTTTTGTTTGCTATTGTTAATGCAAAAAGATTTCGTATTGCATCTGCTTACGGATGTTTCAAGTTCAGTCTGTTATCTCTGTACAATTGGACTGCTGTCTAATCTGCTTGTTTGTATTATTTTTGAAAAGTTTAATAAAATATATAAAAAAAAAAAAAAACATAAAAAAAATGAAAATACATTATGATAAAAATGCAAGAATGAAACACACACAACAAAGGTAAACCTTGGGTAAATATAAAACAAATAACTCATGAAAGGGTAACTGCTAAGCCGTATGTATTACTCATCTAAAAACTGTTTTTTGTACAAATCTGTATAAATGACGATTGTCAGGAGTTTTAGAATGAAAAGAATAAGTGCTGCCACCCTTGGATTTCAATCAAGAGGAAAGACTACACACCTGCGCTCATCTCTCAGCTTCCACAATCTGCATATTATAACAAACAGACAAAACAGCAGCTTGTTGAATAAACAGCATAAAAAGTTATTTTATCGAAATTCAAGTAGGGGTAAAAATTCCAGTGTACATAATCCCTCTGACGCATTTCAGCCTCTAGGGGGCCTTAGTCATAGCTAACAACATTGATAATACATCACAGTAAATACCCACACCCACACGTTATAAACTCAGGGGGCGGGAATTGAAAAATCAACCTATTCAAACTGAGTATACATTTAGCAATTGAAAGGCATGTATGCAAATACGGAAATTTAAAAGAAAATGAACCAAATAGAATGCATAGAAATATGAAAAAGTTTAAAATATATACACAAAAACAATTGGAGTGGGACCTGTGGACAAGGGAAAGAGAGAGTGACAGGCAGTAATTAAAAAAAACAGGAGGGGCGCTAACGCAGATACAGTTCAAAGTCCCACGGGCAATTTAACCCTTTCAGGACTTGGGTCTGCATTCTGCGTATCCATCAAACCTCCCTCTCCAAGAGCCTCTGATGGCAATATTCCCAGCAGCTGAAATATCTGCAGCCCCTCTTTAATGCCCTTTTCCCATGGGCGGATACTTTTTTCACAGCAGGGGATCAGTGGACAGATCCTCTGCTGAGCTGAGCTAAGCGTTCAGATGACAAGTCCGTGTCCGCTCTGCTTTAAACCCGACTGCCTTCTGATCTGATCCGGACAGGAGAAGGGTAATGTATCCCCTTCCATTTTTTTTTTTTTAGAATCTGAATCAGATTGAAGGTAGGTGGGTGTAAACGTAAACAAGTTTGTTTACATCCGCCACTCCATAGAGGGAATAGAGAGTTAGATCGGGTCTACCTAAAAATCGGACGGGCAGACCCAATCAGACCGCTCGTTTGAAAGGGGCCTAACATGGAATACAGCTGTTTGTCTGAATAAAGCACAGGAAGATTATTTTTTATAATATTAACAACATGATAATATTCTTTACTGAAGATTGTTAAAAATGTAAATAGGGATGAGCTTTGAGTTCGAGTCGAGGCTAAGTTCGACTCGAACATCGGTCGTTCGATCGTTCGTCGAATGATGAACAAATGTGCTTCTTCGTGGGAAATTTGAGTTTCCCATAATGCACTACACGAGAGCCGCACATGCAGCGCGTTCTGTGATTGGCTAAAGCATGCACCCTGACCTCATGCTTTGGCCAATTAAATGATCTCTACCATTTTTGGACTAAAGGCAGGCTGCCTTTAGACAATCATGGCTCAGGGGCCAAGTACACGCCCCACACTACATAAAGGCTGCTTACGTAGCCGCAGCTTGTAGTGTCATTGAGACAGGGACAGGCACGCGATTCAGGCAGGGAAAGAGAAGTTTTTTTTGGAGTCGGACAATGCAGAGAGAAATTACTCGCAGTGAAGGGAGGGCCAGGTTCCTGTGTGAGGTAGGGAGAGATTTCTTTCTTTACATCATATCAGACAGTATAGTGCCAGTGAGTGAGTAGCAGTGTAGGGAGGGCCAAGTTCCTGTGTGAGGTAGGGAGAGATTTCTTTCTTTACATGATATCAGATAGAATAGCGCCAGTGAGTGAGTAGCAGTGTAGGGAGGGCCAGGTTCCTGTGTGAGGCAGGGAGAGATTTCTTTCTTTACATCATATCAGACAGTATAGTGCCAGTGAGTGAGTAGCAGTGTAGGGAGAGCCAGGTTCCTGTGTGAGGTAGGGAGAGATTTCTTTCTTTACATCATATCAGATAGAATAGCGCCAGTGAGTGAGTAGCAGTGTAGGGAGGGCCAGGTTCCTGTGTGAGGTAGGGAGAGATTTCTTTCTTTACATCATATCAGACAGTATAGTGCCAGTGAGTGAGTAGCAGTGTAGGGAGAGCCAGGTTCCTGTGTGAGGTAGGGAGAGATTTCTTTCTTTACATCATATCAGATAGAATAACACCAGTAAGTGAGTAGCAGTGTAGGGAGGGCCAGGTTCCTGTGTGAGGTAGGGAGAGACTTCTTTCTTTACATCATATCAGACAGTATAGTGCCAGTGACTGAGTAGCAGTGTCGGGAGAGCCAGGTTCCTGTGTGAGGTAGGGAGAGGTTTCTTTCTTTACATCAAATCAGATAGAATAGCGCCAGTGAGTGAGTAGCAGTGTAGGGAGGGCCAGGTTCCTGTGTGAGGTAGGGAGAGATTTCTTTCTTTACATCAGATACCAGTCAGAGTATTGTTCATCGGTCTGTTTCTGCAACATTCTATAATATTCACAGACCTAAAGGAATAGAGATAACTTCAGATATCAGCCAGAGTATTCATTACTCAGTTGTGGAACATTCTATAGGCATCACAGGCCTCTAGGAATAGCGATCACTTCAGATATCAGCCAAAGTATTCATTGCTCAGTTGTGAAACATTCTTTAGTCATCAAAGACCTAAAGGAATAAAGATCACTTCAGATATCAGCCAGAGCATTCATTGCTCAATTGTGGAACATTCTATAGGGAATACAGACCTCTAGGAATAGAGATCACTTCAGATATCAGCCAGAGTAATCATTGCTCAGTTGTGGAACATTCTATAGGCATCACAGACCTATAGGGATAGAGATTAGGGTTGAGCGGACACCTAGATGTCCGTGTTCGACGGGTTCGGCCGAACTTTAAAAAAAAGTCCGGGTCCGTGTCCCGGACTTTTACCGAACTTTTCCCGGACACCGAACCCCATTGAAGTCAATGGGGACCCGAACTTTAAGGCACTAGAATGGCTCTAAAACACCAATGGAAAGGGCTAGAGTGCTGCAAATGGCAGCAAAACGTAGTTAAGAGCATGGCAAGTGCTCTGCAAACAAATGTGGATAGGGAAATAACTTAAAACAACAAAAAAAAAAACAGAAAAATAAAACAATGTTCTTCATCTCTGAAGGACGAGGCCCATATGGAGTAGGAGGGAGGTTGAGGTGGTGGTGGATGTGGCGGTGTCATAGGCGTGCGCACAGGGTGTGCCTGGTGTACCTGGGCACACCCTAATCACCTAGGGCACATAGCATTATCGCTCTGTTTGCCAGTGAGGAGATGGGAAAGATCTCCCTCGCACCTGCTCTGCTCTATTTCTCTTTGCCAGCAGGGAGAGTAATGTATCGGGGCCATGTACATGTAGGCAAACACATGCATGTGTATTTCAACTTTGGGGTGCACACCCTAATGCAATAGGCTGCGCACACCTATGGGCGGTGTAGGTGGAAGCGGCGGTGGAGGAGGACCAGGGCAGGATTAAGAGCATCATGGTCTTGGTGCTGAGGATTTTGAAGGGCCTTAAGGGCCGTGCCTTGGCATGCACCCAGAGGAGGAAGGGTGCAGCCATGCATGCCTAATTCAACATGGGATGCTGTCTCTGAAGCCCATAAACACATCCATGCATCGGCAACTGTCCCTCCTTGTCCGGCCTTCGCGCTGTGTGGGGAGGTTCTGAGGGTGCTGCCTGGGGAAGCGAGCATAGAAGCCAGACTTCTGTGTTTACAAGTGACAGAAGAGCGGTCACAGTGAATATGGCCAACCCGGGGCCTATATAAAAGGTAGGGGCCTGCATGGAGCTGCAGCTCCAATAGCCCCTACGTTAATCTGGCCCTGAGGAGGAGGACGAGGTAGCCAACACTGCTTCTTTTCACAAATTTTAAATGAGGGTACACCCCAAAAGAGTGAGAAAGAGCAAAAATTGAACAATGGCTGGGTAAGGTCGGTATCCATTGCTATTCTGCACAAGGTACGGAAAAGTCCCGTGGGATCCATGCCTGGTTCATTTTAATGAACGTGAGCTTGTCCACATTGTCTCTGGACAGGCGGCTGCGCTTGTCTGTTATAACACCCCCAGCCGTGCTAAATACCCGTTCAGATAATACACTGGCTGCAGGGCACGCCAGCACCTCCAAGGCGTAAAGGGCAAGCTCAGGCCATGTGCCCAATTTGGAGACCCAGAAGTTGAAGGGGGCAGACCCCTCATTCACTACATGTAGGCGTGTGCACACATACTGCTCCACCATGTTGGTAAAATGCTGCCTCCTGCTAAGACGTTCCATCTGAGCTGCTGGTGCTGCTGTTTGTTGTGGCGTTCTGACAAAGCTTTTCCACATTTCGGCCATGCTAACCCTGCCTTCTGAGGTGCTGGCGGTGCCCTGGTTGAGTTGGCGACCTCCTCCTCCTCCTCCTCTGCCTTGTGCTTCCACTGTGGCCCCGCTGTCAGATGGGAATGCCAGCAGCATCGCGTCTACCAGCGTGCGCTTGTACTCGCGCATCTTGCGATCGCGCTCCAGTGAGTGAATTAAGGACGGTACGTTGTCCTTGTAATGGGGATCCAGCAGCGTGGCCACCCAGTAATCAGCACAAGTTAGAATGTGGGCAACTCGGCGGTCGTTGTGGAGACACTGCAGCATGTAATCGCTCATGTGTGCCAGGCTGCCCAGAGGCGACGAAAGGCTGTCCTCTGTGGGAGGTGTATCGTCCGTGTCCTCTGTATCCCCCCAGCCACGCACCAGTGATGGCCATGAGCTGGCCTGGGTGCCACCCTGCTGTGAACATGGTTCCATCTCCTCCTCCAGCTCCTCCTCCTCCTCATCCTCCAGAACTGTGCCCCTGCTGGACAATTGTGTCCCTGGCGTTTGTGTGTGCAGGAACCCACCCTCGGAGCCCCTTGCGAATGACTGCCCTGAAAGCCTTTGAAATGTTACCTCTTCATCCTCCTCCTCCTCCTCCTCATCCTGTGCCACATCCTCTTCCATCATCGCCCGAATTGTTTTTTCAAGGAGGCATAGAAGTGGGATAGTTAAGCTGAGAACGGCGTCATTGCCACTGGCCATGTTGGTGGAGTACTCAAAACAGCGCAACAAGGCACACAGGTCTCGCATGGAGGCCCAGTTATTGGTGGTGAAGTGGTGCTGTTCCGCAGAGCGACTCACGCGTGCGTGCTGCAGCTGAGACTCCACTATGGCCTGCTGCTGCTCGCACAATCTTTGCAGCATGTGCAAGGTGGAGTTCCACCTTGTGGGCAAGTCACATATGAGGCGGTGAGCGGGAAGGCCGAAGTTACGCTGCAGCCCTGCCAGGCGAGCAGCAGCAGGGTGAGAACGCCGAAAGTGCGCACAGACGGCCCGCACTTTCTGCAGCAGCTCTGACATATCGGGGTAGTTTTTAAGGAACCTCTGCACCACCAAATTCAGCACATGCGCCAGGCAAGGGATGTGCGTCAAACCGGCTAGGCCAAGAGCTGCTATGAGATTTCGCCCGTTATCGCACACCACCAGGCCGGGCTTGAGGCTCGCTGGCAGCAACCACTCATTTGTCTGCTGTTCCATGCTCCTCCACAACTCCTGCGCGGTGTGTGGTTTGTCCCCCAAACAGGCAAGTTGTAAAACTGCCTGCTGTCGTTTAGCCCTGGCCGTGCTGAAGTTGGTGGTGAAGGTATTACGCTGTCCGGATGAGGAGGCGGTAGAGGATGAGGTAGCGGAGTAGGATGAGTTAGGAACAGGAGGCAAACTGAAGCGCCCTGCAATCCTCGGTGGTGGAAGGACATGTGCCAAATTGCTATCCGCCTCAGGCCCATCCGCCACTGCATTTACCCAGTGTGCCGTTAGGGAGATATAACGCCCCTGACCGTGCTTACTGGTCCACGTATCGGTAGTTAGGTGGACCTTGGCACAGATGGCGTTGCGCAGTGCACACCTGATTTTTTCCCCCACTTGGTTGTGCAGGGAAGGGATGGCTTGCCTGGAAAAGTAGTGGCGGCTGGGCACAACGTACTGTGGGACAGCCACTGACATAAGCTTTTTAAAACTGGGCGTCTCCACCAGACGGAATGACAGCATTTCAAAGGCCAATAATTGTGAAATGCTGGCATTCAGGGCCAGGGATCGCAGGTGGGTAGGGGGGTACTTCCTCTTCCTCTAAAGTGTTTGGGAGATGGAAAGCTGAACGCTTCCACGGGACATTGTGGAGATGGTTGTTGGTGACCCAGGTGGTGGTGTTGCTGACAGATCGTCTGTTTGCGGGGTGGCAGGTGCCGGTATGACTACAGAGGTGGCTGGAGCGGCCGAGACTGCAGCAGAAGAGGAAGCAGGATGAGCCAGAGACGTTTCTTGGTTTTGAAGGTGTGTACTCCACTGCAGCTCGTGCTTTGCACTTAGATGCCTGATCATGCAGGTTATGCTCAGGTTGAGAAGGTTTATGCCTCGCTTCAGGCTCTGATTGCACAGGGTGCAAACCACTCGTGTCCTGTCATCAGCACGTTTTCTAAAGAACTTCCACGCTAGAGAACTCTTTTGAGCTGACTTTGGTGCGCTCGTTCCCTTGCTGCGTTGGGCAGTAGCAGGCGTAGTGTCTAGGGCACGGCCGCTCCGCTTCTGCACCCTGCTCCCTCTTCTGCTGTGCTGGTGGCTCTGTGCGACCACCGCCTCTTCCTCCAAACTACTCAGGTCACCTGCATGACCTTCATTCCATGTGGGGTCGAGGACCTCATCGTCCTCCACATCATCTTCCACCCAGTCTTCACCCCTGCCCTCCCTGTCGGTCTCCACAATGCTGAACGCCGCAGCAGTTGGCACCTGCATTTCGTCATCATCGGAGACGTGCTGTGATGGTCCTTCCATGTACTCATCTTGAGAAATAAGTGGTTGGGCATCGCTGCACTCAATCTCTTCCACTTCTGGGGCAGGGCTAGGTGGATGGCCCTGGGAAACCCTGCTGACAGAGTCCTCAAAAAGAATAAGAGACTGCTCTATGGCTTGGGGCTCAGACTGCTTGCCTGATTTGCAAGGGGGTGAGGTGAAAGACGGTTGGACATTGGCTGCAGGTGCCAACTCTGACCTTTCTGCAGTAGACTGGGTGGGAGACAATGTGAAGGAACTGGAGGCACTGTCAGCAGCAAACCAATCTACTATCGCCTCTCTGTGTTCTGGCCTCATCACTTCTAGAGGCGTATGATGCCCTACCAAATACTGATGCAGGTTCTGTCGCCTACTCACACTTGAGGAAGGTGTTTCACTTGTGCGTGTAGCTGGCACAGATCGACCACGTCCTCTCCTTGCAACAGGAGCTCTAGCAGCAGCACCACCACGACCCAGGCCACGGCCCCTATTTGACGCTCTCCTCATATTTCTGAAATTTAAGATCTTGCCCTAGAAAGGTCTTTATTGAATAGCGGAACAAAAGAACAACAGTATCGCACGGGTGTATCTCACAGTCAAATATGCAAACTATGCCGCAATTTAATGTTTTTACACCAAAAGGGTGTGTATTGAATAGCGGAATAGGATAAAAAACTGTGTATCTCACACGTACAAACACAGACTAGGCCCGATTAAATTTTTTCCTACCCTAAAGGGAGGATGAGGAAGAGGAGTATGGAACAGGCAGCACCCTCAAATCTTCAGAAGTATGAGATGAACCCCAAAAACTTGGAATGGTGGATCTCACACGTACCGACACAGACTATTCCGCAATTTAATTGAGCCACAAAGGTTTTTATTGAATAGCGGAATAGGAAATATGATCAAAAAAAAGTGTATGTTTTTCACACGTACAGAAGCACACTAGGCCCCAATTACTATTGTTTGCACACCTAAAAGGATGGATGAGGAGGAGGAGGAGGAGGAGTATAGAACAGGCAGCACCCTCAAAGCTTCAGAAGTATGAGATGAACCCCAAAAACTTGGAAAGGTGGATCTCACACGTACCGACACAGACTATTCCGCAATTTAATTGAGCCCCAAAGGTTTTTATTGAATAGCGGAATAGGAAATATGATAAAAAAAAAGTGTATGTTTTTCACACGTACAGAAGCACACTAGGCCCCAATTACTATTGTTTGTACACCTAAAAGGATGGATGAGGAAGAGGAGGAGGAGGAGTATAGAACAGGCAGCACCCTCAAAGCTTCAGAAGTATGAGATGAACCCCAAAAACTTGGAAAGGTGGATCTCACACGTACCGACACAGACTATTCCGCAATTTAATTGAGCCCCAAAGGTTTTTATTGAATAGCGGAATAGGAAATATGATCAAAAAAAGTGTATGTTTTTCACACGTACAGAAGCACACTAGGCCCCAATTACTATTGTTTGTACACCTAAAAGGATGGATGAGGAGGAGGAGGAGTATAGAACAGGCAGCACCTTTAAAGCTTCAGAAGTATGAGAAGAACCCCAAAAACTTGGAAAGGTGGATCTCACACGTACCGACACAGACTATTCCGCAATTTAATTGAGCCCCAAAGGTTTTTATTGAATAGCAGAATAGGAAATATGATCAAAAAAAACGTGTATGTTTTTCACACGTACAGAAGCACACTAGGCCCCAATTACTATTGTTTGTACACCTAAAAGGATGGATGAGGAGGAGGAGGAGTATAGAACAGGCAGCACCCTCAAAGCTTCAGAAGTATGAGATGAACCCCAAAAACTTGGAAAGGTGGATCTCACACGTACCGACACAGACTATTCCGCAATTTAATTGAGCCCCAAAGGTTTTTATTGAATAGCGGAATAGGAAATATGATCAAAAAAAAGTGTATGTTTTTCACACGTACAGAAGCACACTAGGCCCCAATTACTATTGTTTGTACACTTAAAAGGATGGATGAGGAAGAGGAGGAGGAGGAGTATAGAACAGGCAGCACCCTCAAAGCTTCAGAAGTATGAGATGAACCCCAAAAACTTGGAAAGGTGGATCTCACACGTACCGACACAGACTATTCCGCAATTTAATTGAGCCCCAAAGGTTTTTATTGAATAACGGAATAGGAAATATGATCAAAAAAAGTGTATGTTTTTCACACGTACAGAAGCACACTAGGCCCCAATTACTATTGTTTGTACACCTAAAAGGATGGATGAGGAGGAGGAGGAGGAGTATAGAACAGGCAGCACCCTCAAAGCTTCAGAAGTATGAGATTGTGTTCACTGTACCCCACAAAGATTGTGTTCACTGTACCCCACAAAGATTGTGTTCACTGTACCCCACAAAGGTTTTGTTCACTGCACCCCACAAAGATTGTGTTTACTGTACCCCACAAAGGTTTTGTTCACTGCACCCCACAAAGATTGTGTTCACTGTACCCCACAAAGATTGTGTTCACTGCACCCCAAAAGGATTGTCTTCTCTGCACCCCACAAAGATTGTGTTCACTGTACCCCACAAAGGTTTTGTTCACTGTACCCCACAAAGATTGTGTTCACTGCACTCCAAAAGGATTGTCTTCACTGCACCCCACAAATATTGTGTTCACTGTACCCCACAAAGGTTTTGTTCACTGCACCCCACAAAGATTGTGTTCACTGTACCCCACAAAGGTTTTGTTCACTGCACCCCACAAAGATTGTGTTCACTGTACCCCCCAAAGATTTTGTTCACTGCACCCCACAAGGATTGTTTGTCTTCACTGCACCCCACAAGGATTGTCTTCACTGCACCCCACAAAGATTGTGTTCACTGCACCCCACAAAGGTTTTGTTCACTGCACCCCACAAAGATTGTGTTCACTGCACCCCACAAAGATTGTGTTCACTGTACCCCACAAAGATTGTGTTCACTGCACCCCAAAAGGATTGTCTTCTCTGCACCCCACAAAGATTGTGTTCACTGTACCCCACAAAGGTTTTGTTCACTGCACCCCACAAAGATTGTGTTCACTGTACCCCACAAAGGTTTTGTTCACTGCACCCCACAAAGATTGTGTTCACTGTACCCCACAAAGATTGTGTTCACTGTACCCCACAAAGGTTTTGTTCACTGCACCCCACAAAGATTGTGTTCACTGTACCCCACAAAGGTTGTGTTCACTGCACCCCACAAAGATTGTGTTCACTGCACCCCACAAAGATTGTGTTCACTGTACCCCACAAAGGTTTTGTTCACTGCACCCCACAAAGGTTTTGTTCACTGCACCCCACAAAGATTGTGTTCACTGTACCCCACAAAGATTGTGTTCACTGCACTCCAAAAGGATTGTCTTCACTGCACCCCACAAAGATTGTGTTCACTGTACCCCACAAAGGTTTTGTTCACTACACCCCACAAAGATTGTGTTCACTGTACCCCCCAAAGATTTTGTTCACTGCACCCCACAAGGATTGTCTTCACTGCACCCCACAAGGATTGTCTTCACTGCACCCCACAAAGATTGTGTTCACTGTACCCCACAAAGATTGTGTTCACTGCACTCCAAAAGGATTGTCTTCACTGCACCCCACAAAGATTGTGTTCACTGCACCCCACAAAGATTGTGTTCACTGCACCCCACAAAGATTGTATTCACTGTACCCCCCAAAGATTTTGTTCACTGCACCCCACAAGGATTGTCTTCACTGCACCCCACAAGGATTGTCTTCACTGCACCCCACAAAGATTGTGTTCACTGTACCCCACAAAGGTTTTGTTCACTGCACCCCACAAAGATTGTGTTCACTGTACCCCACAAAGGTTTTTTCACTGCACCCCACAAAGATTGTGTTCACTGTACCCCACAAAGATTGTGTTCACTGTACCCCACAAAGGTTTTGTTCACTGCACCCCACAAAGATTGTGTTCACTGTACCCCACAAAGATTGTGTTCACTGCACTCCAAAAGGATTGTCTTCACTGCACCCCACAAAGATTGTGTTCACTGTACCCCACAAAGGTTTTGTTCACTGCACCCCACAAAGATTGTGTTCACTGTACCCCACAAAGGTTTTGTTCACTGCACCCCACAAAGATTGTGTTCACTGTACCCCCCAAAGATTTTGTTCACTGCACCCCACAAGGATTGTCTTCACTGCACCCCACAAGGATTGTCTTCACTGCACCCCACAAAGATTGTGTTCACTGTACCCCACAAAGATTTTGTTCACTGCACCCCACAAAGATTGTGTTCACTGTACCCCACAAAGATTTTGTTCACTGCACTCCAAAAGGATTGTCTTCACTGCACCCCACAAAGATTGTGTTCACTGTACCCCACAAAGGTTTTGTTCAGTGCACCCCACAAAGATTGTGTTCACTGTACCCCACAAAGGTTTTGTTCACTGTACCCCACAAAGATTGTGTTCACTGTACCCCACAAAGGTTGTGTTCACTGCACCCCACAAAGGTTTTGTTCACTGTACCCCCCAAAGATTTTGTTCACTGCACCCCACAAGGATTGTCTTCACTGCACCCCACAAGGATTGTCTTCACTGCACCCCACAAAGATTGTGTTCACTGCACCCCACAAAGGTTTTGTTCACTGCACCCCACAAAGATTTTGTTCACTGTACCCCCCCAAAGATTTTGTTCACTGCACCCCACAAGGATTGTCTTCTCTGCACCCCACAAAGATTGTGTTCACTGTACCCCCCAAAGATTTTGTTCACTGCACCCCACAAGGATTGTCTTCACTGCACCCCACAAGGATTGTCTTCACTGCACCCCACAAAGATTGTGTTCACTGTACCCCCACAAAGGTTTTGTTCACTGCACCCCACAAAGATTTTGTTCACTGCACTCCAAAAGGATTGTGTTCACTGCACCCCAAAAAGATTGTGTTCACTGCAGCCCACACACAGAAAAATGGATGTGGATCACTGACACCTGCCTATCTCCTATCCCACACCACACAGCAATATCGATTGTAGTTTGTAGAACACACTTTCCCTAAAATTCAGCAGACTCTGTCCCTAACAGGATTGAGAAGAGATCGTAGATCAGGAGAACTAAGTGCAGACCCCACCCCACACAGCAATATCGATTGTAGTTTGTAGAACACACTGACCCTATAATTCAGCAGACTCTATCCCTAAAATGCCTACAACTCGCCCTGCCTAAACACTCCGACCTGTCCCTCAATTCTATCCGGACACAAATGGTTTTTTCCTGCCTATCTTTCCCTAATCAGCAGCCAGCACGTTGATGTGTGCTCTGTCCCTGATCTAAGCAGCATAATGACGCCGCTGCGGCTGCCTCGAACTTATAAAGACTTGGTCACATGCTTCAGACGGCCAATCACAGCTACTGAGACATTTGCAGGCATGGCTGGGATGGCTTAAGGCACACCAGTTAAACGATTGTTGATTGGCTGTTGAAAGCCCGCCATTAAAAGAGCGCCAAAGCATGCAAAACCCGGAAATAAAACGACCGAACACAGATTTTTACCCGAATATACAGTAAAGTGTCCGTGTTCATGTTCGGGTAACAAAAATCCAATTATTCGGTACGAACACGAATAATACAGTCCGTGTTCGCTCAACACTAATTATAATCATTCCTTTTAGGATAACCCAATGATTCAACCAAAGCTGTGTCATCTCCATCCCACACTATCAAAATATTGTCTATGAAACAATCATACCAATGTACACTGTATTACCATAAGTATTTGGATGCCTGCCTTTACCCGCACATGAACTTTAATGGTATCCCAGTCTTAGTCAGGTACTGATGTGGACAAGAAGGCCTGGCTCACAGTCTCTGCTCTAATTTATCCCAATGGTCTTCTATAGTGTTGAGATCAGGACTCTGTGTAGGCCATTTATGTTCCCCCGCCCCAAACTCGCTCATTCATGTCTTTATGGACCTTGTTTTGTGCACTGGTCCAAATCATTTGGTGGAGGGGGGATTATGGTGTGGGGTTGTTTTTCAGGGATTAGGTTTTGCCCCTTGAAGCTTATTAGAATAGGAACTGTATTTGTTTAGATGATGTCTGATGGCTTGGACTACAAGTCTGTGGAGAATCGATGAATGCAGGGCCCGCACATCCAGAGGTACCCAGAAAGTTAGGGGTCCCCCTCAGGTTCTATATCTAGGAAAGAACAGTACTAGTGTCATTAATACATCCAGGTAGTCATGGGACCAGTGGCTGAAGGTCCATATCGACCCACTCCTCTAGACACTCCAGAAATGACCTGATACCAGCTGCTATTTATGAATCTTAGGCAAATGGTGGAAAATTGGTGTGACAGGATTCCTGACAAGTAAATACTTTGCTTAGGGCCTAAAATTCCAGAAATAGTTCCCTTAATAACTAAATCAGTCAAAAAACATTTAAAGGCAAATGTTGGATTAGACTTAAGGGGTAGATCTTTGTAGTGTAACAGTCATTAACCACTTTACCACCGGAGGATTTTGCTGTCCTACGTCCAGGCCACTTTTTGCGATTCGGCACTGTGCGACTTTAACTGACAATTGAGCAGTCATGCAATGCCGTACCCAAACGAAATTTATGTCCTTTTTTTCCCATAAACAGAGCTTTCTTTTGGTGGTATTTGATCACCTCTGCGCTTTTCATTTTTTACGATATTAATAAAAAAATGCAACAATTTTGAAAAAATAACAATATTTTTCAACTTTGACAGTTAAAAAATATCCAATATATTCAATTGTTGTCATATATTTAGGCCAAAATGTATTTAGCTACATGTCTTTGACAAAAAAATTCTCAATGAGCGTATTTTTAACCGTTTTAAGACCAGAAGATTTTACCCCCTTCCTGACCAGGCCATAGTTTGCGATTCGGCACTGCGTTATTTTAACGGACAATTGCGCGGTTGTGTGATGCTGTACCCAAATTAATTTATGTCCTTTCTTTCCCCACAAAAAGAGATTTCTTTTGGTGGTATTTGATCACCTGTGCGATTTTTACTTTTTGCGCTATATTCAAAAAAAGAGCGACAATTTTGAAAAAAATAACAATATTTTTCACATTTTTTAAAAAGAAATTCCCCAAAAAAATGTAAAAATCAAAATTTTTTAACTTTTTTTGCCAATTTGTTTTCTGCTACATATTTTCGGTAAAAAAAATTTCAATAAGCGTATTTTGATTGGTTTGCGCAAAAGTTATCGCAGCTACTAACTACAGAAAATTTATGTAATTTTTATTGTTTTTTTTTTAACCAGTAATGGCGGTGATCTGGCGGCGATCTGCGATTTGTTTTGCGGGACTGCAACATTGCGGCGGACAGATCGGACCCTTGACTGACATTTTTTACACTTTTGGGGGTACCAGTGACATTACTGCAGTAATCAGTGCTAAAAATATGCACTGTTACCACCGCTCCTCCCCTGGCCCGACTCCCGCTGTAACTGAATACAGCGGGAGCGAGCCTACGGCAGCGCGCGTGCGCCGCCCACAAGGGGTGGAGTCCAGCGACGTAGGTCTACGTCGCTGGACGGAATCGAGCCACTTTGCCGCAGTAGTACCCATGTGAGCGGTCGGCAAGCGGTTAAGCTGTCACAATGCTTCTGAAAGACTATTCCCTAGGCTGCATTTGCACCTGAGCGGAGCGACTTTCAGGCGTTTTTATTTAAGAGTTTTTGAGCATTTTTTTTTCATACTCTTTATTGCATATCAAAAAAATACTACACCATTTACTCCAAATTTTCTGATATTTCTGTAGGTTCCCCTACTTTCATACATAACTTTTTCATATGCTATGATATGATCACCTGCATTCATCCATTCCCTGTTAGAAGGAGTTACAACTTGCATCCATCTCTTTGCAATTTGCTTTCGAGCCTGAAAAAGTTTTTTTTTTGCAAAAAGATCTTTACATATCCTGACCATTCTTGATCATTAACCACTTGCCTACTGTGCACTTAAACCCCCTTCCCATCCAGACCAATTTTTAGCTTTCAGCGCTCTCACACTTTGAATGACAATTGCGGGGTCATGCTACATTGTACCCATATGAAATTTTTAACATTTTTTTCACACAAATAGAGTTTTCTTTTGGTGGTATTTAATCACCTCTGGGTTTTTTTTTTTCTACAAAAAAAAAGAAAAAAGACAGAAAATTTTGGAAAAAAAAAAGTTTTTCTTATTTTCTGCGAGTAAATTTTGAAAATAAATAAATTTTTCTCCTTCACTGATGTGCGCTGATGATGCGGCACTGATGGGCACTGATAGGCTGCACTGATGGGCACTGATGAGGTGGCACTTATGGGCACTGATGAGGTGGCACTTATGGGCACTGATGAGGAGGTACTAATATACCGCACTGATGAGCACTGATAGGCGGCACTGATAGGCGGCACTGATGAGCACTGTTAGGCGGCACTGATGAGCACTGATAGGCGGAACTGCTGGGCACTGAGAGGTGGCACTGCTGGGCACTGAGAGGCGGCACTGACGGGCGGCACTGATGGGCACTGATAGGCGGCACTGATGGGCACTGGCGGATGGCACTGATGGACACTGACGGGTGGCACTGATGAGCACTGATGGGCGGCACTGATGAGCACTGATGGGCAGCACCATCAGTGCCCACACTCAGTGCCCATAGTGCTGCCAGTCAGTGCTCATCAGTGCCTAGATGAGCAGGCACTGATGGGCACTGACTGGCAGCACTATGGGCACTGATTGTAGGCACTGATGGGGGGCACTGATGGCGGGCACTGTGGGCACTGATGGTGGGCACTTTGTGTATGTTTTTTACCTTGTGTAATCAGGGCACTGGTGATCAGTGCCCTGATTACATTCTTCTGTGTCCCCGGCAGCTGATCGGCTCTCCTCCTTCCTCACACTGCAGTCTCTGTGTGAGGAAGGAGCGCTGGCGATGAGAGATGATCTCATATGTTTACATATGAGATCATCTCTCATTGCATGGGCCGATCACGTGGTAAATGGCCGCTGTGATTGCCCATTTACCACGATCTGTGATTGGCTGTGTCCAAGGGACACGGCCGACACAGATTTTCCCCGGTGCGCGCTCGCGGGAGCCTGTTACTGGGAGGCTGTTTCTGGGAGGCCGTTTAAAGACGGCCTCCCGAAAATTAGAGTCCGCGCTGCAGCCGTCTTTAGTTAAACAGCCCCAACAAACATACTTCTGAATATGAGCAGATAATTGAGCAGTATCCCAATATTTATGGACCTGACTGTATCATCCGCATAGAGACAAATGACCTCCTTCCTTTTCCTTTATATTCCTCTGATTTCCTAAACCTCAAAGCAAGCATCTCTATTGATATAGCAAATAGATGGGGGGGTAGAGGACATCCCTGTCTTGTCCCTCTTTCTAAACTTATCGTAGCTGACATTAATCCATTCTATAAAAGAGTTTAACGAGATTGACTATAGATTATGGTTATCCATTTTCGAAATCTTTCTCCGAAACCAAACTGTTCCAGTGATTTCTGTAAATACAGCCATTCAATAGAGTCAAATGCTCTAGCCGTATCCAAAGATCTCAGGGCACTCAACTCTGTTATGTATTCCTTTATTTGTGCCATCAGTTGTGTTCTTTCTATATTAATTGATGTTGATTTTGCTGGCATAAAGCCAGTTTGATCGCTATGTATAATTGATGAAATTATGTTATTAGGCCTTCCCACTAAGATCTTCGCCAGGATTTTATAATAACTGCTAAGCAGCGAGATTGGTCTATTCGAGGCATATTCACTTAGATCTTTATCTGGTTTTGGAAAAGCCTCATACATAGATTCTGGCAAAGTTTCCTGCATAAAAGCTTCTGTATACATTCTAGGTAGAACTGACATTAGGATATCTATGTATCGACTATATACCTCCAGCGGAATTCCATCAGGGCCAGCTGATTTACCTGATGCTAATAAACTCACAGCTTGCCGCACTTCCTCTTCTGTAATCTCCTTATCCATCATACTAACTTGATCTTCCATCAACGTATATTGATATTCTATTTCATTCATATATTTCTCCATCTGTGCAAGTTAGCCTATACATAGAAACGTAATATTAATTTAATTATCTTGTCTATCGCATACACCCACTCCTCCGCTCTATTTCTAACTTTAGATACTGCCAGTGTTGTTGTTTGTTGTTTAACCATATATGCAAACAATTTACTCGATTGATTCCCTTGTTCATAATTCAGCTGATTTCAGAAAAAAAAAAATTATTTTAACGCTAACTTTCGCTTGTATCTTATACAACTGTATACATTTCTCCCACCTTTATTATTTATATATTATTTATTGCTCCTTGATGGATTCCCTATATATTTTGTCTCCACTTGCACACATTTTTCAGCTAGTTCTTCCTCTTCTTGTCTATTGGTTTTCTTAATATATGCTATTGCAGATCTCAAAGCTCCCCTTAGGTATGCCTTGAGTGCATGCCAACAATTACCATCCATTGCTAAATCTCCATGAGCTTCCAGGAACATTCTCAGCTGGTCCAGTATTCGGTCGTTAATCCCTATTTGTGATAACCAATAAGGGTGTATCTTCCATCCTGGTCATCTTCCCCCTAAGCCTACAGCCAGTTCAAATAGCAGTGGGGGATGATCTGATACTCCCCCGGTAAGGTATGTAATTGACTGCACCAATGGTAGTGTCTTATCATTACCCAGTGCCAGATCTATTTGGGAAAGTGACCCTTTTCCCATAAATGCACATGAGTATACTCTACTATCTGGGTTTCTAGCACGCCATATATCTATCTACCCCACCTCCTCTACTAACTTCCCAACTATACTTACTCCTACCTTTTCCTTCTGCTGAGTTGTTTCGTGTTTATCTGTTATCGTGTCTAACCACATTATAAAATCTCCCATACATATAACATAAGCATCTGGAAATTGTCTCCTAAACATTACTGCATTTTTTACCACTCACAAGGTGGCCGGTAGAGGATTATAGATACCCATTATCACAAAAGGTATTGACTACAGTTTAGCAAACACAAATACACATTTAACCTGAATACTCTCCCATGCTACTGACTAATGAACCATCAGCGATACTCCCCTTGAATATGATGTGTGATAAGAGTGGCTAGACCATTGTATTCATGTTTTTTAAGGTCACTCAATCGTTCATTAGTCATATGTTTTACCTGTAGACATATTATTTTTGCCTGCACTCTACGAATGGTTGAATATACTTGGACCATCTTTTGCCTCGTCCCCATTCCCCTTACATTCTATGACTGAAAGGTACATTTCTTATCAGTAGTCACCATGTCTTATTAACACCTATTACAAATCTACATATTTGAAAATTTATTTCCATCTACTTACAGTATATATATTTTCCAAAACAAATCATAATAATATCCTAAAACCAACTTAACTTCCTTCTTTACTACATGTCTTTTCCATCCATACCCATACTTCAGCCTTACAGCCATTCCATTCCATTCACTCAAATTACAACAGAGCATTGCCATCCTGTCCCTTCTACTAGCAGGATGGCAATATGTTGTGATGCAGCCTTTACAATATTGCAGACTCATTACTTAATCAAAAAAAAAAAAAGAAAAGAAAGAAGAGCGAACAAATAAACAAGTCATTAAGTGTCGGTTCACACTAGGGCGATCCGACTTCGGGGGCGACCTGTGAAGTCGTGTGCACCGCGACTTCGGCGCGACTTGCACAGACTTCACATAATGGAAGTCAATGCAAGTCCCTCCGATGTCGCCCCGAAGTAGTACAGGAACTATTTTCTAAGTCGGCGCGACTTAGAACGGTTACCGTAGCACAGAATGGAGCGCGACTTGTCAGGCTGACAACAAGTCGCCTGAGAAGTCGCGGTAGTGTGAACTGGGACTAAAACAAAGGGAGAGAGTGGTAGTGAAATCAAAATACATTCAAAATATATATATATATACACGCACACACACACATATAAACATACATATATATACACACATATACATACATGTACATACATACATACACACATAAATCAAATGTGCAAAAACAAAGTGCAAGGAAAAGTGCAAAAAAATATATAAATATATACAGTAAAAAAAAAAAAAAAAGCAAAGAAAAAAAAAACAAAAAACGTGCTCCAACTCCTTTCCATTGTGCTATAACCCTTAATATCTGTGTTTCTCATACTCCTCATAGTATTAAAATTCGTTATAGTGTCAATAGAACAAAAAAAACTACTGTGCTCCCAGACTTTTAGGCAATTTTATTTGAGAGTTTTTGAGCATTTTTAGATGTGTATTACAAGTGTTTAACAGCTTTGGGTTTTTTTGTTTAGCCAATAGAAAGCACTAATGGGAGGAGAGGTGGAGCAGATTAGGGGTGGAGAGCTGCTGTTTGAGCAGAAAATGAGCAAAAAAACACTCAGAAAATGCTCATGTTGCACATTTTCAGGGGTTCCCATTGAAGTCTATGAATCCCAGGCTCCCTTCATTCCTCCAAAATTAGTTATAAACTTGTTTTAAATCTATTAATATCTAATAATGTTGAAAACTCATTGATATGGTAAGTAGGGGTAAAGGAGAGACCATAGGACAACAAAGATAACTCATGTTCTCGAATGTTTTCTCTTTACCCCCCCCTTCCATCTTCCCTGTTCAGCGTCTGATGACGGCTCTGTTTTAGTGGATATTATAGATTTTTCAGAACTTACGCAATGCTAACAAGGTGATGATTTGGCAGTTTTAAGAAGAAAAGACTATAGCTTGAGGGAAACTACACCTTTGTATATTTATCAATGTTCAGTACATACAATAAATCGTAACAGGAGTTTGGAGTAATGGTTGGAAAATGCATTCCAGCAACTGTAACAAATGCATGATGAGTGAATATCATTGATATGTAAACAGACCCAGATGTGAACTAGGAAAGGTTCTGCCATTCATTACAAGATGCTAAAGCTGATTACAACTCCAGATAGAAAGAAAAATTGTATTCCTGGTTGCTTTGGAAAGTTCCTGAATTTGCATGTAGAGTTGGAAGAATGTTGTGGAAAAGTCATTGCTGAGTGGTTTACAGAGGATCTTGCCATTTGAATAGTTAATATTAAACAAGGTAAAATAAGGACAGATTACTGTATCCTGATGCTCATCCATTACACAGTGTACGTTCCACATGATGCTTTGTGAATCGGTTCAACTGGCTGTACATCTGATAAGGACTAAAGAGAATATTTCACATAATGTACTTCCGAGGCATAAACTGTCCCTCTGTAGTATTGGCAAAAATGATTTGAGAGAGTGCATGTTTTTTTTCATTACATTAAAAGATTTACCAAGTCACAAAATTCAGTAATTAAATGAATATATAAGTTAATGTAAGGTCCACTTTAAGGGAAAATAACAGCGTGGCTGGGGAAATATGTCTTGTTGATCACTTCATCCCAAATTGGCAAGATTTTCTGATGCCTGCGACCACCTGTAGAGCTAGGAAGGAGTACAGGTGACACACAATCTTGGTTTGTGGCCGAAAGAAAAAGTAAAAAGCTATTAAATATCTACTGTATAAATCAACAGCATGATTAGAAAAAAAAGCAAATAGTAAATAGTGCTCACTGCTAAAGCAAATGCAGCAAAACAGATAGAAACAGTATTACTGTACGGTATATAATAATGCAGAATTGAGTAGAAAAGTACAGAACAGATACATAAATATGTTTAAGCACAGTCAATATAAACACAATTTAAAAATTGCAATTCTCTTTTTCCTGCATATTTTGCATTCATATATTCTTCATCATAGGGGTTCGCACTTTGTTAAGTTTTTTTTCTGTATATGAAAGCTTAAACTTTTTAACCACTTGCTTACTTATATGCCCCCCCTGCCCAGGCCAATTTTGAGCTTTCAATACTGTCGCACTTTGAATGACAATTGCACAGTCATAATTTGTTATAACATTTTGTAAACAGGAAGTTATTCTTCACTGATGATGTGCGCATATGAGGCTGCACTGATGGGCACTGATAGGCTGCACTGATGGGCACTGATAGGCACTGACAAGGTGACACTGATGAGGCTGCACTGATAGGTGGCACTGATGGGCATTGGGCACTGATATGTGGCACTAAAGGGTACTGAGAGGTGGCACTGATAGGCACTGATAGGTGGCATTGATGGGCACTAATAGGCGGCACCGATAGGCACTGGTAGGGGGGACTGATGGATGTCACTGATAGATGGCACTGATGAGCACTGATTAGCAGTACTGATGGACACTGATAGGTGGCACTGGTGGACACTGATTAGCAGCACTAATGAGCAATGATGGGACTGTTTCCCTGTAACAGAAGGCATTTACATGCTTTTTAAAGAAAGCCAAACACTAGCTTTAGTTTACTTCCGTGATCAGCTGTCATTAGTTGACAGCTGATTACGTGGTAAAGGGCCATCGTGTTTGGCCCTTTACCTTGATCTGTGATCAGCCCAGTCCAAAGGACTTGATGATCACAGCGCGCACTCCCTTCACCGCAGAGGGCACGCAAGCAGCGCACTCACGGGAGGACATCTACGGACGCCCTCCCAACACTGGAAGCCCACGCTGTAGCCGTCTTTCACCTATAGCATGGGCGGAAAGTGGTTAAACTGATCTGATATATAATAATGGTCATCTGCATTCATATTTCCCAACTTTCTGAAATGAGAAAGAGGGACACCTATTATCACAATGTAAGGTTGATTTACTAAATACTATAGACTGCACATTGTGCACATTTTCCTTAGTAAATGTGAATGGGGGACTGGTGGTCCCCCTTATCAGCGGCGCTGTTTTCAAGTAGGGTGGTATAACCCAGCATTTTGGGAGTACTGGCTTTTAATGGTAAAATTGTGAATTACTACTTGCATCCTAGGGACTTTACCTGTTTTACACTGCAAGGACCAAACATAGTACTATGATACGAAAATTCTTCACTAATGATCATTTAACCTGATTGCAAGTTTGTCCTGGCCTCCCCAGTAATACATAATTTTCAGCTAACAAACACCTATGTCAAATGTCCAGAACAGACTGGTCCTTGCTGTCCTGCTACAAGGAGAGAGCTGATGGAACATCAGTATTCTGTACACATTCCAATGTGTGATATGAATAGAGACCTGCTATTCAGACCTGTTAAAATCAAGCAACACTATGAAGAACATTGGGTCAGGGTATTCTAGACAAGGTAATAAATAGAATCATTTTAGCCAGCTTATATTAATATTGTAAGTGACAGATTGTGCACAGGGTAAAAAAGAAAGGCATGCTTAGTTAAAGCTTGGCACAGCAAAGAGCGTTTTAGACTTTAAAAGTGTTGGCGTGTGAATGATTTATATGTAATACAAATTATGACTTGATTTCCGTACATGCCTCTATTGTGCGTACAATGGGCAGCCCATCTAAGGTACACAAAAGAGCTCTAGCCAGGGCTTTTTTTTAGTTGGAACACATATCTGGTATTGCCATCTCCAGCACAGATTTTGCCTGTATATGGACTGGTGATGGGGGGGTGCTTTGGTGTGAAAAAGCACCCCCAAAAATTCTCCAGGCCCCAAATAGCAGCTGCCATACAGAGGCATTTTTAAGGGAAACATTTAATTGCATTTAAATAGTGTGGGTCTATGTCACATACATATATAGTTACATAGTTAGTCAGGTTGAAAAAAGACACAAATCCATTCAATTCAACCAATAAAAGAGAAAAAAATCCTACAATCCCATAAACACAATCCTATGCAATTTGCTA
Organism: Pelophylax lessonae; assembly: GCF_965119305.1. Classification (NCBI taxonomy): domain Eukaryota; kingdom Metazoa; phylum Chordata; class Amphibia; order Anura; family Ranidae; genus Pelophylax; species Pelophylax lessonae. The sequence continues at coordinate 639,056,131 of NC_138769.1, read as the reverse complement.
CAAGTCGGAAAAAATCATTCCTAATCCCAGAGAGGCAATTGAATATTCCCTGGATCAACTTTACCAAAAAAATGTTATTACCCAGTTATATTATGTACATTTAGGAAAGAATACAGGCCTTTTTTAAAGCAATCTATTGAGCTGGACAGAACCAGCTCTTGATGGAGCCTAGTCCACATTTTTACAGCTCTTATTGTGAAGAAACCTTTCCGTATTTGGAGATTAAATCTTTGTTCCTCTAGACGTAAAGGGTTTTATTTACTAGGGCTAGAGAGGGCAAAATTAGTCGCAATTCTGCAGAGAATCCAATCAGCTTCTATCCTCAGCTTGTTTAATTAAGCTTTAGCAATAAAACGTGTGTAGCACCACTCCCTTGGGAGATGCTGGTTATGGATTCCCCTGGGTTACCCATAGCAACGACTTGACAATATAGCATATTCAAAGTGCTTGGCTCAGTCAGAAAACAGTCCAGGGGTTTTGGTTTTTTGTTGTTTTATTAGAGAACTTGGATAGGAGTAGGGATGAGTGGTATACTCCAACTGTATAAACTATGCACAATTGCTGGGACTTCTATGTAACGCTGAGTGCGGCAAGGCCGCTGCTTCACCTTGCCACTTTAGTAAAGAAGAATTACTGAACTGTACTGCACTGTGAATCACTCTTCAGGGTCCTACTCAGTGGTGCCCCCCCCCCCAATCTGTGCAAAGAAAAAAAAAAATTACCATTTGCAGCCCACTAGGGGCGCCGGACCTACTGTTGGCTATGGGGGGGGGTGGGGTTTTGCACCCCACGTGCGCCACGCAGAGGCGCTGATTGTTGGCCTTCTGGGTGTCATCGGGGTGCAGAGCAATGCGCCCGACACTCCACACTGTGGCGCTGGACTAATCATAGAGGACATCCTGGGTGATGTCGCGTGTGGGGCGGTGTGTGCGTTTATCACGCACCGTCCCAATGTCACCTTCCCGCCCGCCATCAGAGAGGAGGGCAGCGGCGCGCATGCAGGTCAAGGAGGAAGAAGATGTCCAGAGCAGAGTCCCGACCGAGTCTCCCGAGTCCCGGGCCATCAGCAGCAGAGAGCAGCCAGCAGCACGCCAGGCAGTGACAGAGTCGGTCCGGTCGTCATGAGAGAGAGAGCCAGCCAGCCCAAGAGCAGGAGGTAATTGATTCTGCAGCCGCTGCTCCCTCCTCCTGTGTGCGGGACTGCGGCCAGGCCAGCAGCCTGCTTAGCAGTGTACACAATAAAAGACAGTGCAGGCCAGGCCAATTACATTGTACATCAGGTAAAGTGCTATGCTAACTTAGCATAGCACTTTACCTGTATACAATGTAATTGGCCTGGCCTGCACTGTCTTATATTGTGTACATTGCTAAGCAGGCTGCTGGCCTGGCACTATATATTTATTATTATTAATAGTAAATGGCTGCTGGTCACTGCACTGAAGGCGGCACGCACGCTGATCTCTGCATTGGGGGGAATGTATGCTGGTCACTGCATTGAAGGGGGCACGCACGCTGATCTCTGCATTGGGGGAATGTATGCTGGTCACTGCATTGAAGGGGGCACGCACGCTGATCTCTGCATTGGGGGAATGTATGCTGGTCACTGCATTGAAGGGGGCACACACGCTGATCTCTGCATTGGGGGAATGTATGCTGGTCACTGCACTGAAGGGGGCACGCACCCTGATCTCTGCATTGGGGGAATGTATGCTGGTCACTGCATTGAAGGGGGCACGCACGCTGATCTGTGCATTGAAGGGGGCATGTATGCTGGTCACTGCATTGAAGGGGGCACACACGCTGATCTGTGCATTGAAGGGGGCATGTATGCTGGTCACTGCATTGAAGGGGGCATGTATGCTGGTCACTGCATTGGGGGAATGTATGCTTGTCACTGCATTGAAGGGGGCATGCACGCTGATCTGTGCATTGAAGGGGGCATGTATGCTGGTCACTGCATTGAAGGGGGCATGTATGCTGGTCACTGCATTGAAGGGGGCATGTACGCTGGTCACTGCATTGAAGGGGGCATGTACGCTGGTCACTGCATTGAAGGGGGCATGTACGCTGGTCACTGCATTGAAAGGGGGCATGTACACTGGTCACTGCATTGAAAGGGGGCACGCTGGTCACTGCATTGAAAGGGGGCACGCTGGTCACTGTGCATTGAAAGGGGGCACGCTGGTCACTGTGCATTGAAAGGGGGCACGCTGGTCTCTGTGCATTGAAAGGGGGCACGCTGGTCTCTGTGCATTGAAAGGGGGCACGCTGGTCACTCTGCATTGAAAGGGGGCACGCTGGTCACTCTGCATTGAATGGGGGCACACTGATCTCACTGCATTGAAAGGGGGCACGCTGGTCTCTCTGCATTGAAAGGGGGCACACTAAATCTTAATTACAGAAGGCCCCTTTCACACTTTTGCGACCTCAAAGTCACACAATTTTTTACAGCGTTTTTTTTTTCCCGCAAAGCAATGCCTATTACATTTTTCTGTTTGCGCCCCCCCCACATTTTGAGCACCAGCCGCCACTGGTCCTACTTATCACCCCCTTTGTCCCTACTCTTCAGGGTTCTGAAACTGGCACCCCCTTTAATCTGACACTCTGTGTGAGATGGCCCCTTGATCCTCTGACTTCACTGGAGTGATCACCCTGTCACATGTCCCCCCCCCCTCCCACTGGGACTCTCACAGAAGCCAATGTGTCACTGGCTAGGTTTCCTCCACTGTCCAACATGCTCCCCTATTGAATGCAGTGAGGACACTCCCTTAGACCCAGTGAATCACACTTGGGAACATGCAACAGGCAACCTAAGCTCCCCTGATAGGTAAATGGAGCATACAATGCTTTGAACCTAGCTCCTAACTAGGAGGACGCTACACGTGGAAGCTGATTGGTTTCTCAGCAGAATTGTGACTTATTTTGACCTCTCTAGCTTTAGTAAAAAAAAAACAAAGAGTGTCCCCTTGTCCTCTGTGATGACCTTAAGGTGAATAACTCAACACCAAGTTCACTATATGGACCCCTTATGTACTGTATTTGTTGATCATATCCCCCCCTTAATCTCCTCTTCTCCAGAGAGAATAAATCCAGTTCCTCTAATCTTTCCTCGTAGCTGAGCTCCTCCATGCCTCTTATCAGCTTTGTTGCCCTTTTCTGCACTTTTTGCAGTTTCCCGAGAAACTGCAATCAGCAATCAGATGGCAGAGTAATCCTGTGGGCAGAGCATTATGTAATGCTGTTTGTTGTAGCACTGTATGCCTGCCTACCTGCCTGCTGCCGCTGCCCTCTTCAATTATTAGTGATGAGCAGCAGTAGCTCTGAGGCTCAGGTGAGCTGAGATTAGTGCTCCGGAGTCCTGACAGCCCAACACATTTACCTGTTGGCACAGCACAGTAGTCAGACTGGCACCTCAAGGCACTTTATGTGTGTTTGTTCAGCCAGAGAACCTCCCACACATTTTCTGAGCTCCAAGCAGTGGCGGCTGGTGCTCAAAATTTTTTTTGGGGGGGCGCAAACAGAAAAATGTAATAGGCATTGCTTTGCGGCAAAAAACGCTGTAAAAAATTGCGTGACTCTGAGGTCTCAAAAGTGGGAAAGGGGCCTTCAGTAATTAAGGTATAGTGTGCCCCCTTTCAATGCAGAGAGACCAGCGTTCCCCCTTTCAATGCATAGTGACCAGCGTGCCCCCTTTCAATGCAGAGTGACCAGCATGCCCCCTTTCAATGCACAGTGACTAGCATGCCCCCTTTCAATGCAGTGACCAGCGTGCCCCCTTTCAATGCAGTGACCAGCGTACATGCCCCCTTTCAATGCAGTGACCAGCGTACATGCCCCCTTCAATGCAGTGACCAGCATACATGCCCCCTTCAATGTAGTGACCAGCATACATGCCCCCTTCAATGCAGAGATCAGCGTGCGTGCCCCCTTCAATGCAGTGACCAGCATACATTCCCCCAATGCAGATATCAGCGTGCATGCCCCCTTCAATGCAGTGACCAGCATACATTCCCCCAATGCGGAGATCAGCGTGCGTGCCCCCTTCAATGCAGTGACCAGCATACATTCCCCCAATGCAGAGATCAGCGTGCATGCCCCTTTCAATGCACTGACCAGCATACATTCCCCCAATGCAGAGATCAGCGTGCGTGCCCCCTTCAATGCAATGACCAGCATACATATTTTAGTAATATTCCTTCCCCCTGTTTTTCCTCCTGATCTGATACCTTAGTGGCAGCACATAGATCACCCCCCCCCCTTTGAGGTAAAGTGCTATGCTGGCTCCACTGCGAAAGGCTGGCTCTGCTGCGCGAATTGACGTAGGGGTACGTCGGTCACAGGTGTGGTGCTGGGGGGGGGGGGAGGGCGAGCACGCGCCAGGGCTTTCCACCCCCACTAGGCAGCAGGGATGCCGATCCAAAGGACCGGGGCCGCGTTTGCCACCGGGCACCCGCATTTTCTGCCGGCTGAGAGAGAAGGACGGTCAGCTGTTGTAAACACAGCTGACCGTTGTTCTCTCTGAAATGATCACAGAGTTCCTGTGATCCTTCTATATAGGATCACAGGTCTCTATGATCATTTCAAAAATCCGTCCCCTTACAGTTAGAAAACACTCCCCTAGGCTCACAATATACCCTTCGATCACCCCTAGGTTAACCCCCTTCCCTGCCAGTCTCATTATTACCGTAACAGTGCATATTTTAGCACTGACTATCGTATTAATGACACTGGTCCCCCTAAAAGTGTCAAAAATGTCAGTTAGGTGTCCGATCTGTCCGCCACAATGTTGCAGACCCTCTAAAAATCGCAGATCGCCGCCATTATTAGTAAAAAATAAATAAATAAATAAAAAAAGACAAATTTTTCCCCTAGTTTGTAAACGCAATAACTTTTGTGCAAACCAATCAAAATACCCTTTTTGCGATTTTTTTACCAAAAATATGTAGCAGAATACAAATTGGCCTAAGAGGATGAAAATTTTTGATTTTTCTGGGGGGGAATGTTAAATAGCAGAATGTGAAAAATATTGTTTTTTTTTCCAGAATTGTCGCTGTTAAAAATTGCACAGGTGATCAAATACCACCAAAAGATTTATTTGTGGGAAAAAAAGGACATCAACTTTATTTTGGTACAGCATCGCACGACCGAGCAATTTTTCGTTAAAATAACAAAGTGCACAATCGCAAAAAATGGCCTGGTCATTAAGGGAGCAAATCCTTCCTGTCCAGAATTGGTTAACAGACCAAGCCGTCCAGCAAAATTGGCAGTTAGAAAGTTGAGACAGACCATTTAACTTCACATGGGTGCAGTTAGAAAGTTGAGACAGACCATTTAATGCTACAGGGGTGCTTAAAATGATCAGCTTTTATTCATTTATTTAAAACCTTTAAAATGTGTTAGCTGAAGTTAGGCTTTATTTTGTTAGTCATGTATGTAATGTCCATATAAATCTACTAGTTAAACAACACTTCCCACTCCACAGGTTGACAATGCTGCTGTCCAAAGGTGGCTACACTGCTCCTCCATAGATACAGCGGAGGAGTGTGCGTAGCCATCACAAGATAGTAGGCAGAATCACCAGGTGAAAATAAAGACAAAAGCCCAAAGAGAAGTAATACCCCCACCCCATCTAAGGATTAGTAAGTTGCAATATATTATATTTTTGGTTTTATATTTAGATATGCTTTAAATGTGTGTTTTTTTTTTCTGAAAAGTTGAATGCACTTAAAAAACAGTAGTAGGAATATTTTCACAATGCAGAAAAATCACAGGAAAACATGGCAATGCGTGTACCATGTTTTACCAATAGCGTAGAACTGTATCCCATTGGGGAAATTTCACTTCTTGTCCCATTGGCAAAACAGGAAGTGAGAGGAAATCCCTGCAAATTAAGAGAATCTCTTGAAGCCTCCCCCTCCTGACTACAGCTAAACTAATGTTATGTCCGTATTTATCACTGTGCCAGGAATGGCCAGAGAAATTAGGAAATTCCCTTGTCAGCCTATTGACACATGTTAATGACTTCACAATGTCTGGATTCTAATATTCAACATAATTAATATCTACAGTACATGTCACTTGGTTAAAATTTAGTCTTTTTAAACATATTTTTATATCATATATCATTGTTTGTTTTGGTAGTTAATCCTGCAGAGAATGATTTCTTATTTGTGTTTTATTATGCACTGTTACTATGGCCAGCCCAGTGAGCTGTATATGATGATTTCAGAATTATAAATATAGTGTTGACCGTTGGCAAACCATGCTAGCTTAGTATATAAATGTCCTTCTGTATTTTGTGATATATGATGCTGCATGGTATAATAAATCTGTTCTTGTGGTTGATGCAATACAAACATTCATTGTTTTGGATGCTAATTACTTCCATTGTACAGTAATTGCACTTAATTATGTTCTCTCTGAAAACATAAGGAATGGCACCAATACTAGTTGTTCTCTGTTTTGTTTATGCAGCAGCCCTTAGGGAGAAAAATTCTAATGTAGGAGCTAAGAATTATTATAAGTGACCCTACATTGACCCCCTTATGGTGCCCACATCACAGCTGGTAAACTACATTATACCCTCAGTTACTAAATCTAAGCATACAAATTTGACATGCTTACGTTATATTAGACCAGTATTGGCACCCTTTCTTTTTGCCTCCAGATTTAGAAACTATGGTTTTTCCACGTTGTGGTTATTCCTAATGGCTGTGCATTGGGTAGTTGTTGTCATGTATCTGCATTTATATAGGAACACATTTTAACATGGTTTGCCCCTGTAGTTGTACACAGCAGAGCACTGTCTGGCTGAACAGGAGACCTGATATTTCTCTGCTGCAGTTAAGTAACATTTACAGGTCTTGTTCCTCCCCCAGCCTGTGACTGGACAGTGAAAGACTGATGAGTTTATCTCTTTGTCTTCCTATCAGTATGGAATCACAACTGACTGGCTCCTTGTGCTGCTTTTCCCTGCTTTCTTTGAGCTCTGCTGTGCAGATTGTACAGAAGGTACATACACTGCATGCTTTACCGCTTGCCGACCGCCCACATTATATTTACTGTGGCAGTCAGCCCCTCCTGGGCAAAGCAACATAGTACTATGTCGCTTGCCCAGGAGCCTGCAGGAAAAAAGGGAAATGGTTAAAAACTCCCCTATGTCATAACCAGTGACCCTGATCTGATGCTTCCTCCATGTTATGCTCTTATACCTAGTGACCCCCATATTCCTCCATGTCACACCCAGGCACCCTGATGTTTTTCCTTGTCACACCCTGGTACCCCAATATTCCTCCATGTCATGCTGTCATATCCACTGACCCCAATGTTCCTCCATGTCACACCCAGGGACCCCGTGTTCCTCCATGTCATGCTGTCATACCCAGTGACCCCAATGTTCCTCTATGTCACACCCTGATGTTCCTCCATGTCACACCTGGGGACCCTAATGTTTCTCTGTGTCACATCTGGGGACCCCATTCCCCCATGGCACACCCAGGGACCCCAATTCCTCATGGCTCACCTGGTGACCCCGAACCACTGTTACACCACGTGACCCCTATCCCCCATGTCACACCTGGTGACTCCGATTCCCCATGGCACACCTGATGACCCCCGATTCCCTTTCATACCAGGGATTCCCTGACTGTGGTTATAAGTGACACATGGGATATATAAGGTTTACATGTGAATGCAACTTCCCACTTCCTCTTCTTTCCCACTGTATGTGCGGTATCACGCTATGTGTTTTTTTTATATACCTGTTTTAAATGGTCTCTGAACACCTGCCACTCAGAGTTTTCCACCTTCACATCGGTGAGAAGTTAACTGAGTGGATCCTGCCATTCCCTCCTTAAAGTGAGCTGAGGTTTATCCATTAATGTGGATGATCATTTGTATTTAGTAAGCAGCCCTTCTTACTAAAAACTTGTCTTTCAAGCCGCTATACGGAGCAGCATCCACATATTGGAACTTGCATTGGAAGGTTTTTTTAGCGAAACTCAGTTGCTGGAACACTATATTATTTTAATTTTGTTTTTGTTTGTCTGTGCATCCATTTATTGGGACTTTTTTTCAATGGATCTACTAGTGATCACTATTCATTTGGTGGATATTATTTGTTGGACATATTTGTTGATTTTAATTGATATATGCACTTTATTTATGGGTTAAGCGCTACACATATTTACACTACAACTGCAAACCTACCAAGGCATGGTCGTCCACCTAAACTGACAGGCTGGGCAAGGAGAGCATTCATCAGAGAAGCAGCCAAGAGGCCCATGGTAACTCTGGAGGAGCTGCAGAGACCCAAAGCTCAAGTGGGAGCATCTTTCTGCAGGACAACTATTAGTGGTGCACTGCACAAATCTTGCCTTGGAAGAGTGGCCAGAAGAAAGTCATTGTTAAAAGGAAGAAGTCCCATTTGAGGTTTGCGAGAAGCCATGTGGGGGACACAGCAAACATGTGGAAGAAGGTGCTCTGGTCAGATGAGACCAAAAGGGAACTTTTTGGCCAAAAAGGAAAATGCTATGTGTGGTGAAAAATGAACACTGCAAATTACCCTGAGCACACCATCCCCACCGTAAAACATGGTGGTGGCAGCATCATATTGTGGGGGGTGCTTTAATTCAGCAGGGACAAGGAAGCTGTCAGAGTTGATGGGAGGATTGATGGATCCAAATACAGGGCAATCCTAGAAGAATGGAGTTTGCAAACGACTTGAGACTGGGGCAGGCAGCAGGGCAACGACCTTAAACATACAGCCAGAGCTACAATGGAATGGTTTACATCAAAGAATATTCATGTGTTAGAATAGCTCAGTCAAAGTCCAGACCTAAATCCAATTGAGAATCTGTGGCAAGACTTGAAACTTGCTGTTCACAGACGCTCTCTATCCAGTCTGACAGAGCTTGAGCTATTTTGCAAAGAAGAATGGGCAAAAATGTCACTCTCTAGATGTGCAAAGCTGGTAGAGACAGACCCAAAAAGCCTTGCAGCTGTAATTGCAGTGAAAGGTGGTTCTACAAAGTATTGATTCCGAGGGGCTAAATACAAATGCACACCACACTTTTCAGATATTTATTTGTAAAAAAAATTTTGAAAACCATTTATCGTTTTCCTTCCACTTCACAGTTATGTGGCACTTTGTGTTTGTCTATTACATAAAATCCCAACAAAATACATTTACCTTTTTGGTTGTTACATGAGAAAATGTGGAAAATTTCAAGGGGTGTGAATACTTTTTCAAGGCACTGTATTTAGGAATACAGGGCTGCATTCATTTGTGGCTTTTTATATCTACCGGGAGGTCAGCTTTAAGTTCCTGGATGTTAGTTAATATTTAATTTCCACACCGAGGATCTTTTGGGCCCATATATTGCACATACTGCATGGACCAGTGCAAGGGCACAAGTAGCCAGATTACCGTATTTATTGGCGTATAACACGCACTTTTTCCTCCTAAAAATGGAGGAAAAAGCAGCAGTGCGTGTTATATGCCAATATGAAAAAAAAAAAGTCCAGGAAGCATCGCCGAGAGCAGAAGGGACGGGCCGGCCTAGGAGAAGGGAGAACGAGTGAGCGCAGTCATCGGAAGTCCCGCCTATGACAGACGTCACACGTCTCGGCAGAGGAGGGTGGACTTTCCGATGACTGTGCTCGCTCGTTCTCCCTTCTCCTCGGCACGGCCCGCCCCCTTCTGCTCTTATGACAGCTTGTCCTTCCTTCTCCTCGGCCGGCCCGCCCCTTCTGCTCTCGGCGCTGCTTCCTGGCGTTTTTTAAAAACAGATTCGGATAGTTCACTGCTGATGAGGCTGCATAATATAGGGACAGACACTGCTGATGAGGCTGCATAATATAGGGACAGACACTGCTGATGAGGCTGCATATAGGGACAGACACTGCTGATGAGGCTGCATTATATAGGGACAGGCACTGCTGATGAGGCTGCATAATATAGGGACAGACACTGCTGATGAGGCTGCATAATATAGGGACAGACACTGCTGGGATGAGGCTGCATATAGGGACAGACACTGCTGATGAGGCTGCATATATGGACACTGCTGATGAGGCTGCATATATGGACACTGCTGATGAGGCTGCATAATATAGGGACAGACACTGCTGATGAGGCTGCATATAGCGACAGACACTGCTGATGAGGCTGCATAATATAGGGACAGACACTGCTGATGAGGCTGCATATAGGGACAGACACTGCTGATGAGGCTGCATATATGGACACTGCTGATGAGGCTGCATATATGGACACTGCTGATGAGGCTGCATATATGGACACTGCTGATGAGGCTGCATTGCTGGACACTGCTGATGAGGCTGCATTCATGGGCACTGGTGAGATGTCATTTGATTAAAAAAAAAAAATGTTCTGAGTTCAAGGCTGTTTATTTTAAATTTAAGCTTTTTTCCTGTAATTTCTCTCCAAATATTGAGGTGCGTGTTATACGCCGGCGCGTGTTATACGCCGATAAATACGGTCATTTTACAGTGTGAAGTTGCCCTACATGTGGTCCGAATTAAATTTCAATTCTTAGGTTTAAAAAGTAAAACCTGTTTTAATTGAAACCTGTAATGAGACAAATATGAAAACCTCCATTGCAGACCCTGTCTTCTGAAATCACTTGTTTCCTGCCTGTCATACTGATCCATCCATTGGTTTTAGTACAGTCTGAGATTCTGACCAAGAAAAAGTACATAGATAAAGAGTAACTCAAACTACTGAGGCCAGAGACAGACAACTAGCATTTTCAGGACAAGGTCAAAAATGGCAGCCAACATGTTTTCCCTCAGTTGAGGCTTACTTTAGAGTCAGCACCGGGTCAATTCTATACAATAAACCTGATAAAAATATAGGCAACATTCCTTTCCAGTGGCCCATGTCTTCAAATACCATCACTTCAATGCACCCTGAAAGCTGCAAGTATTTAATCAGTCATTTGAACTGTATTCCTGTTACCCCACCAATCTGTGGTTCCTCCCAATGACTTCTATATCATGTAATGACATATGAGCTGGTGGGAGAAACCACTGTGTGGGGCAGAAGGATGACAAGTATTTCACACACCGAGAAGTGTGGAATACTTGCAGAATAGAGCAAAGCTACCAAATTTCAAGACAAGAGCAGCAAGAAAATAAAAGTGTATCTATGGTCAAAATATAAAATAATACCTTCATTTTCACATTATATTTGAATTCTTTCTAGCCTACTTTTAATAATCTTGAAGTTTGTAAACGTGCTTTGAGAAGAATCCTCACACATTTCCTTCCTTGATTTCTGTGACACATATTCACCTTGCCCTGTGAGTAGGCACTGCTGTGTCCCACATTTTACAAAGCCAAAGAGGAGGGGTTTCATGAGGCGAAGTCAGCACAGGAATTACAGCTTGTAGGCAGCAAGGTACCATGGGATACATAGTCCTTAGAAATTGAAAATAACCACTTTAGCCCCGGAAGATTTTGCTGCTCAATGACCAGGCCACTTTTTTCAACTTGGCACTGCCCGAATTTAACTGACAATTGTGCAGTCATACAATGCTGTACCCAAACAAAATGTACGTCCTTTTTTTCCCACAAACAGAGCTTTCTTTTGGTGGTATTTGATCACCTCTGCGCTTTTTTATGTTTTGCGATATTAATAAAAAAAGAGCAAAAATGTTGCGAACAATTGACATTTTCTACTTTGACTGTTAAAAAATATCCAATATATTAAATTTTTATCATATACCGTATTTTCCGGCGTATAAGACGACTGGGCGTATTAGACAACCCCCCTAATTTTCATCTACCGGTAATACTTATACTTAGGTTACCTTGGAGATATTATACTCGGCGTATAAGACGACCCCCAATTTTTGGGGGATTTTTTTGAGGTTCAAAAGTAGTCTTATACGCCAGAAAATACAGTATTTAGGCCAAAATGTATTTAGCTACATGTCTTTGACAAAAAAATCCTCAATGAGCGTATTTTTATCCACTTTAAGATTGGAAGATTTTACCCCCTTCCTGACCAGGCCATATTTTGCGATTCGGCACTGCGTTATTTTAATGGACAATTGCACGGTCGTGCAATGCTGTATCCAAATGAAATTTACGTACTTTTTTTTCCCCACAAATAGAGCTTTCTTTTGATGGTATTTGATCACCTGTGCGATTTTTTATTTTTTTTAAAAAGAGCGACAATTTTGAAAAAAAAAAACAATATTTTTCACATTCTGATATATAACATTCCCAAAAAAAATTTAAAAATCTAATTTTTTTAACATTTTAGGCCAATTTGTTTTCTGCTACATATTTCTGGTAAAAAAAATCGCAATAAGCGGATTTTGATTGGTTTGCGCAAAAGTTATCGCATTTACTAACTATGGGAAAGATTTGTCATTTTTATTTTTTTTTACTAGTGATGGCGGCGATCTGCGATTTTTTGTGGGACTGTGACATTGCAGCGGACAGATCAGACCCCTAACTGACATTTTTGACACTTTTGGGGGGACCAGTGACATTACTAATGTAATCAGTGCTATAAATATGCACTGTTACTGTAATAATGACACTGGCAGGGAAGGGGTTAACACTGTCGGTGATCAAGGGGTTAAATGTATGCCTCATGCTTACTGACATGTGTGGGGGGAGGGGGTTCTGTGACACAGACAGAGATTGCAGGTTCAGCTGTGCTGAATCCTGTGATCTCCTCCTGTCTGTCACAGAGAAGATCCGCCTGCTTTGTTTACACAAGTGGGCGAATCTTCTCACACTTTCCCCGACAATCGGGGAATAGAGGCGGTGATCGTTGCCTCTCCTCCTCCGGCCCGACTCCCGCTTTGTCTAAACACAGCAGGAGTGAGCCTCCGCTGGCGCACGCCGCCGAGGCCGCTGGGAGTCCAGCGACGTAGGTCTACGTCGATGGACCCAGGGCTGCCACTGTGCCAAAGTAGCAGAACAGTGAGCAGTCCTAAATTGGTCAAACAGCAGAGGAGTAGCTGCAAAGCATGCAGGGAATCCATGAAGTTGTGGAAAGAGACAACTTCAGCAGACAGTCAGAAATCAGAACATGAAAGGAAACTTTTTGTGTAAGCTTATTTGGGAATGTCAGAATAACTATTGTTTGTACTTTTATTACGTTGTACAATGATGATGTTTTAGATTGAAAGTGTATGCTGTGACCATAGATCTCCTTTAAGTATTTTGCCTGTTTTGCATTGAATAATTTGCAGTTAAAAGTTTGGGGTAATTCTTCTTTAAGATGTGAAAGAAAGCATATTTCACCTCACTTTTTTTCAAAAATAAATATACTTCTTACATAGTTACAAACTTGGTAAGGTTCATTAAAGACACCAGTCCATCCACTTCAACCTGTGTGGGAGGGGGTGTGTGTACGTATTATGTCTCTACCATTTCCCATACCCCTGTATATTGTGTTCACTAACATGCCCATCTAAAAGGTTTTTGAAATTATCGACACTTCTCGCTGACACCACCCTTTCGTATTGTAAAGAACCCCCTACGTAGTTTAAAGTATAATGGCTTTTTGTTCAACTTCATTGAGTGGCCAAATGTCTTCTTAAACGACCTGAGGGTGAATAGTTTTCTCCTTATGCTAAAATCATCATTTAGATATTTGTAGATTGCAATTATGTTGTCTCTCAATTTTTTATTTTTCAAAGAAAATAAGTATAATGTGTGTAGCCGTTATCTCAGCCCCTTTTTAGCCTTGTTACCCTTCTCCTAACTCCAGTTCCAGCACATCTTTCCTGAGGAATAGTAACCAGAACTGGGTCGCATACTCAAGATGTGGCTGAACAACAGTGTTGAAAAGAGGTAGAATTCGAGATTTTTCCTCTTGAGTAAATACCCTTTTTAATATGTGATTTAATAGTCTACTGGCCTTGCTTGCTGCAGCTTGACTTTACATGTTATTCCTGAGCCTATCATCTACAAGGCCCCCCCAGATCCGTTTTCATCCCCAATTCCCCTAGAGGTTTCCTAGCATGAAACTTGCATTCAAATTTTTAGCCCCCAAGTGCATTACTTTACATTTTCCTACATTTAACTTAATTTGCCATATAGTTGTCCACCCCCCAATTTAATAAAATCTTCTTGTAAAGCTGCTATATCCTGGTATTAGGTTATTACCCTGCTTAACTTTGTAATGTCAGCAAAAACTGAGATTGAACTATTTACATCAATTTCTTAGTCAGAGGACAGAGCCTTGGGGTATCCACAGTCCAAACAATTCAGAAGATATTTATCACCACCCTTTGAATGTACTCCTTTATCCAGTTTTTAATCCAGGTACATACATTATTGTCAATGCCAGCAGGCCTCAATTTGTGAACAAAGCATTTATAGGGCACCGTATCAAATGCGAAATCTAGATACACAACATCCACAGGCCTTATGCTATCCAAATAACAGCTTACTTCCTTATAAAATATTAACAGATTGGTCTGGCAAGTGGGGGGTCTCCCCCCCCACACCAAATCCCCCCTTCTGGTACAATCCCCCCCTCCTGGCATAAATCTCACCCCCCCAAATGTCCCCTCCTAGCACAAATACCCTCCAATCATGCCAATTAGCACAAATTCTCTCCATAACAATTTACCCTACTAGCACAAATGCCCTCTACCATATCACTTTTTCTAGCACAAATCCTCTTTTCCAATCCCCCTATCAACACAAATACCCCAAATCACCTTTTCTTGCACACACCCCCACACCCCTCCCACCTAAAAAAAAGTCCCCTTCACCCCATTCCTTGTGGTGCCCACCTAACTTACTTTATGCTACAGTGCTCAGGGCAGCCGCCCCTCCTGCCTACCCCTTGTCCTGGCCCTGGCTCCAATAAGGCCACACGGGTCCTTTATCTCTCCTCCAGCACTTATACGAAAACCTGAAAACAGTAGAAAACACTCATTGCTTACCACAGTATTCTTCATCAGCCCCATTTTCACAGTCCTTTACACCGTCACAGTGAAATGCACGTGGAAGGCATATAGTAAGGTTTCCACATGGAAAATAGCCCATTCTGCAGACTGAATCTGTCAAGGAATCTATAGGGATAGAGAGAGGGCATTTATATTGTTAAATCATTTTTATTAGCTTAGAAGTGTTTTCGAACGCTTTCAAAATTGCACTTCTCAAAAAAAGCTGAAAGTCTGGAAATAAATAATTTTTTTTTGTCAGATATGAAGCTAACTGGACCCTGTTAGTTTATATCTGCTCTGTTTGTGGACACTTGCATAAAAACTTTGTGATCCTTTACAGCCTCCAACTAGCAGGAGGATGTTCGGTTGAGACATAGCACAGACATGAAAGATAATATCTCCCAGATGATTTTGGAACTTCTTGGAATTTCCAGGAAGACTTGCAGGCTAATTCAACAAGACAGGGAAGGGACAATGATCATGTGCCCAGATGTTACTTCAGTTAACTGAAATATTATTTATTACCTAAACTGTAGAAACATATTATTTCAGCTAATTGTTTGGTTAAACCCGGAATGCAAGGATTAAAGCAAGGGCATAATTACAAATCATAGGGCCCCCAACAGCATATACTCATGGTGCAGAACCTTGCAGTCATATTCTTAAATAAAGAAGTGGTCAATCAAAGGAACAATGCCCTGTGTCAATGGTCAACATGACAGAAAAAAATATTTTAGTGGGAGGAAAGAAAAACTGCTCTACCATGGTGGCCAGTAGGCACTAAGAAAAGCCCTGATGTCAGTGTTTTAAAAGTGGATCCATACCCAATTAATGTCTACTCTGTTTGTGCACACTTCCAAACTTTGTAATCTCGTCTATCTTCTAATTCAATTGAAGCAACATAGCACAGACATGGGGGATAATATCTCCCAGATGATTTTGGAACTTCCCAGTACCCAGATTTTACTTCAGCAAATTGAAGTTATTATTGATTACTAGCACTTTTGAAACATTATACATTATTTCAGTGACTTGTTTTGGAGAACCTAGAATGTATGGATTGAAAGCAGGAATATAACTAGAAATTGCAGGGCCCCAAAGCAAAATTTTTAATGGGCCCCGCAACCACATGTGTTAATAGTGCAGAGCCCTGCGGTCATAGTTCATATTCTTATAAAAGAGAATAGACACAAAAAGCAATGGTCCATAGGTGGAAATAATGCTCCAATGTCAGTGGTCAGTAGGAAGAACAAATGCCTTATGTCAGTCATCAGAAGGAGGAAAAAAAGATTGTCAGTAGGAGGAAAGACAAAGTGCCCTTGCGTCAGTGTTACTCCTTGCTCTGGTCACAGTGGTCAGTAGTGACAATGTCACTGATCTGCAGGAAGAAAAAATATCCTTTAGGTAGCTAGTAGGAGGAAGAAATGCCTTGACTTTAGTGTCAGTGAAAGGAAAATATTAGGGACACTGTAGGATGCTGGGGGGGGGGGGCATTGTGAAAGGCTTTGTAGAGTTTTGGGAACACTGTCGGTAGCTTTGGGGGTACTGCAGAGGATTGGGGCACTATGGGGGTCTTTGCAGTGGCCTTCAGTTCCATAGTAGGCTAAGCGGCACTGTGTGGCAATTTGTGGTAAAGAGGAGCCCCAGTGAAAACTTGTGGGCACTATAGGGGCTAGAAGTTCTGCAAATGGCTACAGGGGCACTGTGGGGAGCTGAAGGGCTTTACAGGGAGGGTCATTTGGGGAAACAAACTCATAACTATTTTGAGTTTAACGGCTACTTCTACCTACAGACCCATGGCACAGCTATGGGTATGGATTTCGCACCCAGCTATGCCAACTTGACCATGGGCCTGTGGGAAAAGAGATACATCTGGTCCAACAATCCTTTTTCCTCCCAGATTATATTCTATGGTCGTTACATCGACGACGTAGTGATTATCTGGGATGGTACACCCCTCACCATCCAACCCTTCATAGATCACTGCAGTCAAAACAATATGGGCCTTACCTTCACTTTAGTACAAAATCAAGACTCTTTAGCCTTCCTAGACCTCCTACTCTGCCACGACCAACAAACAATATTCACCGAAAATTACACCAAACCGAGCACTACACTGTAGAGGTCTAGGGAGAATGTATGGGGAGTAGGACTTACAGGGGACAGTGTCAAGAAAGATTTTTCAACCCCTCGCGCACTTGTTGTACCATACATTCAGTGAAAGTGAAACTTCATCCTCTCTCCACTCCACTCATGTGACAGTTGATAGGACTTCACTCCCCAGATGAGAAGACTGTAGCTGTTCACCAGCAGGTAAGGCATTGATCTTCAATGCCTCCCTGTGATGCCTGTTAATGCAATACCTGGTGCTAGAACACTTACCATTCCAGCAACAGGCAACCACTGCCACTCTGCAGAGTATCCCGGATCCTAGAACCAGGGCCGGGGCTACCGCTAGGCAAACTAGGCAGTCGCCTAGGGCACACTGCCGCCTAGGGCGCAGATATACCTCTCAAGGGTCCCTGATTCGATCATCCCCGGCGAATCAGGGCTGAGTACCGGAATGCTTGCGGTGGTGCGGGCGGCTTGGTTCCCGCACGCCACGAGCGACGAGCGACAAACTGCAGCTGGTCTCTCTCCCTGGCTGCCTGTGTCAGTGCAGAGAGCGTAGAGCACTGAACCCGCCACTTCCCCTTCCTGTGTGTTTCCTGTACACAGAGGAGGCAAGAGCAGCTGAGCTCACCACTCTCTGCAACAGCGCCGCTCTGATCTGAGGTATGTGACTGTGATTTTTACAACTAATACTAACTTGCTGGGAGGGTGAATGGAGATCGAGCTGGGGGGGATGCATGGGGGGGATGTATGGAGATGGGGGGTGTATGGAGCTGGGGGGATGTATGGGGGGGTGTATGGAGCTGGGGATGCATGGGGGGGATGTATGGCGATGGGGGGGTGTATGGAGATGGGGAAGGTGTATGGAGATGGGGGGATGTAAGGAGCTGGGGGGTGTATGGAGCTGGTGGGGGGAGTATGGAGCTGGGGGGTGTATAGATCTGGGAGGGATGTATGGATCTGGGGGGGGGTGTATGGAGCTGGGGGGTGTATGGAAATGGGGGGGATGTATGGAGATGGGGGATGTATGGAGATGGGAGGAATGTATGTCATCTTCCTACCCCCCTACCCCCTGTTATCTTCATCCCCCCTGTACCCCACTGTCATCTTCCTACCATCCCACCCCCTGTCATCTTCATCCCCCGTCCCTCTCTGTCAGCTTCCTACCATCCCACCCCTGTCATCTTCATCCCCCCTTTACCCCACTACCAGCTTCCTACCACCAAAGCCCCTTAAATTTACTGGTGCACATCATATAGTGACAACACGGACACAAGGACATTTGTCCTTCCAGTGAAACCACCAATGCATTGAATTTTTTATTTCAGTGTATTCAGTTTCAGTGTATTCAGTTATATCCAAAACCCTGCTCACCCATAGTGCAGTGACCGTGTTTTAAAAATGTTTTAAAGTTTGTTTGTTTTTTGTTTTTTTGGGGGGTGCAAGTAGCTGGTCTTGCCTAGGGCGCAAAATATTCTAGCACAGGCCCTTCCTAGAACACACTAAGGGGACCTATCTTCAGCCCACCAGTCCTCATCTCAAGACCCCCAGGAACTGCTCATTAATGGTAGGAATTTTAGGAATTTACATCAATATTTATCTCACCTTTCTCATGTCTAAGTCTCTTAATTCTTTTTATTACTTTTTCAGAATACACTATACTTTCCACATTATAATAATGAAAAAAGAAGGATAGTAAATACACAGTAAATACCCAACAGACTCTTTCTACTTTTCTGTGAACATTGCCTTTAGCAAATGGCAAACACCATCAATTAAAAACAGGAACACAAAATTCAGCCAATAGATTACATCTAGACTAGCTAATAAATATTTCCCCAATGAGAAAACGTTATATAAATGTATGACTGTAAGTTCCTTCAGAGCAGATTTAGACTCTGTTAAGATAACAACAATTTTGGCATCACTCACTGGCAGTGGCAAGCTGCACATCAGATGTTAATAAAGAACATTCACATTAAAACACCTAATTTTGAAATCTGAATAAGGGGTATAAGAGGAAAAAGAAGGGCCCATTCAGATCTATGCACTGGCATGCCTCACCACATGCTAACACATAAAATAACACATGAAATATGTTCAGTGCAATTTCACTTACCTAGCCAGTGCACCACAACATATAGGGAGGGATTTAATACAACTGGAAAATGTGTTCAAAATCTAGTGCAGGTCTGCAGAGAAACCAAGTTTTACTGTCAAAGCTTAATTGAACAAGCTGAAGTTATAAGCTGATTGGCTGTAGCACTGACCAGTGTATTCTGACGGCGGGGAAGTATCCCTGCTGTCAGAACCCAAAGGTTCAGCGGGGAGGATTACCCCATCCACACTGAATATCATGTGTTGATGGGGGAATCAAGTCTTTTTTTCATTCATGGTTACAGCTTGGTCTATGATTGCCTTCTTACATGTAAAATGGTATCAGGAACAATACAAAGCTGCAGCTACAATGAAAGTGGTAGGGTTTGCATAAAGTAAATTCAGGTGCTAATAGAGTAAGTCCATAGAGACAGATACCAGAAAACAGCCTAACAAGATATTTAGGGGTTGATTTGTAAAAGGCAAATAGACTGTGTACTCTGCAAAGTGCAGTTGCTCCAGAGCTTAAATGAGGTAAAGTTTCACTTTGTAAAGAATACCATGTGCAAGGAAGATTAAAAAACAGCATGTTTGCTTGCATATGATTGGATGATAAAAGTCAGCAGAACTTTACTAAGCTCTGGAGCAACTGCTCTTGCCTAGTGCAACTGCACTTTGCAACATGCACAGTTTATTTGCCTTTTGTAAATCCCTCAGTACAATCCCTTAGTACACAATAACCAGTGATACAGTGATAATTTACAATCTAAGTACCAAATTAAGCAATGCATGGTTCTTGATTATCAGACTGGGTACTTAGTTATTCAATAACATGATTATGATTTTATTATGCAAGTTTACATTTACAAACTGATTACAAATTGATTGACTAATCGAAAGGACGAATTTTGAAGAGAGGCTATGGTATGAAGTGTTGTGTAATGCCCGTGTCACACTGATTCTGTATTGGGTATTCATGGCATTCACACTTCCTGACTTTCTCATTTATTGTGAAGTATCATCAGTCTATTTGCAGCTTTTTGATCATTATTAATTCAGTATGCTATTTGTGCTACTTCTTTGACCTTCTGTTTCATATTAAAAACACGTTTTAGAGGTGAACTTTAAAAGGATATAAGAAAAAAAAAATGTAGTAACCTGTTCATGAAACAAATAATTTAGCAGCACTCTGACTACAAGAAGGACATTCAAACGTAGAGTCAAGCTGGCTCTTCTGTAGCTGAACTTACAGACAGGACAGCAGAGTGAGCAAAGGGGTGACTTTATAAGTGTGCTGATTTTCTATCATTGTCCAGTCACCAGGGCTGGTAGTGAGATTGTGAAAAAAGAGTCCTGTAGCTGCAATAAAAGTTGTGGATACAGCTTTGCTGACTGGAAGAGTTAATTACATGGTTACATAGTTGATGAGGTTGAAAAAAGACACCAGCCCATCCAGTTCAACCTGTGGAGTGTGTTCTTGTGTCTGTGTCAAGAGTATATTGTATATCCCTGTATGTTGTGATCTTTAAGGTACCAATCCAATTGTTTTTTTTTTTAAACTAGCAACACTCCCTGATGATACCACTGCTTGTGGAGGAAAAGTCCACATCTTTACCGCTCTACGCAGTTTAAGGTTAAAATGTTTCTCTTCCAATTTCAGTGAATATTGAACGAAAATGTGCTGCGCTAAAATATAGTGAATAATGATATCACCAAAAAAATATATACAAGAAATATATAATACAAAAAATTCAATGTGTGTGTGAGGAAAAGGTAACCAGAAATTAATCAGTGTTCCTTAAAAATGTGAATATCACCAATGCAAATCAATAATTAAAAAAACATAAATCATCAAGTGCAAATTATAATGAAGTGAAAAGATAAGGATATTAATTAAATTCAATCCCAATAAAGTCCATATAAAAATTAGAAGAAAATCCAAGAAGGTGTGCCACAGGGTCCCAAAAAGTGCATCCACACAATTCCTTGTGAAAATATAATAGACACCGATGTGCAAATCACCCAGGGAAATCAGATGGCTGCTTACCAGAATGGGTAGGTCTCTCAAATTAATGAGTAGACCACAGAAAGCTTAAGTGTAGTGCCAAGGATGGCCACAGGATGTCTCCTTTAAACTCTCAATGGCGATGTCCACATAGTAGGAAACAAATTATGACAGGGACATAGTGTAACTCCGTATATAAGGCATTTATTAGTGATAAAAGGCAGATAAAAACACTCACATTTGCGATGTGAATTCAAGGCATCTAAAAGTTACAGGTACGCTGGAAACGAACGAACATCTCCCTCGCTGTTAGTGTCTAAGAAGCCGGCTTGTTGGGGGCGTGGTCTCATCACGTCTAGGTCACCCGACCGGTTTCGCTATAGGTTAGCGTCATCAGGGGTGCCTTGAATTCACATCACAAATGTGAGTGTTTTTATCTGCCTTTTATCACTAATAAATGCCTTATATACGGAGTTACACTATGTCCCTGTCATAATTTGTTTCCTACTATGTGGACATCGCCATTGAGAGTTTAAAGGAGACATCCTGTGGCCATCCTTGGCACTACACTTAAGCTTTCTGTGGTCTACTCATTAATTTGAGAGACCTACCCGTTCTGGTAAGCAGCCATCTGATTTCCCTGGGTGATTTGCACATCGGTGTCTATTATATTTTCACAAGGAATTGTGTGGATGCACTTTTTGGGACCCTGTGGCACACCTTCTTGGATTTTCTTCTAATTTTTATATGGACTTTATTGGGATTGAATTTAATTAATATCCTTATCTTTTCACTTCATTATAATTTGCACTTGATGATTTATGTTTTTTTAATTATTGATTTGCATTGGTGATATTCACATTTTTAAGGAACACTGATTAATTTCTGGTTACCTTTTCCTCACACACACATTGAATTTTTTGTATTATATATTTCTTGTATATATTTTTTTGGTGATATCATTATTCACTATATTTTAGCGCAGCACATTTTTGTTCAATATTCACTTTGGGTTTTTTTTTCTATGATTCCTTTGTGCAGCAGCTCACCCTACAATACTAATTTTTCACTTAATTAATTATACTAGCGCAGAAATATCCACTTTTATATAATTTCAGTGAATGGCTGCGCGTCTTTCTAAATTCTCTTTCACTGAAAAGTTGTTTTTCCTCTCCAGAGATAATAAGTTCAATGCTTGTAGTCTTTCCTCATAGCTGAGATCCTCTAGTCCCTTTACTAGCATTGTTGCCCTTCTCTAGACTCTCTCCAGTTCTAGCACATCCTTTCTGAGGACTAGAGATGTCCCGAACTATTCGCCGGTGAACAGTTCCCGGCGAACATCGCTTGTTCGCGTCCGCAACTGCGGGCGAACATATGCGATGTTCGGTCCGCCCCCTATACTTCATCATTGAGGCAAACTTTGACCCTGTACCTCACAGTCAGCAGACACATTCCAGCCAATCAGCATACCCTCCCTCCCAGACCCTCCCACCTCCTATAAAAAAGCAAGGACAGCATCCATCTTAGATCATTCTGAAGCAGTGTGTTAGTGAGAGCAGGGAGAGTGCTGCTGCTGCTGCTGCTGTTAATAAGGACAGTTGTTAGATAGTATTCTCGCTCCACTCCTGCTGTAAGGACAGCATCCTGACAGCACCCCAAAAAGCCCTTTTTAGGGCTCGTATTTCAGTCAATTTTTATATATATATATATATATATATATATATATATCTATTGTGCAGTTGCCTGCCCGCCGTGTGTGAGAGGCCACAGACCCACCACAGACTGTACTGTGTGCACACCACACTCATATCGGGTGGCACAGTACCTTGCAGTTTAAAAAATTTTTTTTTTCCACATCCTGCGTAGAAGTTATTGCCCTGCTTAGCTTTGTACCATCCACAAATACTGAGATTGAGCTATTTATCCTACCCTCTATATCATTAATTAATAAATTAAGCAGAATTGGTCCCAGGACAGATCCTTTGGGGACCCCGCTTACCACACTGGACCATTCAGAGTACTCAATATTTATCACCACCCTTTGGACCTGCCCCTGTTGTCAGCTTTCAATCCAGATACTCACCCTCTGGTCCATGCCGACAGACCTCAGTTTGCACAGTAGACGTTTGTTCTGATCTTAAAATTTGCTGTAGAAGACTAAAAACCCTTTGGCAAGTAAACAAAAAACTTTTTGTATGTGTTTTTCAACTGTGTATCTGGAGTTCTGTTTTAAAGGTGTAGCTGGTCGCCTTGCTGGCTGTGTAACTCCCCCCCCCCCCCAAAGCTTCCCTGCTGTGCAGCTTCAGAGCATCTTTTGTGTTATCACCGCTTGCTCCATATCCTAGCCAAGTTATAGTATTATTACTCACATTGCAGTTAATTCTTATATGCACTGTGTATTGTTGACTTTGCTGATTCATGCTTTGATTCCAGTTTAGTGGTACAGAACTCTATTCTAAGTTACTTGGCATTGCTATCACACCGTCTAACAGAGTGTGTTAAAATCTATCTTCTATCTTCTGTATGCTCATTTATGCCCAACCACCTATTATTCCAACCTGTACCAATATATTGAGTTCATTTAACGTACTTGCTCACGGTCTTGTGTCTATTTTCTGGTAGTAACACATATCCAGGTTGAAGGTATCTTTATTTGTGTCCTAATATGCGCTTGCAGTTACTTCATTTCAATCAGGTGCGACAGAGGAGTGGAGGTTATTCTTTGATTTGAGACGTAGAAAAGAGAACCCAAATTACCAAATGGCTCCTTCAGGGGTAGGGCTACACAGGGGACCAATTTTTTTTTTAAAGAAAAAATGCTAGTAGGTATATTATTATTTTTTATTTATTTATTTTTTTTAAGAAAGAATTTGCATGTCTCTTCTACTAATAAATATTTTCCTTTTAAACTAGGATTTATTTGTGTGTGCATTGCTTGTAGTGCAGGTGCAATGTATTGAACACTCTTGATATCTGTAAGATGCTGAGAGGGGGCATCCAGTGTTGGAATAATGCACTTCAGCGTGCATGTGTGGGAACTCAATCAGTACTGCTTGCCCGATTTCAGAGAAAAGTAGGTAATAGATGCAGAAGATTAAAGTGGCAGTAACAGTTTGGCAATGGAGAGCATAAAGCTGTCATAACTGAAGTGGGGCAAACTGGGAGGTAGCGTTATGATAATGAAAATGAGGTGCACAGTTCCACCTACACACACATTTTAGCAAACTTCACTACACAGTCCTACTGCTGTTTGGACTGGAATCCACATATGAGTTCAAATACACTATTCCCAATGTGTACATTCCTGAAAATTGGCTTTGGAACTAATGTACGGCTTACAATCCTCACATATTCCACTTCAATAATTTCTTAAAAACCCTTTTTTTTTATCCTGCCTAGATCTCCCCTAAATCCTTTCGAGCATGGTCTGCTTCTAATCTTAATAGATTCTGCGAATTGATGTCTCCCACCTCAATCAAATCAATCCCCACTTTATGCCAAAATCATGGACTTCCGAAATCAGAACTCTTTCGATACCTTCAAATTTTTTTTTTTTCATACCATATATTTAAGACAGAGTTATCCTGTTTTGAAGATATATGTAAATATGATCCCCACACAAAATGACTGGTTTCGATTCTCTATGCCCAACTTATTGCCAAATCTAATGCTGAACCCCTTACCTATGTAGCCAAATGGAAGTCTGACTTTGGGCTTAGGCCCCTTTCACACATGCTGTCCGTTTGTCCGTTTTTCATCCATCCGTTGACGGATGAAAAACGGACATCAATGTATCTCTATGTAAAAACGGATAACAACGGATGATCATCTGTTAACATCCGTTTTCATCTGCTTCCGTCAATGTCCTTTTTTTGAACGGATGAATGCCCTATTTTTAAAAAAAAAAAAAAAACGGAATCGGACGAAAAAAGGATGACCACGGATGAAAAACAGATAACAACTGACGAAAAACGGATGAAAAATGGATGAAAAACGGATAGAAAACTGATACATTTTGACGTGACTGAACTGATGAACTGAACGGACCGTATGTGTGAAAGGGGCCTTAAGTTAGAAACAACTGATTGGAATGAGAAACGGAATGCAACAAAATCATCTTCGGAAAATACAGTTGCATTAGAAACAAATTACAAAGTACTCACACAATGGTATTTGGTCCCTGCCAGCATTGCAAAATTTACCCCTGCATCTTGCTTCTGAAGTTGTACTGCCCTTGGGTCACATTCACACATTTGGTGGGATTGCCCGGTAGTTATAAAATTTTGTAAGGAAATATTCCATATGCTTTCTACATTGTTTGAAGAGCCCATCCCTCCTTACCCCTCCGTAGCACTTCTAAATTTAAGACTGGCTAACCTCACCCAATCCCACTTTAAACTCCTTCTGCAAGTCACTACGGCTGCAAAACAGACCATCCCCAAAACCTGGAAATTGCTGATACTGGCAGAAGCCAAACATTGATTTAACTAAGCTATGATCCATGTCAAAATTTGGCGCCCTTGGGTCATACACTATTTACCCTCCAACTTTGATGCCTTGGTGACGTATGTTTACATTCAAAATTTTTGTATGTATATTAAACGCTTGAGATCACACATTACCCCGGGGATTATCTTTAACCTTATCTCTATCCTTTTTTTTTCTCTCATTCCTATTTCATTTTCCCATTCTCCTTAATTTTCTTGCTCCTCTTTTTCCCTTCTTTTACTCTTTCCATGTGGTTCAGATAGCAACATTTATACCTATGCTTTCTATACTTGTAAAATTATATTGTTGTGCTTTAATAAGCTTCACATCTTAGTCGGGTATGATATAATAGATTTTGATCCTTTCTAGATATTTTCAAGGATGAATTTTTTTATTTACTATACCTATTTTTGAATTGTATTATATTACATTGTATCTGTAATTATCTTTATACCCGTACTTTATGATGTTACTTTCTTATTGTTGCATCTAAACCTCCTTGTAACAACTCCTTGTTAAAACTCAAAATAAAACACATTTGACAAGAAAATTAATTGTGGGTGTAAGTGGGTGGTGCAGCAACCACTGTCTGGAAACCAAAGACATTCAAAGCAATGCATATGTCACCAGCAGACCAAAGATCTTCAGAATGTGTCACATGCCTGATGAAGGTGTCCTTAATCAGGCTCCAAAACATTGCCTTTGTAATTATGATGTAATTGCTGAATAAAGCTTTGGACCTTTTCTGAAGATCCTTGGTGTGCTGGTGATATACTTCTTGCTTGGAACTCACATATGGGCTACTTCCCACTTTCCTTGTGATAGGGTCTTTTTTTATTGTCATATAATCAGCCCTAGTACTGCGATATGAGAATAACTGCTGGGAGCAGCAGTGTGCCATTAACATGACCAAGACATGACAATTCTTAGATCTGTATATCAAATGTGTACAGAACTCTTCCATAAACTCAAGCATCAGTTTATAAAAATTATAACTGGCTGTAGATTGAACTTGAAAGCTAATTTTTATCAACACTGCATTACTAAAAGGCTAATATTGAGTAGGTCCCCCTTTTGCCATCAAAACAGCCCTGAAATCGAGGCATAGATACCACAGCCTAGACCTCTATAGGCAGTGGTATCTAGCAAGCTGTCAGTTGCAGATCCTTTAAGTCCTGTAGGTTGCAAGGTGGGGCTTCCATGGATAGGACTTGTTTTTTCTTGCACATCCTAGAGATGTTCAAATGGAATGAGATTTGGAGAATTTGGGGGCCATGTCAACACCTCAAACTCATTCTGGACCTCTAAAATTAGGCCCAGAAAAGGACGAAGCGCATCTGAGGAGTTTTCTACAAGCAGGGAGCAGGAGTTAATGCTATCTTTTACCCATCTCATTCACATTTATGCAACAGGGAGTCAGTGTCTGTGTGTAGATGGCCAACTATTCTAAAACCATGTTTGCAGTGTAGCAGGGTGCAATATACTGCTAAAGGAGGACACTGCCACCAGGGAATACTATTTCCATGAAGGAATGTACATGGTTACCAACCATGTTCAGGTAGGTCTTATGTATTAAGCAACATTTACATGAATGACAGGACCAGGGTGTCCTAGTAGAACATTGCCAATAGGATCACAGCTTAACCAGCTTGCCTTTTTCCCATACTGTATCTTTTTTCTATCTCTTCCCCAGGTAAGCGATGCACACTCACCAAGCCATCCACTTGATGTAAAAGAAAAGGTGATTCATCAGACTAGGCCACCTTCTGCCATTGCTCTGTGGTCCAGATTTGATGCTCACATACGCATTATAGGTGCTTTTAGCTGTGCATATGGGTCAGTAAGGGCGCCCTGACTGGTTTGCGGCTACTCAGCCCCATACACAACAAATTGCAATGCCGATTTTGCTGCTTTTAACTCATCAACTTCAGGGACAACATGTCTACTTGCTGCCTTATATATCCCACTGATTTTCAGATGCTGTTATGACAAGAAAATCAATAATGTTCAGTTAACCTGTCAGTGGTCATAAAGGTATGGCTGATTGGTGTATATTGTAGCATACAAAGCATAAGATCTGATGGTTACATCAGTTTTTCCTTTTTAGCCTTTTTCCCTCTGTTTAACATACCTCCAGTATTAAGGGGAGAGAGAAATCCGCACTTAGGATAAGAAACGCAATCAAGAGTGTAGAAAATTGGCTGCAGCCTACCTCTTAACTGTTCACAAAAAGGTGTTCAGTAAAAATATTTTTCCTCCAGTATTACAATGCCTATACTCTGGATGAAGGAGCACAGGGGCACATCAGACATTTACAGCAACAGTTTTTCCTTTTAGGATAATGGATTTACATTAATAAATAAAAAGGTGACCATTATAAGCACCCCTGTCAGTGGTAAAAGGCTTTGTCTCAGCATTACAGTCTGATACATTTGCAGGAGAGCTTGTTCTATTGATAAACAGCAGACTTACTGGCCAGATCACCAGGTGAAAATAAAAGAAAGAAAACCTAAAAAAAAAAAAAAGACAAATGCAGCCATCACATCTAAGAATTAGTGGGCTACAATATGATAAATGTTTGCATTTAGGTTTAAATACCATGAAGAAATAACTTCTAAAAAGTACCAAGAGATAGCATTTTTTTTTTGTGGAAGAGGCTTTGTGCATCCTTAGTCTGCCCAAAAAAATATCTTTTTATATTTTTTCAAATATTTTTAATAAATACTGCCTGGGGCATAAGGGTTCTGCACTGTACACTCTCAATCCACTCTTGGCATATGTAAAGTGTGATTATGGAACTGGGTGACTAAATACTGTAATTCTAAAGTGAATGCACAGAAGTATCATCAATGGCTGCCTAAAGGCTGTGAACGTTGGATGCTGAAAAAATTGCAGTGATGAAGAATGCAGATCTGTCCGCACTGGAGGAGAGAACTCAAAGGTAAGTATGCCATAATGTGTCAGTATGTTGTGCATATTACCACATTATGGCAATAGCTGTCATAGTGATCCCCACTCTAAAGTTCTGTTTTAGGAGCTTGCCTAACAAAATGTGGATAGTAACTCATTATGAACAGGTATTTAAAGAAAAAGAGAAATGTCCCTACTGCATTGAAAATGGGGAAAGTGCTCATTTACTTATTGGCTTATATTTAGGCTTTGGCTCATTTACCTCTAACTCTCTCTAATTTCCGGGACACATCCAAGGTGTATCAATTTCTCAGCTACCTTCCCTTAGCAGCTTAGAGATGCCAAACCTGCTGAGGTAGCAGTAGTTGGCCAAAGATCTGCAGCCAGGCGTAAGGCCCTCTACTATAAGAACTAACATGCGGGAAGCCAGGCCAAAACCTAATAGCATGCAGCTTCCTCAGAAGCCCCAGCTACTACAGGGAGCCAATTCATGACTGCTACCCCATAAAAGACACAGCTACTATGGTGAGCTACTTATTGACTGCTATCACAGTACTCTGGTTTCAGTGGGATGGGCCTTTATCCTTGGGTGCTGGATCCCTCCTCTTGTTTACCTGTGTTACCAGATTTACCATGGTACTTACTGGGAGGGATATTGTTAATGAGGATAATCACAAGTAGCTGTGTTTTGTACTGTTTTACTAAAATAGTGTTTCTCTGCTTGACTCTGTCTGTTTCTACAGAGCAGGGATCTTCAAACTTTCTAAACAAAGGGCCGGTTTACTGTCCTTCAAACTTTAGGGGGGCTGCACTGTGGCCAGTAGGAGAAAAAATGTCCTGGCATCAGTGGGAGTAAACAATGCTCCATGATTAGTATTAGGGGGAGGAATAGTGCCCTATCATTGGTGTCAATGGGGGGATTAGTGCCCCATCATTGGTGTTAGTGGAAGGAATAGTGCCCCATTGTTGGAGTGTGTGGCAGAAACTGTCAGCAACAGTGGGGGGAATAATGCCTCAAGGGCCTAATAAAAGCAAGCAAAGGGCCGCATCCGGTCCCTGAGCTACAGTTTGGAGACCACTGCTATAGAGTTTTACAGAGAGTGTAAGCTGCACGATACAATTGCTCCCTGTCTGAGCATTTCAGCCCTATTCTGGTAAACTTCTATATGCCAAACATGCTTTCATCATTACATGGTCATCTTGTCTGTTAGATTACCAATGATTTCCCTGTTCCCAACTCTAAATCTGACTTTTTCAGGGCTCTGTATTCCAACTCACCCAGTGACCTCTCTGTTTTGCCAACTAAATGCAATATATAATTACAAATTGAAAAGCCAGCATTAGCTGACTACATAAAACTACCATATTATGTGAGCAGCCAGCTTCAGGTCAGTGTAGGGCTGTCTTAGAGAGAGCAAAGCTCCTAGTCATTCTTATTCGCAGTGTGAACTCTGAAAAAAAAAAAAAGAACGCAACTAGATGCCTTGGACATATTGAATTCTAGCTTTGTATGGTGTTGCAAACTTGGTCAAAATATATATTGTTATTAAAACTATATTTCACATCAGATTCCATAAAGGATGCCCAAACAGATTCTTTCCTAATAAAAACTGACAACACTAACTAGGAGAACATACTGTGATCAAATATCTAGCCATGCCCCCCCCCCCACCCCTGCAAAGCCATTCACGGGAAGTTCAGTGTCCTGCTGTTTCTCCCCCAAACCCCCCCAGGTTTTATGCAGCTGAGAAGTGATCACTTATGAAAAAAAGATGTCTATAATTTTTTTTTTCTCATACCTATACACAAATGTTTTGCCTTTCATTCCTATTTTAAACTGAATGGATTATTTTACAAGGTGGGGGTTTACATACACTTTGAGTAAGTCAAAAAACACTTCATAACATCTTTTCCATTTTCTGAAAGTTTTGTTTTGTCATCTTTCTTTGATTACATGGAGCTGACGAGGGATGCCTGATGATTACTTCCTTCACTGGAAGTAATAAAGCATAAAGGATAACTGCCAGGAATATAACATATGACTTTTTCATTTCAGACCTTTCATACCTTTACAGCATAGTAGTAAATAACAGTAAAATGTTATCATGGTAAAGCTTTGTTCATGCTAGTACAGTTTGGAGTTATTATAGAAAATGATGTTTTGTGTAATTCATTTACGTTCACCGAACAAATTATTATAAACTATAATTTAATAATATAATATGTTATGAAATAAATACATCCTTGATTTTGAGCTTTAACGATCAAATAAAAGGTTATTAGGTCAAAAGAGCAGAGGGATTTCTAGGCATTAACTACAGTAATGGACATTTAGCAAGTGGAACGTTGTTTTACAGCTGCTGAAAGCTGGCACTTTTTTTTGTGTAAGAAACTTTGCACCAAATTTTGTCACATTTATTTTTGGTGCTAAATTATTTTATTGCCTATACATTTAATAGTTTCAGTGTACTTTTATCATACTTGAAAAATTCAGATTTTTAAAATTTAAAGCAGAATGAAATAGTTGAAAACAGCACCCATGGTGTCATTATGAATAGCAATGTTGTCCCTTCCCAAACTTTAAATGTATATTATTTGTACCCTACCTAATTTTGAGTTTTAAAACATCTTGCCAAGCCTCAGTGTCTTTGTACCCTGCTAGTGGAAGGGATTAAAAGTAGAGGGAAGTGACATAACATTTGGGATGATTCAGGGTGGAACTGGGAGGACTCTATCAATCTATGCCCACATGCATTCTGGGCACTTGTAGTGCATACACTTGAAGGTGCCTGCAACCTCCCCAACTTTCTAAGATAAAAAAAAGGAACACCCTTTATTCTTAAGCATGTAAGCAAAAGGACATGGCCCTGACACTCCCCCTTAGGTACACCTTAAATAATTAATATGCATTGACAGTTGGATAGGTGCACAAATGCTTTTTTCCCCACAAATTTTCAATGATAGTGGCTTTTTCAAAATAACAGGCACAATAATTGAAGTTGGATAAAAGATTTAATAGCCAAATAATAAACTTTTGTTGAGATCTATACATTACACCAAAAAGAGGGACAATTGAGGAGCACAGAGGTATTTGGTTCTGTAAGAGGCACACTTTGTCCAAAGTAGGGACTGTTGGGTACTACATATATGTGTGATGACCGCACTGGATTCGAAAAGTATAACATAGTTCAGGTGATTTACCCACTACCCACAAATTACTTTCACTATGTTAAAGAAGTAAAAAAAAGCCATTGTAGCAAAAAAAAGGTTTAATATTCACCTGGCCCATTTTCTGCACTGTCAAACTGAGTCAAATTACTTTTTATTCAGACAAATACCAATGTACAAACATACATTAGGACATAGGTGTAAAAGACTTCCCATAACATGTCATAAAGTCAATGAGGACCATATATACGGAAAGAGATCAAAACAGTGCAATGGAAAGATAGTGTATATGGTACCCAAAAACACAGTACAAAATAATAAACTGGATGCTGACCCTTTTATATTATTTTGCAATGAAAAACAGAGCAGGAAAAGGAAAAAGAGGGAAAAGAGAAAAAAGAAAAACCCCGAGAGGTGTTCGAAAGTCACCACAAAAAAAGAAAATGGTACATGCCCCAGTGAAACCATAGAAAGGGTGGACACACTATCCCACTACTAGAGTTCAGAAAGCGACTGAATCGCTATAGGCCCGCCAGCAGGTCCAATTAGTGCGTACTTTCTCGGGGTCCAAGCTATCTTCTGCAACCAGTGTTTCCATAGCCATGATGTTGTTAAGAATCGGGGCCTACTCCAAAAGGAAACTGTCACCTTTTTGAAGAGATAATTCTTCTGACAGCCCTTCAGCATCGGGCACACTTCTGGGTGTGTCACATACCTGGTCCCCTGCTGCTCTATGTGTTGCCTTATGCCGACTCCTATTTCACTATTGTTTCCTGCGGTGACCCCTGTAATGTAGGGGCTAGAAGATGAAACCACAAAGTGTAACAGGGGATTGAGAATGTCGGATGTTCAAGATTTTTTTCAACAAGATTTTTTCCTCAAAACAATTAAGTTTGGTAGCATTGGCAGTGGGACAGGTGAGTAATAAAGTATAATTAAAGCTCCTGTATGAAAACAAAGGTGACAAGGCTTTGGATCAGTAAAAATTGGCAGAAGTTATTGTACATAAAATATCCAAACTTACACGCGTGTGGGTAGTGTAGGGCTCACCATCATCCAGCTCATCAATCCCTCTCTTGGTCTGTGTTACTGTGATATGGATTAGCACCCTCTACCTCACTGCTGCTCTCTGTTTGCCTAAGTGCAAGTCTGGAAATTTTCGAGTGTAATCAATTCTGACACTTTTTACTGAACCAGCTCCTTGGCACTTTTGTTTTCTTGCAAGCTTCCAGATCTCCCTTTGATCTGATTTCACCAGGAGCTGTAAATCTTCGTTTCCCTGTGCTTTTCCCCCACTAGGATCCATCCCACAACTGGTTCCCCTCGTTGGCTGATCGTTTGATGTTGGCAGCTTCTGATCCTCCCACCACCACATTGTTGTTACTTCATTCACTTTTAGATGATTTCTTTGGTGGTGGACAATTTATTGTGAGCGTTTGGTTTGTGCTTTCAGCACATATCTTTCACTTTCACTTTCTTTGGTTTTCCTATAAAACTCCTGTATGATGGTCTAAACAAGTCACAGTTTCAGTTTTTATATGATGCAAAAACCTAATAAAGTAAACAAAAGACTTCCCTTACCTCCTTGACAGTGCCAAATTTTCCATTATTTGTGTCTCACATGCTCCCTCTCCGAGACACTCTAGTTCACACTGGGAGGGTTTCACCAACAGAGACAGTAATGTCAATCTAGAACGCTGTAGGCAGGACTAGGTGTGGCCATGTGCTGACTGGCAAGCTAACACCTAATTCTAATGTTGCCTACATTAACCACTTCTGGACCGAAAGGATTTGCCCCCTTTATGACCAGGCCATATTTTGTGATTCGGCACTGCGTTACTTTAACGGACAATTGCGCGGTCGTGGGACACTATAAATAAAATTGATGTCCTTTTTCCCCACAAATAGAGCTTTCTTTTGGTGGTATTTGATCACTTGTGCAATTCTACATTTTTGAAAAAAAGAGCGACAATTTTGAAAAAGAAAAACAATATTTTTCACATTCTGCTATATCACATTCTCCAAAAAAAAAAAAAAAAAAGTAAAAATCGAATTTTTTAACATTTTAGGCCAATTTGTTTTCTGCTACATATTTTTGGTAAAAAAATCGCAATCATTTTGATTGGTTTGTGCAAAATTTATCGCGTCTACTAACTGCAGGAAAGATTTATGTCATTTTTACTGTTTTTTTTTTTTTTACTAGTAATGGAAGTGATCTGCGATTTTTATGCAGGACTGCGACATTGCGGCGGACAGATCGGACCACTGACCGACATTTTTTTACATTTTTGGGGGGACCAGTGACATTACTACAGCAATCAGTGCTAAAAATATGCACTGTTACTGTAATAAAGACACTGGCAGGGAAGGGGTTAACAGTGTGGGTGATCAAGGGGTTAAATGTGTACCTAGGGGCATGTATCTAACTGTGGGGGGGGGCGTGGCTTGTGAAATGATCATAGAGATCTGTGTTCCTATGTAGAAGGATCACAGGCGCTCTGTGTTCATTCCAGGGAGAAGAAAACAACACAACAGCTGACCGTTCTTCTCTCTCAGCGGGGAACATAGTTACATAGTTACATAGTTACATAGTTGGTGAGGTTGAATAAAGACAAAAGTCCATCCAGTTCAACCTGTGTAGGTGTGTGTGGCTGTAATCATCTTGCATACCCCTGAATGTTCTGATCCTTGAGATGTACGTCTAAGAGTCTTTTGAAAGCCACCATACTTCCCGCAGAAACCACCTCATGTGGTAGAGAATTCCACAATCTTGTAGCCCTAACAGTAAAGAACCCCCCACGTTGCCTGAGGTTAAAACGCTTCTCCTCTAATCGCATTGCATGCCCCCGAGTTCTCATGCAATCCCTTCGACTGAACAGCTTTTTTTCTAAGCCTAGATCCCCATTTAGATATTTAAAAATTGCTATCATGTCCCCCCTCAGGCGTCTCTTCTCCAGGGAGAATAAATCAAGCGATTGCAGACGCTCCTCATAATCAAGGTCCTCCAATCCCCTAATTAGTTTAGTTGCCCTTCTCTGGACTCTCTCCAGCTCCAACACATCCCTTCTGAGGACTGGTGACCAGAACTGGACCGAATACTCCAGATGAGGTCGGACCAGAGTTTTATAAAGTGGAAGGATTATAGTCTTATCTCTGGAATACATCCCTTTCTTTATGCATGCTAATATTCTGCTAGCCTTGGCAGCTGCCGCTTGACATTGCATGCTGTTGCCTAGTCTATCATCAACCAAGACTCCCAGATCCTTCTCCATTTTTGATTCTCCCAAGGGTTCCCAAGGGTTTCCAGATCCTTCTCCATTTTTGATTCTCCCAAGGGTTCCCCTCCTAACGTGTATTGTGCCTTGATTGCCGCCTGCCTCGTGCATCGGCTTCCCTGCTGATGAGCGGGGGTGGAAGCACGCCCCCTAGCTCCCTGTGCGCGACCGACGTATACCTATGGCGGTTTGCGCAGGAGCGGCTGCCTGCCGCAGTATAACTGCGGCGGGCGGTCGTAAAGTGGTTAATGAACATTTCATGCATCCAAACAAAAGTGAATTAGGCTGAGGTTCCGTTGGCCTTATCCCACCCCAGTCCCTTTATCTTTGCCTCTTTTCTATGTATGGTAAACTTTCCACGCCATGATAACTTCACTAATACCATGTAATATATAATCCATTTCATTCCAATGCTGAAATTTTCAAAGGCTGTGGTGTATTACTGGCAGCTCCCTGAGCTTATAATTGCTCTTCTAATATTTAGCAGCAAAGACTAATTAACTGGCTAAGCTGAATTACATCCCAGTACAGAGAAAACCAATGTAATTAACCTTGTTATGAAACCGTATTAATATATTAAAGCTGTGAAAATGCAATAATGTTATTGTGCAATGGTTTGAGTCTTTGTCACTCATGTATATTTTATATTCAGCTGAATATTTACAGTAATGCTTGTGTGATTGGCATTAATACCGTTGAAAAGTTTGCTGAGGTGTGCTTTGCTTTTTATTTACTTAAGTCATTTCCAGCCAGCACAACTCTGTATGGGTTTAATGTATTCTGTTAGCATTCTGGCCACCTTCAGAGCTGCTCACAGTGTGGATTTAAGTGCACATAAAATATTATGTAGACACATGTGAATATCTAAATCCCTTCAAAAGATAAAATATAATAAACTTCTTCGCTGGATGGAGAGGCACCCCTGCTGTGCCTTTCACTTATGTTTTTTTGATAATCAGAGAGTACATAATGATGACATCTTCTAATTTGTACGTTACAAAAAGAAATACTAGCAAGTCCTTATGACAACATGACATTCCTTTGCAGCCTAAATGCCCGCTTTTATTTTTGATGTGAAGTTACAGTGTAATTCTAAGTGTTATTTTCATAGTAGTCTAAAGTTTTTCGAAAGCCAGAACTTTTCATTTTGGTTAGAGTATAGATGAGGTTTAACCCTTTCGCTGTCAGAGATGTTTTTGCATCTTTTTTTGCACACATGTTCAAAACAGAAGTATGGCTTTGGAAAAAAACAAACGTTTATACTCACCTAGGTGGCTGCAGCATTGATCCGATGCTGGGTCTGTAGTGAGAACTGAGCAATCACACAACTCTGACCACTCAGTTCTCCCCCTCCACTCTGAGCAGAGAGCTGTGATGGTCAGTTAACGGCTCTTAGCTTTCCCCTCCAGCACTCACTGGAGCGCTGGGCTGTGGACAGAGTTGTATAAAGTACTCAAAACCCATACTTGAGTTAAAGTACAAGTGCTCGATCAAAAAGTGACTTGAGTAGAAGTGGAAGTGCTCGATCAAAAAGTGACTTGAGTAGAAGTACTAAAGTATTCAACATTTTTTGTACTTAAGTATTGCAAGTATTTTTTTTTTTTAATTTTGCTACTCAAGTACTGAAAGGAAAAGTGCCAGTAGTTTTGAAAAAAAAAATTGCTACTCAAGTATTGAAAGTAAAAGTACAAGTACTGTGTTATGTAGTTATTAAAGAAAGAAGTCAAAAGTTTGAACATCATATTGTTTTTTATTATTTCAAATGCAGCTTTTATTTATACATAGAGTAGCTTTTATTTTCGTATGCGCTGATAATACACATGTTTTGAGCTTCATGAAACCTGCCATCTACTGTTCTGGCAGTGGTAATTTTTATAATTGTAACGAGTAACTATGCAGCACAAAAAAAATATTGGAGTAGAAGTATTGAAATCATTGAAAAAATGTTGTGAAGTAAAAGTAGAAGTAGGAGAAAAAAAGTTCTACTCTAGGAAAGTACAGATACCGCCTTTCGGTACTTAAGTACAGTAGTGAAGTAGTTCTACTTAGTTACTATACATCTCTGGCTGTGGAGGGGTGGTAGGGGCAGGCTCTCGGGGGATCGCTGAGAGGCTGAACCAGATGTTAATCCAGGCTTCCTGGTGGATCCAGACCATATGGTTAGGATCTTTCCTGAGCCTGGACCAGCTCTGTGACGTCAGCTGACAGTGGGCTTCAGCCGGTTGTCAGTTAAAAACATTTCGAAGGAGTGTAGTTCGAACTGCACTTCTGTGATCCACAGGAGGGGGGCGTGGCAAAGAGCAGCATGTGAGCGGACGTCTCCTGACAGGGCTCCCACATCAGATCCTTCTCTGATCCTTCTCCCAGCCTCCTGCACAGACCGCTCCTGGAGCCACCAGAAGCCGGACTGAGTGACATGGAGACCCGCAAACAGGAGGAGGACGGCATGCAGCCCGAATTCCAAAATGGCACCAATGCAGCCCTTTCCACAGTGACCGCAGAGAGGAGAAAAGCAAAAGGATGCAAGTAAGCCTCCCAAATCCCCAAAGCCAAAGCAAAGAGCCTCCTAAGGATATACTTTACTATGTCCAGAAACTCTCTGGTGCAGCAGAACAGTCCTCAGCTGAGGACCTTTTTAAGCCACCCCTGCTATATTCTATGCAGAACAGGAGCAGGAACAACCCTCACAGACCCCTTCAGACTCCACTGATCCAGCATGCACAGGCACAGAAGAGGGGGATGAGGAAGCGGAGCAACCCACTTCAGCTGAGATACTGAAGGCTGTCTATAAATGCATGACTTCTGTGGACACTTTGTGGTCCACAGGAGAAGTA
The DNA here is from genome assembly GCF_965119305.1 of Pelophylax lessonae. NCBI lineage: Eukaryota > Metazoa > Chordata > Amphibia > Anura > Ranidae > Pelophylax > Pelophylax lessonae. Next base: position 639,018,297 of record NC_138769.1, on the reverse strand, counting down.
TAGCCAAACAAGCTTTGGCTATACTTCTTCGTAAAGCGATTTTTTTTTCTTACCCGCAAGGCAGAGGCATTATGTGCTAGTATGCATCACATACTAGCACATTATGTTAAACTTACCTTAAAACGAAGACCCAGCGATTGCTGAAGGCAGCCTTCATCTCTACCCAGTCTTCCTTCCGTGGGAGTGATGTCATAGCGGCTCTGGCCAGTCACAGAGCCGGAGCTGTGATGACGTCACTCCCGCGCATGCACGCAGAAGCCACCAGTCACAGCACACTGTTCTGAAGAAGCGGCAGAGCAGATGCGCAAATGACCTAACTGGCTGCTAGCTCAGTAAATATCTCCTAAACCATGCATGTTTAGGAGATATTTACAGTACCTATAAGTAAGCCTTAATATAGGCTTACCTATATGTAAAACCTAAAGATGGAAGTTTACTTTGTCTTTAAAGTGGAGTTCCGCCCCCCCTCCAAAAATTAAAAGTCAGCAGCTACACATACTGTAGCTGCTGACTTTTAATATTAGGACACTTACCTGTCCAGGAGTCCAGCGATGTCAGCACTGCAGCCGATGTTTCCATCGGCTGTCGGGTGCTCCCGCTGCCATTACCGGTCAGGAAACCCGGCAGTGAAGCTTTGCGGCTGCACGGGCGGGTCCCTACTGTGCATGCGCGAAGCGCGCTGCGCACTTGGATTGGCTCAGCGGTGGAGGGTAGGAGGAAGGGTCCTCACTTCGCCGTGGCGCCATACCCGGAAGTGGGGAAAGGTACCTGTCAAAAACAGGTACCCGTTCCCCCCTTCCCCCTGAAAGGTGCCAAATGTGGCAACGGAGGGGGGAGAAAGCAAATAAGTGGAAGTTCCACATTTGGGTGGAACTCCTCTTTAAAATGCACATGCCTGCAGATTAGTTTAACCTCTCAAACATTATATATTTTCTAAAAGCATAGACCCTGGAGAATTACATGATGGTACCTACACCTTTTTATGTAGACAATATTAGTTCAGCAGTTTATAAAGCCCACATTTTTAGTGAATGAAAAACACTTAAGTCAATTTTAGTGCACACAAACTCATTATATTATTCAAAGATAAGGTTACATCAAGTAAAATAACATGTCAAGCGTTAAAATTGCATGTGCCCATGAAGCGATGACAAACTTTGGTAGAAAATTGTCCATAGGCAATGCTCATGCAGGTGTTTATTTTAGAATAAACCATGAATGATCGCACTGAAATATGTGTAGCGCAATTGTCATTTTTACACATAGATGCACCCTATGCATGCCTTTAGTGCCGGTTCACACAAATGCGATGTCAGACATCGCATGTGATTTGCACGGCACTGCTATGCAAATGTATCAGATAGCCACTTCTTCTGTAGCAGATAGACATTCTGTTGGCAGAGCGCAGGCCAGGACAACATGTTTTGTGAATGGCCTGCAGGTCCTATGTCTAAGCAGGAGTGGAAGTACAGCATGAGGAATCCTTCATCCCATAAGTAAAAGAAAAGATTTAATGGCAGGAGAAATAAGCCAGCATGATGGGAGTTGGGCATTAAGAAAAATCACCAACAAAGAAGATTGGCTGAGAAGGTACAGGATGATGACCTCACAAATTACATAATCAGAAATTTGGAATGTCTAATGACCAGGCACAGAGCTTTGCAGAGACACACTCAACCACATGCAACTGATGGGGTTAAATTCTGCGCTCCAGAAACATCACATGGGTATATTTTTACACACTTATCCTACACTGCCCAGCTAAAGCAGAATTGTAGATTATACCATTAAAAAGTATGTATATACCGTATATATATATATATATATATATATATATATATATATATATATATATATATACAGTGCCTTGCGAAAGTATTCAGCCCCCTTAAACTTTGCGACCTTTTGCTACATTTCAGGCTTCAAACATAAAGATATAAAACTGTAATTTTTTGTGAAGAATCAACAACAAGTGGAACACAATCATGAAGTGGAACGAAATTTATTGGATATTTCAAACTTTGTTAACAAATAAAAAACTGAAAAATTGGGCGTGCAAAATTATTCAGCCCCTTTAATTTCGGTACAGCAAACTCTCTACAGAAGTTCAGTGAGGATCTCTGAATGATCCAATGTTGACCTAAATGACTAATGATGATAAATAGAATCCACCTGTGTGTAATCAAGTCTCCGTATAAATGCACCTGCACTGTGATAGTCTCAGAGGTCCGTTTAAAGCGCAGAGAGCATCATGAAGAACAAGGAACACACCAGGCAGGTCCGAGAAACTGTTGTGGAGAAGTTTAAAGATGGATTTGGATACAAAAAGATTTCCCAAACTTTAAACATCCCAAAGAGCGCTGTGCAAGCGATAATATTGAAATGGAAGGAGTATCAGACCACTGCAAATCTACGAAGACCTGGCCGTCCCTCTAAACTTTCAGCTCATACAAGGAGAAGACTGATCAGAGATGCAGCCAAGAGGCCCATGATCACTCTGGATGAACTGCAGAGATCTACAGCTGAGGTGGGAGACTCTGTCCATAGGACAACAATCAGTCGTATACTGCACAAATCTGGCCTTTATGGAAGAGTGGCAAGAAGAAAGCCATTTCTTAAAGATATCCATAAAAAGTGTTGTTTAAAGTTTGCCACAAGCCACCTGGGAGACACACCAAACATGTGGAAGAAGGTGCTCTGGTCAGATGAAACCAAAATCAAACTTTTTGGCAACAATGCAAAATGTTATGTTTGGCGCAAAAGCAACACAGCTCATCACCCTGAACACACCATCCCCACTGTCAAACATGGTGGTGGCAGCATCATGGTTTGGGCCTGCTTTTCTTCAGCAGGGACAGGGAAGATGGTTAAAATTCATGGGAAGATGGATGGAGCCAAATACAGGACCATTCTGGAAGAAAACCTGATGGAGTCTGCAAAAGACCTGAGACTGGGACGGAGATTTGTCTTCCAACAAGACAATGATCCAAAACATAAAGCAAAATCTACAATGGAATGGTTCACAAATAAACATATCCAGGTGTTAGAATGGCCAAGTCAAAGTCCAGACCTGAATCCAACCGAGAATCTGTGGAAAGAACTGAAAACAGCTGTTCACAAATGCTCTCCATCCAACCTCACTGAGCTCGAGCTGTTTTGCAAGGAGGAATGGGCAAAAATTTCAGTCTCTCGATGTGCAAAACTGATAGACATACCCCAAGCGACTTACAGCTGTAATCGCAGCAAAAGGTGGCGCTACAAAGTATTAACTTAAGGGGGCTGAATAATTTTGCACACCTAATTTTTCAGTTTTTTATTTGTTAATAAAGTTTGAAATATGCAATACATTTCGTTCCACTTCATGATTGTGCCCCACTTGTTGTTGATTCTTCACAAAAAAATTACAGTTTTATATCTTTATGTTTGAAGCCTTAAATGTGGCAAAAGGTCGAAAGGTTCAAGGGGGCCGAATACTTTTGCAAGGCACTGTATATATATATATATATATATTTTTTTTTTTATGAAAAGGTAGGGTTTTATGTCTGGTAAATAAATGTTGTACTGTTAACCACTTCCGGACCAGAAGGATTTGCCCACTTAATGACCAGGCCATTTTTTGCGATTCCGCGCTGCTTTACATTTTAACAGAAAATTTATACGACGCTCTAGCGAAAAAAAAATGATGATCACCTGTGCGATTTTTATTTTTTGCGCTATAAACAAAAAAATAGCGACATTTAAAAAAAAAACACAATATTTTTCACATTCTGTCATATAACATTTCCCCCCAAAAAATGAAAAAATCAAATTTTTTCATCCTTTTAGGCCAATTTGTATTCTACTACATATTTTTGGTAAAAAAAAAAAAAAAATGGCAATAAGCGTATTTTGATTGGTTTGCGCAAAAATTATTGCGTCTACAAAATAGGGGAAAGATATATGTCATTTTTATATATTTATTTTTTTTACTAGCAATGGCAGCGATTTGCAATTTTTATCGGGACTGCGACATTGCGGCGGACAGATTGGACATCTAACTGACATTTTTGACACTTTTGGGGGGGACCAGTGACATTACTACAGTAATCAGTACTAAATAATTTGCACTGTTACTGTAATAATGGCATTGGCAGAGAAGGGGTTTAACCTAGGGGCGATCAAAGGGTTAAGTGTGAGCCTAGGGGAGTGTTTACTAACTGTGGGAAGGGGATGGGCTTGGGAAATGATTATAGAGACCTGTGATCCTATATAGAAGGACAACAGGTGCTCTGTGATCATTTCAGAGAGAAGAATGGTCAGCTGTGTTTACAACAGCTGACCGTTCTTCTCTCTCAGCTGGGAGCGATCGCGGGTGGCCGGCGGCAATCAGTCCTGCTGGCCCTGTACATCGGCAAACCCGCTGCCTAGTGGCTAAGTCGGTTTGCGCAGGAGAGGCTGCCTGCCGCAATAAATCTACGACGGCGGTCTTAATGTGGTTAATACTTGAATGGCCACATAAATGAACTGTATTTGGGAGCAGTGATCCACCATACCAATAATTTTGTCCATACCCATAAGCATGGTGTTTTTTCAATTTTTCCCCATGTTTGCATGGGTTCCCCACATGTCTTTCGTTTCTTGTTCAAACATTTTTTTGAGACATAGCAAATACAAGCAGTAGCGAAAAAGACCTCTGGTTTCCGCAACAGAGTCATGGGCACATAACATTTGGTTGCCACATTTCCCTGGAAGGATACAGTTGACTTTTATAGATTCTGGCTAAATTAACCCCAGAACATGCACATAGCTAGTTGTGATTATTTGTGAAATTATAATAAAATTATAATATAAAATAAAATATAATATAAAATGTATTATATATAATAAAATTATAATATAAAATCCATAGGATGTATTTTTTTTAGAAAGTAATGCAGTATATACTTCTCCTATTTAAACGGATGAAATAGGAATACATGCTACCCTTGAAAAAGATCAACATATGCTCAGACGTCTGTCTCCTTGGATAAGGATAAGAAACATTTGTCCCTCTGTTACTCAAGACATTCTGCATGATTCCCAGGAAGTTTGACAGATGGATTCTAACAACAGTAGATCATTTTTACATATATAATCCAATCAAAACTGCATAGTATAACTCCATTTCCTGATTTCATTTGGGAACAGAAGAAATTTCAAGACATCAACAGCTGTAATTAGTTGTCATGGGGTTAATTAGTAGCCCTAGCAGGGCACTTCATTTCTATATTTATGCAAATAGCCTCCAAATTTATGCCATAAATTTATTGAAAGATGTCTACCATAGAGATGGGAGCAATAATCAGTTCAGCTTTACTAATAGTACCAGTAGGAGAATGTATTAGTATACTCTATAGCAGGGGCTCTCAATATAAATATGCATTCACACACAGCCTTCAGTTCATTGGTGTCGGTGGGATAGTGGTCTCCAGGAGAGAATAACCCCCAAAATGATTGGTGTCCCTAAGAATCATTGCTCTAGGTCAGGCATGTCCAACCTGCGGCCCGGAACCCCAGACAATGCGGCCCACTGCCCTCTGACAATTTTTTTTTTGCTGGGGAGGAAGGAAGTCAGGTCGGGGGCATGGCCACAGCGGCTTCCAACTAATGGTAGGCAGAGGCTGCCTCAGAGGGGAGGGTGAAGGCGAGCATGTGCAGTGTTTCTGACTCATACCACCATGACCACTTCAAATCACTGAAGTGGTCATGGTGGTTAGAGTGTTCTTTTAATATCTCAGAAGAAGTAAACCTCTGTATACTGATTTCCCTTAATCATCTTAACCATTTTGATCATCTTCTAGTTGTGTTAAATTACTCCGGGGGGTGCGGCGGAGTGGGAAGGGCATGGCGGCATTTTATTTCTTATATACCTTAACTATAGACTATAGTATATATTTTATATGCGGCCTGAGAAAATTTCTCTACAAACAATGTGGCCCAGAGAAGCCAAAAGGTTGGACTCCCATGCTCTAGGTATTCACTTTCAATGTTTGCTGCCCCTGATATAGGTTTTCAATTACTCATTTCTGAAGGCAGCAAAGTATGTGATGAACCCAGTCAGGAGACTGTAGCAACATTCTGTTTCATACAAGCTGTGTATAGACAGGTAGTTTAGCAGGACAATGAGGTGATGCAGTCAAATCAGGTTGGCCAAATCACTGCCTTCTTCTGTGGTAAACAAAGCGGTTTTCTACTGGGCACTAGGGGAGAACCTGGCATAGGACCGTTGTGTCTTCTACCTTGGACTCTGGGAACCATCTTGGGAGAACCTGAGTCACTGATCACAAAGCTCTCGCTAGAGATATGGGTGGCCGTCTTGGAATCATAAGTGGTTTCATAAATCTCTGCAGTCCGCAGTGTATGAAGTTACAGATAGAGACATAGACTTACTTGAGAGGGAGAGGTAAGCCTAGCATTAGGAACATGTTCCTCACAGATATGGACAGCATAAGGACACTCACAGATGCCTCTGGAGTTGGTTCTGCATCTGGGAAACGTCACCATAAACCAGGGCTTGACAAATTTGCCTGAAATCTAGGAGCCAGCTAGAAAAGTTAGGAGCCAGTTTTTTCTGTTTTTTTTTAAACTAACAACCAAGCTTTATTTAATAAAACGGATACTAAATTTACACATAAATACGACTAGAACCCCACTTTCCTCTATAGCGCAATTGGATGGAAACAGACTGTCTGTCTCTTTCCATCCGATGCCATCTGATCCGATCCACGGTCGGGATGGATAGAAAATAGAACCACCATCTGTCTGTTTTTGGCGGACAGGATCAGATGGCGGCAGATTACTGCTCCATAGAGGAGACTGAAGGGTCCGATCAGGTCTGCCTGAAAAACTGACAGGCAGACCTGATCAGACAGCCTGTGTGAAAGGGGCCTTCGGCTGTGGCATGGCGATGAGGAAAAAGAAAAAGATTATATATATATATATATATATATATATTTTTTTTTTTAATAATTAAAAAAAAAAAGAATACATTTTTTTTTAATAATAAAAAAAATAAAAAAAAAAAATAAAATATTATTATTATTTTTTTTAAATTTAAAAAATAAATTAATAAGAATAACTACACTCCCTGTCCACTTACCTTTAAGCAAAGGTAACTGGACAGGGAGATGAAGCCTGCAAAAACTTCCCTCTCATCTCTTCTTGGGAAGGAGATGGGAATGCATTGAGAACAGGCAGTGGAAACAGTCAACAGGCAGTGGAAACAGTCATTACTCCCGGCCACCACAAGAGGGCGCCAGTTCCCTATTTGAAGCCTCTCATCTCACAGAAGAAGGCCGAAAAGCTGGGGCCTCAATTTTCGGACGGCGCGGAGGTCCATGCACTAAGGGAGGAGGTGGGGGCGCAAAAGGGACAGGACACCTCCTGCAGGGCACCCCAGATGCCAGGTTGCTAATTCTAGTCGCAAATGCGACCTGGCACCCGGGGTTTGTCGAGCCCTGCCATAAACCTATTCATCTTTTTTTTTTTGTGCAATGCTGTGAATCACACTAGGACAGCGCCCTTTCTGGGAATCCAATGTGGCTGGCTATGTGTTAAAGAGAGCACGCCACAAAAATTCTCCTGTATATAGGCCCTGCATACTTGAACTGTTAAACTGAAATAGATACAGGTGCATCTCATAAAATTAGAATATCATCAAAAAGTTAATTTATTTCAGTAATTCAATTTAAGAAGTGAAACTCATATATTTTATATAAATGCGTTACACACAGAGTGATATATGTCAAGCATTTCTTTCTTTTAATTTTGATGATTACGGCTTACAGCTCATGAAAACCCAAAATTCATTATCTCAGAAAACTAGAATATTACATAAGACCAATAAAAAAAAAAAAAAAAGGATTTTTAATGCAGAAATGTTGGCTTACTGAAAAGAATGCCCATGCACAGTATAGTATGCACTCAATACTTGGTCAGGGCTCTTTTTGCATGAATTACTGCATCAATGCGGCGTGGCTGGGAGGCTTCCAGCCTGGGGCACTGCTGAGGTGTTATGGAAGCCCAGGTTCCTTTGATAGCGGCTTGCAGCTCATCTGCATTGTTGGGTCTGGTGTGTCTCATCTTCCTCTTGACAATACCCCACAGATTCTCTATGGGGTTTAGGTCAGGCGAGTTTGCTGGCCAATTAAGCACAGTGATACCATGATCATTAAACCAGGTATTGGTACTTTTGGCAGTGTGGGAAGGTGCCAGGTCATGCGGAAAAATTAAATCAACATCTCCATAAAGCTGGACAGCTGAGGGAAGCATGAAGTGCTCTAGAATTTCCTGGTAGAGGGCCGCACTGACTTTGGACTTGAAAAAACTCAATGGACCAACACCAGCAAAGGACATGGCTCCCCAAATCATCACTGACTGTGGAAACTTCACACTGGACCTCATACAACTTGGATTCTGTGCCTCTTCACTCTTCTTCCAGACCTTGGGACCTTGATTTTCAAATGAAATGCAAAATTGTCCATAGTCCCTGATTATTTTTGTTGAATATATATATATATTTATATTTTCGCAAGTCAGATTCAAAGTAATATGGCCCGTTATGGTGCATTAGCACACCTTAACATGTGTTGTGTTAAGACAGCCCATTCATTCAGCCACTGCATAGCAACGGAACTAAATACACACAAGATTCATTTTTTTCCCCACTGCATTTTTTCAGTTAATTTCTAATGTCTAATTATTGCTGAGAAATGGTTTGTACTGAAATTTCCTTTCCTTACTTTGGAGCACCGCACAACACCTGAATATAGCTTGTAAACAGCACAGATAAATGCACCATGGTTTTGCTCATCTAAGGGGGCATTATGGTTAAACAGTAAGACAGTAAGAGAACTACAACAATTAAGTAATTGGTGTAATATGCTGCAGATGTAATAATTTATGTAAAACACAAACCCCCCTCTTGAACCCTGGAACCCTACTAGGAAACCCTAACTAGGGGAGGTATACCACAATAACTGTTCAACAGTCATTAATATACCACTCTATTTCTTCTGCTGGCCAGCTCTTTGGGTCCCAACCATTATAGTGGATGCTCAAAGTAATGTCCCTTTAGAAACTGATGCAGGTATGTTTGTATGTCCATTTTTTATTGCTCTTTGTTGCCCTATTGGGGACATTTTTCTTCGATTCCTGTTGACGCACGTGTCACCAGGACAGGAAATAGGGAAAAATCTCCAAAAGAAACACTGAAAACAGTAAAAACTGAAGGACCGCGATCTTCCAATAAGGGACACAGCTCAATAGTAAGAAGGCTATGGTTATACTGCCACCTGCAAGAGAATTGGACAATAGTTACTTAGAAAACTGAAGCCCAGCCCCCATTAGGCTGTAACTGCTTCTACGCACACCTGCTCAGTGTTGCTTATGCTGGAGATAGATGGTTTAATTTTGGCCTGTCCTTGCTGAATTTGAGTAGTGGGTGGCCCTGCATGCAACTGAGCCAGGTGGAAAATAATGACCAAACGGTGTCTTCATTCTATCTGATGCAGTCACTGTTCAGCAGCACCACTGTATTCAGTGAGCCACGGCTGTTGAATACAATAGTTGGCAGTGAAAGTTCCTTCATTCTCCATCTATTTCTCACTCCCAAAAATCTCTCCAGTTAGCCAAGAACTCCGGGTTTTCACAAGTCATTAGGTATACTAGTGTTCTCTCTGCCAAAGTCCTTCAGGTCCTACAGTCAGCAGTGACAACTTGTCTATGTTCCTGTTAGCCAAGATCAGGCCATGTATCTAGGGATTCATTGCAGAGTTATTGGGAGCAGTGCCGTGACAGTGTACATGTCCCTGTCTCTGAAGAAACACTAAATCATTTCAGGTCTGAAGATTACATAAAACCACCAAACATTATATATTTTTTGAAAGCAGACACCCTAGAGAATAAAATAGTAGTAGTAATAATAGTAGTTCCAGTTTTTTATGTAACGCGATATTAGTGCAACATTTCAGTAATAAATACACAATTTTAGGGTACACAGATACAAAAAAATACCCAGAAACAGTGACAACCCTTAGTACCTTATATTTTCCATAGGCGATGCTTTAAAAGCCTCTACAGGTCATTCGTTTAGAGTTAACTATAAGTAATAGGCCTAGAATTATTGATGTCACTCTGGCATGTGCAGGGATATGTAACATGTGTAGCACAACAAATGTTTTCACGTGTAGGTGAACCCGACGTATGCATTTACGTTCATACGCTAGTGTATGGGGGTGGGGGACTCAACAATTTTTTTTGGGTGGATTGCATGTAACTTTTATTGTTTACACTTTTTTTGCTAAACTTTTCTCTTTATTATATAGTGGACAAAAAGGTCACTTCTGATGATCGTCACATTAAACTAGCAGGGTTATCTCTTATCCGTAGGACACTCTGGCTTAAGTTCTGGTCAGCAAAGCAACAGCGTAAGAAGGCTGACAGAAGGGTGACTGTCTGTCTTTTATCACTGGACAAAATGAGGGGTACGAGTACTGATATACCCCTGCTTTAAAAAGCTGAATATTATTGACACAATTTGACACCTTCCTTCTGCATATCACATTTTTTTTTTTTTTGTTTGTCAAATCAGGTTCCAGTTCCCAAACCCACAATTCTTCTCCACCCCCCCCCCCCCTTCAGGCTCAGCAAAGCAAGTTTACAACATGCAGATAAATCTCATTCTCATGTTGTTTCGCCCCCACCAACTTCATCAAAGGTGGCGGGATACTTGATAGTTGTCATAGCCTTATAATGGCTTCAGACAGTGTGGTATGCCATCCTCTTTCATTTGTTAGACAACTCTGTGTGGACTCGGCTGCAACTCTGACCAGATCGGCCAGGTCAGTTATCTAAAGGACCAATATTCTGTCCTGCTTCTCATTCACTGGCTTTGAGGGCCCTGGGTTTTGAAACCCAGGTTCTCAGAGACAGGGACATTTCAGTTAATAAAGCTTAAAACTCATAAATGTACTTCCTGTAAACTTTTCATCAAATGTGAATGAAGAACTGGTCTTTGCTTTTCACCTCATAGAATATATTGTGTTACATTCTCTATGTCTTGCACCAGCTCATCCCAAGAAGATCATATTCTATTTCCTGGATGTGGTAAGTTCCGCCAGGGTTTACTTTTATGCCACTACTTCCTTTAGGTAGATGAATTCCATGTTGGTCATCCTCAAAGGTCTTCAAAAAGGTTTTCCAACTTCCATATCCACTATTTCTAAGTGGATTAACAAGGTTGTTGTGCAAGCCTATTGAGTGTAAGATAAAGTGCCTCCTTTTTCCAATTAAGCACACTCCACTAGGGCAGTAAGTGCTGCCACGTACTTGGTGATGGAGCCTGACATGGAGAAGAAGGCAATCTCTCATACCTACGGCATGGTACCCCTGACAAGGTAACAGGAGGTACAAGAGCCTGGCAGTTGTGGTAATGGCAATTTCAGATGAGAGGTCTGTGTGCACTTGGATGCAGGCCGGATCGTGACGCAGAGCAGCAAGCACTCGGCAGGCCGGCAGGTGGCAGACAGCCGGTACTTGGCAGGCTGCAGGGGTAGAGATGGCCTCCACGAGCTGGACACAGAGCAGAGTCAGCCAAGCCAGGTCAGTAACTAGCGTGCACATCAGGTACAGAGCAGCAGGCAGAAAAATAGTCAGGTTCAGGCTGAGGTTGGCAACGGTAAGCAGATAGGCAGAAGAATCAGGTAGGGAAGTGGTCAAAGACCAAGCCAAGGGTCGGTTCAGTAAGAATTCATGCATGGTCAGACAAATAGCAGAACAGCAACAGTAGATCAAGCACAGGAACAAGTGACAGGTAGCAGAACGTGGTAGACCATAAGACAAGGACCTAGTGCAGCAGAGGTGTTTAAATAGCTCACTTCACGACCAACCTAGTGGCGGGCGTACAACCCTACATGCACATGCATGCAAATTTGCATGAGTGCAGATCAGGCTAATAGGAATTTGCAGTTCATGTATATTTATAAGCCTTTGTATAGATTTGGATAATAGGAATTCTCCGTCTGCGCATAACTATACGCCTGGGTAAATTTTGTCTTTTCTGACAAGTGCTTCTTGCGGTTTTCGTCATCAGGCCTCTGTGTCTCAGATCTGTATGCCTGCAACATTGTCATGTGTTCTCTAAGGTCTACATGATTGTATGTGTCTAGCAAATGCTGGATTTGGTTGAAAAGTTCTGCAAATAGCTATTTATTTACCTGTGGTTTCCCTTTTTGTTTTGGGCTTCCTATGGGACTGATTCACCAATGTTGGTTGGGAGTGCCCACCCCTCTGTTTGGACTGCTTTTAGACAGGGCTTGGTTATTCAGTGTCCCTCAAAGAATGATAGAGAAAATAAGTTTTTCGTAGTTACCATAAAATAATTTTATTCTGAATCCACTAAGGGACACAGCCCCCATAAGGCTATTGCTTTCTCTTGGACTGCTAGAAACAACTGAACATGTGTGGTGTGGGGCGGACTATAGCATACTATAGCATTAAGGGGGCTGGCTTTCAGTTTTCTGTGTGCCTAGTATCCATTTTTGTTTTAAGTTGATAGATAATTCTTACTCAAACTGAGCCCGTCAATCAACTTCAATAAAGGGATTTTCTGGTAAGCGTATTATTTTTGATACAGTAGAAAAAGGCTTGTAGTGCCATCAACATTTTGTTGCTGTCTGGGCCACTGTTGGGAATTTTCCCTCACTTCTTGTCCTGGTCACCCAGCTCCCCAACAATGCCTTAGAAACCAATAAAACCTGAGAGAGCATTTTCATCTTCCATAACCACTTCTGGACCAGAAGGATTTACCCCCTTAACGACCAGGCCATTTTTTGTGACAAGGTCCTGCTTACTTTAACTGATAATTGCGTTGTCATGCGACACTGTACTCAAATAAAATGAATGTCCTTTTTTCCCACACATGAAGCTTTCTTTTAATTGTATTTGATCCCCTCTGCGATTTTTATTTTTTTGTGCTATAAACAAAGCAAGAGCGACAATTCTGAAGAAAAAAAAAAAAAACAATAATTTTTACTTTCTGCTATATAACATTCCAAGTAAAAAAAAAAATCAAATTTTTTTATCATTTTAGGCCAATTTGTATTTTGCTATATATTTTTGGTTAAAAAAAATCCCAATAAGTGTATATTGATTGATTTGCGCAAAAGTTATCACGTCTACAAACTAGGGGAAGATTTATGTAATTATTATTATTATTTTTTTTTTCTAGTAATGGAGGTGATCAGCGATTTTTAGCGGGACTGCGACATTGGGGCGGACAGATCAGACACCTATCTGACACTTTTAGGGGGAAACCAGTGACATTACTACAGTAACCAGTGCTAAAAATGTGCACTGTTACTGTACTAATGACACTGGCAGGGAAGGGGGTAACACGAGGGGTGATCAAAGGGTTAAATGTGTCCCTAGGAGGTGCTTTCTAACTGTGGGGGCTTGCTGCATGATCACTGAGACCTGTGTTCCTAAATAAGAGGAACACAGGATCCCTGTGTTCATTACTGAAAGAACAGCGGTCTGCCGTGTTTACAATGCCAGACCGCCGTTCTGTCTCCACGGGGAGCGATCGTGGGTGCCCCTGCGGCAATTGCGGTTGCCGGACCCACTGATTGGCTCCCCCTGTGGCCAATGGTCCCGCGAAGTGACGTACATATATGTAATTTTGTGGGACAGAGCCGATCTGCTGCCATAAAACTACTGCTCGAAAAAGAGGTTAATCTAAAAAAAGAAATACGTTTTGGATGGAGTTATAAGGATTATGGAGTTATGAGGATAATCACAATTTGGACAAAAACACAGCCAACATATCTTAGGCAAATTTAAAGCTGAACTTCAGGTGCAAAAACTTTTAACTTAATGAAACATTTCCATAAAGGATAAAATGTTTTTGAACTTTTTAAATCTTGAATAATTATTTGGTAAATCATTGAGTCCACAACTCAGGTTCTGTTTTTTTGGTGTAGAGAAAGTGGAGAATCCCATATCTCACAACACTCTACCACTGTGTAGAGGTATATTCCAAAGAGAATTCATGCCATACGTTCAGGTTCACTTTAAGGATCCTTACTGTACTTGGTCTCCTAATACAATTCATTGCAAAACGTACAAATGTATAAAAGCTTTTTTGTTCATTATGTGACCCTTCCAGCTATTGAGATTTCAAGTGCTAAAAAGAGAGAAGCTAATTGCTACAGAACAAAGCCAATTTATAAAAGAGTAGATTTAGTCATTTAAAATAATATACTTTTATAATAGAGAGCTCATTGAAAAGGATTATTGTGAGCTGCCTGAGTGTGATATTAGAGAGAGAACTTTATAAATGAGAGCCAGAATCTGAAAAGTGCATGGCTTAATACATTCACTAATGTTCAAGCAACAAAGGAAAGGAGAGTTATTTAATTGAAGGTGGCATGTCATGGTTACCTTTGTAAGAAGGCTTGTTTAGGTCATTATAAGTAGTGCAGTTACAGGTGCTCAGTCATGAACAAAAGGAAAGCTGTTGCTGCTTGAAAGGAAACCCATTTCTGTTAAAAATGGGGTAATAAATATTCCATAGTTCGCAACTGTCCCTGATTTCGAGGGACTGTCCCAGATTTGGAACAAAGTCTCTCTGTCCCTCTTCCCCCCTCATTTGTCCCTCATTTTGGTCTGATCTGTATAGTTGTATATAAAATGCACTTTTTATCATTCAAAAAGTGTTTCCCAGTGCTAAACCTTTCATCTTATTTCAAAATTTTAGCATTTGTATATTTCAAAAGCCAGTATAAAGTAATAGTAGTGGTTAAAGGGGTTGTAAACCCACTCTTATAGCTTTTACCTATAGGTAAGCCTTTAACCACTTAAGCCCCGGAGGATTTGGCTGCTCAAAGACCAGGGCCTATTTTGCGATTCGGCACTGCGTGACCTTTACGGACAATTGCGCGGTCGTGCGATGCTGTACCCAAATGAAATTAACGTCCTTTTTTTCCCCACAAACAGAGCTTTCTTTTGTTGGTATTTGGTCACCTGTGCGATTTTTACTTTTTGAGCTATAAACAAAAAAAGTGCGACAATTTTGAAAAAATAACAATATTTTTTACATTTTTTTATAAGAAATCCCCCCCCCCCCCAAATTTTTTTTTTTTTTTAACATTTTAGGCCAATTTGTTTTCTGCTACATATTTTTGGTGAAAAAAATCGCAATAAGCGTATTTTGATTGGATTGCGCAAAAGTTATTGCGTTTAATAACTACGGGAAAGATTTATGTCATTTTTATTGTTTTTTTTTTAAACTAGTAATGGCAGCGATCTGCGATTTTTTTTGCGGGACTGCGACATTGCGGCGGACAGATCGGACCCTTGACTGACATTTTTGACACTTCTGGGGGTACAAGTGACATTACTACAGTAACCAGTGCTATACA
This sequence comes from Pelophylax lessonae, assembly GCF_965119305.1. NCBI lineage: Eukaryota > Metazoa > Chordata > Amphibia > Anura > Ranidae > Pelophylax > Pelophylax lessonae. The sequence goes on along the minus strand of NC_138769.1, from coordinate 639,002,860 downwards.
TATGCACTGTTACTGTAAAAATTACACTGGCAGGGAAGGGGTTAACTTTATTGGTAAACAGTGGGTTAAATGTATCCCTAGGGGCATGATTCTAACTGTGGGGGGGGACGTGGCTAGTGATGTAACCACAAAGACATACGATCCTACATAGCAGGATCGTATAGTCTCTGCAGTTACACCAGGGAGAATGACAGATGGCTTTGTTTACATTAGCTGCCTGCATTTCTCCCTCTCCAGCGGGAGATCGCAAGTGGCCCGGCGGACATCGGAGCCGCCGGTCACTTGCGCGGGGATGTTAGTGAATGAGTGGGGGCGGGAGCGCGCCTCCGGTGGCGCGCACTCGCCCCCCCCCCCAGAGGCTCGTGGGTGAGTGACATACCCCTACGTCTCTTTGCCCAGGAGGGTAATTATACTGACGGCGGTCGGCAAGTGGTTAATAAGGCTTACCTATAGGTACTGTAAATATCTCCTAAACTTGCACCATTTAGGAGATATTTACATTTCATGTAGCCGATTATGTCATCGGCGCATGCGCTCTGAAGGAACGGCCACCCGTGCGTTCCTTCAGAGCCCTATGCCACGAACACCGGCTCCCGCGTGCATGCCATTGTTTCATGCCAATTAGATGGCCGGAGGAAGCGAACCAGGAAGCAGGACAGCCAAACATGTTGGCTGTGTCACCGATGAGTGGGCAGCACTGGGGGGGCTTCGTTCTAAGGTAAGTATTTTATAATAAGCTAATAAGCTAGTATGCGATGCATACTAGCTCATTATGCCTTTGTCTTTCAGGTTTTTATTTTTTTATTTATTTTTTTCTGAGGTTTACAACCTCTTTAAAAAAAAAAAAAAAAGCACTTGTGGTTTTAACTAATTATTTTTTTTTTGTATAATTAGTCTTTAAGAGGACGTGGTAAGGGGTGTGTCCTATGCCTACATACTTTTGCTAATAGGTGTCCCTCGTTCCCATTTTAAAAAGTTGGGAGGTATGCATATTCTTTTAGATGTATTTTAGAAACCATCCAAAGTCATATCAGTAAATGTTCTACATCCTGGCAGATGTGATTTACTTCATGAATGAATTCACAGAAATTGTGCATTTTTTATTACAGCAGACCTCCACCAAAAATAACAAGTTCAAAATGATTAGCCTCCTAAAAATATTAAAACCCACTTTTTTCCGCAATATTGAGAGATTTCCTCTCCACAATACTCTTATCTCCCACTAGATGTCCTTAGTCTGATGGCCAGCATCATTCAACTCCCTTCCTCTGAGCTCAGGTCATCTTAGACCTGGCCCAGTCCTGGGTAGTGAATGGAGAAGCAGCAGAGTGATGAGCTTATCAATTTCTCACGCTATTTTCTCTCCCTGTTAGTGTGCTTATTGTCAGCACATTTTGTCAACTGATTGGCTGCGTCTGCCTTTTACTGTCCTACCCTGCTGTACAGGGACTGGAAGAGGCTAATACCAGATCAAATGCAGGCATTTAAATTGCTTGCATTTAAAGCCTAAGTTTAGTTAAATTTAAAAATAAAATCTGCACAGAGAGCGAGCGGATTCTCTTATCCCGCAATCATTCAGATTGTTGACTGTTTGGCACACTGACTCATTGCTATTTAAGGAGTATCTTTATGTAGAGAGGAGAGACGAGTACACAGTTTTCTTCTTCTATGTGAGTGAGATCTGCATTTGTTTAATAAAAGCTTTTACCTGTTTATCTCAATCTGGATCTCCCCTTTTGTTTCATATTTCCTGAGAGTTGCGCTCTATGAGGATAAAACATCATCCCTGATATACGAGATGAGACGCCCTAGGAATGTTTAAAGGCACACTTATTTTATGTTGCAGGTGGGCACGCATTTTAGCCTTACACTTTGTTGGAAGGTTATCTTTTCTGCGGCACCTCACAATTCTCACTGCACATTTATTAATAAAAAATATTTTAACGCCATGGTTTTTTTTAGCACATTGACCGAGTGTTATTGCCTATGGTTTTTCAATTTTTGCCATGGTTCATTTTATTTTATTGTGACACTATATTGTTTTATACTTTTTTCATATTTGGGAAACTTCTCGAGAGGAGAGCCTATCAAGTTGACTGGAAGATAACTTAGATGGTTTACAAAGACTAACTTTTTGGCTTTAGAGGTGAGAGCACAGGACAAGTGAACGGATTAACTTTTCCCGCTTTTTTACACCATAAGATATTTTTTATTTATTTTTTACCAATTTTTTTATGAACTCACAGTTATTATTATTTTTTCTAGATGTGATTATGGTTATTCACAATTGGGACTAAGAGGATTTTGTTATTTATGATCATATATTTAAAACATTGTGATACAATTATTTTCCTTTTTATTGTTTCCAATAATTAATTCTGTGCACACCTGAATAGCGCACTACTTTATTTATATATATTTTCACTTCAAAAGCTTTTGAGTACTTGTATTAGTGGGAGCTGCAGTTCACCTTATATGTGTGGTCAGTCTTCACCATAGCAGCACACCTTTTCTTTTGTTTTGTTACATTTGATGAGAACTGTCCTCTGTGCTGCTGGCTACTGGCTGCTGTCTTAGTTAATCTGCTGGTGCTTCAAGAGTTAATACAGCTGCTGGACCTGTCAAAGGAACGTACCAAGAGTCTGACTATACCTGCTTTTTCCTCCCCCCTCCTCTATACATAAAAGCTGTAGTACAGCTGTAGCTACCATCAATGAAAAAGCACTTTATAAATGGAGAAGGTGGGACTTTCATTAATCTGCTCATACTTCATTTATAGAGTGCTTTTCACCGATGGAAGCTATTGCATAGCTTCTATGAATAGAGGAGGCAGTCAGAAAAGGTAAACAAAATCGGCACTCTTGGTGAGTGCCTTTAAAAGTCCAGCAGTTGCATTGAACCTCCACAGCACTAAAAGACACAGTAGCTGCAGATGGGACATAGGGATGGGCAAAGGATGCAAGATTTCAACTGAGACAACAGCTACAAGCACAATGGACACTTCTCATTGAATATTAGTACCATCTATTGGGCTGATTTTAGGCGTAAAAAATGTTAGCTTTAAAAAAAGTACATTTAACGATGTATTTATGATAGCCTGTCGCTTTCACATCTGACTAGACTTCAGCTTTAAGCTGCACTGTTTAATTGCTTGTTATCTTTCTTGATTTGTTCTTTGGGCCTGATTTAATAAATTGTGTAGTGAGGTGAAATGCACCAAAGGAAAAAGGTTATGGGCAGGAAAATACATAAATTAGAACTTTTCTAGCTATTGCCTAGATGTTTAAAGTGACCTGCTTTCAGATGAAGTGCGCCTTCACTCTCTGTTCCCCACACCATCACTTAGTTCTACCAGAGAAAATCTTAGCCGTTACAGATCCCTCTTCTCGTGCATATGGGGACCATGAATGCTTCTCCATATACAGCACTATTGAAGGGACCTTTACAGGCAAAGCGCAAAGAAGCTGATGGACATTTGGTGTATGGAATCATATAAGATTGTACATAGTGTAGAATATAAATAGTACTCACATCCCAAGTGCAATACAAGCATTGTCGGTAAGGGTATAGTGAGTTTTGCACTCTCCAGATAACTTGTCCTTGCAGCATAAGCCCCACTCCTAAAATGTTTCAGAAATCACTGATTTTATTTGGGGGCATAGCTGACTAAACTTAAAAATTAAAATCATTCTAAAAAAAACATTTTAAGCTCTCAAAGAAGCAATGCAAAAATGCTGTTATTTAGTCATTCAGCCCTGGATATAGAACACGGCTGGTTCACTTGGTCTGGAAAAACTGCATTCATTGCTTTTCTTCTGACCTGTACTATGGTAAACTATGCATGACAAAAGCTATCATTTAGACCCCTTTTGTCTGACAGCATTATTTGTTTAAAGGAGATCTATGGTCAAAGCATACACTTTCATTTTTATAATATCAGCATTATAATACAAAATAGTTATTTTTAACAATCCAATATAAGCTTACTTGAAAAATCTGCTTTCACTTTGTTAGTGCTGCTTGTCAGCTGGCCATCTCTTTTTTCATGCCTACCCCTAGTGTTGATGGTCAGGCACTATAACTGGCCCTTTGTTCTTCATCTATAGCAGTCCCCTTTCCCATAAGACAAGCCTGGCTACTGGTTGCTTTCAGGTCTTATGCACAATGCTATAATGCCTGGCTACCACGCCAAGGCAGGTGCCAGCTAAGCACAGCAAAAAGGTGGCATACAGGCAAAGTGGTCTAATGGCAGTCCAGGTGCAAGGCAGAGTTAAATCTGTGGTCAACAGGCAGGCAGAGTTCAGAGAGTAGTCCAAGTTCAATCCGAGGTCGATAACAGGGAAATCCAAAATGGCAGGCAGGTCAGGGATAAGGTGAAGGCAAAGGTTAAGATCAGAGGCATAACTAGAACCTTCAGGGGCCCGGTGCAAGAAACCATGAAGGGCCCCCCTGGACTCCTGGCCGGGGCCCTTCCCTTCAAGCCTTGGGCTCTTCCCACTGATCCTGGGGCCCTTTAATCTCGTTGTGGGGCAGTTCTTCAGTGGGCCCCCTTCCTGCCATCTTGGGGCCTCCCCACAGTGGTGGAATGCCAGGGCCCAGTCGCAAGTCTGACTTTTGCGATCCTGGAAGTTCACCCACTGGTGTCAGTAGTTTTCTTTTTGGTATTTTAATTGTATTATTTTTTATCACTTTATTTTTTTACAATGTCACTGACTATGACTCTGTCCATTCAGAAAAGGAAGGAGCTGGTAAATTACATATTTACCGACCCCTTCCTGATTCTCTATTGTAACACATCCCCTGCAGCAGCCGGCAGGAGAGGAGAGGGGAGGGAGGAAGTCGGCAGCGCAGTGGGGGGGGGGGATGCAGCACAGTAGAGGTGAAGGGGAATCAGGGGAGCAAACAGGGGTTCAGAGACAGCAGAACACAAGTGAACCGGATAGGAGGAGTGGGGGGGGCAGCATACAGAGGAACCAATATCCTCCATTTTCCTCCTACAACTTCATGAAGAAAAAGGAGTACAGTGATTTCTATACATGCTGCCTCCTGCCACCTCTCCTATCCAGGTGTACAGGGAAGCCACACAGGCCCCCTGGAGCATGGGGCTGGTTGCAATTGCAACCCCTGCAACCCATGTAGTTATGCCCCTGGTTAAGATACAATAACAAGGCAGGCAAACAGGGAGCCTATGCATGTGTAGCAAACACTATCACAAGCAAGAGACTAAGGGCTTGGCAGGTTATTTAGATCAACAGGAGTGGGCTAGAAGTAATTTAAATATGATGTGGAAATAAATATATGATTTTAAATTTTGACCATAGGTATGCTTTAGGGTCACCTCGATATATACAACTTTATGTGTGTTAGCGCATCTGTAACAAAACAGCTGAGATCTGTATGTGATTCATTTTGGCAGGCTTATAAGTTGCTGGAGTCTTTCAGAGTGAAATATGTTGAGCTCTGGAAACAGACTTTAGTTATTACATTATTTACTGCAACTCCAGGAAACTGAAAAAGCATGCAAAGTTTAATAGTAAGGTCCAATAAAGTGATACATGGTATGACCAGATCTGGCCACTGTCATGTTTTTACTACCTTCCTCTATATCCTATTACAGCCAAATTTTTCCACTCCCCATCCCTTCCTGATCCAGTTATGATTTGTGTCCTAACCTCCTTCTCGTCCAGCCGCCTTTACAGAGTTCTATTCTCCCTCCTGGTTCAGCTTCCTTCCTCTCTTTCCTATGCCAGCCAAATTTTCAATGCCTTTCTCCCCTGCCCATCCTGCTCAGATTTTTACTTACCTCCTCTTCAATTCTTTTTTTTGTCTTGCAGTGTCCCTTTAGCAAAGCTGGTTTTATCGGTTAATTCTGCCTTTATGTTTTTTATTTTTTTTATTTTATTTTGATTGAGGGAAGCATGTGCCACACAGGGGCTGCTTTACTAAAACTGGAGAGTGCAAAAATTGGTGCAGCTCTGCAGAGAAACCAATCAGCTTTCGGGCTCTTTTACACACAGGCGAACTCCATATTTCTCAGAGGGGGATTGATCCGCCGATCCCCCGCTGAGCAGGCAGATGACAGCGGTGTCTCCATGCTGTGTGTGGAGACACAGCTGTCAGCTCCCCATTCATCTCTATGAGGGAATCGGATGGGAAAGGACCGTCTGTCCGTTCTCATCCGATCCGATCCGCCAGACAGCTGGAAAATAGAGTTTCCATCCATCCCTTTTTGACGGATCGGATTGGATCGTATCGGATGTCAGTGGACATGTCTCCGCTGACATCCGATGTTCCATAGGGATGCATGAGGCGTCTGTTCAGATCTGCCAAAAAAAAAACGACAGGCGGATCTGAACGAACTCCATGTGTGAAAGGGGGCTTCAGGTTTTTTTTGTCAAAGCTTAATTGAACAAGCTGAAGTTAGAAGCTGATTGGCTACCATGCACAGCTGCATCCGATTTTGCATTCTCCAGTTTTAGTAAATTAACTCAAAAATGTCCTTATTTCCCAATAAGAACGTTGGGAAATAATAGTACAGGCATTCCATTAGTATTTCTAGTTTACGCAATCTGTAGGACCAGCCATGTTTACTTTAGCTTAAAAATAAAAGCACTCGAGCATATACTGAATACCTTGTCTTCTGTTCTGTCTTCTAGGTGGGAGGGGGTGAAGGAACAAAATGCAAAATCAACGTTGTTTTGTGTAAAGCACTTTTGTTAAAACATGTTTTTATATTAAATGTCAAACTCCTTCACTGTTCATAATAAAGTTAATAATTCCCCTCCTATATAATTAACTGTTAGGCATGTCACCAATAGCAGTAGCTAATAAAAACAGACTCAATGTTCTTGTTGAAGGCTTTATGAAGGTTAACTGTACATAAACCATAAGGCAAACCCTCTGCAAATTAATTGTATGCATGGCATGGTGAATGGTGTATTGTCCTTTATCCTGTGAGTTGATGGCAGTGTGGTAATATATCATATAAAGTAAGGCTTGGCTGATTCCCTAATCTAATCGGTATGCAGATCTGCTGGCAGAACTCCTTAATATTAAAATGTATTTTATGACATAGTAAACATTGGTTAACAAAAAACTCTGTATATTAAAACACTAATAGCATAGCATAACAAAAGTTTTATGTAAAACAAAAAAACTATAAAAACTATAAAGTAAATCTTTTATCTGGACTGATTTAAAAAGGTTCTGATGCATCTTGAACCATTTTTAATTAAGTCAAGTCTCTTAGATCTGGACTCAATTAGTGAGATCCAAGATGTCACTGTCAAGGTGCCCAACTGTCCCTCATTTGGAGGGACTGTTCCTCTTTCAGAACCCTATGCTTTGATCTCTTTCCTCCTCAGCTGTCCATCTTTTTGATCGGATGCCTAGACCTCTATATAAAATGTACTGTTTAATATCAAAAGTGTTTTACTGCACTAAATGTTTTTTTCCAAGGTCTAAATTATTGCATTAAAGAAAAAAAAAAGTCAGTACAAAGCAAAAGAGGCAAATACTTTGTGTATTAGTTATTTATGGGCTGGGTAGAAAGGAAGTGGTGGGTGTTCATCTTTTGCTTCCATATTTTGTGCTGTAATGCATCCTTTTCACATTCCAGAAAGTTGGGAGATATTCACTGGGGTGTGTTCAGAATTTAATGTACACCAAGTTTCTTTGTTCGTTTTACAGGACTTTATGTCTGTTTACATAGGTGTGCGCAGCCTATTGCATTAGGGTGTGCACTCCAAAGTTTAAATACACAGTAACAATTACTCAAGGTGTTCATTCAGAAAGGGGCCCTTCCCCTACTCATCCTATCATCCTTCCCCTACTCATCCCTCTGTGTGTGCCCACAGCAACAGCCAGTGGAAGAAAAGAGGAAGAAAGCCTGCAGCACTGCGGGGGGAGGGGGGCCAGTGCAGTAGGGGGCATTTGCGCTGGACCGGGTGATTAGGGTGTGCCCAGGCACACCTGGCACACCCTGTGCGCACGAGGAGAGGAGATCTTACACTTTGAAGAAAGAGCTGATAGCTTTGTAATCACTAATCTGTGCCTGTGCCCTCCCCTCCACCAATCCTCGGGAAGCTCAGTATTATCAGCCATGTTACCCCAGGATAAAAGATTATCTTCTGATGGAGAAAGTACCTAAACTGTTCACAGAATAGTCTAAATAACAAAAGTGAAAAGAGGTAGCCCGAAACTCCCTGACGCTCTTTAAAATCTTCAGAATTTATTATTTCTGACAGCAAATGTAAATTCACTGAGCATTGACTTTCTGGATATCTCCTTGTATGGGGATCCAGATACAAAAGCTATACACACCTGAACTTACAGAAAGCCATGCTTGGGAAATACTATGCTTTTTGCCACCAGTTGTCACCCATCCCACACCATCTGTGCGATCCCTGTTGGAGAATTCCCTTGGGCACAATAGAATTTCTCCTCTGATGCCACATTTTAAATGTGGAATGCCAGACTATAATTACATGACTAGCCCAAAGGGGCCATCCCAAATCAGTTGTTCAGGGAGGATTAGATAATGCTAGGGTCAAGAGGAGAGAGGATCTTCTTGTTAATATCTCAGTTAATGCACTAAACAAATATAAAAATAGAATTAGGGTCCTTTCACACGAGCGATCCGATTAGATCTGCCTGTCAGTTTTTTAGGCGGATCTGATCGCATCCTCCATGCATCCCTATGGGGCAGCGGTCTCTGCTGACACCCGCTGCCATCCGCATCCTATCCTGTCCGTGAAATCCAGACGGATGGAAACCCTATTTTCCATCCGTTCAGGGGATCGGATCGGATCGGATCAGAGGTACCAAATAAATATTTTTAGCACCCTCCTAGGTAGGTAAGGTAGGAAAGGTATGAAAAGTATATGTGTGGCCCTGTCCGCTTATCAGGGGGGCCTGATTGTAAGTTAGGCTGTCATGTGTTTCCAGGTGTAATCTGTTGACTTGCCACTATGGCTAACAGAGGGTGAAATCAGGGAAAGGCTGGATAAACTTAACACAAACAAATCACCAGGCCCGGATGGTGTACATGCGAGAGTACTCAAGGAACTCAGTAAGGTTATATATAGACCACTGTTCCTGATCTTTGCTGACAGTACTAGGACAGGAGATGTACCAGGGGATTGGAGGAAAGCTAACGTGATTGCGATATTCAAAAAGGGGCAGAGGCATATCCCGGGAAATTATAGGCCTGTCAGTCTGACATCAGTAGTATGTAAACTTCTGCAGGGGATGTTAAGGGACTATATCGTAGAGTTTGCTAAAGACAACAACATCATCAGCAGTAATCAGCACGGGTTTACAAATGGGCGTTCTTGTCAAACCAATCTCTTAACATTCTACGAGGAGGTGAGCTGTGAGCTAGATAGGGGCAGACCAGTGGATGTTGTGTACTTGGATTTCTCTAAGGCGTTTGATACAGTTCCCCACAAGCGCTTAATTTATAAAATAATGTCTGCAGGTATCGACAGCATGGTTTGCTCTTGGATACGGAACTGGCTAAAAGGGCGTGTCCAAAGGGTGGTAATAAACAGCGCATACTCAGACTGGTCTGATGTTCAATTTATTCATAAACAGCATTGAGGACGTGATCAGTAGTTCGTTATCATTTTTTGCAGATGACAAAAAATTGGCCAGGGCAATAACTGCACAGCATGAAGCAGATATCCTACAGAATGACCTGGACAAAAATAACGGAGTGGGCAACAACAAGGCAAATGAGGTTTAATGTGGAGAAGTGTAAGGTTTTGCACTTGGGGACTAAAAACATAAAAACATAAAAACACAATACACGTTAGGGAGGGAACCCTTGGGGGAATCAAAAATGGAGAAAGATCTGGGAGTCTTGGTTGATGATAGATTAGGCAACAGCATGCAATGTCAAGCGGCAGCTGCCAAAGCCAGCAGAATATTAGCATGCATAAAGAAAGGGATGTATTCCAGAGATAAGACTATAATCCTTCCACTTTATTAAACTCTGGTCCGACCGCATCTGGAATATTCTGTCCAGTTCTGGTCGCCAGTCTTCAGGAGGGATGTGTTGGAGCTGGAGAGAGTCCAGAGAAAGGAAACTAAACTGATTAGGGGATTGGAGGACCTTAATTATGAAGAGCGTCTGAAATCGCTTGATTTATTCTCCCTGGAGAAGAGACGCCTGAGGGGGACATGATAGCACATTATAAATATCTCAATGGGGATCTCAGCTTAGAAAAAAAGCTGTTCAGTCGAAGGGATTGCATGAGGACTCGAGGGCATACAATGCAATTAGAGGAGAAGCGTTTTAACCTCAGGCAACGTGGGGGGTTCTTTACTGTTAGGGCTACAAGATTGTGGAATTCTCTACCAAAAGAGGTGGTTTCTGCGGGAAGTATGGTGGCTTTCAAAAGACTCTTAGACGTACATCTCAAGGATCAGAACATTCAGGGCTATGTGAGATGATTACAGCCACACACACCTACACAGGTTGAACTTAATGGACTATTGTCTTTATTCAACCTCACCTACTATGTAACTATGTAACTATGGGGAGTATCCCAACTGTATCCAATGAGGGCTTGTGTTGGACAGTGGAGGAAACCTGGCTAATAGCGCACCAGGGTTTATAGCTGTCCCAGTGGGCGGAGTTTGCTGCAATGCACCCTGGGATTGGGTATAAACCTGGCGGGAGCATGTGACAGAGCATCTTTGACGGGAAGCAGAGTCCCAGGAGGAGGCTGACGGCTGTCTCTCTTCCTGTCAGAGCGAGTGAAGGTGTCCTGGGCAGTCAGCCTGAAGGACCAGAGGTTGAGCTGGGCTGCAGGAAGAGGATCCAGAGTGTTGCTGACTGAGTGGAGCTGCTGGGCAGAAGTTTCCAGGAAAAACAGTGTTGTGAGTACTCGAAATCTGCACAGGGGTCTGCCTAAGAGAGAGGGGACCACTCCGGAAGGTCAAGGGGATCCAAGAGCCAGCTAACTGGTAGTTGTGGCATAGTGCCAAGTGTTAAGCCCTGAAGATAAGGGAGTGAAAGGGGGCGCCAGTGTGGGCCCTGAAGTGTTCAGCAGTGCAGCAACAGTGTACAAGTAGCTACCTCAGGAAGGCAGCTCAGAGAGGATTTCTTTAGTTGAAGCTCAGTTACAAGAATAGCCCAGCGTTAACCAGCATCCAGCCAGCATCCAGTCAGCATTGGTGGGCATTCAGCCAGCTTCAAGCCAGCGTCAAACAAGTACTTCTTAAGTGTCTCCGCCAAATTGTGCATAGTTGAGTTAAAGGAGTATCCCACTCATCTCTTCTCCTATCCAAGTTCCTAAATAAATCAAAAACCCAAAGATACTAGACTGGTCATTGTCTCAGTGCTCACACTTGGAGAAACATGCTTAAATGTGCTGTTGTTGTTAGCGGTAACCAAGGGGGACCTATATCCAGCAAAACGGCTGGGAATTGTGCTATGTATTCTAAAGTGACACTTTATAATATTTATTTATTTATATTTATTTGGTACCTAGAGCAGCTCTGATACTTATATTATCTATTTAAAGTGCACCATTACCTCATATCAGCAGCAGTCCAACATTAGGTATATTTAAGTAGGAAGAGCAGCGCTGATACATACCTATCATATGATGGTACACTTGTCAGGATGCCGCTTCTCCAGTAGACCAGCACCAACTTTAGACTCTCTGTTGTCCTCTAATTTATTTTTATCTAGGAAATGACAACCCACCTGGCTCTCATATCCAGGTCCCATGCAATTTAAAAACGTGCAGATACTGTCATGTTAGTTTATGCACAAAATCTTTTAACTCAGCAATCACTGGAGAAAACTTTAACATCATGCAATACAATATAATAATTGTGGAACAAAGTATGTGGTGTATCAAACCTGCTTAATTTCTTGTAACCTGTACTATATTGGATGTACCACACATGTTTTACGAACAAGAATAGGAGAAAAATGTCTCACATCACTTTAAAGAATGTAATTCTGGTGATTTGTCCTCCTATAGGTTCACTGGCATTGAGAGACTGACTACTATGCTCAGGGGAAGAGATAAGAACAGATGGCTTTTACGTTGGGCAGCGTGGTGAAAATTTAAGTTAAAAACCAGGGTCCCTTAGATGGGACCTGGACTTACATTTACAGTATGTTGATTTTTCTTCTAAACCACCCACCTCTCTCTCTTTTTTGTTTGTTGCTGTGTATTAGTACTATCTCTATTCTCCCACTGAGCACTTATTTTTTCTGTCTGTTCATTTTTTGTCTTGCCACTCTCTTGGATTTTAATGTCTTTTTTTGGTTATGTAACTAATTGTTTTTGTTTTTGATTGTATTTGTGTCTGTCCATGTATGGTGTTTTACCTCTCCAAGTAATTCTAATTATCTATTAACTGGCAAATTAACGACACGTGTTGCCAGGAGGGTTTTATACACTATATATTGTGGCATTTTTGTATATACCATTTGTAGTGAAGAAAAGCTGAAAGGAGTTTACATTTGCTGTCTGACACTGCGTCTTTTATGGAGAACCAATAAATTGTGAGGATTTTTAAGAGCAGCGAGGCGTAAGGCGTTGCAGACTATCTCTTTTCATGATTGCCATTGAAGCTGTGCAGCCACCTTTCCACACTTGGCAGCTCTGGAAAATGTCTTCTTTTAATTGAGTTGTAGCACCTCACCTCTGCTTTCTTATATGATCAAACTGAGTGTACCTGTCACTTACTATTGGGGATGAGCTTGGATTTGACTTGGGTTTGGTCCAATCCCATGTGTGGCGGTAATGGAAGGAAGTTGACAGTGCTGGGCCAATCAGCTGTGGGCAAGGGATTCCCTAACCTACAGCTGCATGAGGACAAGGGAATGGTGATGCTTGTGATGTAATGACATTTGGAAATATTAGCTTAATGATCAATGTGTTTGTATATGTGCAGATCGGCCCGGCAGCTTTCTTCTCAGTTCGGCCGTGACCCTGAAAATATGTCAGGAATTGGATCAGCTACTGGTGGCACTGTGGCTCCCAGACCTGTATGTTGTAGTTCTAGTGTCCACCAACGGGTGTCTCTCTGCAGCCAGCAGTTCCTGGCAATTAGTTATCACCTGAAGCTGGCTGCAGGGAGCATATTAAGTCCCTCCTCTGCTGCTTCACCTTGCCTTAATATTCTACTGTATGCCCTTGATCTCTGCACCCCGTGACCTGCTCACGCCTTCTACTTCTACACACCCTCCGTATAAGTCCGTGATGATGAAAAGCGTAAGGGCGTGAGCACGCGGTCACCTTGGATACCTGGCGTCTGATGTCACACCCGAAACTCGCTCGCTTGAGGTGCTGAGCAGTGAGCCAGCACCAGTCGGGTGTTTCCGTCCAGGACGCAGGTTTCTATACATGCTGTTATTATCTTTCTGAATGTGAGTGCATTTGTAGCGGGAAAAGAGAGTTTTATGTTACATAAACCTAGCCTAAACTATATTATGCTATGGGTCCCTTCTTTCTGCCTTCTATGCATACCATATATACCTTTAACCTTCCTAGCGGTATTCCCGAGCGTGACTCAGGGTTAGATTTTAGAGCCAAAAGCGGTAACCCCGAGCCACACTCGGGGTAGCGCTAGGAAGATCGCTGGATCCTGGTAGAGGTTTTACTTACCTTTTCTCCAGGATCCAGCGAAGAATGCGGGCTGTATGCGGCGGCGGAGCTTCCTCCCGATCGTCTGCGAGCCCCAGCTTCCGTCTCCGGCGACGTGGGGGTGGAACTGGCGGCAAATTCAAATGTAAAACACACCAAACACACTGATACCATTCAAAATAAAAAAAATTCACATTACATTGCCCCCCAGTGCCCTTTCCTGCAGTTTTACTGTGCTTTTTATGTATGTATATATATATATATATATATATATATATATATATATATATATATATGTGTGTATATATATATACATATATATATATATATATATATGTATATATGTATATATATATATATATATAAGTAATTCTTGTGAATGAGCAGCCCAAACCAACTGTGTATATATATATATATATATACGTATATATATATATATATACGTATATATATATATATATATATATATATATATATATATATATATATATAATAAATGTATACAGTTGGTTTGGGCTGCTCATTCACAAGAATTACATGCAAAATAATGGTACCGCTTTCAGCACCTAAAATCCAAAAGAATCATACCGCCAGGGAGGTTAATGGAGCTTATGGGCGTTTTACATAGTTACATAGAAGGTGAGGTTGAATAAAGACAATAGTCCATCCAGTTCAACCTGTGTAGGTGTGTGTGGCTGTAATCATCTCACATAGCCCTGAATGTTCTGATCCTTGAGATGTACGTCTAAGAGTCTTTTGAAAGCCACCATACTACCCGCAGAAACCACCTCTTGTGGTAGAGAATTCCACAATCTTGTAGCCCTAACAGTAAAGAACCCCCCATGTTGCCTGAGGTTAAAACGCTTCTCCTCTAATCGCATTGTATGCCCTCGAGTCTTCATGCAATCCCTTCGCCTGAACAGCTTTTTTTCTATGCTGAGATCCCCATTGAGATATTTAAAAATTGCTATCATGTCCCCCCTCAGGCGCCTCTTCTCCAGGGAGAATAAATCAAGTGATTGCAGGCGCTCTTCATAATTAAGGTCCTCCAATCCCCTAATTAGTTTAGTTGCCCTTCTCTGGACTCTCTCCAGCTCCAACACATCCCTCCTGAGGACTGGCGACCAGAACTGGACAGAATACTCCAGATGCGGGCGGACCAGAGTTTTATAAAGTGGAAGGATTATAGACTTATCTCTGGAATACATCCCTTTCTTTATGCATGCTAATATTTTGCTGGCTTTGGCAGCTGCCACTTGACATTGCATGCTATTGCCTAGTCTATCATCAACCAAGACTCCCAGATCTTTCTCCATTTTTGATTCCCCCAAGGGTTCCCCTCCTAATGTGTATTGTGCTTTTAGGTTTCTAGTCCCCAAATGCAAAACCTTACACTTCTCCACGTTAAACCTCATTTGCCAAGTCATTGCCCACTCCGTTATTTTGTCCAGGTCATCCTGTAGGATATCTGCTTCATGCTGTGCAGTTATTGACCTGGCCAATTTTGTGTCATCTGCAAAAACTGATATCGAACTACTGATCCCGTCCTCAATGCTGTTTGTGAATAAATTAAACAAGGTTGGTCCCAGGACTGAGCCTTGGGGGACCTCGCTTACTACCTCAGACCAGTCTGTTTATTACCACCCTTTGGACACGCCCTTTTAGCCAGTTCCGTATCCAAGAGCAAACCCTGCTGTCGATATCTGCAGACCTTATTTTATAAATTAAGCGCTTATGAGGAACTGTATCAAACGCCTTAGCGAAATCTAAGTACACAACATCCACTGGTCTGCCCCTATCCAGCTCACAGCTCACCTCCTCGTAGAATTAAGAGATTGGTTTGACAAGAACGCCCATTTGTAAACCCGTGCTGGTTACTGCTGATGATGCTGTTGTCTTTAGCAAACTCTACAATATAGTCCCATATCATCCCCTCCAGAAGTTTACATACTATTGATGTCAAACTGACAGGCCTATAATTTCCCGGTATATGCCTCTGACCCTTTTTGAATATCGGAATCACGTTTGCTTTCCTCCACTCACCTGGTACATCTCCTGTCCTAATACTGTCAGGAAAGATCAGGAACAGTGGTCTAGATATAACCTTACTGAGTTCCTTGAGTACTCTCGGATGTACGCCATCCGGGCCTGGTGATTTGTTTGTGTTAAGTTTATCCAGCCTTTCCCTGATTTCACCCTCTGTAAGCCATAGTGGCAAGTCCTGTGTATTACTACTAACCATACAGTCATGGTCAGTGTACCCCTCCATTTCCTGTGTAAATACTGATGAGAAAAAAGCATTCAGCACGGTTGCTTTTTCAGTGTCCTCTGTAACCATCCTCCCATCATCGTTAATTATGTGTGCAATATGCTCTGCCCTAGTTTTTGTGCTGTTGATATATTTAAAGAATTTCTTTGGGTTTTTTTTACTATCCTCTGCTATTTGTCTCTCAAAGTTTATTTTAGCCATCTTGATTTCGTGTTTACTTTTCTTATTTGCCTCCTTGTATTGGTCGAAAGCCGATACTGTCCCCTCTGATTTATATTTCCTGAAGGCCAATTTTTTTCCCCTAATAAGTTTTTTAACGCTACGGTTTAGCCAGCCAGGTTTGGCTTTGTCTCTTCTAAATTTATTTCCCATAGGAATGCACTGCAAGATGCACTGCAAGATGCATTTGCTTAATATGTTCCTAAACCATTCCCATTTTTCCTCTGTGGTCAGTGATTCCAAGGTTTGGTCCCAGTTTACCCTTTCCATCAATGAGTACAATTTTGGAAAGTTTACCCTTCTGAAGTTTTGGGTTCTTATGTTCCCCACTTGCCTTGCTATATTGTTATTTACACTAAATGTGATCATCCTGTGATCGCTAGAGCCCGGGTAGTCCTGGACTCCTACCTCCGAGATTAGGTCTGGGTCATTAGTGATCAATAGATCCAGGACTGCGTTTTCCCTAGTCGGAGAGTCCACCAACTGTGACATGTAATTATCCTGTAAGGTTTCCGTGAATAGACGGGCCTTTTGTGAGTGTGCAGTCCCCTCTACCCAGTCAATGTCGGGATAATTTTTGCCACTTTACCCATTAGTGCTAAAAATTCCAGCTCTACCTCCTCCCCTTGTTTAGGTGGCCTATAGCAAACCCCCACAATTACTTTTCCCTTTTCTCCTTCCCTATGGAGTTCTACCCACACAGATTTTAACTCCATACTCATCCCTTCTGTAATGTCACTCCTCTCTATCACCCTTACATTGTTCTTGACGTAGAGACATACCCCTCCCCCTCTTTTTCCTACCCTGTCCTTCCGGTACACCGAATATCCTTGGATATTTGCCAGCCAGTCATGTGAGGGGTCGAACCATGTCTCCGTTATTCCCACAAGGTCTATGTCCTCCTCATGTACTAACATTTCCAACTCATCCATTTTATTAGCTAGGCTCCTGGCATTAGCATATACCCCTCTTAGTTTTACGGAAGTTAAACGTGATTGGTGGTTATGTTTATTCCTGTTTGGTCTGAGGTTTTCCCGCACAGACCTACCAATTAACGTTATGTCCCTACTGTCGCTGCTGACTCTAATACTACCTTCTGTCCTTTGATCCCTCGTTTTAGAGAATCTTGTTTGGGGGTTATTGGAGGATTCCCTATTGACCAACAGTACTCATCTCCTGTGATGCAGGACACCTATTCACATGTTTGAAGGCTCCATTTGTTTTAAGTTCTGGTGAGTGTGCATTACTACAGGGGACTCACCCTGGTGTGGTGAAGGTGGTCCAGCCAATATTACGTTTGCACCGTGGTGAAGAGTTTGCTGGCATCAGAACTATTATGAACTTTATGAACTTTATTATTTATTCCATTACCTACGTGCATGTATATGGTAATTTCCAGTCATTTTCAGGAAATTTGACCACATAAGCGCTGCTAGTGTCATAAGTGTTCATATCCCGTGAACAACATTTACACCTTTTTTATATATATCCATTTACTTTATAGCAGCTGCTATTATTTATTTATATTGATTTATTTGTGTTAGTGCTGGGTGAGTGGGTTCAATATTCTATTTTCTTTACCTACTCCTTTGTCTTTATATAATTAGCTTAGTTAGTTGGTTTAGGTTGTTTATTTATTATGATTACTCTCATGGCTTAGATTCCCTGGTTTAGATTCATGGGGTTTTGGTCTTAGTGTATTGGATGTGTGTTTTTATTGTTGTTTTACTGGCATTGCCTTTAATAAATCACATTATTTTAGATCATATTTGTGCCTGATGCTCACTGTGCAAGTCCAAACATTTCTGCATTTCTGGCCACGCCTTTTTCACACAATACCAGCATTTAGTATTCCTGACAAAATGGTTGCTTTACAACAGAAATATGCATTAAAAGTCTCTTGAGTTTTTTTTCTGAGATGAAAAAAAAACAAAAAACAAAAAGAAAAACACATCGCAGTGAAAACCTTAAATTTAACCAAAGAGCCAACATGCACTGTTATGTGAGTCAGACACAACACACATCAAAGAAAGAAAAAAGAAAGAAAATATGCAGCCCTTCCATACAAACATATACCTGTTCATTGAATCCATTTCTAATAAGATGCAACTATTTTTAAACCAACCATATTTCCAAAACTTAAAAATATAAAAAATTAAACACAATATAGATCACTCGACATCCACTCTCTCGTGGAAGTCTCTTGACCAAGCATAGGCAGCTCTGCCCCCTGGCATGATGACGTCACTGTGTGCACCCAAGTGATTCATAGTATGTTTTATTGAAGCAGTGTCATTTAGGGTTTACATTTGAGTGCAATCATGTTTCTTACTAATAAATCTTGTGAAGATAGAGAGCATTAGATTGTATGTTTTTTTGTCTGTTCATGAGTGCACTCAGCTTTAACATCAGAGAGGAGAGCATAAGGGAACTTGGAGCGATCTTTTACCTGGAGGAGTGGTGTGTTTCCTTTCCATTGCTGTAACTCACAAAGAAAAGTGGATGACATCCCCCTTCTGATGCCATTAGCTACTCTAAATTAAGAGGCCAATTAATGAAGGTAAGAATTTAGGCATTACACATGAGTGAAAGGGATTTTTACTGGATAGTGGGGGTCTCTTTGTAAAGAAGAAAGAAAAAATAAGTCTTGAATTTGACTGTAGATTCACATATAACCTATTAGATTGGTTTTGAAACTTTCCTCTAATTCACATACTGTATATTATACACAAGTTGACGTGGACTGGAATTATTGCACATACTTGTTTATAATTTATCATATTTATTTGCTCACATTTTATTATTCCGAATTTTGTAATATGGTTGGATCAAAAATAATTACATATTATTAGAGACAAATGCAACGGAGGGGTATATGTTTGTATGGGAGTGCTATACATTTTCTTACTTTTTTTTCATTATTTTCTAAGATATGTCCTTCTCTGTGTGAAAAACACAGACAATTGGATTTACAAAGCATTTCCTATATTTCATATTAACTCCCACCCTGGCAAAGCTCTCAAGCTACTATTTTTAATTACCAATCAGGCACACTTTTCTTGATCTTTAAAAAGCAATTGGCTTTTTTTAGAGCTTTTTTAATAATAAATGTGACCCAAGAAAAAAATTGAATATGGGATTTACTTTGTCTGATGTATGTGGTTTTGCAAATGTAAATTAAATAGCAATTCTAGGCATCAGGAGAAAGATATCCGTGAGATAAAATTACTGTCAAGAAATTACATCAGAGTGCTAAAATTAGAATATTCAGTCAGTTTAAAATAGACTTTCTTTTACTAGATGCACTAAGCATCATTGTACTCTGCCCCCATCCACACTTAAAAATGCCAAACTATGTTTCTTTTTAGTACTGTTCCCTCTTCTCTGCTCTGGGGTCTCCAGAGGTTGGTGGACCTGGAGGCATGTCACCAGCTGTCTGAACAAGGAAGAGACAATCAGCTCCTGATGATATCAGAAACAAAGATGGCAGCATGGGACCCAACATATGACAGCGACGCAACAGATTATAGCTGGGCAATGCTGGATTCACTAGCCAGGTAAGTATGTGAATTGTGCATTAATGCTAGGGAAAAAAGTAAGGTGGGGGGGGAACACATGGGAGAGATTGACGTTCCTCCTTACCTCCAGTGTTCCTCCTTACCTCCAAGGAAAGGTCTAGGGAGCCACATAGTGTAAACCCATAAATGTATATACTTATTAAAATGACCAAAATACACACATAAGTATAAAAAAGCCCATGTAATGTTAACAAGATGGTCCAGAAGGTGAGGCAGGCCACTTCCGGGTTTGTAGTACATGATGATGTCATGAACATTGACTCCTCTGCACATAATTTTATCTCTTTGTATTGTGAACAACCAGGAGCAGAGGGGTTGAGATACTGCAGTACTGGATCTATGAGACCTTCAGTGCCTACATCCAGTGCAGCACAGAAGAAGAAGGATCTATACAAGCTGTTTCTCAGGAAATTGAAGGAACCCTGCATGGTGGTTTTTTGCTACTACCCACCCCTAGAATGCCTGCAGCTGCTGTCACTAAATTCGGCACAGTTCTGGTATCTGTGAATGAATGAACTACAAGTTTCTTCTGCCACTGTAGCAGATGGACTTGTAGTTGTCAATGAAACATCAGCACTTCCTCTTACACCTGTGATCCAGTGATCATGGTGGCAATGCTTTTCAGGCTCTTGTGAAAAAAGTAATGAATGCAGGATTTTTTTCTTGCAAAAATATGTGCATTTATTACTTTTTTTTCAGGTAAACTCAGTCTTTAAACTTGGGTAGATTATTGTGCCCAAGTTTGGGCTTTAAAGAGTATGTAAATGCTAACAATGAACTTCTCTTATTTGTTTCCTTTTGGTCTGTTTAATAAACTATTGAATGGAGGACATTTATCAAGAAAATTAGCAACAATACTGGGCAGGGTTAGCAAAGTCTATTTGACAGTTTTTCTGTGAGTTTGTGACCCTTGTGTCTGTAATTCTGTGTAGTCCACTGTGACAGATTTCAAGAGTTCTGAGACAGATTTATCACTAGGGATTAGGGATGAGTTTAAGGTTTTGTCCGAACACAACAACCGAACATGTGTCTGTTCGGCAACAGCTGAACTTCATGTATGATAGCAGTATAGCTACCACGATTAAACATGGCAGATTTCTGTTGTCAATGGATGTTATGAACATCAATGAGTGCAATCATTCAGGTATATGGCCTGGAATCCCTGGCCATGTAAGCAAAGGTGCTAGGTATTGTTTAAGGGGAAAACAATCATGGGGGTCCCCCCCAATTCATACAAGGTCCTTTGGATCTGGTATGAATTTTAAAAGAGACCTCATGCAAAAAAAAAAAAATGTGAGGTCGCCCCCCAAATTCAACACTAGACCCTCCCCCCCTTTTTTTTTGCTTTAATACATGTCCCCCCGGGATAGTGCCCAACCTCCCACATCATTTGTTTTACAATCACTTGCCTGTTAGCCTAGAACATGGCCAATATCATATTTGAACATTCGGCTCCCATTGACTTGGGAATATTGAATTTTGGGACATTATCTCATTGACAATGAGATTTGGATCTGGCACCCGAACTTTAGTAAAGTTTACGGAACGTGTCCTGAAATGAATCCAGGTATGTTTGGTTCATTGCTACTGGGAATAAGACAAGTTGTCACCCGAAAAGATGCAAAATGAAGAAGTTATCAGGGTCATGTTTTTTTTCTGTTGCAGTGCTACGCTAGAGTAGCTGAAGGAGGAATTCATGACCTCTCCATAGCCTAACTGTGGGACAGAAGTGATAAATGTCCCCCAATTTGGCTATGTTTTATCTGTTTCATAATACCTCACCCTATTTTAAAGTGATGAGGAGAGAGTGAGGTTTTCTGTAGTCCTAACACACGTCTAGGGTGTCCTAGGAAGAAAACGTGGATGCTGCAAAGATGCAGTACAGTAGGTGAATATTGTCAGTGAAGAAAAGGAAGTGTGTTATTGAAAGAATCCTTAAGAACCTTGAAAATAAATGGAAAAAATCCTGAAAAATGAAAATGAATGCAGCTACCTCCTCTAAGGAGTGGTAAGCTGAAATATAATAAATTATTGTTTTTGGGCTATTCTTGGATTTATATACACTTTAACTCTTCTTTGTCTATTGCTCCCTGTGCCCTAATTTAGCTGTTTTCTTAAAGTGTTTGTATTTTTAGAAATTAGGACAATTATTAGCTGTGTTATTTTACTAAACACTAGGGTCTTCTATTCTAAATGGCCCCATCACAGTCCTAAGCAGGTTTAACATAGTGACGCTATAAACGTTGTTTACTATTGGTATCATCATAAGCAATAAAAATATCAAACCTAATTTTCTTCTTTGGTCTGTCACAAAGCAAATATTTTAAATAAGGAATAATAATACACAAATAATGTTTGATAAACAAGCACATACTGTTGCATAATAAAACATCATGACAAATAAAAAAAATAAATTAAAAATAACCTTGTACATAATTTAGAAGAATCAGATGACCCAGGATGATAGCCCTAAGCAACAATGGTGGATGTATGTCTTACTTTTGCTTATTACACTTTTCCTACTATGGGCACCAGGGCGTGCTAGGTAGGGATTCAGGATATTGTAAGGTTTTTGTATGTTATACATTTTATTTCTAATCAGAAATAAAATATAGATTTAAAAACATTTTTATCGCAAACATATGAATGATTGCATATGCATATTTTATTTATTTATTTATTTTTTACAGTCACTTTTTTAAATTTTTATCAAACTTATCCTAACTTCTCTGCCAAATAAAATCTTTTGTTTAGAGTTTAAAGTGGTTCTAAACACTAAAGGTTTTTTTTTTTTCACCTTAAAGTGGATGTAAACCCTCACATATACTCAGTGAAGTGAACAGCCTCAGATGATACACAGAGATGAAACAAATCTCCCTACATAAGTTTTACTTGTATATCTGCTGTCTTCAGCTTGCTATATTCTTTAGAAAGTGCACATCGTGTTAGAATTTTTCTCTTCCTGTTCAGCACTGGGAGTGTAGTCTTGGCAGACACGGGGAGACAGCTGATTGGAGGATAGGCACACACCCTCTCTCCACATTGGAGTGAGGACTGTGAATAGACAAGCTCTCTGCTAAGCTATTAATAGCACCCACCCTGACACAAATTTCAGCCTGGTTTTATCTCGGTTGAACTTGTCAGATAATAGAAGAACAGATCAGGAGAAACACATGAGACTCAGGGCTTTGGAGAGAGATGAGAAAACAATTTCCTGAATCAGGTTTACATCCATTTTAATGCATCCTCTGGCTTAGGGTAAAAAAACTTGCACTGTCTGTTCCCCCATCCCCCTCTCTACTATTTAACTGACTCTGTTATCGATCTTGCGCTGTGCCCAGCTGCAGGTCTTCTCTCCAGCTCTTCCTGGTCTCACAGGCTTTGCTGATAGCAGTGGGAGCTGTCAATCAGTGTGGAGGGAGTGGGGGTGGGGCTGAGCAGCACCCAGCACTATGTGTGTCTATGGACACACGTAGCCAGGCTCTGAAGAGAGTCCACGTGTGTGCCCCCATCTGCTAGCTATGGGGACAGACATAGAGAAGAAGCCTAGAGCGCTGGTGAGGCCCCAGAAGAGGAGGTTCAGCGCCGCTCTGTGGAAAACAATTGCACAAAGTAGGTAAGTAAACACAGTTATTATTTTAATTGACCTTTACCACCACTTTAAGAGCTGAAACTCAAATTCCACCAACAGCTGAATGATTCAGAAGAGTGATTCACCCCCTTCCTACAGCCATCCATCTACTTTGCATGGCTCATCACAAAATGTTACTTAGCAAGAGACAGTCTGAAAAGAAACAGCTACTGCTGACCTTGTTCTTTAGAAAACCCATAATGATCTGTGTAACTAGTTTCATGGTTGCACACTACATTAAATATTTCTATGTAAACTAAAATTTTATTTAAAATAGTAAAAAAATATAGATTAGTTTGAAGAGCAAAAACATCTAAACATATCCTAACGAAACTAGCGCAAAAATATTATAGTTCTCCTTTTTTTTTAGAATATGCATTCTAGTTTTAATCTCTTCAGTGCAAGAAACATTTTACCTGTTATGCTAAATTGAATTACCCATTTAATTAACTAATTAATGAAGTGCGACCCTCTAAAATCTGAGTATTTTGTTGTATGTCACTCTTTCTCTGCTTATGACAACAATCAGCTGGGCTTTGTCTCCCTTATCACTAGTCCTGTCCTGATCCGTAATATTTAGCCATGCCATATATCATACATATCAAATATTCGCTCATTTGTTTACATTTAGGAATTTCATTTAAACATTTTTTTTTATTAAGCCATCAATAAGAAAATTTTCACTGTAGTACTAACAAAATGTCAACCTTTTTTATGATTTAGCTGTCTTTCATTTTTAAAGCATGTCAACTTATATTATTCAATTTTTAATGCTTTATAATTTTAAATATTTTTTCACATTCCAAACCATTTAATGTGTAATATTTTAACATTTAAAGGGGGTAAAGAAATCATGACCTCAATCTTCATTCTGTCAGATTTTTTTTTTATCTAGTTAAAGCTAAAAAAATATATACTGAAAGTAAGGCTATTGAAAATAACACTGATGAATAAAACAGTGATATCATCTTTTTGTTAGCTGAAGAGAAATATACTTCTAGATATAGCTGACAAATCTGTTCAAAATCTAGCAATGTTTAAAAAAAGTTTTTGTTTCTTGTATTTTTAAATAGGCCCCTAAGTGACTTTTCAAAAAGTATCTTTGTATTATTTTATATTTTACTGGAGAGCTTTAGGCTGTGAAACAGAAAACATTTAAATAGTTAGAAATATCATTCTTAACCACTTGAGTACCAAACACTTTCACCCCCTTCCTGCCCAGGCCAATTTTTACCTTTCAGCGCTGTCATCCTTTGCATGGCAGTCCATGCAACTCTTTACCCAAATGACATTTTTTCATGTTTTTTTTTGAGATAGATATGCTTTTCTTTGGTGATAATTAATCACCACTGTCTTTTTTATATATAAACAAAAAAATACCAAAACGTTTCTGTTATAAAATAAATCTTTCTTCATAAATTTAGGCCAAAATGTATTTTGCTACACTTCTTTGGTAAAAAATAACCCAAATCAGTGAAAATTATTTAGTCTGTGTGAAAGTAGAATCTACAAACTCAGTGTATTTGAGAACTGATCAATTCTGATGTACTGACTGATTTCATTTCTTGAAGCCCTAAAATACCAGGACAGTACAAATACACTCCAAATGACCCTTTTTGGAAACTAGACAGTCCAAGGTATTAAGTAAGAGGCAAGGTGAGTTTTTTTAAGTTGTAATTTTTCTTCATAATTTTTTGGAAAATGAAGAAATGAAATACATTTTTTTTTTTGCACAATTTTTTTACATACTGTCACCAGAGCAGTACAGTGTCACCATAGTAACACTGTGCTGCTCTCAGTGATCAGGATTTTGTTTTTCACTATGATTGCTTATTGCACTGATTATCAGATCACTGTTAGGAGCAATCATTTTTTTGAATGGCATTTATTCGTGTGCCATTGTGTACTATTGTGATAGCTGTGATTGGCCACAACTATCACAAGATAAAGGCCTGCTGTAATTTGCCCCTGTACCATGTGATAACGATGGACAATCACAGAGATCACAACAGTATGCATGAATGGCTATGAATGACAAGCCATTGTGTACTATTGACATGTGATTACTGTCATTGGTCACAGCGATCACATATTACCGGGGTTGACCAGGTACAATGATTAGTCTTCTGCTGTTTCCAGTGGACAGATCACACTTCTGTGCACCCTGTAAGACACACATGAGGCATGAGAATGGGAGGACATCCCAGAATAACAGTGCTTCTGCCTGGGCATTATTAATAGGTCCAGCCGGAGGTGGCTAATAATATGCCACAATCACAATTACATCATTAAACACTTGTTCACATTGATGCTACTTTAATATTGTGCTACTTCACTTGATTTCAATGTAATAGGTCAGCCCTGACACCATGGTCAGTGTACGTGTCTCCGTCATCCGCATCTATCTGTAGCTCTCCTCTGTCTCCCTCTGTCCTCCTCCTCATCTCCTCCCTGCCTGTCAGCTCACTAGAACCACTCTGCTCCCCTCCCAGCTGCTACAAAACAATGTAATATTTACATCATCCCCTCTGTTAGACTGTAAGCTGTATCCTAGCGCCTGTGCTTTATTAAAAAAAAAAAAGCCAATTTCTACTTGTTTTTACAGCGCCGTTTGGCCATCATGTGACTCCCGGCTCTCTCCTCCTTTCCTCCCCGCCTCCCCAGCTGACATCAGAGGAAGTTCTTGCCCCACCCCCCACCCCTGGAGATGTCAGATGGGGAGAGAAGAGAGCCGGGAGTCACGTGATTGCCGATAGGAGCTGTGAAAACAGGTAGAAATCTGCTTTTTTCTAATGAAGCACAGGCACTAGGATACAGGTTGTAATCTAA
This sequence comes from Pelophylax lessonae, assembly GCF_965119305.1. Lineage (NCBI taxonomy): Eukaryota > Metazoa > Chordata > Amphibia > Anura > Ranidae > Pelophylax > Pelophylax lessonae. The sequence goes on along the minus strand of NC_138769.1, from coordinate 638,976,721 downwards.
CAGAGGGGATGATGTAAAGATCACATTGTGGCTTAACAACCACTTTAAACCCACTAGTGCTTTTTTTGCCATTACTATTCCTTTAAACTGGCTTTTGAAATTTACAAATGGAGCAATTTAGAAATTGGATGAAAGGTTTAGCCCTGGGAAACACTTGTTGAAAGATAAATAGTGCATTTTATATACAACTATATAGATCAGACCAAAATGAGGGATACATGAGGAGGAAAAAGGGACAGAGGGACTTTGTTCCAAATCAGGGACAGTCCCTCGAAATCAGGGACAGTTGGGAACTATGCACTTCTCATCTTAGGATGCCCCCCCAAAACAATATAGTAAGTGCTGTCACCCTAGGACAGGTAGTGGGTTAGAAAGCCCATAGATGAGTCTTTTTCTGTTTAACCCCTTCACACTGAGCGTATGCAAATATGCAGCCCCACTGGACTGGGCTTTTTTACTGTGGGGCCGCATATTTGGGTACCTCCCTTTGTGCTGGGAGCGCGCCGCACGGAGACTTAATACCCACAAAAGAAATAAAAGTAAATCTCAGTACACAAATATTTATTTGTGCTTCTTGGATTTTTATATCTCAGCAAGCAGAGCTGCATGCACCATGGACTTTCGAGTTTGGAGTGGATGTCCAACTGAATCATTTATCTGTTGTGCATGAATGAATAACTGACATCTTGCTAGCAAATGCTTATGGTGACTACTCTTAAACAGCTATTAAACATATGTATTTTTTTTGTTAGTTTTACACTCTTGTTACTTGAAGGAACGCCTATAAGACTCAATTAATTATAATGAGTCGTGGATTTCTGGAGAGCCTTTTATCCTAATATAATAAAATGGTCCTTATACTTTAAGAGGAGGAGCTGTTTATTACTTTGTTTTTGTGAGTATGATACGTTAGGGATGACATTTTTCTTGTGTTTTGAAAACCCTATGTGGATTATTTTCTCCTAAAGGAGTTGTAAAGTCAGAAGGTTTTTTATCTTAATGCATTCTATGCATTAAGTAAAAAAACCTTCTGTGTGCAGCAGCCCCCCTCAGCCCCCCTAATACTTACCGGAGGTCCGTCTCCATCCAGGAACGTCCACGAGTGTCTTAGCCATCCAAGATTCTCCCTCCTGATTGGCTGAGACACAGCAGCAGTGCCATTGGCTGCTGCTGCTGTCAATCAAACTCAGCTAGCCAATCAGAAGAGAGGGGGCAGGGCTGGTTCAGGGCTCTGTGTCTGAATGGACACAGGGAGCTGTGACTCAGCTCAGGTGCCCCCATAGCAAGCTGATTGCTGTGGGGGCACTTAACAGGAGGGAAGGGCCAGGATCACAAAACAAAAGATGGACCCCGAGAAGAGGAGAATAGGAGAATCCAGGTTGCTCTGCACAAATTCACTGCAACAGAGCAGGTAAGTATAATGTGTTTGTTATTGTTATAGGAAAAAAAAATAGACTTTACAATCGCTTTAATTGTGGTTCTGAGAAGATTTGTACTATAATTAAGAATAGGAAAAGAGAAGTGCTGTGGCTGATCCTGCATCCTCAAACAGAAGGTGGAGGAGCGCAAGGTCTCTAACATCCACCTGCTCTGTGATGTCGTCATGGAGGAGTGGAAGAGGACTCCAGTGGCAACCTGTGAAGCTCTGGTGAACTCCATGCCCAAGAGGGTTAAGGCAGTGCTGGAAAATAATGGTGGCCACACAAAATATTGACACTTTGGGCCCAATTTGGACATTTTGACTTAGGGATGTACTCACTTTTGTTGCCAGTGGTTTAGACATTAATGGCTGTGTGTTGAGTTATTTTGAGGGGACAGCAAATTTACACTGTTATACAAGCTGTACACTCACTACTTTACATTGAAGCAAAGTGTAATTTCTTCAGTGTTGTCATATGAAAAGATATAATAAAATATTTACAAAAATGTGAGGGGTGTACTCAATTTTGACACTAATGTATTATTCATATTGATTAGTGACACTAAAATGGCACTTCTGAGTTTGTTAAAAACATGTTTTTTCCAAGATTTGTGTCATGGGAATACCACTATAATGATATAATGTTGATACTTGCTTTGTTTTATTGCAAGCATTTGTCTTTATAGGGATTGTAATACAATGTATATTTTAGTCTAAACTAGCCTTGCTGTGAGGTTGTGTTGTGCCATTAACCACTTGCCGACCAGATGCTGGCAGGTACCCGCGAATATCTGTACCTGTACTGCAGTCTGCGGGAGTGGTTCTGGAAGCACGCATGCACCCACTTGCCAGCAGGGAAGCCAATCCAATGGGGTGGCGGCTGTGATTGCAGCCAAGCACCCGTGATTCCTCGCCGCAAAGAGTTGTTCTCTCTGAAATCAATGCAGTGCTCCTGTGTTCCTTCTATTTAGGAACACAGGTTTCTGCATTTATTTCACAAGCCCATCCCCCTCACAGTTAGAAAACACCCCCTAAGCTCACATTTAACCCTTTGATCGCCCCTGGGTTAACCCTTTCCCTGCCAGTGTCATTATTATAGTAACTGTAAGTTATCTGTCCATCGCCGCTATCTGTCAGCCGCAATGTCGCAGTCCCGCTAAAAATCCCTGATTGCTGCCATTACTAGTAAAAGAAAAATAAATAAATAAAAATTACATTAATCTTTCTTCTAGTTTGTAGACGCGATAACTTTTGCGCAAACCAATCAAAATCAATCATCAAAATGCTTATTGGGATTTATTTTTAACCACAAATATGTAGCAGAATACAAATTGGCCTAAAATGATGTAAAATTTTTCATTTTAATTTTTTTTGGGAATGTTATATAGCAGAAAGTGAAAAATATATATATATTTTTTTCAGAACTTTCGTTTTTTTTGCTTATAACGCAAAAAATAAAAATCATACAGGTGGTCAAGTACCTCCAAAAGAAAGGTCTATTTGTGGGGGAAAAAAGGACATCAATTTTGGCCTGGTCATTAAGGGGGGAAATCTTCTGGCCCAGAAGTGGTTAAAGTCCGATTTCCCTATACTTCCCTATTATGTTACATACATCATTAGCACAACTATTGCTTTTCTTTGTTTGGCCCCACATCTAATCACTGTCCAAGTCTTGGCCTCGACCTGTAACATTTCCTAATTCCGATCCTTCTTAACAAATGACACATCAAAGCCACAAATGCATTCACTTGTTATTTTTTGTCATGACTATTGCAACTTCATCCTTGTTGGCCTACCTCTACCCAGGCTATACTTCCTTCAGTCTATCATGAATGCTGCTGCCAGACTTACCAACCATTCAGTGACTGGCTGTCCTCTCTGCCAATCTCTCCACTGGCTTTCTCCAACCAATACAATTTAAAATACTTACAACAACATAGAACGCCATGCACAACTTTGCCCCTAGCAACATTTCCAACCTCTTCTCAAAATATCACCCTAAGCATCCTCGCCACTTCTTCCAAGACCTCCAGCTCTCTAGCTACCTTGTCTCCTTTGGAAGTCCCTGCCCCAATCTGTCCAGCTATCTCCTACGCAGCCCCCCTTTAGGTGATCCTAAAAACTCATCTCTTTAGAAAGCCTATCCTGCTTCCTCTTAAAAATGATCTTTTCTCCATGAGCACATCTCTAACAGTTATTACCATTTGTATTACTTGCTTCTCCCTTTAGGATTGTAAGCGCGCCTGTGCAGAGCCCTCCTTACCCTCTTTTTCGAATTGTGTTGTAACTATACTGTCTCCCTGTATTTTGTAAAGCACTGGCACAAAAAATACTGTATAATATTAATACACAGCTAGATTTTCACTAAGAACTATGGGTGGTAAGAGATTTCTCCATGCTGATTTAGATTGCTATACCCTTAGAACATGCTACGTTTTTTCTCTCGTATGTAGCCAGTGGAACCATGTGGTATACATCCAGTGAAGTAATCATTTACCTTTCCTTGGAGAGTAGAAATTAGAAATCACATGAACTTTCCAGCATCTTATTGTGTACAACAACCGGGATTACGAATGTTTACAGATGCTTATTACTGTTCTGTCTCAAAGGGTTCGACTGTCTTACAAAGGTGTTATTGGGTATCACCATTGCATTCTTTATTTCATTCACCTACATTTTCTCAATATGCAAAAGTAAATTATTTAATCAGTTTAATCAGTATTTTTTCTATCTCATCACAACTAAAAAGGGTTTTTACCGGCTGCTAGTAACAGGCTTAAAGTGGTTCTAAAGGCTGAAGGTTTTATGCATTCTGTGCATGAAGGTAAAAAATTATGGGTTTTCCATTTTGCTCAGCGGGGTTCGATCCGCCGATCCCCGCTGAGCAGGTGGATGACAGCTCTATCTCCGCTTACTTTGCATACACAGAGCTGTCAGAGCCCCGCTCTCCTGTATGGGGGATCTAATGAAAACAGACCGCCTGTCCAATCCGAACCTCCAGACAGATGAAAAATAGGGTTTCCATCCGTCTGGATTTCACGGACAGGATCGGATCGGAGAACATTGGGTATCAGCAATCATGTCACCGCTGACATCCACTACCCCATAGGAATACATTCGATCAGGTCCGCCTGAAAAAACAAACAAGGGGACCTGATCGGAAAGCCCATGTGAAAGGGGCCTTTGTGTGCAGTGCCCTCCCCCCAGCCCCCTTAATTCTTACCTGAGCTCCCTTCAATGCAGTGGTAATTAATATAGCCCCGGCTGTCCCATGACTCTCCCTCCTCATTGGCTGACACAGCAGCAGGAGCCCATTGATTCCCGCTTCTTTAAATCACAGCCACTGAGCCAGTGAGGAGAGAGCAGTGGGTGGGGCCGAGCCACATCTCTATGTGTCTTATGGACAAATAGAACAGTGGCTTGGGATCGAGCAGGCTGCAGTGCCCCTAGGGCAAGCGGCTTTCTCTGAGGACCTGCTAGAGAAGGGGGGAAGACAGGAGCGCCGACGGGGGACCTGAAAAAAACAGGATCATAGATGCTCTGTGCAAAACTATTGCACAGAGCAGGTAACTATAACATGTTTGTTATTTTTTTTTCCAAACAATAACATGTTTGTTATTTAAAGAAAAAAAAAGCTTTATATACCTTTATATAGCTTTAATACCACTTTATTTGCTTTTGGGTAGTGGATCATTTAATTTAATTACAATAATCCTGCTATTTGATATGCATGGAACATCAATGTACAGTAAAGTTTTCCCCTTTAATGTTTGATAAACAGACTCTATCATGTCTTGATATAGCCTACATTGTTAGCGGATCAGATAATAACAGGGAATTGCTAACCTCACCTAACTTGCAAGGCACAGACCAAATTGTTACAAAGCTAGACACTGACTTTGTTAAAAACAGATTTCCAATGCAAGAAATATGGAGACTCCCTAGAACATCTGAAACTCATGTCAGAATATTTATGTTTCCCTGTCAGACATTGGAGAGACCATAAAATAAATGGTAAAGTTTTGGTGCTTTGAACAATAACAGTGATGTCCTTAGTGTGCCGAGGAATTCTTCAAAAAACATGTGTAGAGTAGTAAGATGTTTAGCCAAAATAATTTGGCATTCATGTAATGACTAACATTTGTGACTGTCTTCAAAAGCAGGAAAGAAAAAAATGTAATTTATGAAACATGCATTTTTATGCAGGGGACTATATGTGTACAATGTTTACACAGATTTCAGTCTTAGCCATTTAAGGGTTTCCTATTTTTATCTGAAATTTAATTTGTTCTTGTCATTTTCCATTCTAAATTTGTTTTAGATTTATTGCTAATGGTTGAAGAAGAATTCCAGAAGAAATCGACATTGCTGGATGACGTTATTGACATTGGATCTACATTGTACAACATTATTTGGGGATTTTTTTTATAATAGTCTATTTCAAATTTGAACATGGGAACTAAGAAATAATAAAATAAAAAATTAATTCAAAACATTTTTAGCAAAAAAATATTTATTATGGTAGAAAAGTATTTATCTGGAACTACACTATATTACCAAAAGTATTGTGACACCTGCCTTTACACGCACATGAACTTTAATGGCATCCCTGTCCTAGTCTGAAGGGTTCAATATTGAGTTGGCCTACCCTTTGCAGCTATAACAGCTTCAACTCTTCTGGGAAGGCTGTCCACAAGGTTTAGGAGTGTGTCTATTCTTCCAGAAGTACATTTGTGAGGTCAGGCACGGATGTTGGATGAGAATACCTCACTTGCAGTCCCTGCTGTAATTCATCTCAAAGGTGTTCTATTGAGTTGAGGTTAGGACTCTGTGCGGGCCAGTCAAGTTCCTCCACCCCAAAATCGTTCATCCATGTCTTTGTGAATCTTGCTAGAAGGGGCCATCCCCCAACTGCCCCCACAAAGTTGAATTTGGGGTAGAGGAACTTGACTGGCCTGACCACAACCCAATAAAACACCTTTAGGATAAATCAGAGGGGAGACTGCAAGCCAGACCTTCACATCCAACATCAGTGCCTGACCTCACAAATGCGCTTCTGGATGAAGGGTTAAACATTCCAATAGACACTCCTAAACCTTGTGGACAGCCTTCCCAGAAGAGTTGAAGCTGTTATAGCTGCAAAGGGTGGGCCAACTCAATATTTAACACGACAGACTAGGACTGGGGTACCATTAAAATTTTGCATAAAGGCAGGTGTCCCAATACTTTTGGTAATATAGTGTATCTTTACCAGCCAAAACTAAAACATTTAAAAAGAAACAAAATGCACATGGGGTCACCTAGGAACTAAACTGCTATATGTTCCTGGTCAAGTGACACATAATGTAACTATAGTTTGCACTTTAACGCTAAGGCACATTTATCAGTGGAGGTTTATGTATAGTTTGTCTGCACTTTTTACCGTTTTTTTTTATACCCTATGAATGTGTCAACGTTGAATTATTGAGACCGTTGTTTAATGCTATATAATGTATGTGTTACATTGCTGGTTGAATTACACAATTGCATCATACCTACACCTTAATGAACTCTCTAAATGGATCAGCGCTATCGTTTATTGCTTCAACCTCCAAGGTTTTTTTTATTATTATTATTATATAGGATTTATGTAGTGCCAACAGTTTGAGTAGCACTTTACAATATAATAGGAGACAATACAGCAACAATACAATTCAATACAAGAGGGTTAGGAGGGTTTATGGGTTCATAAATTTATCCTATGATCATATTTATTGCATCTATTGAATCACATATATTGATTGGAGGCTCTATTCTACTAGTGGTATAATTTATATTTGCCTATCAGTTGACATTACTTATCCAGCCTTTTGAGTAGTGGACTATCCATAGCCATTGTCTTTATTCCTGGATGGATTGACATCCTGCACTAGGCATAAAGGTTGCCACTATCATAAAATTATAGAGGGTATTGATCTATGACCTTTTGGAAGTTCATGCCTCTTACTATACGTAGTTGTCAGGAGAACAGCAGTGTGCCTATTTTCCTGTTAAATCATTTCATTCTCATTTCAGAGGTTTACAGAATCTCTTCTGAAAAGCGTATTTTATAGAACAAAGTTTTTGGTTTGCACTTAGAACTATCTCTGACACTCTATTATGTAATTGCAATATGACGAAAAAAATCATAGAAATAGGAAACATTTTAGGTCTTTATAGTGATATTTATAGACATCCTGTGATTGGTGCCTTGTTATCATTATTGATAGTTACATTGTTAGTCCTGTTGAAAAAGACACAAGTCCATCTAGTTCAACCAACAGAGAATAAATATAATAGAATATGACAGATAAGGTAAATAGAAAATCTCTATATGCAGAATCATATACCCATAGTTGATCTAGAGGAAGGCAACAAAAACCCTACAAAGCATGATCCAGCAGGGAAAAAACAAATTCCTTCCTGATCCCCTAGAAGGTAATTGGATATTCCCTGGATAAACACTCCCTGGTGTTTTTAACTATTAACATTAGGGTCCTTTCACACAAACGATCCGATCCACCTGTCAGTTTTTCAGGCGGACCTGAAAGGATGCTCCATACATCCCTATGGGGCAGTGGATGTCAGCGGAGACATCTCTGCTGACACCCGCTGCTATCCGCTTCCGATCCTATCCGTGAAATCGGGACGGATGGAAACCCTATTTTCCATCCGTCCAGCGGATCGGATGGGATCGGATGAGAATGGACAGTCGGTCCGTTCTCATCCGATTCCCCCATAGAGGACAGCTAGGGATCTGACAGCTCCGTCTCCACACACAGAGCGGAGATGGAGCTGTCATCCGCCTGCTTAGCAGGGATCGGCGGATCGATCCCCCGCTGAGCAGAACGGCTGCATTGGCAGATGCGGGCCCTGTGAAAGCACCCTTAATGTCTTGTCATATTTTGCTCATTAATGCATTCAGCTCATTTAACAACAATCTACAGAGCTGGTCAGTAGTTCATTAACAACGAATTAGAAATCACTCCAAGACAATCATTTTGGGCATTTATATCTATTTTTGATATAAATGCCCAAAATGATTATGAGCTATCCATGGTGGCACCACGTGCGGTTAGGTCTGTTTTTACAGTATATGTTTTATTTTGGTGGATATAGATTGCAGAGGTACATTTTTCTAGCTTAAAGCAGAGCTCCACCCAAAAGGGGAAGCTCCACTTGTCTGCCTCCTCCCCTCCTCTGCTACCACATTTGGCACCTATTGGAGGGAAGGGGGGGCAGGTACCTGGTTTTGACAGGAACAGGCTCCCACTTCTGTCTGAGTTCGCCGTGGCGAACTCAGTTGGAAGTTTGGCCCCCCTCCTCCTCAAGTGTGCTATTTGCATTTGGAATCTGTTGCTGTCAACTCTCAATATGAGTGGGGAATCCTCAGCCCTGCCTGCTGCAGGCAACTGTGAGAGAGGGAGAGGAGAGAGCTAGCGGTGTTTTGAAAACTGGTAAAAAAATGCTTATTATGTTAAAACACAGACACAGGGGCACGGGCACACAGGATTATAAAACAGACCAGACTAGATGGTATAAAGTGGCTTCACAACCACTTTAACCACTTGCCGACCGCCGCACGACTATCTACGTCGGCGGTCAGCCCCTCACAGGCAAACTAACGTAGGGCTACGTTGCTTGCTTGTGAGGGTCTAGGGAGCGAGCGCGCGCCCCCCGGGGCGCGCTCCCGCTCCCGCGTGGTCACGGACCCCCCCGCGCGTGTGACCAGCGGACCCGATGTCCGCCGGTCACTCTGCGATCGGCGGGGGAGAGGGAGAATGTCAGGCAGCTTGTGTAAACAAACTGCCTGTCATTCTCTTCGCTGCAAAGACACTGATAAAACGGATCTGGTATGTAGATCCGTTGATCAGTGTCTTTACAGCTAGAGCCACAGCCAATCACAGTAGAAACCACGCCCCTAGGGACACACACAGCCCCTCCCTTCCAAATAAAGTTAACCCCTTCACTACCAGTGTATTTTTACAGTAACAGTGCATATATATAGCACTGATTACTGTAGAAATGTCACTGGTAACCCCAAAGGTGTCAAAAATGTCAGTCAAGGGTCCGATCTGTCCGCCGCAATGTCGCAGTACCGCAAAAAAAATCGCAGATCGCCGCCATTACGCGTTAAAAAAAAAAACAACAAAAATGACAAAAATCTTTCCCTTTGTTAGTAAACGCGATAACTTTTGCGCAAACCAATCAAAATACGCTTTTTGCGATTTTTTTTACCAAACATAGGTAGCATAAAATAAATTGGCCGAAAATTTTTAAAAATTTTGATTTTTACATTTTTTTTTGGGGGAATTTCATATAAAAAAATGTGAAAAATATTGCTATTTTTGCAAAATTGACGCTCTTTTTTTGTTTATAGCGCGTGATCAAAAAATCGCACAGGTGATCAAATACCACCAAAAGAAAGCTCTGTTTGTGGGAAAAAAAGGACGTCAAATTCGTTTAGGTACAGCGTCGCACGACCGCGCAATTGTGCGTTAAATTCACGCAGTGCCGAATCGCAAAATACCCCCTGGTCGGAATGGGGGTAAAATCTTCCGGGGCTTAAGTGGTTAAATGGGGAAGTTGAGATTCCGGGGGGGGGGGGGGGGTGAGCAGTGACCAACAACAACAAAAAGAAAAAAATACTAAAATCATTTATTTTTTTTATTTATTAATTTATTTTTGAAAGTATGATGTGCTGCTGTAGTGTCAAAATCGAGAATTAACTGGTCGGGGAGGCATTGTAATGATGATGATTGACAATGCTGAATAATAACAATTTTTGTTGAGCTGCAGCAACACTACAACAGCATTAACAGCATCAGAATCTTTTTTTTTTTTTTTTTTTTTCATAGAATGTGAACAGAATATTCTTTATACAAAAGACAGTTTATAAAAAAGGAAATTATTTCTCTACATATAAATATTTCATATTTTTCACATCTTTGCTGAGTGTCCTAGAAAATCTGTTTCCCAAGAACAATATGAACACAATAAATCCTTCTCTTCTTCTGATCTAACTAATTCCTAAGAAGATCTTTTCAAGAAACTGCTAGTGTAATTGACAATCTCTTAAGCCCCGTACACACGTACCGATGGTCGGCTTACAAATGTTCCTCTTTTCTCCCCGGGATGTCGGTGTCTGCTGAAAAGTGCAAAGACAGCACAAGGACAGCACAAGAATTTTGTCCGCCGACTGCAGAAGTGATGTCATGTAATGGTTAACTTTCCCTGTGTTTTCTATTTTCTGAGCATGCCCAGTCTTGCAAATCTGCGGTCTGTCGGCCGAATTGTGTACTGACAGGCGAACAATCGTCCGTTCTGGTGTCGGCATACAAATATTTTCATGTTTGCACGAAAGACTTTTGTCCGCGGATTGTGCGCAGACATCTGTCGGAGGCACCATACTAACACGCGTACAATCGGCAGATCCTTCGTCCACCGACGTTTGTATGCCGACGATCGGTACGTGTGTACGGGCCTTAAGTTTTATAAAACTCTGAAGCACATGAGGAAACATATACTCCTAATGCAGGACTCAATTAATATTCCCAACCATACAGTGAAAATGCAAAAACACCTCTCAGTGTAACAAAAGAAATACAAGGTATTAGAATAGTATGAATCGTGAAAAATCAAGACATCAAACACCACAAGCCCATTTTGTCTTCTTTAAAAAACAACATAATATACATTTTTTTCTTCCTTATATAAATGGCAATCCAACTAATAAAATGCGAAAAAGCCATGGAAAAATTTGTCCTTTTACAAACCACATTGGGACAGAGTTTACCAGTGTCAAAAATCAGTGGAAAGGGCTCATTTTCATGGAAATGCAAACATTCTTGAAATTACAGGTTAGGAGTATGCCTTACAGCTGTACGTTATGTTACATGGTAAAATGTTTGAATTTGACTAATTTAGACGAAAAATTGTCTGCTCAAGTTCCAACAACGTAGACTCGCCATGAACGTTATGATCAGAAATTCAAAACGCCTGGGTATTGAATCTTCCTCTGTGTATGTGTAATGCCCAAGCATAAAATATAAATTAAAAGTGTAATGTAACATCAAAGGCTCAGTTTTAGCTTGATAAATTCAGGAGAGTTCACATCATCTACAAACACCGGATTTTGCAATCCATATAATTAATTTTTTTACCTGCAGTATTCACAGCTGAGGAAGAATATGGCAAAAAAAAAAAAAAAACTGCTATAGACTTGGTTTTCGATGCAGAAAAAACACAACAGCATAATCTGAGATGTTTAAAAGCATAATATTAAGAGGAAGAATAAAAGAAGAATAGAAAAAATTCAAAATCCTAATGCACTGTAACTAAACACTAGTATCAGCTTAGATCACAGGCATCCTTGTGCATTTTTGTAACTTTATCTCAGAATTGATAAAAGTCTCCGTATAAAAAAAATCAGTTATGATCAGATAATTATAGTCACAAAAAATCATCTATATATAATAAATTAACTTGAGTCCATCTTTTCTTTTAAATATATATACAGTCCATTAATTAATGATTCAAAGTCTGTTAAGAAAAGGGGGTACAGTCCCACATACCAGAAACTCTTCAGTAATTGCCACTGATCACCACAGTGCCCTTCACCCCACCTATGAGTGTCTTCTCACCTGTTTGAATGAACCTTCACCCCAATAGGTGGACTATGGTGATCAGAAGCAATTACTGAAGAGTTTCTGGTGTATGGGACTGCACCCCCTTTTTTCACAGACATTGAATCATTTTTTGATGGATATTATATATATTTAAAAGAAAAGATGATTTTTACACTGTTTTCAGATATTTATTTATGCACTATAATTTGAATGCACTTTATTGAAGGAGAGCGCTGCACTATTTTTGGGAGAGGAGAGCCGATAACCAGCTTGTGTGAAATGGATATCCACTTTGACAATCAGAGCACTGATTATCAGTGTCCTGATTATCAGCGCAGTCCCAACTGTGCCCACCAGTGCTGCCAATTAGTGCTGCAAATCAGTGCACGACAGTGCTGCCAATCAGTGCTCATCAATGCTGCCAATCAGTGCCCATCAGTGCCACCTACCAGTGCCATCTATCAGTGCTACCTATCAGTGCTCATAAGTGCCACCTATCAGTGCAGCCTCATCAGTGCCCACCAGTGCCACCTCATCAGTGTCCATCAGTGCAGCCTATCAGTGCCCATCAGTGCAGCCTCATCAGCGCACATCAGTGAAGCAGATAAATTACCTGTTTGCAAAATGTTATAACAAACTATGAAAAACTTTTTTATTTTTTAAATTTTCGGTCTGTTTTAATTTATTTAGCAAAAAGAAAAGCCCAGTGGTGATTTAATACCACCAAAAGAAATCTCTATTTGTGTGAAAAAAATGTTAACATTTTCATATGGGTACAGTGTAACATGACCGTGCAATTGTCATTCAAAGTGTTACAGATCTGAAAGCTGAAAATTGGCCTGGGCAGGAAGGGGATGAAAGTACCCAGTAGGCAAGTGGTTGAAACAGTGCATTGGTGGTGATATCCAAGATGCAGTAGGCCACAGTCTCCAATTAAAAATAATTTTATAACTGGTATCACTATTAGGGATGATCAAACGGTTCGGGTCGACCATCGGTTTGACCCGAACATTGACTGTTCGAGGTTCGGCCGAATTTAGAACTTTTTGCTGAAAAAGTTCGGAATTCGGCAACCAGAACCGACCAAGATGCAATGGGCCAGGAAATGGGCTTTAAAAGCCTGTGATTGGACCAGAACCATTAGTAAAAGCCAATTGAGGGGGCAGGAGAATGCTAGGAATGTGATTGGAGTGACTAGGAGGTCCCAAGGCCAATCATTAGTGAATACGCCCCCCAGTATATAAGATAGCCCCAGCCAAATTCCTAGCATTGTAATACAGGGACATGGAAGAGAGTGGAAGCAGTTCTGTTAATTTTACTTTAAAAGTGTCATTTAGCATTTACTAGTGTGAGGAAAGGGATATCTAGTGTAGTTAGGGTGATCTTTTACACTTTAGTTAGATGCAAAAATGTAGTTTCTGTAGGGAAAGTGTTAAGTGCCAGGGTGACCGTAATGTAGTGTAGGGTGAACTGACACTGACTGCTATGGCTGGGTGAACAAACCCTTCCATATCGGGGTGACCGCTATAGAGAAAAGATAGTTTCTCTTAAGTCACATTCGGTGCACTAATATGGCTTCTCGCCGGTCAGCCTGCTTTTTGCTGCAGGCGTTTATAGGGATTTTTTGAGGACATGTTTGGAGTCAGGCATGACATCTAAACATGTGTATAGGGGGTATATATACACACCCATGTATGTATATATACACCTGCACATATATAGGTGTGAAAGGAGCAGAAAACACTACTTGCGCTAATGAAATAATTAACACCAATATAGTTACGCTCCTATCACACCTATATATGTGTATGTGTAAAATACATATACATGTGTGTGTATATATATACCCCTATACAGAAGTTCAGATGTTTTGCCTGCCTCCAAAGAACCCAAAAAAATGCCCAAAAAAACGCTAGCGGCAAAAAAAAAAAAAAAAAACGCCCAGGTGTGTTGTTGCAGGCATTTTTTGGGGGTTTTTGGAGGCAGGCAAAACATCTGAACTTGTGTATAGTGGTATATATACACACATACTTATATGTATTTTACACTTACACATATATAGGTGTGATAGGAGCGGAGCCATATTAGTGTTAATTATTTCATTAACGCAAGCATATATTTCTGCTACTATCACACCTATATATGTATAGGTGTATATATACATATAAGTATGTGTGTATATATACCCGTATACACAAGTTCAGATGTTTTGCCTGCCTCCAAAGAACCCAAAAAAATGCCCAAAAAAACGCTAGCGCCAAAAAAAAAAAGCCCAGGTGTGTTGTTGCAGGCATTTTTTTGGGGTTTTTGGAGGCAGGCAAAACATCTGAACTTGTGTATAGTGGTATATATACACACATACTTATATGTATTTTACACTTACACATATATAGGTGTGATAGGAGCGGAGCCATATTAGTGTTAATTATTTCATTAGCGCAAGCATATATTTCTGCTACTATCACACCTATATATGTCTAGGTGTATATATACATATAAGTATGTGTGTATATATACCCGTATACACAAGTTCAGATGTTTTGCCTGCCTCAAAAGACCCCTAAAAATGCCCAAAAAAACGCCTGCTACTAAACCGGCAAGGTGTTAAAATAGCGAAGCCATATCCCTGTACTATAAGTGACATAATACAAACAATCTTTTTTTATGGTTCTGGACATGATACAGAGCTGAAACTTCACAGGTACACTTTTTAGACCCCCCAGATATTAAATCCAAAGAATTTTATTTTTATTTTTATTATTTTTTTTTTACATTTTTTCAATAATTGGCTCTCTATCAAAAATGACAATTTTTAAGAACTTTTTTTGTGTGAATAATAGTCCCTGGGGTATGACCCAGATGAGTAGTGGTCCCTGCTAAGGTCAGGCATACCCGACCCGTTCTTCTGTTGCTGAGGTGCAACAATGGCAGGATTCTCGTATGCAGCAGAGTGTCAGTACTAGTGCCGCTCAACATTTTGGTGAACTGGCAAGCACCAGCAGCCTAGTACATCCTGGTCATGGTCAAACTAGCACTGCAGTAACACTTGATGATGTGGCGAGTCCCATAAGTGCAGTTCAAGCTGGTGCAGTGGCTAGCACAAGTAGTATCCCACAGCCACCATGAATTCAAAGACAGGCCTGTAGAGTCCATAATGTCCTTCCTGATGCGCTTGAAAATCCTGATAGAGAGCCCACCACTTCTGCAATGCCCATACTTCCCCCATTCACTGGCCAACCTGGAATTTAGGTGGAAACAGCCGATTTTACTCCACTTGATTTTTATGAGCTTTTTTTCCACAGAATATCTGTACAGGTCTATTGTGGACCAAAGCAATTTTTCGCCGCAAATCCAAATTTGACCCTTGCCAGAGAATTTGCATGGAAACGTATTTCTGTTTCCGAATTGAAAACCTTTCTGAGCCTATCCCTCATCATAGACATTACTAAAAAGAATGAGTTGCGGTCATATTGGTCCACTGACCCTAATCGTCGTATGCCCATGTTCTCTGCTGCCATGGCCAGGACTAGATACGAGCAAATCCTGCGGTTCATGCATTTCAATGACAATCAACTTTGTCATCCTTGGGGTGACCCTGGATATGACTGGCCCCACAAAATTCAGCCCCTCGTAAATCACTTCAGCGTTGATATGTCCCTGATTACATTTTCTGGCCGCTCTGGAATTGGTGTATGTGGCACAATGCGACCTAATTGCCGGGGCTTCCTCCAACGGCTTGTAGATTTCCGACTTAGATGGGGGAGAGAGCCTGCTTGAAGTGTAATAAATTGCTTGCAGAGAAGTGGAGGGACACACAGAATGTTTTCGTTCTGTCCTCCATTGACGCAGATACGACAGTCCAAATTGCAACAGCGACTGGTGTTGTTGAGAAGCCCCTCTGTGTCCACGAATAAAACCTTAACATGGGAGAGGTAGACTTCAACGACCAGATGATGACACCGTACCTAATTGCCTGTAAAGCCAGATGCTGTTACAGTGTCTGTATACTTATTCCAACTGGCTCTGCTGAACGCTTATGTGCCATACAAAGCGTCAAGAAGAAGTGGATCCTTCCTTAAATTCCAGGAAAAAATCATCACAGCCCTTCTGTATCCAGAAGGTGCTGTGGCCCAAATTCACAATCCAGATGCAATGAACCAGCTGCATGAGAGGCATTTTCCAGATGCCCTCCCTGGTACCCCTACCTAAAGAGCACCCCAAAAAAGATGTTGTGTCTGTAGAAAACACGGATATAGGCATGACACCAGCTTTTTTTTGTCCCTCCTGTCCTGGCCAACCTGGACTGTTTTAGTCGCTACCACACACTAGTAGAGTATTAGTATAGGGTACAGCAAGGCACAGTCCAGGGCACACTTTCACACAGGTTCTCGAAAGAGGGTAGATGGCTACGGTATCACATTTTGAGAGACCCTAGCCTGGAATGTTTAACGTTTTTTTACAGTTACAAAAAACTGTAAAAAAGTTACAGAAATAATAAATAAAATAAATAATTTAAAAAATAAAAAAGCCAAAAATAGTTGTTGTTTTACTTAGTTATTTTTCTGTTCTTACTGTTTTACTGTACTTTATAATATACGGCTATACTGTAGTATTTTATTGTTACGGTTTTTCATTGTTGACCACAGTTTGCTTTGCAGATACCACCGTTCTACTGTTTTACTGTACTGTATGCTATTATAATGTAATGTTTTATTGTTGCTGTGTTTTTCATTGTTACCCATAGTTTTCTTTGCAGATACCAGCATTCTACTGTTTTACTGTACTGTATGCTATTATAATGTAATGTTTTTTGTTGCTGTGTTTTTCATTGTTAACCTTGTTTTCTTTGCAGATACCACCATTCTACTGTTTTACTGACTGTATACAATTATATTGTAATGTTTTATTGTTACTGTGTTTTATTGTTAACCACTGTTTGCTTTGCATGTACGCCCATCAGCTGCAGCACTGATTTGTTTATTCTGACAGCAACAGCTTTTGCTCTCAGCATATACGTAAATCAATGATTGCAGCCCTGTAGGAGGTGATTTCAGTTAAAAAAAAGAGCATATATGGCAAAGCATAGAGGATGGAGTGGACACAGAGGGCGGATCTCCCCTATGCTTCACCATATATTTTTAACACTTTTCTTGGCAGAGATTTCTTCATCCACATGGCTGAATGAAAAAGAACCTTACAATACATGCCCAACAAGGACCAGGAACGTACTGGTACATCTCTAGACTTTGAGTGGTCATACCAGGATGATGCCTGCAGATTTATACTGCTTTTACAAGCAGTGGGAGGGGACTCCTGTTCCACTGAGTAACCTGAGCCTACAGCCAGTGGTTCTGTCAGCTGACCATAGACCAGACAGGCTCCAATCATCTCTTTGGCCTAAGATACCGGAAGTTACGAGCATTTCATGACTTTGGTTTCGCCAGATATAAACAGTGCCATTTGGAAATTGAGAAAGCATCTTATCACACCAATCTTGGTGTGGTCAGATATGTTAAGGATAGAGGAGAGATCTAGGGAAGGTGTCAAAATAAAATTAAAAAGCAAAATAAATAATAATAAAAAAAAAGTAATTTTCTAGTAAAAAATAATAATTTTTTAATGTAAATAAAAAAGTGTCAGAAAAGGCTTGGTCTTCAAGTTGTTAGAAGAGTGGGTGATGTGTGGCATAAGCTTCTAATATTGGGGATAAAATGCCAGGACAGGTCAAACACCCCCCAAATGACCCCTTTTCAGAAAGTAGACACCCCTAGCTATTTGCTGAGAGGCATGTTGAGTCCATGGAATATTTTATATTTTGCTATAAGTTTTGTGAAAATGACAATGCTGTTTTTTCCGAGTACAGGGATACCACATGTGTGAGACTTTTTGGGAGCCTAGCCGTGTACGGGACCCCAAAAACCAACCACCACCTTCAGGTTTTCTAAGGGCGTAAATTGCTCATTTTATTTCCTCACTACCTATCACAGTTTCAGAGGCCCTGAAATGTCAAGATAGCACAACCCCCCCCCCCCCAAATGACCCCATTTTGGATAGTAGACACTCTAAGCTATTTGCTGGGAGACATATTGAGTTAATGGACTATTTTACATTTTGCCACAAGTTTCGGGAAAATTACAAAATTACATACATTTTTTTTTATTTACATTTTCGGAGGCCATAACCCCCCCCCCCCCAAATGACTCCTTTTCGGAAAGTAGACACCCCACGATATTTTCTAAGAGGCATGGTGAGTATTTTGCAGCTATCATTTGTTTTGGAAAATGAAGAAAGAAAAGGAAAATGTATTTTTTTTTCCTCTCTTTTCAGATTTCAAAAGTTTGTGACAAAAAGCGAGAACTGCAAAATACTCACAATGTCTCTCATTAAATATCTTAGGGTGACTACTTTCCAAAAATGGGTAATTTTGGGTTGGTTTGTGCTATCTTGGCATTTCATGGCTTCCGAAACTGTGATAGGTAGTGAGGTGTGAAATCAACAATTTACGCCCTTAGAAAGCCTGAAGGCGGTGATTGGTTTTCGGGGTCCTGTATGTGGCTAGACTGCCAAAAAGTCTCACACATGTGGTATCTCCATACTCAGGAGCAGCAGAATGTATTTTGAGGTGTTATTTCCCATATACCCATGGCATGTTTGAGCAATATATAATTTAATTGACAACTATGTGTAAAAAAAAAAAAAAGTGTTTTGTTATGTTCCCAAAACTTGTGGCAAATATAAAATATTCCATGGACTCAACATGCCTCTCAGCAAATAGCTTAGGGTGTCTACTTTCCGAAAACAGGTTATTTGGGGGGGGGGGGGGGTTGCGCTATCTTTGCATTTCATGGCCTCTGAAACTGTGATAGGTAGAGAGGAGTGTAATAAACAATTTAAGCCCTTAGGAAACCTGAAGGCAATGATTGGATTTCAGGGTACTCTACATGGCTAGGTTGCCAAAAAGTTTCACACATGGGGTATCCCCATACTCAGGAGAAGAAGCAAAATGTATTTTGGGGTGTAATTCCACATATACCCATGGCATGCGTGAGCAATATATAATTTTAATGACAACTTTACACTTTTTTTTGTCATTTTTTAAACACCTGTGACAAAAAAATTAAATATTCAATGGGCTCAACATGCCTCTCAGGAAATTATTTTGGGTGTCTAATTTCCAAAAAGGAGTAATTTGTGTGTGTGTGTGTGTGTGTGTGGGGGGGGGGGGGGGGTTCCTGCCCTGCCATTTTAGCACTTCAAGAAATGAGATAGGCAGTCAGAAAGTAAAGGCTGCGTATATTCCAGTATACACACCATAGTTTGTAGACGCTATAACTTTTGCGCAAACCAATAAATATACACACTTATTGAGATTTATTTTATCATTTTATCAAAGACATGTATCTAAATACATTTTGGCCTAAATGTATGACAACAATTGAGTTTATTGGATATTTTTTATAAGAAAAAGTAGAAAATGTAATTTTTTCTCAAAATGTTAGGCATTTTTTAGTTTATATCGCAAAAAATAAAAACCGCAGAGGTGATCAAATACCACCAAAAGAAAGCTCTATTTGTGGGGAAAAAAAGAAAATAAATTTCGTTTGGGTACAGAATTGCATGACTGCGCAATTACCAGTTAAAGTCAGGCAGTGCCAAATTGCTAAAAATGACCTTCTCATTAAGGGGGTAATACCTTTCGGCCTTAAGTGGTTAAGTAGGGAAAAGGTAAATCCCCCATCTGTTTTTTTTTTTTTTTTTTTTTTCTGCTGTCTGTGTTCCATTACAGAGATTTTCTGTCGCTTCTTGTCCTTGAGATAAAAGAAAAAAAAAGGAAATTTCATTACTGTGAGGGGAAATCACATCTTAGACAGCTGTCTTCCTTGGATGACTAACCCCCATAAAAAAAAAAACGAATTGTGGATAAAGGCCCCTGTAAGGAAGTTACGTTAGGACCACACAGCTTATATGTATAAAAATATAAAAAAGGACTGGGTTAAAAAGCACCCCCACCACCACCAACTACATCACTTAAAAGACAACGTTATCTCGAATGGCGCAGCTGCAGTCACACATTCCACATGCATGCACAAGTCACACATATATCATAATAGATCTAGCTGAACTACTGGTAAAGAGAAAATAAATAAGTTATAGAAAAGGGTATGTACTTGTTTTGAAACTACAATTCCCGTATCGGTTTCAAAGTGAAAAAATACAAAAATTGCAGTCCCCAGAAAAATGTGGATGTTTCCCTTAATGGAAAATAGGCAGTTCCTCTTTAAAGTTCAGAGTGGAAGTAAGTAGTGTGGCTCCATACATACACTGACATGAGGACTTAAATGGATGTCAATAAGCACCTGGTTGTAACAGGGGGTTCCCCATGGGCTGCTTATGTAAAGCAGAGAAGATTGGTATACAATATAGATCATTCACTGACGTGTGTTGGATATAAAGTGCATCAGCACTGTAAACTAAATTGGAGACCAACAGGTTTGCTCTCCTGACCATAGGTTGTGAACTGATCCATTTCCTGGATTGCCCATTGAGGAGAAAGCTCCCTTATACATGCAGTTCACAGGGGTAGAGATGAAGCATCATCGATTACTCGGCTCTGCAAGCAATATCCAATCATCTAATCGTTTCCATTGAGTCAGTTCCTGGAGCCTAATCTAAAATGGAACCCGCCATCCTCATTCAGTGCATAGAGCAAGTGTGGACATGCGAGGCTTCCTCAGGTTTTTTTAAACTTACTTGAGTTACCTGGATCCCACTGCTATAGGTGAGTCGGCAATCACTTAGGACACTGTATCTGCCTATATACCTAGGTTTTACAGTTTGTAAACCCTAGTGAGTTATTGGCACATACTTCTTTTTTTATTTTGACTAAGCCTCATATTTTACTAAAAAATTCTGAATTTCTCCTTAACTTTTATCTCAATGTCAATGGTCACCAAAACAATAAAGGGGTGAATCTCTTCAATAGGGACACAGACAGTAAAGCTTGACATAGTTTCTGACCCTCCTCTAAAAAAGATGTTTCCTAAACACACTTTTATGCTTTTAATTGGCATGGCGTTCAGCTTTAAATCAGTTCTAAAGGCTGAAAATTTTTTTTACCTTCATACATTCTATGCATGACGGTAAAAAACCTTCAGTGTGCAGCTCCCCCCTCTGCCACCCCTAATACTTACCTAAGCCTAATCTCAATCCAGTGATATGCACGAGAGAAGCGTCTCTCCCGGGTATATCTCTTTTCATTGGCTGAGATAGATAGATGAGATTGGCTGACTCCCACTGCTGTCAATCACAGCCAGTGAGGAAAGAGCGAGAGGCGGGGCTAAGCCATTTTTTCTATGTCTTATGGGCACAAAGAATGGGGCTTGGGAGGGAGCATGTATGAGTGCCCCCATAGCAAGCGGCTTGGTAAATATGATGTGTTTGTTAATAAAAATAAAATTCCTTTACAAACACTTTAAGTTGCCTGTACAATTTCATTTTTTACATTTTATTTTAAGTAATTCTTTATTTCAGTGTTCACTGCTTGAATGTGCAGAAATATATTATGTCATCTTTTATAACCTAGCATATTTCTTCTTTATATTTCTATTCAAGTGCCAAAATGTACAAAATGATGTACTTTTAAATTGCCTATTGCATACAATGTGTTTGTTTTGATATTTTGTATAGACAGTCATTGGATTCAGGATTTAAGAAAATATTGCCTTTGTGCATTTATAAGGTCTACATTTTACAGCAGAAAGCTTTGATGCCCAGACAGTATATTTGGCATTTTTACACAGTGGATGACGTGGCATTTTAGCATTATCTTTTTATCAATAATCATTGATAGTTACTGTATGGTGCCCTTTATGTGGACTGTGTAAAATTTGAATTGTGTTAAACATATATTTTATATTGCCGGGTTTATTAGTAGACCCAGATTTCCTCTACCATAGTAAGCCTGTAGAGACTAGTTTTGTCTTCCAGGCAATGTTTTTATCTACTTTGGTCACATAATATGACCACAAAACAAGGGAACTAATCCACTCCCAGCACCAAGTGCTGTATCCATGAAGTAAAGAAACATTGAAAAATGATGGCAGAAAAGGTTCATCAGGTCTGCCTCAATTTTTTTTTTCAGCATAGATCTATGTTTGTCACCAAGCATTTTAGAATCCACTTACTGACTGACACACTATCTCTACTCCATATAGTCTATTCCAAGCATCAATTACTCTTTCGGTAAAATAATACTTTCTAATATTAGTTTTGAACTTTCCTCCTCTTAGTTTGAGGTTGTGTCCCCGTGTTCCTAATCTTAGCTTTATATTGAAAATGCTGTCCTCCGGAAACCTTATCTACCCCCTTGATATATTTAATGATTTCAGTCATGTCCCTCTTTCCATTTATTCCTCCAGACTGTACATATTAACCAGTTGCCCACTCATATCTGTTCAACCCCTATGAGCCAAAGCAATTTTCACAATTCTGGTATGGACCTGTTTATTGGGCAATAACTTTGCCATTGCTTAAAGCGGAGTTCCACCTAAAAAAAAAAAAAATACATAAACATACCCCCGGGACAGTCAGGGCTAGTGCATTCCACAATGGATAGCCTCTGAACTGTCCCAGGTTGCACTTACCTGCAAGAAGAAATACTTACCTTGAAAATGTCTTCTCCAGCGCTGCCATCTCAGGTGTGGGCAGCTTGAAGCCAGCGCGATCCTCTTCTGCGTCCTCTTCTGTCCTCTTCGGTCCCACGATGCACTGCGCCGGCCCCGCCGTCACTTTCCGGGGCTGCAGCGTCATCCCTGCACAGCTTCTGGGCATGCCCAGAAGCTGTTTAGCAAGGTATGACGGCATCTGCACCGGAAGCGACGTCGGGGCCGGTGCAGGCGCATTGATTCCTGGGAGCGATGACGTTCAGCTCCCAGGAATCATTTCAAGCCAGGAAGTGACGACGGGCCATGGCCGCCGAGGGAGGAAGAGGAAGTAAGGTGAGTAAATGTTCTTCTAAAACAAGGTAAGTAAAAAAAAAATTGTGAGTATCCATTTGTTTTACAGGTGACCCGGGGCAAGAAGATGGACCAAAGTAAAATTTTAGGGTGGAACTCCACTTTAAGCTAACAAGACAATATGTATTGTTTTAAGCACAAACAAGGTTTTTTTATATTGTCTTACAAAAAATGCACTTTTTTTTTCAGTCCTCAGACAATAAAATGTAACAAAACTAAACAAAACACACTTTCTTTTTTTGACCAGTGATTTTTTTTTTTTTTGCAACCCTTAAGCTGACCACATACGGATCGAAATTTGGCAGGTTCAATCAAGGCTGTGTGTGGATGGGGGAATTGAGCCTTTTTTTTTTCTTAAACTCACTGGTTGAATGAAGAAAAAAAAAAAACATCTATAGGCTGCCTTTGACACTATAATATAACTAAAACAAAATGCACTTTTTGATCAGTGTTAATTTAAAGACAAAGAGTTTTACTTTAGATGAAAAGCATACATTTTATTCTGTAATCTGTCCTTTTTAAAATGACACTAAAATTATGATTCTGGTACAAATCATTGCAAAGTTATTTGTAAATGAAATAAAGTTTTTTTTATTTTTTGTTTTTCAATTTTGGGCTCTTTTATACCTGACATGTGTAACTATATGTAAATATGTAAAATAATAATGAACAAAACAAAACAAAAAATGTTTAAATATTAATGGCTAAAAAAATAGAAATTAACAAAAAAAATATCAGCAGGAAAATAATAGTTGAATGGAGAAGGAGAATAATGAGTTAATTAGAGCTGATTAGAGTAAATTAAGAGGTAATAAGGGGTTAAACAGAGGAACGTTTTATTAAAAAAAAAAAAAAAAAAAACTTTTTTTGCCTTTCAGGTTGCTTTAAAGTGGGATTAAACCCAAAACACACCTCCTGTATTAGAGTGCCTATGCTCTGAAAGAAGGAGCACAGGAGCACCTTTGGACAGTAACATTGTCAGTCTAGGGGGAGGGGAGTGGAAAATGTACTAGCAGATTTAGACACACTAACAAATTAAAGTCAGACTCCAGCTAACACTTTACAAGCAGCCCTGTCAGTGGTAAAGGGTTTGTTTTTGCTCTGTAACTGATTGTAACATTCTGCTGGACAGCTTGTTCTTTTGAAAAACACCAGACTTACTGGCTAGGTGAAAATAGAGAAAAGAAAGCCTAAATGAGAAAATGAATGCAGCCATCATATCTAATAATTAGTAACCTGCAATATAATACATGTTTGCTTGGGTTTAACACCACTTTAACTGACATCATCTGAAGGTCAAAGTTTATTCCTTTGATCTACAGATGAATGAAACAGAATAGATCTTAACAGAACAGAATAATAACAATGCAATGTTACGTTGTATCTTTTTATTTTACTCTATACAGTGCTGTTGTTAAACACTGAGTCAAACTGTTTTTTGACAGGGGCAGCTTTGCTACTCTGTGTGTACACAGCAACTCCAGCTTTGAATAATCAGAGCTGAGAATTGATAAGGAGTGGGGGTGGGAGGTTGTGGTGGCGGAGTCCTGGCAGCAGAACAGAAGGACTGGACGTACTACACACATTCTGAGTACTATGATGTTGGTTTTTTTTTGGGTGTGTGTAGCACTTCTAATGCCTTGAGCTATAAGCTCCCGAGTCCCGAAGTCTCTCCTGATTTTTTCCCCCCAGACTTTTCACAATTATTGTTGCCAATCTCTGTCTCTCTAATGACTTTTCATAAGCGAGGTCTCCATACCTAAATTAGGTCAACTAAAGAACTATATATGTAGGGGAATCAGGACCTCCTTCCTTCTATTGATGCTCCCTCTGCACCCCAGAATTTTATGCAGGGCAAAACAACGGATTTATTAAAGTTTTGCTACAGTGAAAAGTTTATTTATGGATTTAGTAGAGCAGGGGTAGGGAACCTACGGCCTGTGGACCATATGCGGCCCGCAAAATGATTTGGTCCAGCCCCCGTGAGTTTGTGCCTGACTCATCTGAGCTGTTCGAAAGGGAGCCAATGTTTCCTGTATAGTTCTGGATCCATCCTGACAGTTTGAGTGAGTCACAGGTGGAGTGATATCAAGTGCACCCTTCCTGTGAGGAGACTGACTGAGATACAGGAAGCATCGCCTCTATCTTCCTCCAGGGTGCTGCCGCACCTGAGTCTCTAGCCAGCATTTCCCGCCAGCAGTACCCACTGCAGTACCAGCCAGCACTACCAGCCTGAGCCAGCAGTACCAGCCAGCAGTACCCACAGCAGTATCAGCCAGCAGTACCAGCCAGAAGTACTCACAGCAGTACCAGCCATCAGTACCCACAGCACAGTACCAGCCAGCGGTACCAGCCTGAGCCAGCAGTACTCACATAGGTACCAGCCAGCAGTACCTACACCAGTACCAGCCAACAGTACCAGCCAGAGCCAGCAGTACCCACAACAGTTCCAGCCAGCAATACCCACAACAGTACCAGCCAGTAGTATCCACAGCAGTACCAGCCAGCAGTACCAGCCTGAGCCAGCAGTACCAGCCAGAAGCACCCACAGCAGTACCAGCCAGCAATACCCACAGCACAGTACTAGCCAGCAGTACCCGCATGAGCCAGCAGTATCCACAGCAGTACCAGCCAGCAGTACCAGCCAGCAGTACCAGCCAACAGTACCAGCCAGCATTTCCTATCAGAAGTACCAGCCAGAAATTAGCACCAGCATTATCAACCAGCTGGACCCACCAGCTGTACCAACCAGCAGTACCCACCAGCAGTACCAGCCAGCACTACCCACCAGCAGTACCAGCCAGCAGTACCCACCAGCAGTACAAGCCAGCAGTACCCACCAGCAGTACCTACCAGCAGTACCTGCCACAAGTACTAGCCAGCAGTATCCACCAGCAGTACCAGCCAGCAGTACCCACCAGCAGTACCCACAGCAGTACCAGCCAGCAGTACTTACAGCAGTACCAGCCAGCAGTACCCACAGCAGTATCAGCCAGCAGTACCAGCCTGAGCCAGCAGTACCCACAGCAGTACCAGCCAGCAGTACCCACAGCAGTACCAGCCAGCAATACCCACAGCACAGTACCAGCCTGCAGTATCAGCCTGAGCCAGCAGTACCCACAGCAGTAGCAGCCAGCAGCACCCACAGTGGTACCAGCCAACATTTCCCATCAGCAGTACAAGGTAGCAGTAACCACCAGCAGTATTAGCCAGCTGTACCAAACAGCAGTACCAGCCAGTAGTACCCACCAGCCAGCAGTACCCACCAGCAGTACCAACCAGCAGTACCCACCAGCAGTACCCACCAGCCGTACCAGCCAGCAGTACCCACCAGCAATACCCACCAGCAGTACCTGCCAGCAGTAGCAGCCAGCAGTACCCACCAGCAGTTCTTTTCAAAACTTACCACCCCAAGGAGTTGACTGCGCTCCAGACTGACCAACGCAAACCTGGAAAACCAGTTGCGAGTAGCAACATCATCAATACCAGCTAACATCACACACCCCACCAAAGAGAAGCAGTTCCAGCCATCACATTAGGGGGGAGTTAATTAAATGTTTTGACCAAATATAACAGGTTAATTTTTAGGTTGATAAATGTGTACGGACCCTGAATGATGTTATAAATATCCAAATGGCCCTTAGCAGAAAAAAGGTTCCCCACCTCTGGAGTAGAGAATGATTTAAACCCTGTCAGGGTTGTTTGACAGCTGTATCACTTGGGGCACACTTGGAACACTTGTCATTTCTTAGCTTTGGATCCTGGAGCACACAATCCCTAATGCACCATGCTTATTGGTAAATTCAGCATGTTTATGCTATAGTATATGCAAGAACATATTAGTTACCAGCAGTTTCCAAATTATGGCCCTCCAGTTGTTCAGGAACTACAATTCCCATCATGCCTAATCGTGTGCGTGAATGTCAGAGTTTTCCAATCCCTCATGGGACGTGTAGTTCCGCAACAGCTGGAGGGACGTAATTTGAAGATCCCTCTTTTACACTATGAGCATTTTTATTTGGTTATCCCTGGATAATTACACCTGCTGTATGCGGACAAATCAGGCCACTGGCTTTTTGAGACCCTGGGGGTTGATTTACTAAATCAGTAGAGGATCAGTTATAAAGTTGAAAGAAGTGTCAATGAGCTATGAGGGTGCTCTTTAGAGCCCTCCTAGTTCACTGAGAACTACAAGCCATCTGCTGCGGTGGACGACTGGACTTGTAGTTCATTAGCTCAAAGATTGCTGTAAATGAAGGACATGTATGTTTAAGTGTGAGAGGAACTCCCACCCGCTGACATAGGAGGGGGGGGGTGCTGAGGGGAAGACCTGGGTATGTTACACCCCCCACTGGGTGTAATGTGTAACATGCTCCAAAAGGTGAAGCTACACCATCACCCTATTCACTAACATTCACTGTACAATATAAGCATTCCTTTTAGACAGTTAATAGCTTCTACTCTTCCATAAATTAATCCAACTGTTCTGGAGAAAGAAGGCAGATTAAAGATTCTGACTTAGCTCTTAACTTTTTCAATTCCTGAATTTCCTGAGTTGCGTGTTTGTCCTGGGTCACTCACTGAAAAGTGATTTCTGCCAGTGGCAGCCAAGAAAACACAAAACCACAAAAGTGCAAATGTGAAACAAAACCAAAGAAAATCCCCAGCTTAACTCACCCGCCAAGCAGTTGGTACCATATTGGGTGGCGAGTTGAGCCGGGAATTTTCTTTGGTTTTGTTTTGCATGTGCTGCCCTTCCATGTACTCCTTGCTGTGATGGGGGGGTGGGGTGCAGTGGCCAGTTGTTTGTTAAAGTGCAAAGCAAATGTCTTTCTATCACTCTTGGATTCCTTAGGTTAAAAAGTTCCAGTTTAAACAGACAGAGAGGTAGTTAGATTCTAAAGATAGGATCAATATCACACCCAGCAGTAGTATTGCAGCACCAATGTCCCAATTGTAGGGAAAAAACAAACTATGCCAAAAACAAAAGTAAAGTGTGATAATTAGAAGGGAAGAACTATAGGTGATGACTGCACTCAAAAGAGCTTCTCCGAAATCAAAAAGCTTGAAGTTTGTTGCTTTGATCTGCAGATGAATGAGACAGAATAGATCATCACAGAACAGAATAGAGCGTAACAGAACAGAATAGTAACATTGCAATCTTACTTTGAATCTTTATTTTTTTACTCTATACACTGCTGTTGTTAAACACTGAGCCCCCGGTCACATTGGAGCCACTAGTTATGCGATTTGACAGGTTAGATCGCATAACAAGTCGCATCTTTTTTCTGGCAATGGCACAGTTCTAATCAGTGAAACACTGACTTTGCAGTGCCAGACCAATTTGAAAAAGTAGTACATGCACTACATGATTTTAGGTAAGACATCTGTGCAGGATGTGCCGCACAGATGTCTTGAAAGTCGCACTGGAAGTCGCACTGAGATGCGGCTTTAAAATTGTGCAACTTCAGATGAAGTTGCACAATTTCAAAGCCGCAGTCCATGTAAACGGGGGCCGAGTCAGACTATAGGTGATGACAAATAGGTGTGCTCAAAAAAGCTTCTTTATAATCAAAAAGCTCCTAGACAAAGCGACTGTGGTGGTAAAAGATTCCGTCCTAAGCTGTCTCGGCTTCTCGTGTCTTTGTCCTTTTCCAAAAATAAGTAAGTAAAAAAGAAAAAAAGGGCTCATTCTGCTTCCAGATTTTGACACCTGATAATAATACGGTTTGCCTGAGGCTGAAAATTAAAATAACTCCGTGAACTAAAATCTTATGAAAAGGAAAACATGTCACTGATTAAACCATAAGCAAACTAAACTCCTAGGAAATATACTATTTAGAAGTGTGTCCTGTTGAGAAACCTTGGCTCCGTGTTCCTGACTACCTATCTCCATGATGATCATTATAGGGCTTTTCATCGTTTTTGTTTTTCAACCTCTGTTTGTCAAGTACCCAATTGATGTTTTCCCTGGCAACCATGAGAAGCCTGATTACGAAGGAATCATCATCCATATTTCTTCCCTTCCAATTCTCATACCTAATGTACGAGGTTGTGTCTGATGGCATATTGCTTTTGTTAGTGGCAGCTAAACAGCTAGTATCCTGAGAAGGTGCATCACCCTTATTCTTCTCAGTACAGGTTACTTTTTACCTCCGGAGCTTAATTTCATGTTTTAAAGATGAAGAAGGTCTGTTTTGTATGAAGCAGATTTGCATTCTAACATTATACCTTTTTTTGGGATAGATAGAACTTTAATTTTGAGCATGTATGGAAATATATTTTATTTTATAGAGTTAGATTCAGAAGAGAGAATAAAAATGAAAAACATAATTCCATATTCTATCATTTTATAATACAGGGTTAAACTTAACACATGTCTTACTATTTACCCCAAATTATAACCAACAATATTATCTGTTCCAGGCTATTTAATTTACTATTTACACCTAACATAGCCAAGTGGTGAAGCCCAAATTTAAAGTTTTCCTAAAAGTTTAGGTGAGTTTTTTAATACAGGGAAGAAAAGAATCCATAAGGACCATTGGTGTAGCAATAAGATGTTGTTGTGTGGACAGAAATTAGTGCAAGAGCAATTGTGTCTGATGGGAATCCGTGTTATCCAGAGGTATTCCGGATCTAGAAATGCATGGGGAGGATTGGTATTTTTTAGTTAATAAATATTATTTATTTATTTTTACATTTTTTTCACGGGACTACTTGATCAGTGGATATCATCTTTAGGTTTGGGTAGTCCATAAGTTAGATTTGAACCCAGTCAAACAGACTGACCATATTTTGCCAAATTGTCATTTAGTGGTGGTAGCACTGCTGTTGTAAAATGACAGATTTCTGGCCAGCTGGTGTTTGTAAAATAACCAGCCGGGGTCCTAGGTGGCATCATTGACCAAATATGGCCCTGACCATATTTGGTCAGCGATGTCAACCAGGATCCCTGACCAATTTGTTTACTCACAGCGGTCAGCTGGAGCTGGAGATCTGTCATTTTGCATTGGAAGTGTGACAACTGAACATTATAGAGTGGTGTGTTCAGGGGGTAGGTCATTGAGATTGACATAAATCTACATTGATGGACAACCTGATTGCTGTTGGATTCACATTGTGAGACATTGTATCCGTTTTTTAAATAAAGGTCTTTGTCATCTTGTGGATGGAGATACGGGAGGTGGAGCCTAGTGTCGTCACCCGCTGCTGTCTCGTGGGCCGAAGTAGTGAGCACCGGCTCTCAGCCCATCTGTTTTAATGCTGTAACTTGAAGGATTATCCTGTAAGTGTGATATTATACGAATAAATGTGGAAGTTTAAACGGTATACACTTAGATCTCCTCTTTTATGTTTTGATTGATGTACTTGGATCCCATCGGAGACGTGGAGGTTCTACTAATAACCTAATTGGAGGCTTTATTGTTTGCTGGTCATTTCCCTGCATGATTATTATCTGAGCCTGTTTGACCCACTGGTGACACAGGGGTCACACATTAAGCTGGCCGCAATAGAGTGCCTCTTGGTGAAGGGATTATCACCGTTTGTGGACATCTTTCCAGCACCCTGTTGTGGTCTCCAGCTATCAGTTTTTAGAAGGACTCTGGGTTTTAGAATGGACTTTATAGTCCCAGAAGCCGACTCATCAGTGGAAACGCGTCGGGGGGAGCTAGCCGTGCTGTCACCAGTCTCGGATCGTACTGCAGACGTCCGGGACTATCCTGTACACGCTGTTCATTCATCTGGAAATTGTAAGTGTCATTTCACTTGTTTTGATAATAAACTGAAGGTAATGCACTATAGTCCCTTCTTCTTTGGGCACGATCTTTGGCACTATCCCCCTGCTTGGAAGCCTACAGATCCCCTCAATCTGGAAGCAGTTGGCTGATCCATTCCTCCTGAGAATCATATCATCTAGTTGATCAGTTTGGACCTCCGGATAAATACAGTATATACTCACATCTCTCCATATTGTGGTAAGAGTCCACTCCTATCACTGGGTGTTCACAGTGCATTTGAGTTTATTTTCATTCACTTTGGATCACAGTCTGGGAAGAGGCCCCACCCACCTCCCATCACTCCCCAACCTTCACCATTTTTTGACTGAAAGACTTTTTATATTCTTTTGGATATATAGGTTGTGCACTTACTGCTGGCACAGCAGACACCTCATATGAACATTTGTGTTCTCATCATTTTGTTTAGCGCACTTTTGTAATTTATGTTCCATATATTACTACCCCTTCACAATAAAGTTGAATTAATCTTTGCGCTGCACTATATTTTCTTACTATGTTTATCTAGGCTTTTTTTAAATGTACCTGGGTCAGTGTTCAGCTTGCATATTTAGTTACGGTTAGTACTGAATGCGTGGATTGTTTCCTTTTTCTTGTTGTATTTATTTACTTTTTTTTTTTTTTTTGGGGGGGGGGGGGTGAATAATAAGAGTTAATAACTTACCATACACTGATTATAAGTTATTATACTGTAGATACGTAGCCAGTCATACACATTGTAACCTACATTTTAAATACATTGGAATAAGTTGATTTTATTTGAGCTTAAAATTCCCACAAAAATTGACATACCTAGCAATTATATGGTTAACAAATATATTTTAATCTTACGACCTGCTATGTATGTACTAAGCGCCCCCAAAAAACTGTTTAAAAATCATATCACAATCTCCACTGTTGCATTTATATTATCATTCCACCACTTTGTGCTTACGATTGCATGAAGTAGCGCACTCTCTCCACCAGATGGACGCTCACCTCATTTATATGCCCCCCCCCACCTAAGTTGGGTCACAAAGTGCTTATGTCTCACCTGTGGGGACTATACTGGCTCAGGTCTTGTTCCTGGGGATACGATGTAACTGCCCAAATACTCTTTATGCCTTTACCCCCGATATTGACTCATTCAGCCATATACGGTATATGGAAAATAGAGAAACCACTGTACATAGTGCTTTATCGTTTAAAACCACACATTTATTAAAAACTATTTAAGAAATATACTCACATGCAATGGGTGCTTCATAGTGCACCAAACTGTAGCTTGCATGTACTGTATAGTATACAGTCTCCACCATCAATTTTTATGTCCCTCTGTGTTTGTTTTTCCACGGTACCTCAATGTGCTGGTGTTGTGACCTCATACAGCCCCTCCCAGGGAGGCACAGAGTGTAGCGTGGCACTAATGTGGTATAGATAGCAATTATATGGTACAATGGCTCTGAAGTTGCTGTATTTGTACATTTATTAGTACAACCATTAGTCCCTCCCTCATGCCAGGGTGCTAGGTGTAATCCTGAACTCCGACCTGTCCTTTCAGCCCCAAATCCAATCCCTGTCCAAATCTTGAAGACTTTATGCCTGTAACATCTCCAAAATACGCCCCTTTTTAACCTTTGAAACCACTAAGCAACTTTTTCACTTCTTTGTTCTTGTGCCTTGACTATTGTTACTCCCTTCTCATTGGGCTACCTCTCTGCAAGCTATCCCCTCAGTCCATCATGAATGCTGCTGCAAGACCTTTCCACCTTACCAGCCGTTCAGTGTCTACCACCCCTCTCCGCCAATCCCACCACTGGCTTCCCATTGTCCAATGAAAAAAAAATTCAAAACACTAACAATAACATACAAAGCCATTTTTAACTCTGCCCCGAGCTTCGCCACCAATCTTGTCTCCAAATGTCACCCAAACTGTCCTCTCAGTTCTTGTCAAGACCTCCTGCTCTCTAGCTCCCTTGTCTCCTCCTCCCATGTTCATCTCCGGGACTTCTCCAGAGCCTCCTCCATCCTCTGGAACTCACTACCCCAATCTGTCCAGGTGTCACCTACTCTGTCCACTTTTAGGCGATCCCTGAAAACTAATCTCTTCATGGAGGCCTATCCTGCCTTCAGCTAACAACTGAATCTTCTACTTCCCTCATCAGTTTATCCCTCACAATGACTATCTTTTTTACACCAGCCACTCCCTATTAGAATGTAACATTAGATTGTAAGCTCACAGAAACAGGGTACCCCTAACCCTATTGTATTAAGTGGTATTGTTGCTGTTTTTTCTCCCTTTATTGTAAAGCGCTGCACAAACTGTTGGGGCTATATACAGTATATGCTGTATAATAATAATTCAAATCTGTAAAGAAAAGCGCACGCAACCTCGGGCAATAACGCTTTAATAAAGGACAAAAACACAGTACATAGGAATTGCACTCACACTTTTCCTTTAAGACAATCGCTTTACAGCATTCCAACAGGAGCTACTCGCTCCTCCCGTCCCTCCAGATGGTGACTCTGCGGTCTCCTCATTCGCGGCTGCCGCCGCTGTATCCCCGCTCTCCTTCACTTCCTGTGTTGCCTGGTCACCGGATGCCGGTTCTAGTGCGCCTGCGCACTATACCAACGTAAGGAAGCAAGGTGGGACCTGAGGAAGGAGGCTCCGCCTCCGAAACGCGTTGTCCGTAGTAACAGCAGAGGCAGTGCACCCGTGTCTTGAATCTCCCACCTCGCAGCTCCGTACAACTTGTGGCTCCGGCTTTGGCTGAGGCTCTCCTGAGGCGCCGTAGATTAAGTTGGTATAGTGCGCAGGCGCACTAGAACCGGCATCCGGTGACCAGGCAACACAGGAAGTGAAGGAGAGCGGGGATACAGCGGCGGCAGCCGCGAATGAGGAGACCGCAGAGTCACCATCTGGAGGGACGGGAGGAGCGAGTAGCTCCTGTTGGAATGCTGTAAAGCGATTGTCTTAAAGGAAAAGTGTGAGTGCAATTCCTATGTACTGTGTTTTTGTCCTTTATTAAAGCGTTATTGCCCGAGGTTGCGTGCGCTTTTCTTTACAGATTTGAATTGTTTTGATCCCCCCCCCCCCTCAGTGGAGTGAGAGAGGAGCAGCAGCAACCAGGACATTTCAGCTAATAAACATACAAACAAAGGAGGTGAACACATGGACAGCGCCATGGGCTGGTGAAGTACTCCTCTTTGTACTTGTTGTATATCAGCATGTGCAGGATTTGTCCTTTTTGATTGTATAATAATAATAGCTTTGATAGGTAAAACTTTCTAGTGTGACCAATGTAAGGTTAGTGCTATGCAGCCTGCAGCGTGATTTCATTTTTCTTTTGTTTTAGTAAGAGCTACTTGTGTATTTTCGACGGTCCACTTTATATGAAACCAGTATTAATGAGTTCCTTCATTCTTATTCAATAATATATACTTTCGAATATAAATTCATGCCTACGACTGGCTAGTCTGAAAAAAGAGTAATAACTGGTTTTACATTTTTTTGTTCCTGACCAGCAACTTATAAAGGATAAAAATGTGACAGGGCATGTAAAACTTGGGGGCCCAATCAAAACTGTTCACAAAATTTTGTACAGAATATAGAAATATGTCCCTTGCATACCTTTGTCAATGTGCACCAGCTGCTAAATTCTCTTTTGAAAAGTCCTTAATATTACTGATTTCTGATTGCTTACATAAATGCTATTCATTATTAGAGACGGGCGACTGTTTCGGCCTGAGCATGAGTTTGGGCCAAACATTTGCCGGTTTGCCCATTTGCCTAGCACCCGAATTTGCAGGTTGTTCACCCTGACAAACACCCTGCAATGCACAGAGTGCTGCCCAGGAGGCAAGAGCATTTTTAATTTTTTTTTCCAGGTTTGCCGGCCGTCGTGATTGATAATGGATTGACATCGAGGGACACTATTATTTTATTTTTAATAAAGGACTTGTCTAAACTGTTTCTTGTGGTTATTACTTTATTACACTTTTTTAATGAATGGGTAGGGGTACCCTATACCCATTCACGTAGAGGGGAGACAGGTTCTGGGGGCAAAGTCCCCCTGCCCCAAAGCAACCACCCCCCCATGTTGAGGGCATGTGGCATGTGGCCTGGTATGGTTCAGGGGGGGGAGGACACTCCCTCGTTCCCCCCCTTTCCTGTCCTGCCAGGCTGCGTGCTCGAATAAGGGTCTGGTATGGATTTTGGGGGGGACCCAGATCCATCTCCGGGCCTGCTACGTCCTCTTTTCAATCTACCTGCCTAGCCAAAATATCCATCCCATCATGTTGTAATTTCTCAAAACTCAGAGAAAGATAGGTATGCTTATTACATACCATAATAATGCAAATGTATAAAATAATTAAAAGTACATTTTTGTTACTTGGTACAAAACTTAAGAATATACTTGGGGCCTCAGTTCAGCATTGCAGGTCATATACAGGGCCAGCGCCACCTGTAAGGCGACCCAGGCAGTCTCCTAGGGCGCAACGACAGCAGGGGGCGCCTGCATCCTACTTGTTGCACTGTCCGCAATGACTGTGACTGACTGTATGCCGGCCGGGCGGCGGGGCGCCCCTCTTGCTGTGCTAACGACCTTGTGTTGTGTGTGTCGGCTCGGCCTCGGCGGCGCCCTCGGCTCGGCTCAATCAGCATGTCTGTGTGGGCAGCGCATGACGTGGGTCTCCTCTCCTGGCTGGCTCCGCTCCAGCCTCCAGCGTCTGAAGGCTTTGCATCAGTGGTCGCGCATGCGCACTAGGAGGTTCCCCCTGCCCTGCCGATGACGTCACCCGGGGGAGGAGACGGGGCGGGCACATCGCTTTCAGGAGCGGGAAGAACATTTTGAATCAGCGCTGCGCAAGAAGGACCCGTCCCCAGACCAGTCCCCGGACGGTCCCCAGATCCAGCCATCCAGGATCAGGAAGAAGGAAGAAGATCCATCCATCCAGCCAGGAGAAAGGGACCTGTCCATCTCCGACCTGGTGCAGCCTGCCGTGCTGGTGCCAATGTGCCATTTTGAACACATTATAAAAACACAGTTTATGGTGAGTGAAAATGGGCATTTGTAATTGGTGGTATACTGTATTCAGTGAGGGAGCTCAGGGAGGGAGGGGTAACATTACATTTATCCTTGGGATGGAGTATGTATAATTGTTTTATTGTGGCTGTTTTTTCTTGAAAAAAATCTTCTCTACTTCTCTTGTCTTGCGCTCCCTATTTGTATTCTGCCTTAGTGCCAGTTCACATTTGTGCAATCACAGAGATCGCATGTAATTCGGAGCGCACTGCTCCTCAAATTACATGCGATCTCTGTGCAGTGCAAAATCAGCCATACATTTTGCACTGCGATATGCGAACTGATCTGGGGGTGTCATTAACTTTTAATTGACACCCCCCCTGCGTATCGCATATGGCAGTGTGAACTGCCAGGGGTGCGGATGCGATGCGGGAACACGCTGTATATTCGCAGAATTCCCGCATCACACAAATGTGAACCTGGACTACAGGCACTCACAGCTCATAGCTGCAGGCGAGCGATCGTCTACGCCGGTTTGCGCTTGAGGGCCAGCCTTTCGCAGACCCGCAGTAAATATGTGGTGGGCAGTCCGGAACCGGTTAATAAGGCAGTGTGAAAGTTAAGGATAAGGTGAACTGAAGGCCCTGTTTACATCTACTTGGTGTCGTTTTTCCATGTTGCATCGCTCTGCATGTTTTACACACATTTTTAGGTGCGCTGCCATTAAACTCTATTAGAATGACCCTTTCATTAAAGTGCGTCATTGTCCTGCATGCTGCATGAATAGGTGAATAGGTGGCTTGGCAAATATGTCTTTTTGAAGTATGAAAAATATGTCAATATCTTTCGCAATGAGTGAGGACTTTTTATTAGATTAAATCAAGTTTTGAGGATTACAATCTTCCCACCAACTTAGAGGCCTCATGCCAGCCTTCTAGCAACCCACAAGCCATTTCACATTAATGACAGCTGCCCCTCACATATGCCCAACTCTGAGCACTGGCATCTCTCTGTGTGCCAACTCAGAGTTGGTCTTAATTATCTCAAGTTTGCTTTTCTGCAAACTGGCAGTAATTATTTTAGGACATGTCACAGCTATAGCTGGAATCTGACACAAAAGTCAGTATTGGTACTGAAACTGCAGTGAATTAGAAGCAGGTCATTATTCAATGAAGTGAATTAAATGGGCCATACCACCAGAAAATTGTCTTTATTGTTTTATTGATTTCCCCTCACACTGCTTAGGAAAACTAACTTGTCATTTAATTAGGGTTTTTATGTACTTTAAGTAACAATTTTGAAAAAACCCACAAAAAATATAAGATCCTGGGAGAGGTGTGTCACGCTGGTGCTCTAAACCAACGAAAAAGGGAGGTACCTCAAAAAAGTCATACTAAGCAAAAACACCACAACGGATGTAGCACCTACTTGAGCTTCCAAAAATTTTTATTTGGACATAAAATGCAGTACAAAAAGGTTAAACCCGGAGCTAGTTATCTCCACATACACACACATATATAGGGGGGTATTACAGCACCGGGCCATTAGAACCTACATGGGAGGAAAAGGAGAGGGCTAGCTAGAAGGGGGATTTGGGTGGCATTTGGGACACAGGGTGGGGTGGGAGCCTAAGGGTGGTGGGAGCTTTAGGTGCGGGGTTGGGGGAGGGCCTGAAGAGTTCTTCCCTAGGGGGGTGTTGGCCTTTTTGTACTTGGTTTTATTGTAAATATGTATTTTGGTAGCAATATCCTTTCTGGTGTTTTTGCTTACTTAAAATAATAGCCCAACAGCAAGAATCAGGTGGTGGTTAACCCTCCTCTTATGTTAGCTTTCTGTTACTATCCATGATGTTAACGGGTCGGTTTTGACCCGTGTCTTAAAACAGCCATAAAATACCCTCTGAACAATTATTTATTATCCAATTTGTTTCTTACCTCTTGGTTACCTTGTTAGGCTTCTTTATCCTTGAAAAGATTGGTTTTAATATTTTTGGTGTGACCCCTTAGACCTTTCTTTTGATAGCATACCTCTCATTTTCAAATTTAAAAAATGGTAAAATAAAGTCAGCAACTCTGAAATGTATTGGTCCTATGTTTCTTCACTTTATTTAGAGAAGCAGTCAAGCAGGCAAAGAGATAGGCCCCTCCCTAACTACAGCTCACAGGGTTGAGAGGTGATTGGCTGTCAGTGTTACTAAGCAGAGAGAGTGTTTATGATTTCAGTTTTGGCACTTATTAGTGTCCTATAATCCTATATTATAACTGGGTCAGAATTGACCCTAACACCATGAACGTCTTAATTTTCACCACAGTATTTTATAATTTAGTGAAAAGGATTATTTTTCTATTACATTGTTTAAATAGAGGTTCCGGACAAAGTAAAAAAACCTTGATGCAATAAACAAATTTATGTGATACTTATAGACATTCAAAACCTGAAAACGGGTCGGTTCTGACCCTAACATAAGAGGAGGGTTAAAGAAGAACTCTCATGATCATGATCATTAAAAATAAAATACTGATCCATAAATTTATGTTCAATTTTCTTTTCATTTTTCCAGTAAAAAAAAATCCTTCTTTTTTTGCCTCCCCCTGATTAAAGGCTGATTTGTGGGTGTTACTATTGCTGAGCTCAGCTGGAATTACCCCGCTCCTGTATATTACCACACCACACAACATTGGATGTACTGTTCTGTATATAGGCTCTTGTCAGGTAGGTGCCTGAAGTATATTAAAAAATAAGGTACAGCGCTATTTAAAAAAAAATATATATCACATGCCAGTAAAGGTTAACTGGCTAAGGTGCTTAAAACATATGAAAAAGTGACTCAGTGTACAAAGTGCAAAAACTAGTGCAATTTGACAACAAAAAGTGCTTGAGACAAATATAAAAGTGACGGTGAAGTCGGAGACTTCCAGAGCAACCAGGAAGCCGGCAGCCAGCTCCGTGTGAGCGGGGACAAGCACCTTAATTTGCACTGTTATCTGTGCTTAACCAAGTTTTTATTATGCTAATTCCCAATAAATATTTTTAAAACGGAGAGCATTAGATCCCTTTGCCCCTTTCTTCTTTCCATGCAAAACGGGATATACGCTGTGCGTGATGCTGTGAGCCACTAAAGCAATTGTAAAATCCAAGCCATTGAGCAACCCTTATTGAAACATTCTAGAGGAGGAAAGATCTTTTAACCCTTAAGGGCTCTTTCACACATGGAGTCCGTCGGACAGACTCCGTTTTTCTCAGCGGGGGATCGATCCACCGATCCCCCGCTGAGCAGGAGGATGACAGTTTTTCTCCGTGCTGTGTGCGGAGACACAGCTGTCAGGTCCCCATGCATCTCTATGGGGGAATCGGATGGGAATGGACTGTCTGTCCGTTCTCATCCGATCCGATCGACGGATGGAAAATAGGGTTTCCATCCGTCCAGATTTGACGGATCGGATGTCAGCGGACATGTCTCCGCTGACATCCGATGCCCCATAGAGATGCATGGGGTGACCGTTCAGATCTGCCAAAAAAACTGACAGGCAGATCTGAACGGTCCGCCTGTGTGAAAGAAGCCTAAGAGGAACTGCTTGTTTGACCTAGTTGTAATACACAGGTCATTTTTTCAGGTGAAAGGCCACCCGTTTGGTGGTGGTGGTGGAAGCACTGACACTTTTTCAAGCACCAGTCAAGCACCTTTATACTTGTGTTTGCACAAGGGCAAAATACGTTTTATGGACTTTTAAAGTTTTTTTATATTGTTTTGCATCCCTTATGCTTCATATGATTTATATTGGTACACCGTCACTTTTATATTTGTCTCAAGCACTTTTTGTTGTCAAATTGCACTAGTTTTTGCACTTTGTACACTTTTTCATATTTTTTAAACACCTTCGCCAGTTAACCATTACTGGCATATGATATATATTTTTTTAAATAGCGCTGTACCTTATTTTTTAATATTTTCATATTACTTTGCAGTGGTAAGCACAGTTGGTATAGCTGCTGCATCGCACATAATATCCTTTAACAGTTTGTGCTGATATTTAAATCTGTTGCACAGGTGCCTGAAGTAGCTGGATATAAGATTGTGTTCAGTGGTTCAGTAATTTCTTGCAAAAAAATGCTGATTTTACCATGTTTGCAAAAAATGAAAAGATTGCCCCAGTAGACAACTGGTTAAAGAAAATGGAGTTTAAGAGACACCTAGTCTTGCTAATCTGATTGATCTGTAAGCATTGAAGATCTGTCTGCTAATGATATCCTTATTCTCCAGAAATAATCTATACACATTTACTACTTAATATCCCTGTAATCTATTTCTTAATATATTTTTCCTGGTGCCTCCATGGCAGCATACTTGACTCCACCTTCAGGAACAGTGAATAGCATAAATTAAAAGGTATAGCCCCCCCCCCCCCCATCATTTTCTTGACTAGCATTATCCCACCCGTGTAAGCTAGTTATTTATCACTAGTATGCTGCCATGGAGGCACCAGGAAAACGGAAAATTGTATCATACTTACCGTTTTTTCCTTTCCTGGTGCCTATCCATGGCAGCATACGATCCCTCCCTCGGTTTTTCCTATTTACGGAGAATGATGGGGGGGGGGGGGGCTATACCTTTTAATTTATGCTATTCGCTGATCCTGAAGGTGGAGTCAAGGCGGAGCTCTATCACTAGTATGCTGCCATGGATAGGCACCAGGAAAGGAAAATTACGGTAAGTATGATACAATTTTCAGTTTTGACTGTGTTTTTCTGCATCCTTGTAACATCCTCAGTGAGATCCTGAACCTCTCCTTTCTCTCTCACTTCTATTTGTTTTGAATGAGCAATGCACATTAGTTGTGGTCATATACACTTCTCTATACACACTACAATCCGGCTACATTGTTATATACAATATACAATGAGTTCAATGAACAATAAACATAGCCACCCTCTAACTTTTAGATTGCAGCAAAAAAAAAAGAATTTGGAGATTTAGAAGGGGCCGAAAGCAATTGAAATTACTTTTCAGAGTTAAGAATACATGCTTACATAGGCGTGTGCAGGGGGTGTGTCAGGTGTGCCTGGATACACCCTAATCACTCCGTGAGGTGCTGACTACTGCCTAGGCTCCCCCCTTCCCCATGCTGTGCTGCTGGCTTCCCTCCTCTTCTCTCCTCTCCCCTCAGCTGCTGTGGGGGATGTTTTAGGATGGAGAGCGGAAGAAAGGGATAGTCAATATGTAATTTACCAGCCCCTTTCTTTGCTAAATGAACACAGTAAACACACTCACTCACTGTGTTCATTCATACTGTGACTGGAGCATAGAAAACTGTGTATACTATGCTTCAGTTTGTGAATGAACAGGAAGCCGCTCAGCACAGAGCACTTCCCATTCATTCACTCTCCAGTACAGCTGAGGCTGCAGAGAAAGGCATGTGTGTTTCAGATTTGGGGTGCACACCCTAATGCAATAAGCTGTGCACACCTATGCATGCTTGTATGGAATATTCTTTCCTAAACCAGAGTTTAGTGTCATGTTAAATTTCTATGATAAAAAGATTGTTTAGAAAAATAAACCATGTCTTCTTCACTTGCTACCCTGTTTGCTGGAGTTAATACGCAATCACACTCCAGTCTTGCTGTACATGGACTGCACGATGCGCATACCAGATAAAATGCAGGCATTTCCCTGGGGACCCTACACCTCCACTCCTTATGTACTGGCCCCCCTGGCGATCCTTCCCCTTCCTCTTCCCCCTCTCTCTTCCCCTCTTCCCTTTTATTCTTGCCCCCTCTTGTTACCCCCTTCTCCCTGTTTCTCCCCCCCCCCCCGCCTTACTTCCCTTTGCATACATCTGTTGTAGCACCTACAACGTCTGAGTTTGGTTCTACCGTGTCGTTTAAACTACAGTTTACTGGTTACCTGTTCAATTTATTCACTCATTTTGGCTGCCTGTAGCCCATGTTTATCCTGTTTGATTGATACCCGTGTGGTTCCTCTCATGCCCCAGCCTCTTCCCACACGGTACGGTAGACTTGGGTACCCTTTTAGAATAACAATTGGTTGGTTTCGCCTCCCCACCTGGGCACAGTGTGCTCCCTTTATGGGGTGCCGGTGGTTTGGCGATGCCAATCACTACTCTCTCGTGACCGCCCATTCTGCCGCCCCTTGTCTTCTAACCCTCACGATTTGCTGTAGTTACAGTTATTGGTCATGCTTTGTTACCGAGCTTTGTTTGCACTACTTCGCATTATTCTGAGTGTCACACGTTGTTACTTACTTGCATTATTCAATAAAATACTTGAAACAGAAAATGCAGGCACTTCCATAGCTTACATTTAAAAATACATTTGTAATGTATGAATGATTGCAGTGCTAACTTGTGTCTTTTATATCTGCACTTGAATTCCCTTTAAAACCCCAAATAAAAGCTTTTCCTGAAAAATAGGAAAATAAATACATCGTCTGCTGCTTGATTTGCCAAATGCCACACTAATGGAAGTAAATTAAAACCAAGACTTCTATTGTTGTGTTCCTGGTCCCCTGTCGTGCACAGCAAAGGACACAGGGGATCGACATTCCTGGAATTGTCAGTTTCTGCAGAGAGTTCAGGGGACGATTTCTCTTTTCTGCAGCAATGTTCAGCTACGTGGACAACAAGAAAGCTCAGCATCCTGTTTCTTCTTTGAGACATTTTTTCTGACATTTATTTTTGCAATAGTGTATAGGATTCCCTTTATTCAACACCTGATCAAAAATGTTAAAAATAAAGCCCCTGCTTACATTACATGTTGTACATTTGTCCAATACAAAACCACTCCTTTTGAAAAAAATTAAAATTTTGCAATCTTATAAGCACTTGGATTTTGCTACTCTGACTATGCCAGGATGCTGCAAACAGAATTTCATTGTGTTGTTATGAGTTACTCCACTTTGCTAATAACCTCATTCTAGGGAATTCAAAAAAATCATTAACACTACTTTTCTGGCTCTAGTTTCCTTTAGAACTACCCGTTCCTAATTCAGGCATACATTTGCACCAGTTTTGACAACATTATTGGTACAGGGCTCTATCCCCGATCTCATTCAGCTCAAATTATGAGCTGAATGAGATCGCACTGGGTGGTTCCAAAAGCTGCATGGACTAAATAATGGCTTTGGATCCATCCACTACTCTGTGCTGTCAATCAATATTATGATGGACCTGATGGGGAACCACTGAAGAAAGAGTGTCCAGTATGGATGCTCAGACCCCAATGAAGGCCTCTTGATCCACTTAGGGAAAGAGAGCCTTGACTGATAGGGGCATGGCTAGGAGGTGGGAGTTATCAACAAGATAGTGGGGTCACGGGGTGATGGGTGGCCTCGAGCTTAAGAAAAGTCTGCCCCCAGGGAATTCTGGGCCTTTTGAAGAACGCATGGCTAGAAGAGCTGAAGAACTGAAGAACTGCCTCTCCCTTTTATCTGGCACACCTGTAGTGCCCCCTGATGTTCGGACTGTGCCTGGCACTCCACATCTCCCTGCACCTTGCAGGGCGGGAGATTTAAATACTGTTCATGCACAGAACAGTCTGACTCTGCTAGCCCATAATGCCCATAACAGTCTTACTCAGTCAGCTGCCTGAGCACATCTCCCTGCTCCCGGCTGGGCGGGAGATCCACCTGCTGCCTGTGCCCTTGCGGGGTTGGTGCTGCCAGCTGCTCACCTGCTTCTCCCAGCGCCCGGCGGGGAGGGAGATTGACACATTGCACCATTACATCTGTTGCAGCCGGCTTAGCTGCCCCGGCGCTGGGTCTTTCCTCTTTGGATCCGGGTTACTCCTGCATATCCGCAGCTTGTTGCCACCTGGGCTCATCAGTGCAGGTGGCTGGACCCCTGCCTTTGGATCTCTCTGTGCATTGTCCTACCCCTGCTGTACCTGTTGAAGCTGGATGTCGTAGGCATCTACCAACCCCGCCCGTGGATACCACTGCCTTGGTCAGGCTTCCCGGATCTCAAGATGGTCATCCTTCTTCTGCTCCGCCTCCGCACATCAGTGAGTATGATTGTGACTAGGTATGGGGTAGGTCTAGTGACGCTGCTGTATCAGGTCCACCAGACGAATGTATATTCACAGTGGTAAAATCTGTGTTGGCTGCATGGGCATGTCAATGCCTACGGCTAGTTTTGGGGACCATTTCGGGGTGGTCCTTTGTAGGCGGTGTCTCCGACTGGCTTGCACCTGCCTGCTGAGGTCAAGGATAACATATGGCATTGCAAATGTATTGATTTCTGTGCTTATGCCGGGTGCTTTGCAAGCACTTTCCTCAGTTAGGCTCATCTCTCTTTTGTTACCTGGATCTTATCTGGGGTGCCTATAAAGTTTTTGGGGGCCAGAGTTGGTTCAACTATGACACACAATTTGGATAGAAGATGGCATGTAGCGTGTTTAGTTTTGACTGTCAGGATGGCAGCCTGTGGTTGTTACTCATGTGCCCTCACAGGCCATCGTCCTTTCAGTCGGTGGCCGGCGCTCTCTCTGGAGCATCAGATGCCCCCAAAAAAGGCTTCTGCTGGCTGTTTAATGAGAGCCATTGCAAGTGGTACACCACGGGTCTTTTCGCCCTCCATCCCCCACTTTCCTCATCCATGCTG
Organism: Pelophylax lessonae; assembly: GCF_965119305.1. Taxonomy (NCBI): domain Eukaryota; kingdom Metazoa; phylum Chordata; class Amphibia; order Anura; family Ranidae; genus Pelophylax; species Pelophylax lessonae. Next base: position 638,932,217 of record NC_138769.1, on the reverse strand, counting down.
ATTCTTCCTCCCTGAACAGCTTTCAATTCTTGCGGGTTTTCTGTTGTTGCCTTGACAAATTGGGCATCCCCTCTAAAGACTTTTTGACGCACTGTTTCCGCATTGGTGCTGCTACTGCAGCTTCTGGTATGGGTTTCTCTGATACAGAGCTCCAGCATTTGGGTAGCTGGAAATCTTCTAGTTTTTCTTTGTATGTTTCGACCACACTTGTTTTGATTCCAGGTTTTCATTCGGCCTTGATATGGATCATCAGGGATTCCTTTATTTACTGGGGCTCATAGGTCAAAAGGCTGGAGCTATGGAAAGAACTTGGGTTTTTTCATATGAGGTTGCCAGAATATGTTAGCATGGTCTGCGTGGTCTTCGCTGATGTCAGGTCCTTCCAGAGTGTTTATGTCTTCGTTCACATGTTTCTGGTCCCATTATTTTGATCCTTCATGCTGGAGGTAACGATGTGGGTTATACATGTTCTGTAGATCTCATCTCTGCTGTGAAACAGGATATTGCCCATTGTAATGCAGTTTTCATCAACCTAGTTCTCGTTTATGTATACACTGCTTACACAAACATGGAACCTACACTTTAGTAAGCAACCAAGCGCTTAGTGAGGATATCAATCTGTAGTATGGTAACAAATGCTGCTACTTAATAGCAATACATGGAAAAGTAGAATATGTATAGATACAAGATCAAATATATTCTAGTAGCGCAAAGGGAGATAATAACCTCTCTCCCCTACCACACAATAAAAGAAAACTAAAATATAATTCAATTTAAAAGGAAACTAAAAAACAGTCCCAGTGCAGGATATCCTGCATAAAACAGTCCACCAACGCAGCGTAGAATAGATCACGTGAATCCACACTGATGTGTCACTTGGGGAGTTCTAATGGTGCAGATATACAGGATCACCTTAACCACCACCTCTGTGCTCTGAAAGGGGGGGAGGCACTGCACACTCACCGACTCCAGTGGCCCAGTGACTCTCGCCACTGAGCAAACCAGCCAAATCTCAGTCACATCCACTAGAGGGCTCCGGAATGGGATCAATGGTACAGGCTCTATCGAATGCGACTCCAGTAGCCCAGTGCCTCTCATTGTTGAGCAAGCCAGCCAACTCTCAATCACATCCACTTAAGGCTCCGGTATGGGACCAATGATAAAGGCTCAATCAAGTGCAATCGCATGTAAGGAAGGAATAGAGCTCGACTAGTGTAATAACGTTTAACACTCACTTTATTCCATAAACAACATATATTGCACTCACATGACATCAGTTGAATAACCGCATATATGGAGGTGTACACCCATCGGGACCCGTGCCCAGACTCCACGCCGTGGATAACGTGCCTTCTGGGTGATCAAACTCCTCATACACTTGATTAGGTTACGCCGCCTGGCCACGCCCCGACGCGTTTCGTACTTCCGACTTCCTCATGGGGGCGTGGCCGCGGCGGTATGGCAGCACACTAAATACTTACGGCTCTCCGCCCATCCGGGCGGGGTCGTGGTGTACGTAAAATGTCAATGGTTGGGCACTTCCTGTTCCGGGTGGTCACCATACAACAGACGCGGTTGCCAAATTGCCCTCGCGCCCGCTCCCACTCCGGCACTGTAACTAACTCAGTGCTCTTCAATAGCTCACCGGCTACCAGACTACGGGAAACAATTGCAACGGGCAGTTAGGTGCCGCATATGAACAGGAAGAATACACTCTATCAAGAACTGTGCTGCACCCCGTAACTACTGGCTACATCAACACCATGTAGTATACTATAGTAAATGCACACAATATACACCAATATTGGCATTCATGTTGACATTATAAATCAATGCAACATACAGCACAAACAATTTTAAAACTGGGATATACCTCTGAAGCTATTAAAATTGTACATAATTAAAATATATAATATATAGTATATAAATATAATGTAATATAAAATACATAATATATGAGATCACCACTCTATGGTTCAGGAATTATAGAATATATATATATAAAATATATAGAATAGAGCCAATAAAAATATGAGCCAATAAAAAGATATCTACAGATAAAATAAAAACTAAGAATCACTGAGGAACCTAAAACCCCTATCACGAACAGTAGAACTTGCACCCAATCGGGGACCCCCTTTGGTGTGCAACGTTGGACTGGGCCCCCTAGAAGGGGACAGAATAAGGAAAGGGGTAAAAGCCATAGTAACAACAGGGGCAATACGAGAGGTAATCCCCATGTGAACCAAGTCAACACCTACAATCATTACCAACCACTGAGTGGGTTAGGTAATAATGTAGGAGAGACCCCCCCGGAACCAACCTTTTTTAGGGAGGGGCAGGGGGAGGGGGAGAGGTCGACATCGGCCCCAACCCCGAGGTCACCAGGGAGAACATCGTGGAAATACCAACCTAAACACAAACTTCAACGAGGAGTCAGAGCGGGAAGACTAATCCAACTCCAGAAAAAGAAGAAGGGAACGATAGGTCAGGGGATTTATAACATCAGCTCAGTCAGTTTATCTGATAAGGAGCTTTATGTTCTTGACCAAGGTCTTAAGTGTGCCCCAAGACGAATTATCAATAAATTCAATATGTATATCGATACTCATAAGTATATACCTAAATTGAATATCAAAAAATATCTTATCAATAATCCCATTACATCTATAAGCAATGCTAATGTTAATGGTGTGATTAACAGCGGTTTGCGGAACAAATCGATTTGGAATCCCCCAGTAAGAAACAACCAGTCAGTGGATGTTTTTAAGAATTTGGTACTGAGGGATCTCCAAAGACTTCCCATTGACCATTCAGTGAAAAGAAAAAGTATGCATATACAGGAAGGCCTAGATGCCCTTGAAGACTGGAAGGATATTATTATCCGACTGGCAGATAAGGGAGGCGGAGTGGTCATAATGGATCAGGAGTTGTACCACAAACAATTACGGGAGATGCTGGCGGATAAGACAACATATAGGTTATTGCCCAAGGATCCGACAGGTGACTTTGAAGCGGACCTGAAAACCTTGGTGCATCAGGGTTATACAAAGCATGTATTAACCAAGAAAGAGAAAAACTTCTTGATACCTAGTGCTTGTCGCATACCCATAGTGTACACTCTCCCAAAGGTCCACAAAGACCCGAAATGTCCACCGCCACGTCCAATCGTAAATGGCATTGGGTCAGTGTGTGCAAGATTGGGTCAATACTTGGACACCTTTCTACAGCCTAGTGTGAGGAGCACAAGAGCTTACTTGAAGGATACCAAGGATCTACTCATGTCTTTGGATGATGTGTGTTTGGGGGACGACTCGTCCGCCTTTCTGGTGACGGCGGACGTGTCGTCCCTCTATACCATCATCCAACATGATGATGCCCTACTAGCATTGAATTGGGCTTTAAGCAAGCGGGACGATCTGCCTTTTGATCAGAAGGTGTTCATCCGTAATGCCCTAGACTTTTGTCTAGGGCATAACTATTTTTGGTATCAGCAAAGCTTTTATAGCCAGAAGAGGGGCGTGGCTATGGGAGCGAAGTTCGCTCCCAGCCTCGCCAACCTCTTCATGGAGGAATGGGAAGATAAGTATATTTTTAGTAGAGAAAGGCCGGCCCTACTTTATTATCGTAGGTTTATTGATGACATCATATTTATCTGGAACGACACTGAACAGTCTTTAGTCGAGTTCATGAGTCATCTGAATAATAACATCAACAACATCCAATTGGACTTCCATTGGAGTCAATCTGAAATCCATTTTTTGGATGTGAATATTAAAAAAGCAATGGGGAAGCTAACCACAACCGTCTTTTTCAAAGCCACCAACAGGAATAGCTATCTATCGATACAGAGTGGCCACCACCCAAACTGGTTACACAATATCCCACGCGGGCAATTCATGCGGGTGAGACGCAATTGCACGCTAGATGAGGATTTTGTGTCTCAGGCAGGGGTACTGAAGGAAAGATTCGTCCAAAAAGGGTATAAAGAAGAGACCCTGGACAAGGAGATAAAGAACATTTTGGAAATCCCTAGATCCACATGTTTGCAGAACATTACTAGGCCCCAGAATGGATCGGATGACAAGCAATGGAGTTTCCTCTCCGACTATTCTGAGGACTACAAAAAAGTAGAGACCATTTTCAAATCTCATTGGCATATTCTGCACATGGATACTACATTGGGCCCTGTCCTGCCGGAGGTTCCAAATTTCATCTATCGTAAAGCCCCGAATTTCGGGGATAGGGTGGTAAAAAAGGTGCTGGATGCGCCAAGCACCTCCTTTTTCCCAGGACGGCGAGGGTTCCACATGTGTGGTAGGTGCAGGACGTGTTCCTTCACCACCACAAATTTGAGGAGACGAAATTCCTTTCATGTGCAGGCCATCGATAAAGAGTTTGATATCAAACATCTAATCACGTGCGATACCACGCATGTGGTCTACGCACTGATGTGCCCTTGCAAATTATTATACATTGGTCGCACAAAACGTACCCTAAGCATAAGGGTTGGTGAGCACATCACCAACATTATTAAAGGTAAAAAAGAACACAGTGTGCCGGCCCATTTTCGGTCACACCACCAACGTGACCCTAGTTGTCTCCAGTTCTGGGGCATAGAACGGGTTACACCATCATGGAGGGGGGCTAATTGGGTGAGAGAGTTATCCAAGTGCGAAACTATGGATATATGACCCAATCTCTCAGCCCGATTGGCTTAAACATCGAACTGGACTTGAATTGTTTTATTAGTGATTCTTAGTTTTTATTTTATCTGTAGATATCTTTTTATTGGCTCATATTTTTATTGGCTCTATTCTATATATTTTATATATATATATTCTATAATTCCTGAACCATAGAGTGGTGATCTCATATATTATGTATTTTATATTACATTATATTTATATACTATATATTATATATTTTAATTATGTACAATTTTAATAGCTTCAGAGGTATATCCCAGTTTTAAAATTGTTTGTGCTGTATGTTGCATTGATTTATAATGTCAACATGAATGCCAATATTGGTGTATATTGTGTGCATTTACTATAGTATACTACATGGTGTTGATGTAGCCAGTAGTTACGGGGTGCAGCACAGTTCTTGATAGAGTGTATTCTTCCTGTTCATATGCGGCACCTAACTGCCCGTTGCAATTGTTTCCCGTAGTCTGGTAGCCGGTGAGCTATTGAAGAGCACTGAGTTAGTTACAGTGCCGGAGTGGGAGCGGGCGCGAGGGCAATTTGGCCGGTATGTACGGGAGTCGTGGTTGCTTGGCAACCGTGTCTGTTGTATGGTGACCACCCGGAACAGGAAGAGCCCAACCATTGACATTTTACGTACACCACGACCCCTCCCAGATGGGCGGAGAGTCGTAGGTATTTAGTGTGCTGCCATACCGCCGCGGCCACGCCCCTGTGAGGAAGTCGGAAGTACGAAACGCGTCGGGGCATGGCCAGGCGGCGTAACCTAATCAAGTGTACGAGGAGTTTGATCACCCAGAAGGCACGTTATCCACGGCGTGGAGTCTGGGCACGGGTCCCGATGGGTGTACACCTCCATATATGCGGTTATTTAACTGATGTCATGTGAGTGCAAAATATGTTTTTTATGGAATAAAGTGAGTGTTAAACGTTATTACACTAGTCGAGCTCTATTCCTTCCTTACATGTGATTGCACCTGATTTAGCCTTTATCATTGGTCCCATTCCGGAGCCTTAAGTGGATGTGATTGAGAGTTGGCTGGCCTGCTCAACAGTGAGAGGCACTGGGCTACTGGAGTCGCATTCGATAGAGCCTGTACCATTGATCCCATTCCGGAGCCCTCTAGTGGATGTGACTGAGATTTGGCTGGTTTGCTCAGTGGCGAGAGTCACTGGGCCACTGGAGTCGGTGAGTGTGCAGTGCCTCCCCCCCTTTCAGAGCACAGAGGTGGTGGTTAAGGTGATCCTGTATATCTGCACCATTAGAACTCCCCAAGTGACACATCAGTGTGGATTCACGTGATCTATTCTACGCTGCGTTGGTGGACTGTTTTATGCAGGATATCCTGCACTGGGACTGTTTTTTAGTTTCCTTTTAAATTGAATTATATTTTAATTTTCTTTTATTGTGTGGTAGGGGAGAAAGGTTATTAACTCCCTTTGCGCTACTAGAATATATTTGATCTTGTATCTATACATATTCTACTTTTCCTAGTTCTCGTTTAGTCCAAGATCGTGCCCTGCTTGCTTTGGGCCCGGGACATCCCTGGTCCTCGCTTGGAAAATTTCAGTCGGAAGGTAATGCCCAGGTATCCAAGTTTGTTCGGCACATTGTGGGTTTTGTGGTACGGCACAAGGATTTAGAGGATTCGAATGGTGATCTTTTTTTCCAACTCAATGGCTGTAAGTGTGGTTTCTTATACGGGGCAATGGGGTGGTTTTATTATGTTAATAGTTTGATTTGCCTAAGCCTATGCATCTCAGCAGTCATGCCAGGTTCTGACTGCTTCATATATCTGTACCTGACAAGCACCAACAATTTTGGTGCAACCAGAATTCTAATACACCCTTTATGAACCCCCCCCCCCCCATTGTGTTATTAGTGTACATCGGCTCAAATGTTTTAAAAAGTTAATGAAGCCCAGGAACCTCAAGGATAAAACATTATCAGTGAAGAGTTTGGTAAGTGTTTGCTTACACAATACTATGTAGAAAAATAATTTCTTTGGTATGTTTTCTGCAGGCCAACAGTAAAGCTGCAGGAAAAATAAAAGTAAAAAAAGAAATGCAATTTCATTCTTCTGTATGGAACCTAGAAGTGGTTTATTTACTGACCCTGTAAAGTCACCTTATTTTAGCTGATAAATAATGAGGAACATAGCTGCCACAAAATAGTTTTCACGGTGGTTGTTGGTTAGATGGTCCTGATAAACACAGACAACAGTGCATCTGTAGGTTACAGGAAAGTTGTCTTTGTGTGATAAGATGATTCTTTCAGGGAAATGTCCTGAGTGCCAGAGAAAACAAACAATTTTTCTCAGACTGTCTAAGCCACTGATAAACCACACAATGGCAATGTGTACGAAAAATCATTAGAAAAAACATTTAACTTTTACTCTGGGCAAACAGATAAATTCACAGCTGCAATATATATATATTTATTGCTTTACCTGCCAAAGGACTTGTAATTCTGAACAACATATTTAGTAATTGGAGAACCCCTGCCATAATGCACAGCCAGGCAGGGGACACTTATTTCCTGGTTCAGCTATTAAGTTCCCTATGGCTCCAGCATTCTCACTGGACAGGTGTGGTGTAAAAGGTGTGCTTATTGGATAATTGGGAAGCTGCAACCTTAGAGCCAATTATGGTAAAATATGAATGATAATTGTATATATCAAGTGCGCTAACCAATGATAATGGGTGCTATAAAGTGTAAACACAAATATTATGAATGGTGATCAACTGGTATACAAAGTGCACAACATAAGAGGGTCCTGATAATGTAAACACAAAGGTCCAAATAAATTACCCAATACTGTGCTAAATGTAAAACATAAATGTCACACAATCAATTTGCCTGTTGATATAAAATATCCAACAAAACAATCCTGACACTGCAGTAAATAAATGAAAGGGAAATTTCTACCCTGGTGCTGGGTGCAACCACAAATGTGTAATGAAAAACTTAGTTGCAAAACAGAAGCCGTAAGACTACTGTGACCGGATGGAGTTCTCTTCCCTCCTCAGAAGTGATAATGGATCGGTTCCCTGGTGGTAAGTGGCTTCTCTTAATCCTGGGCTGAGAAGGACTGGACTGTTGCTCAGTGGTCCAAAGTCCTCTTTTTAGACGAAAGTAAATTTTGCATTTCTTTGGAAATCAAGGTCCCAGAGTCTTGGAAACCATTTGGCATGTTCCCTCCCAAGGGTCATCTCCCCGCTCCCAGTTCCTCAGTCCCCCATCACAGTGGAAGCACCGGACATTATCCTTCTGCCCTGCAATGTGACCAGAAGGGAGTACCAGGAAGTCAAGAACTTGAATATGACGCATCCACCTCTTGTAGTGTCCTGTGCAGCAGAGCTCAGACTCTCCGACCAATGACCATCATGTCTGATGCTTCCACTGTGATGGGGAACTGAGGAACTGGGAGCGGGGAGATGACCCCTGGAGGGAACATACCAAATGGTTTCCAAGACTCTTGATTTCCAAAGAAATGCAAAATTTACTTTCATCTAAAATGAGGACTTTGGACCACTGAGCAACAGTCCAGTCCTTCTCAGCCCAGGATTAAGAGAAGCCACTCACCACCAGGGAACCGATCCGTTATCACTTCTGAGAAGGGAAGAGAACTCCATCCGGTCACAATAGTCTTACGGCTTCTGGTATATGTGAATAGCACCAGGGTGGAAATTTCACTTCCATTTTTTTACTGCATTGTCAGGATTGTTTTGTTGGATATTTTATATCAACAGGCAAATTGATTGTGTGACATTTATGTTTTACATTTAGCACAGTATTGGGTAATTTATTTGGACCTTTGTGTTTACATTATCAGGACCCTCTTATGTTGTGCACTTTGTATACCAGTTGATCACCATTCATAATATTTGTGTTTACACTTTATAACACCCATTATCATTGGTTAGCGCACCTGATATATACACTTATCATTCTCACTGGACAATTGATCACTATAATCACCTATGGGCGCTGACTTGAAGCGTACGTAATAAAAAAAAAATATATATATATATGTATATATATATATTATATAGCTTTAGTTAATACAGGATCTGTGTACAAGCCAGCTCTGAGTTTCTGACATCAGCAGGTATTTTATCTTTTGTCCAACAGCTATAACAAGACACTTTTTTTTTCCATACATTTTTATTGAAAATGATTGCAAAATACAGATTGTCAACATAGAAATAAACCATAAGGCAGGTACATATGAAGAAACTGGTACATTCACAGGATAAGATTAGAGAGGTATAAGCGATGGTCGTAGGATCCATATGCGACATATATCGTAAAACCTGAGGCAAACCCAAAAACACACTAGAACGTAAATAACTTATAAAACCTTGAACATTGACTAGCCTGAGGTGTCTGGTTATCAAGACCATAAAGAGGAATACCTGTCCCCCCATTGGGATCATACTGTGGACAGGTAGACCCGGTTTCGCTACCGCGAGGAGGCCCTCGATACCAGACTATACACGGGTAACATGCAATGGACCCAACATTTCTTGAACAGAACCTATGTAGGCAGACTTATAATGGTTCAGCATCGTAAAAGTAAAGATGTAAGCACAAAGAGGGGAAAACTTAAGGTAGGAGAGAAATAGGTGGGGGGGGGGGGGGAACGCTAGGTGCACCACCAGACGAACCAAGCCGCCCAATTTGAGTTTATGAGCAGTAGTCCTAATGATGCATGTATCCATTAGTTACTCCTTCAACTATTTAGTTAACGTCAGGGACAGAAGTTACCCGTTTATTCAATTTTTTGTGGAATATAGAGGCTTTGCAGTCCTTATAAGCTAACAGTTTTTCCATTTCAAAATGGTATTGGACCTTGCGCTTGATCTCCCCAAGAGCAGGAGGGGACATGGATCACCACCTCTTGGCGACCGCTATTCTGGTGGCAAAGAGGATGTGGGCGATGATTGTTCTAATGGTAGTAGGAAAAAGATCTATCCCAACACTGAGTAGAGCAAGCGCCGGCCCCACGGTAATTTTCCATTCAGCTAGGGTGGAGATGGTGGTTGCTATGTCTTTCCATAGCGGTTGGATAAGAGGGCAGTTCCAGAATATGTGAGTTAAGTTCCCAGTTTTGTTACAACCTCTCCAGCAAAGTGGAGATAATTTGTCATATATTAAATGCAGTCTATGTGGGGTCATGTAGTACCTATGAAGTATCTTCTGTGCGTTGTCCCAGTGGTCAACACATGCTGAGGCGCTAGAGTTGACTTTGAAAGCCGGAGAAGGATTGAGATAGCTCCGTCTTCCATTTCAGCATATTAGGAGTTTTGCGGTGCCCCGAGGGGCAATTACAGAAAGGATAGAAGAGAGAGATACCTTTGCTATTGGTAGATGATTTACTCATTAGATAATTCTACAGTCACACCACACAAAAACAAAAGTTTTAGATTTTAGAAAAACAGACTTTTCAAAAATGAAATTAGTCATAAATGAGTCCTTATCAGACTGGAACGGATTACATGGAGTCCAGGAGAAATGGGACTACTTAAAAGGTGCATTATTGAAGGCAACAGAAAATTGCATTAGACTTGTCAGTAAAAGCAAAAAAAGGAAGAGACCACTGTGGTACTCAGCAGAAGTGGCCCAAATCATTAAAAATAAAAAGCTAGCATTTTGTAATTATAAAAAAACCCAGAGCAATGAAGATAAGGAAATCTACAAGATTAGGCAGAAAGAGGCCAAGCAAGTTATAAGAACTTCTAAAGCGCAGGCAGAAGAAAAACTAGCTCAGTCTATGAAAAAGGGGGATAAGACATTCTTCAGATATATAAATGAAAAAAGGAAATTAAAACAAGGAATAACTTAATTAAAAACAAAGGACGGAAGGTATGTAGAAGAGAATAAAGGGCTAGCCGACTGCCTTAATGAATACTTCTGTTCAGTTTTTACAGAAGAAAAAGAAGGAGAAGGATCTCCACTTGAAAGGATGACTAATGAATCGTTTGATGCATGTGTCTTTACAGAGTAAGACGTTCTAAGATTGCTGTCTAAAGTGAAGACAAATAAGTCACAGGGTCCTGATGAGATACACCCAAAATTATTAAAAGAGCTTAGTGGTGAGCTGGCAAAACCATTAACAGATTTATTTAACCAATCATTAGCAACAGGAGTCGTCCCGGAAGATTGGAAATTGGCAAATGTCATGCCCATTCACAAGAAAGGTAGTAGAGAGGAATCGAGCAACTATAGACCAGTGAGTCTGACATCAATAGTAGGCAAATTAATGGAAACCCTATTAAAGGATAGGATTGTGGAACATCTTAAATCCCATGGATTGCAAGATGAAAAACAACATGGGTTTACTTCAGGGAGATCATGTCAAACAAATCTTATAGACTTTTTTGACTGGGTGACTAAAATAATAGACGGTGGAGGTGCAGTAGACATTGCATATCTAGATTTTAGTAAGGCTTTTGACACTGTCCCACATAGAAAACTTATCAATAAACTGCAGTCATTGAGCATGGACTCCCATATTGTTGAGTGGATTAGGCAGTGGCTGAGTGACAGACAACAGAGGGTTGTAGTCAATGGAGAACATTCAGAACAAGGTCATGTTACCAGTGGGGTACCTCAGGGATCTGTACTGGGACCAATTTTGTTTAATATCTTCATAAGTGATATTGCAAAAGGCCTCGATGGTAAGGTTTGTCTTTTTGCTGATGACACAAAGATATGTAACAGGGTTGATGTTCCTGGAGGGAAACGCCAAATGGAAAAGGATTTAGGAAAACTAGAAGAATGGTCAGAACTCTGGCAACTGAAATTTAATGTGGATAAGTGCAAGATAATGCACCTGGGACGTAAAAACCCAAGGGCAGAATATAGAATATTTGACACAGTCCTGACCTCAGTATCTGAGGAAAGGGATTTAGGAGTAATTATTTCAGAAGACTTAAAGGTGGGAAGACAATGTAATAGAGCAGCACGAAATGCCAGCAGAATGCTTGGATGTATAGGGAGAGGTATAAGCAGTAGAAAGAGAGAAGTGCTTATGCCGCTGTACAGAACACTGGTGAGACCTCACTTGGAGTATTGTGCGCAGTACTGGAGGCCATATCTCCAGAAGGATATAGATACTCTAGAGAGAGTTCAGAGAAGAGCTACTAAACTAGTACATGGATTGCAGGAAAAAACTTACCAGGAAAGGTTAAAGGACCTTAACATGTATAGCTTGGAAGAAAGAAGAGACAGAGGGGATATGATAGAAACTTTTAAATACATAAAGGGAATCAACTCGGTAAAGGAGGAGAGCATATTTAAAAGAAGAAAAACTACCACAAGAGGACACAGTTTTAAATTAGAGGGGCAAAGGTTTAAAAGTAATATGAGGAAGTATTACTTTACTGAGAGAGTAGTGGATGCATGGAATAACCTTCCTGCAGAAGTGGTAGCTGCAAATACAGTGAAGGAGTTTAAGCATGCATGGGATAGGCATAAGGCTATCCTTCATATAAGATAGGGCCAGGGACTATTCATAGGATTCAGATATATTGGGCAGACTAGATGGGCCAAATGGTTCTTATCTGCCGACACATTCTATGTTTCTATGTTTCTATGTCTTGTCGGGATGCGCAGTGAGGGGTCTTAAGTGATTTATTATAGGAGTTTATGTGCAGAAGGGTGAACTGATCCATACTGCTAGGGTTAGGTATTGCCTCTGGAGGATAGTTCAGCCCCCGTTTCCTCCAGTGAGAGGTGGATACTCCTGGCAGTAGGAAGTGATAACTGTTGGTCGGATTTCGGAGAGGAACACATGGTTTGTGTCCAAATTCTTGCTGCAGTAACTTCGACCAAGCACAAATTGTAGCTAAAACAGTCGGATGCTGTGGTACATTAATTTAATAGTCAAGGCACTGTGCTATAGCTAATGCGGGGAGGTCATGAGAGTCAATAATAGAGCTTTCAATTTGATTCCATAAATTGTCCTCTTGTGCGGAGAACCAGTATTTCGCTTGACTTAAAACAGCAGCTAAGTAATAGGCTTTTGCGTTGGGAAGGCCTACACTCCCATTGATTTTGAGTCGTACAGTTTAGATAATGATATTCTGGGTTGTTTACCATTCCAGAGGAATCTTCGTAGCGAGGAAGCTCATTTATCGAAGAACCAATTCGGCAGGGGTATAGGTAGGGTGCAAAACTGGTAAAGGAGTTTGGGAAGGACTTGCATCCTCTATGCCGCTATTCGTCCCAGCCATGACAGGTGAACTTTCCTAATGCAGGCGAAGTCCTCTGCGACTTGGTCAAGCAGAGGAAGGTAGTTGCAGCTAAAAAGTTTGGCTGTTGGCGAGGTTAATTGGATGCCCAGATACTTAATAGACTTCGACTCCCAGTCAAAGGGAAATATGGTTTTAAGAGCCTCCAATTCCCCTGTGGAGATGTTAATCGTCAAAGCAGAACATTTGCTCGTATTTATTTTTTTTTTTTCCAATTATATCTTTATTTCTTTAAATTCAGTTACATAAATATATAATCAATACCTTTTTACATCTTAATATCCAAAATCATAATATACACAACAACTGTTTCCCATATACAGGACTAATTTCTTCCTATTATTCTGTAACCAAACCCAAATCTCCCATTTTCATTATCTTTTCCCTCCTTCCCCCCTTCCCCAGTCCCCCGGGGTCCAAACAATACACCGAGAAAAAAAAAAAAAAAAAAAAAGGGAAATAATAATATTGAAAAGTAAAAATTTTCTCTCCTCTTCCCCTCTCCTCCTCCTCTCCCCTCTCCTTCTGTTGTTTTTGTTTATCTAATTTCTACAAACTGCTGAACTGTTTCTTGTTCTATAAGTTCCGGTTAACCTTCCTCTGAATTGGTATAATTTTTCCATTGTTTCCATTTCTCCTCATATTTATCATTTTGTTGACGCGAGTATAATACTAATTTCTCCAAATTGCTTATCTCTTCCACTTTCCTCGCCCACATGTTTATGTTAGGTGGCTCGGTATCTCTCCATCTAAGGGATATACATAACTTTGCTGCATTTACTAGATGGGGCATAATCGAGTTTCTATAGTTTTGCACCGGTTTACTAGGGGCGTGTAGCAGGAAGAGGGATGGTTCTTTGGGGAAGTTATCTTTCATAATCTTCTGTGTTATCCTCCAAATCTGTTCCCAAAACCCCTCTAGTTTCGAACATGTCCAGAATATGTGAAACATTGTCCCTTTCTCTGTCCCACATCTCCAGCAGCGGTCAGTATTTGAAACAGAAATTTTGTTTAATTTAACTGGGGTGTAATACCATCTGGTAAAGATCTTATAATTTAGTTCTTGAATTTTAACGCACATTGAGGTTGAAAATACTGACCGTATTATTTGATTTTCTTGTTCTGTTGAAAATGTGATGCCCATTTCCCTCTCCCATTCCCTCAGGAACGGTAATTTACGCCTTTCTGCTGGTAACATTATCAAGGAGTATAATTTAGATATTGTATGTTCCAGAATCCCCTTCTGGATACATAATTTTTCAAATGGTGAAACAGTTTTATCCTCCTGGGATGGTATCTGCAATGTCCCTAAAAAGTGGCGTAATTGCATTGATCTCCAAAAATCTAAACAAAAATAGCCAGAGGCATCTGTTAATTCCTCCATAGTTACCCATCCTGTCTCTGAGACAAAATCTGATATCTGAAATATTCCTTTCTCTGCTAATATCTTGAATTTCTTGTCCTGACAACCTATTTCAAAGTGGGGGTTCCCTAAAACTGGATACAAAATAGAATTTTCTCGTATAAGTTTTTCTTGTTCAAATATTTTCACACAGGTTTTTAACGTATTTCCTATGGTTGGGTGGTTCTTAATTGCTGCTGGTAAATTCTTATAGCACCATGGGGCTCTTTTCAGTAAAATCTCGCATTGTGCCTGCTCTAAGTTTGGCCAAATCTTATGTTCCCCATGACGGCACCAGTCTATCACTCTTCCTAGTTGAATAGCTTGGTAATATTTTCTCAAGTTCGGAACTGCCAGGCCCCCCTCTCTCTTAAATTTAAAAAGGTATTTTTTTCCTATTCTTGGACGTTTTGATTTCCAGATATAATTCATTATCTTAGTTTCGATCTGAGATAAAAAACAAAGTGGGATATGAATAGGGAGTGCCTGGGCCATGTATAGAAATTTTGGTAGGATACTCATTTTGATTATATTACACCTACCTATCCATGATTGCATTCCCCCTTTCCATTTTTGCAATAGTATATTTATTGATTGTAGTAGGGGTTTAAAATTTGCGCTAAATAATTGTGATATTTTTGGTGTGATTCGTGTCCCTAGATATTTTAGGGCCTTCTTTGTCCAATTCAACTTAAAATTTACATATAATTGTTGTTGGAGTGCTTCTGATAATTCTAGTCCCATTGTTTTGGACTTAGTGAAGTTTATCTTCATGTTTGATTGAGTACTATAGTTCTCCAGTTCACGTAACAAATTGGGAAGTGATATTTTTGGGTTTGTAATCGTGAATAGGATATCATCCGCATACGCTGATATTTTATATTGGGCCTTCCCCACTTTGATCCCTGATATGTCAGAATTTCTACGTATCTTGCAGAGAAAGGGTTCCAATGACAATACGAACAAAAGTGGTGACAGGGGACACCCCTGTCTTGTTCCATTTACAATTGGGAATTCTGAAGAGAGGAGCCCGTTTACCTTCACTCTAGCCGATGGGGTTGAGTAACTCTGTCTTATCCACTTTTGCATTTTCTCTCCTAGTCCTATATGGCGCAGGACAGCGAACATATATTCCCACCTAACCCTGTCGAACGCTTTCTCTGCGTCGGTATTAAGCAGGATCGTTGGTATCTTATTCTGGTGTGTTATGTGTATTAAATTCAGTAACTTAGTCGTATTGTCCCTTGCCTCTCGGGTTGGAACAAAACCAACCTGATCTAGATGGATCAATTTTGTTAGGTATTTCTGTAATCTTACTGCTATAATCTTTGTAAAAATTTTAAAATCGGTGTTCAGTAACGAAATTGGTCTGTAACTTTTACAGGAGGAGGGGTCTTTCCCTTCTTTGGGGATCACCGTTATATGTGCATGTATGGTTTCTTTGGGGATACTATTCCCTGCACCCCATGTATTGAACATGTCTCTCATAAATTCTTTCAAGTATGGTATTAATTTCCTATAATAATGTATAGTAAATCCATCGGGGCCGGGTGCTTTCCCTGTTTTAATATTTTTTATAATTTCCATTATCTCGACTACTGTGATTGGAGAATCTAGGATCCTACTCTCCTCTTCTGACAATTGTGGTATTTGTGAGGATTGTACGTAGTCCTCCATCTGCGTCTGTGAGACTGTCGGGGTTTTTAAATTATATAACGTTTCGTAATATTTTTTAAATTCTTGGGTTATCTGTTTGGGGTAAATAAATTTCTGTCCTGCGTCATTTACTATATGTGGTATATATGACGACGATTTTTGATCTCTAAGTGATCTTGCCAATAACCTTCCGCATTTATCACCTGATTCGTAGAAATTCTTTTTAGTTTTCTGAATTGTTGCTTTAGCCTTATAGGTTAAAAGTTCATTAATATCCTTTCTTATTCTTAAGAGTTCCTCCTTACCCTCTGTTGTCGGCTCGTGCTTATGTTTTGCTTCTACTATATATAGGGATTGGAGTAGGTAATTTAATTGTTTATTTCGTTGTTTTTTGATCCTAGACCCGTGTTTGATTAGTATCCCTCGTATGACTGCTTTATGGGTTTCCCATATTATACCTGGGTCTGAATCTTCTGTAATGTTTGTCCGGAAAAAAAATTAAATCTCTGATTCCACCTCTGCCATAGTCTCTTGGTCCTGTAGAAGACTTTCGTTCAGTCTCCAGGTTGTTTCTCTCCTTTCTCTTTTATTTGGTAGCTCATAAGTTATTGTAATTGGGGCGTGGTCGGACCAAGTCGCTACCCCCATCTTTATGTCTTTTATAGCATGTAATTGACTATGAGGGATTAAAAAATAATCTAAACGGGAATATTGTTGATGTAGGGGGGAATAAAATGAGTAATCTCTTTCTCCTGGGTGTTTAAGACGCCATGCGTCTATTAATTGACCTTCTTGTAATATTTTGGAGAACTTTTTTTGTACCCTTACGGGGATTGAAGATATTCCCCATGATGTATCCTCTGCTGGGATCAGGGGAATATTCAAATCTCCTCCTATTATAAGTTGTCCTTCTCTAAACTCATTTAATATATTCATCACTCTACCAAGGAATCCATCTTGTTTTATATTTGGTACATACAAATTGGCTAATGTAACTACGGTCTCCCGTATCGTCCCCTTTATAAATAAGTAACGACCATTTAGGTCATTTAATATTTGCTTACATTTCCAAGGTAGATTCCTTGATATCAGGATGGACACCCCTTTTGATTTTGCCTCTAAGTTAGTTGCATGGTAAACTATAGGGAAAGAATTATTACCTAGCCTTGGGCATTTATCCTCTCTAAAATGTGTCTCCTGTATCATAGCAATGTCGACCTTTGATCTTTTCAGGTCGTCTATCAGAATTTTCCTTTTTTCCGGCACATTAAGGCCTTTTGCATTAATAGATACAATTTGTATATTTTCCATTTTAAAAAGAGAGAAGAGAGGAGAAGGGAGAGAGGGAAAGAAAAAAAAAAAAAAAAAAAAAGGCCCCCAGGGGCTTAGGGGAAGGGGGAGAAGGTACCTGCTTGGCCCCTTAATAATAAGAGGTCACTAATGTAGCTTTACGCTAAGTTGCTCTTCCAATTTCTATTGGCTCTTTGAGCAATTTCCTAAATGGGGTTATAGATGGATCAGGCTAGAGAATATCCAGAAAGAAAGATAAAAACACAAATATCTACAAGAGGAACTCTCCCCTCACACTCCCGGGTCCCGACCCAGGTATTTTCCAAAGTCTAATGGCATTTCTTCATATGCCTTCACTTCCTCCTCCGGTCCCTCTCCCTCCCCCTCATGTCCCCCATCTCAAACCTTACGGCAAAAAATAGAGGGAGAGAAAAAAAAAAAAAAAGTAAAGGAGAGAGATGGAGCAGGGCATATCCATTACATCTTTTACTATTTCCCCCCTCCCTTCTTGATATCCTGATCTATCGTCTATTGATCAATTCTTCCTCCCACCTCTACACCTCCCTAAAAAAGAAAACGACAAAAAAAAAAAAAAAAAAAGGGGAAAAATCCCCCTTATCACCGTGTTCTCTCACCCTCTTAAGGGACCTCTTACTTCGGTCCTATTAAACAATTTAGTGTTTTAGTTTTGAAAAAAAAACCCTTATCACCGTGTAAAAGACCTTTTACTTCGGTCTTATTGAACAATTTAGTTTTAAAAAGAAAAGAAAAGGAGAGAAAAAAAAAAAAAAAACCCCGCAGACCCCCTTCTATCCCTGTGTTCTATCACCCTCTTAGGACCTCTTAATTCGGTCCTATTAAACCGTTGAGTGTTTAATCTAAATCATTTTGTGTCTTTACATAAATAAATGAAAATAATATCAGTAAATTAAGATACACATTAAATTTTATATTATGTTGTTGTTTGTGAATTGTGAATACCCCATTCCCCTTTCTTATCTGCCCATTTACCCGCCATTTAATAGGCAGGTATCCACCCCGTGAGAAAAAAAATCCCTTCAATAAAACTCAGAAAAAAAAAAAACTCAAAAAAAAAAACTCAAAAAAAAAAAAAAAAAAAGCACACAAACCACACTACAGAAAAATACCAATCCATACAAAAAAAAAAACAATCAAATTAAACATCCTAATTCAAGACCTAAAAAAAAAAAAAAGGGCAACCCTCTTTCGGCTTATATAATCTCATAAATGTCCACCGTCTATCCGAGGGACTCAAAAATTCCTCACTTTTCTTCTTTTTTTTTTTAAAAAAAAAAAGGAAAACGCAAGGTGGGGGTGGAGGTGGTATGTGTCTGTCTTCAAACATTAGGGGACAGACCTCCTCATACTGTCCTCTCCTAAAAAAAAAAAGAAAAAAAGGAAAGGGGGGGGGGGGGGTGGGATGAAGGAATTTTCTCAAACAAAAAAAAAAAAGGGTTACCAGAAGGGCAAAACAACAGTATATTTATATATATATATTTATTCAACTACCCTCTTCCTCTTCAAAAAAAAAAAAAAAAAGGATTTAGGGGCCCCCACAAAAAAGAAAAGAGACAAAAAAAAAAAGTCCATCCTTTTCATTATTTTATCCAGGTACCTTAGGCCTGAGCCATTTTATTTCCATTCCTCCCCCTTTCCCAAGGCCCCCCACTTGGGTATCTCCTTGTTCTTAAAGGGGTTACAAGCCAATCCTGTACCTCCACCGGTTCCGTACCAAGAAAGTCAAATAGATTAGATTATTGGGGTGCGTAGAACAAAAAAATTACGTTGCTTGAAGAAAGTCACTGCAAAAGGGTACCCCCATCTATACCCGAAACCTAGCTGTTTTGCTCTTTCCAGCACTGGCCGTAATAGGGCTCTGCGGTACAAAGTGACTTTAGAAAGGTCCAGAAGCTTCTTTATTTTGGCCCCTGCAAATTCAACAGAACCCATGTCCCATGCTTTGCGGAGGATTTCCTCCTTCTGTGTATAATAGTGTATTTTACACACAATATCCCGGGGCCTATTGGGGTCTTTACTTCTATACCCCGAAGTTCTGTGGGCCCTATCTATTTCCATGGGGGACATTGGATGGGAGGTGGGGGTTAAAAGTTTCTGGAAAATATCTCTCACCTTCTCATGTAGGTTTTCCCCTTCCTCCTCAGGGACACCTCTCAGTTTCAAATTCCCCCTCCTGCTCCGGTCTTCTAAATCTTCCATCTGCAATTGCATATTAATGGAGGTTTCATATAGCGCTTTTGTGGTTTTACCTAGATCATCCACTTGTTCTTTAACTTAGGTGGTCTTCGCTTCATTTGCGGCAGCTCTATTTGATAAATGTAGCATGTCCTTGCGAAGCTCTTGCATGTCTGCCTGATGTGTTTCTTCGATCCGCATGATCAGCGCCTCGATATCCGCTTTTGTGGGAAGTGCTTTTAATAAATCCTTGATATCAGGACCCGCCAGTTCTTGTTGTTTAGTAAGGTCTAGTCCCGCTTCCTTCACTATATTCACCCCCAGGCTTATAGTCTCTTCCGGCAGCCTTTCCCCTCTCTCTGTATGCTGAATTCCTTGTATGCTTGGCTTTGTTTGTATGCCTGCACGTGGCACCGCCATTTTAATTTCGGAGGTATCAGACAGTTGGTGATGGAAATACTGCTGTATATCTCCAGATCTCCTCTGCGGATGGCGTCTCTCCGCTCCTGAGCGTTCGCTGATTGAGCGGGTCACCGGGCGAGACTTGGCCGATTTACTTGCTTGCATGCCACATTGACGATACCTTGTCGGGCCGGTCCGGGAGCGTGGTAAGCGGGGAGCTTCACTCAGACATCCTCATCTCACGCCCTCTCCAAGCCACTCCCCCCTTGCTCGTATTTATCTTATAGAAAGAGATACTGCTGAATGTTGCCAAAAGTCGCTTAAGCTCAACAAGGGAATTAGAGGGGTCTGTAAGTGTTAGTATGATGTCATCTGCGAATAACCCCGATTTATGTGACATGCAGCAAATGTTAATACCTTTTACTGCAGGATTTGTTCTGATGGCTTCCGCCAAGGGTTCTATAGCTAAAGAGAACAGAATAGGTGATAGCGGGCAACCTTGTCGGGTTCCATTGGACAGTTGGAACGGGTGTGATAACAAGCCATCGGAGTATACTTGCGCTGACGGGTCCGAATAGAGAGACATCATTTCTGAGAGAAATGTCCTTTAAGCCCAAATTTGTGGAGCGTTTGAGATAGGTAACCCCAATGTACCCGATCAAATGCTTTTTCGGCGTCTAATGCAACAAAAACTGAGGGTATATTCCTAGATTCAGTATATTTATGAAAGTTAATCATGCGGCGTGTGCCATTGGGGGCTTGTCTGCCCTTGACGAAGCCTACTTGATCCAAGCCTATTAAGATAGGGGTGACTAGAAGTAATTTATTGGAAAACACTTTAGCGTAGATCTTAAGATCTACATTAAGTAGGGTTATTGAGCGGTAGTTTTGAGGGGAGTCTGGACTTTTACCGGGTTTGGGGATCGTGACGATGACAGCACGGAGCATTTCTTTAGGAAAGGATCCCGACTGTATAGCATTGTTAAATACTTCAGCTAAGTGGGGGGCAAGGGTTGGAGAAAAGGCCTTGTAGTATTCGGCCAAGAAGCCGTCTATGCCTGGAGATTTATATAGGGGCAGGGCCTGAATGACAGAGAGTACTTCATCAACAGTGATCGGTTCATTCAGGGCCGCCAGAGAGGGTTCGTCAAGTGTCGGGAGGTTGAGACGGTCGAGGAAGTCGACGATGTTGGGTACCGCCGGTTGGTCATCAGAGTCTGAGTCCTTTAAATTGTAGAGGGTCTCATAGTAATCTTTAAAGACGTTTGCTATATCCAAAGGGTTGGTATATTTTTGATTTGTTAGGTGGTGCGTCATGCATGGGATATGTGCCTTTCTGCGTTTCGCTTTAAGTTGAAAGGCCAGAAGTTTGCCCGATTTGTTGTTCTGGGAGTACCAGGAGAGAGAGAGTACCAGTTTAAGTTCATTGCGTTTGTTAGTAAGGGTTAGTAAAAAGGACTGAGGAGCATTTGGTGTTATTTTATGTTCATGCTCAAGTTTTAAGATGTCTTCCTGGAGGTCGTGTATGCGTGAGTTTCTCTCTTTTCTGTCCCTAGCTGCCATCTGGATTAATAGACCCCGTGTGACTGCCTTATGGGCACACCAGACTGTGGTAGGGGGGCATGATATATCTCCGTTGATCTCAAAATATTCTACAAGCTTCTAATTCAAGTCCGCAGAATATTGTGGATGAGCGAGGATGTACGCGTTATTATGCCATAGGGGTTTATTGACCAGTTTGGCATCATCTTTGATGTCAAAAGTAATATGACCGTGGTCTGACCACGTAATCGGGTGGAGTTCTGCTTTAGTAACACGTTGTAGTAGGAACTTGTCAGTCAGAAACAAATCAATCCTAGAATAACTCTTGTGTACATTAGAGTAAAAGAAGTAATCCTTCTCAGTAGTGTGGAGACACCTCCATGGGTCATAAAGACCCTTGCCGAAGCATAAGGGCCCTATACTGGGTCTGCGTTTCCGCCCCACTGAGGAGCAATCAACAGAAGCTCTTATAACAGCATTGAAATCCCCACATATTATTAAAAAACCTTTCTGATGTGTTTTAGCTAATGTGTGATGTGTTTTAGCTAAGGTGATCATCTTGCGTATAAATTTCGTCGGTTTCTGGTTGGGGGCATAAAGGTTCAGGATGGTGTAGAGTGCCCCATTTATCTCCGCAACCAGAAGAAGGTACCTTCCTGAGTCGTCAGACAGTTCAGAAACCAGATTAAAAACAACAGTATCTTTAACTGCTATCATGACACCTCTGTTTTTTGATAAGCTGTTGGCGAAATATACATACGGAAACTTGTGGTTTAAGCCTTTTCACTTTTTCCTCCAGTTCAGAGTGAGCATTCATTAACTCATTGTGGGCCCCTGTGAAATCATCCATCCGCTGCTCAGTGACATCCACTCTATCACCTAAAACTGTGAGTTCCCTCTGAGTAGCTCTCATGAACGCTGACATATCCTTTTGAAGGGCACCCCTTAAAGTTAGCAGCATGTCTTTCATCGTTATATCGGTGATAGTCTGCCCTGTGGTGGGGAAAGCGTCTAATTGCAGGGAGCTGGTATCTGACTCCTCCATGTCCTCCCCCTCCTGGTGAGGTGGCTGGGCTGTGCTGTGTGTTACAGTTAATCTCATCTTTTGTTTCACCGGGCTGTTAAATGGGGAGGATGACTGTGGATTGTGCTCGTTTGGGGACTCACCGGTCTGTGTTCTTCCAGAAGGCGGCGGATGGTCATAGGATGACTGCTGAGAGGGCGCGCTTTGAGGTGATCCGGCGCCATCTTGTCTGCTCCGGCCCGCCGCTGGAGTGAAGAATTCACTAAATTTTCGGGGTTTCTCCCGCTCCTTTCTTTTCCCCACAGATGCCATGGCGTTCCCAGCAGTCTAGGGATGGTCAGGGTGACACAAGTATCTCCGGATGGTCGCTGTGTATGGCTGAGTATAACCCGTTGTGAAGAGTGGTGGTTTCACACAACCATCCACTCCGGCTGCCGGCTCTGCTCCCCCCTCAACAAGACACTTTTAACGGTACATGGTATAAAAGCTAAGTTAAATGCAGCAAAATATTAGATCCCAAAATGGGGGCAACTATCAGAGAGCATGACCATAAGAGACTG
The DNA here is from genome assembly GCF_965119305.1 of Pelophylax lessonae. NCBI lineage: Eukaryota > Metazoa > Chordata > Amphibia > Anura > Ranidae > Pelophylax > Pelophylax lessonae. Next base: position 638,909,159 of record NC_138769.1, on the reverse strand, counting down.
GGTTAAGAGAGGAGAATATGTCTACAATATAGAAGAATTGCATCGTTACAGAGAAGACAAAACAGGGAAAATTTGTAAATGTATGAAGAGGTTGGATAAAGTTTAAGAGTACAAGGGAAAATTCTGCGTTAGTGGGAACCTGAAAAGAGAAGTAAAAGGTATAAAGGAATGCAAATATACCAATTATTGCTAAAGTGTATACTAAAGTCACTTTTCTTTTTGTTTTTTAGTTAAAAATAACAAACATGTTATACTTACAGTACCTCCTCTGTGTAGTTGTTTTGCACAGAGCAGCCCAGATCCTCCTCTTCTCGGGTCCCTCTTCAGTGCTCCTGGCCCCTCCCTCCGGTTGAGTGGCCCCACAGCAAGCAGCTTGCTATAAGGGCTCGCAAGTAGAGCCCCAACTTCCTGTGTCCATTTAGATACAGAGCCACGGCCTGGCCCCGTCCCCTGGCCCCCATTTGGCCCCTGTTCGGGAGCCAATGGGGAGGGGAGTCCCAGGACATTCTATGCATTAGGATAAAATGCATGGATGTAGATGGGGCTCAGGTAAGTATTAGGGGGGCTACTGCAATAAGAAGGCATTTTATCCTAATGCATAGAATGCATTAAGATAAAAAAAAAACCTTCTGACTTTACAACCACTTAAAGGGAAAAAAAGATTAATGGGGGAGGTGGAGGGGTTGGGGGGAGGGGGGATTGGGTGGTATAGGAAATGTTTGTGAATCTGAAAAAAGTATTTATATTTTGTATAACTTGAAAAGTAATGCAAATTTTATAAGCAAAATAAATAAAAAAATAAATAAAGGCTAAGTTCACCTTTAGGAGCATATTACATGTTACACCTATATTTATGGTGTAACATGTAACATGCTCCTAGTGACCCACCTTCCACAGCCAACACTCCCCGCTTTGTGACAGCGGGTGGGCTATTTTCTCCTGACAACCGCTGTAACCCACTTTAATGAATTGGACTACAAGTACCATCAGCCTCTGTGGCCGATGGCTTGTAGTAGCCAATGAACTGCAAGGGAGCTGGAGAATGGGAGTGCTATTCAATTGATTCTTCCTGCCATTCATTAAGTGCCTGCCCCTATTGAAGGTACGGGCAGACAGTGTACTGAGTGTTTGTAGAATTCACGCATTGCTCCTGCAATAAAAATATTAAATGCCCATTTTTTTACCTGCAAAAAGATGAGCATTTCCTTATTTATTTATTTACAAAAGGTGAATTTATCCTTCAAATTTACCATATAGCTGTACAATCTGACTATATGCCCTTCTATTTATGTAATATGAGGTCCTTCCTAAATAATCAAATACATTTGTATACACTTAGGCAGGACCTTGCTCTGCTGCATAGCTGTTGGTAGATCAAAGGAAGATCATAGGATCAGATTATAGGTAGCAGTAAAGATGAAGGCAAAAATGTAAGAAGAAACAGAGTGATCTTCCAGAGTAGCAGAGGTGTATTCATCACAAGAATCACTTAGAAAATTAGAAATCCTTTGGTAGATAAGCCTCAGCTAAAAATTATACCTAAAAATTAGGTTTTTGAAACTTGTAAAAACTGATAAATGTTTTTACATCAAGAAGATCATTTTTTTAAATTTTTTTAAAGACATTTTGAAAAGCCTATGCGAGGGAATTCAATAAAGCATTTACAACACATTTCTGGCAGCATTGCCCCTTTGAAATGGTCTGCACCCAACTCAGAAAAGCCTTTTAAAAATTTTGTTAAAAGGTTCAACATGTGTACCAGATTCAAGTAGTTCTTACTTCGACCATTTTAAGAACCTCTCGCTGTAATTGCAACAGATTAAAAAAGAATTACCACCATTTCACAGATAAGCAAACTACCGGTAATCAAGACCAATTCTGAGTTGGCATACAGAAAGACGCTGTGGGACATTTTGTGCTGGGAAGCTGCACAATGCTTGCAGTTGCTAAGATTCTGAAAAAATTACTTCATAATACTGTTGCTTCTTAGTAACTGATGACCGCACCTCTATTCAGCTGCTGGCCGACAGCTGAAAGTAAAAAAAGGGTCAGTGATGTTAGCAATATCATTACACAAATATAGCAATGGTCCTCATTCTTTAAAAGGGGGATAGACCTCTTTCTACAAGTCACCACCAACTCCTGTCTCACCCAGGTTTACTCTTTTCACTTGTATTTACAATCCAGTAATTATGGCCCACCCCTGTCCAGCTGCCTGCAGCTTATCTGTGCATGGGCCCACCTTACATGCCCTCACTTAGATATTCAAACAGAAGCAAACTCCAAGCCTTTAACTGAATGCTTGCAGGATATGTTTCAGTGATGCAACATCACATCCACAGACAAACATAGTGATAACAATTGTACCAGTCTTTAGCCATCTTCAGTGGTATGATATACAGTAAGTCCCACGCTTAATAGTCAGGGGTGCAGCTCATTGAATAAGTCAAATTCCAGGGGAAACCCTCTCCAGGGGAAGTCCACAAAGGGAAAGCCTAGGATATTTTCCACAGTTGAAATATTATTATTATTATTTTACAGGATTTATATAGCACCAACAGTTTGCACAGCGCTTTACAATACAAGGGCAGACAATACAGTTACAATATAATTCAATACAGGAGGAATAAGAGGGCCCTGCTCATTAGAGCTTATAATCTAGAAGGGAGGGTCAAGTGAAACAAAAGGTAATAACTGTGAGGGATGAGCTGATGGAGAAAACGAAAATCCAGTTGTTAGGTTTGGGTAGGATAGGCTTCTCTGAAGAGGAGTTAAAAGCTAATAGAGTAGGAGATAGTCAGACAGATTGGGGTAAGGAGTTCCAAAGGATTGGAGAGGCTCTGGAAAAGTCCTGGAGGCGAGCATGGGAGGAGGTGATAAGGGAGCTAGAGAGCAGGAGGTCTTGAGAGGAATGAAGAGAATGATTAAGTTGGTATTTTAAGACTAGGCTATTGATGTAACTGGGAGCTAAGTTGTGGGTGGCATTGTAAATTTTTTGTTAGTATTTTGAATTTAATTCATTGGGTGAGTGGAAGCCAGTGGAGGGATGGACAGAGAGGAGTAGCAGACACTGTTCGATTGGTAAGGTGGATGACTCTGGCAGCAGCATTCATGATAGATCGAAGGGGGAGTAGCCTATGTAAAGGTAAGTAAGAGAAGGGAGTTGCGGTAGTCGAGGGGAGAGATGACCAGGGAGTGAGTTAAAAGCTTTGTTGTGTCATTGGTTAGAAAGGGGAATATTTTGGAGATGTTGCGGAGGTTGAGGTGGCAATATTTGGACAGTGACTTTATGTTGGGCTTAAAGGAGAGTTCAGAGTCCAGGACTACACCTAGGACCTTGGCATGCGAGGATGGGGTGATAGTTGTGCCATCGATTTTGACAGCGAGATCAGAGGGAGGGGCATGTGGTGGAGGAAAAATTATAAGTTCAGTTTTGGCTAGATTGAGTTTGAGTAAGTGGCGTGACATCCAGACTGATATATCTGCTAGTAAATTAGTGATACCTGAGGAGACTGAGGGAGTGAGCTGAGAGGTAGAGAAATAGATTTGGGTATCATCAGCTGACCCAGAGAGGAGGTGTAGATTGAAAATAGGAAAGGTACAAGAACAGAACCTTGGGGGACCCCAACAGAGAAAGGAAGAGGAGAGGAGGAAGTAGAATTGTAAGTAGCGTTAAAGGTGCAGTTGGATAGGTAGGAAGAGAACCAGCGAAGAGTACAGTCAAGGAGACCAAAGGCATGGAGTTTTTTGAGGAAGAGGGGGTGGTCAACCATATCAAAGGCAGCAGAAAGGTCCAGGAGTAGGAGTAGTGTCCATTGGATTTGGCAGTTAGATAGTTTGATAGTTTTAGGAGAGCAGTTTCTGTGGAGTGTTGAGGATGAAATCCAGACTGAAGGAGATCAAGAAGGCTAGACGATCAAGAAGGCTAGACCAGACGTTCAAGGAGTTTGGATAAATAGTGGAGCAAGGAAATGGGGCGTAGGTTGGTAAGATTGGTTGGGTCCAGTGGGGGTATTTTAAGTATGGGGCTGACTAATGCATGTTTTAGAGAGTTGAGGAAGGTGCCAGAAGAGAGGGAGAGATTGAAGATGTGGGTTAGAGAGTGTAGAATAGAGGCCGAGAACGTAACATTAGTGAGGGAACAGGATCCAGTGGGCAGGTGGTTAGCTGGATGTTAGCAAGTAGTTTAGCAACCTCGTTTATAGTGGTGGGGTTGAATGAGGGAAATAATAATTGTACCTGTAGGCATGAAGTGTGAAGCGTGGAGGGTATATGAACAGCAGAGATCTCCTCAAGAATTCTATCAATCTTCTGTTTGAGTGATTAGCGATCTCCTGAGCAGTGAGTGAGTTAGTGCGTGGAGCAGTTGAGGATGAAATAGAGAGTTGAAGGTAAAAAAGATTTGACGGGGACGGGATAATAATTTTGGAAATAAGAGTGATAAAATAGGTCTGCTTGGCAGTGTGGAGGTTGGAATTGTATTTTTGGAAGGCAGATTTATATTGGTTGAAATCTTTCTGAGACCTAGTATTACCCCACAGACGCTCAAGAGCACAACTACACTTTTTCAGACTTCTAGTGAAATCTGTTTGCCAAGGTTGAAGGGGTCAGGACCTAATTCTGTGTGTAGTGAGCGGGGGGGGGGGGGGGCAATGGGTCCAGGGAGGCTAACAGTAAAGCATTGTAGACAGAAGTGGCTAGGTCGGTGCAGGACAGGGATGAAATTTGGTCAGTAGCAGAGTAGAGAAGAACAGGGTTGAGATGGTGAAGGTTTCTATGGGTAACAGATAGACGGTTGGAGGGAGAGGAGGTGGAGGAGAGGGAGAGAGTGAAACTAATAGGGTAGTGATCAGAGAGAGGGAAAGGATAGTTGGAGAGGTTGCACGGAGTTCATTGGTGGGAAAAAAAAAATGGTAAAGGATATTGCCTTCAGAGTGAGTAGTCCATTGCTTTAGGTCAAAGGAGGAGGTTAGACTGAGAAGTTTGGAACTGACAGGAGTGTTAGTATTAATAGGGATGTCAAAGTCACCAAGAAGTATTGTGGGGATTTCAGAAGAGAAAAAGTAGGAAAGCCAGGCAAAGAAGTCATAAAGAAACGATTAATACAGGTCCAGGGGGTGGGTAGATCAAAGCTATCCTTAGAGAACCTGGAGACAAAAGGCGAATGCAATGTGCCTCAAATGAGGAGAGTGACAGAGAGGGAGGGGGGTGAAGTACCTGAAATGTGCTACGTGGGGCTAGAAGGATCTTGATATCCCCTCCCTTGCATCCACTGGGTCTGGGGGAGTGAGTACAGAGAAGACCACCATGGGATAGGGCAGCAGAAGACGCAGTGTCGGATTCATGAAGCCAGGGTTCGATAAAGGCGAGTAGATTCAATGAATTGGCCATAAAGAGGTCATGGAGAGAGGTGAGTTTGTTACAGACAAAAACAGAAATACTGATAGTATTGCTCTACACTCTAACTCTCCATAAGCTCCACCCACTACTATAGGTCCTGCCAGAGAGGGCAGAGTAGAGATCTCACTTTCTGTGAGTAAAGGTGGTGGTGTGTGGGGGAGGGGGGTACCAGGAGCCCAAAGGTGTATTTGGCAATCCTCTTCTGGATAATGAGGAGGGGTTCTCAGATCTTTAAATATCAACAAAAGATAATGGTTGCACTACAGTAATGAATTTGAAAAGTACTGAGCACATAGACTTTGGTCCTTCTAAGCATTTCAAGAGATTTCATGTACATTTGTATCTGGTCTTTACCCTTATGTAAAGATAAAGTAAAATGTATTTACAGTGATTGAATTTTTGGTTAATATTGAACTATTTACCTTGTGAATAAATTCCTTTTATTGGCATGCTACTAAACAAAGAAATTTGAAAATGGATGCATGGGAGCAGGGGTGAGGACAGCAGGAGCCAGTGAGCACATCAAGGAGATCTTCGAGGAGAAGACAGCTGGGTGGCTGGTGAATGTGACAGACTTGGATGACTGTGGAAGGATTAGCCAGGAGGGCTAGTGAAATTGGCAGCTGCAGCCAGGTGGACTGGCAGTGCCTGAAGAGGTGGTGCTGGGATCAGTAGCCACAAGAGAATAGAAGGGGAAAGTATGTAGAGCATGTATATAGTTGAGTGCCCCTGAAGAAGTTTGCAAGTCAAGTGGGCATCCAATAACACCCCTGTCCCCATCCAAGTTTATTCCCCGGAATAAAAAAAAAAACAAAGCACTGGACTGTTTCCTGACTGCAGTGTGCTTGTGAAGATGCGGTGTGCCTGGCTGTGTAGGGTGGTGGATCCCTTTCTACCTGCAATAATGGTGCAATGGACTCCCAAGAAGCAATTATTTATTAGATCAGAGATTGCAATAAAAAAAAGAAACAGTTTTATCTTAAATATCTTCTGAAGTACAAAAAAAGATAGGCTGCAATGCTCAGTACACAAAACCTGTTTAGATGCATTTAGAAGATGATCTCTACATTTCTACTTGACAACAAATATTATGAGAGAATGCAAGAGGACAATAAATAGCTGCACTCACTGGAATATTAATTCAGATTTTTGCCAAATCACCCATCAATACATGTGTGCGGCAGATGTGATAACGTTCCAAAAAAAGAACTAAAAGCTGCAACAGAAAAATGATCCCTGAAATTTAGTTCCAGAATACAAAAAAAAAAATAAAATACAACACAGATTTGCAGAGTAGTGATGTCTGCCATGTATAATTAGAAAGCACCTGATGCAAATTTTTGGAAAGCATGTGTCATTGTCATGCTGGTTATCCAGACGGCAAGCATTCAGCATATGTGAGGAAAGAAAGCAATCATCGACTGTTTACTACTAACAGTGATAAACAACTCATCAGATTCCAAAAAAAAAGATAATTAGGGCATAACTTTTTCAAGAAAGGAGCTTTGCGCTTGACGACACTTCAGAAATAATTTGGTACTTGAACATATTTGTTCCTGTATCCAGGGTCGTAATTAGAGCTCATACAAACCTAGGTAAATGTAAATGACTGCTCTTTTTTGTAATTTTCCAGCTTTTTTGGCCACCCTCCTTCAGTGTGATTATTATTGATAAACCTGAACTCCAGGCAATCAGCTAAACAAATAAATGAAAAACATACTGTCTATGTCGGTTGTTTCAGTTGTGAGATTTACACAACTCTGCCACAGAGCACAGTCCTGTCTGGCAGGAGAGGAGACATGTTTTTTCCTTTCCTGCAATTTTTTACGGGTACTTATATAGCACCATCAATTTACATAATCATTATACATTCACATCAGTTTATGTCCTTATGGAGTTTACAATCTAAGGTCCCTAACTCATATTTCTACATACATAGTAGTTTTTCAGAATGACATAATATACCAAATGAGTGTTCCCACAGTCCACTTGCTTAGCAAAGTTCTCAGGCACATCCCCTCCGGGACTGGGTCTTATCAGGATGTTTCCGGAAATAACTTTTGTGTTAGTCACTTTGCAAAACTTGGGAAAGGATTTATTCAATAACAATTGTAAAAATATGGGGAAAGGGGTAAGGGAACTTAGGATACCCTGTAACTCACAGATCTTAATACAGACCAGGCTTCTGCACCTATTCAGAAGTTTGTCCATGCCTTTACAATCTTCGCTTGATAGTTGAACAGTATTTGCCAGGGCTTCCCAAACTTTTTTGGGCTGAGACCCACTTCTGAATACAGTTATTTTTCGAGACCCACTTGCTTGTAATTGAATTACTTTTTAGTTTATTATTGAATACATTTGCCAGGTGTTTTAAGTGAGGGGTCAGAAACCTGTGGCATGTGTGGCATATAAGCAGAGTTGTAAGTAATCAGCACCCTCAAAGACAGCATAAGGCAGGCAGAGGACAGAAATCAACCAGCCCAGGACAGCGATCAGCAGGCTATATGGCACCCACCCTCCTTCTTCTCCCAGCGGTCCACAGTGAAGGTGAAGCCCCTGTTTGCCCAGCACACCTCACCCAGAGTCTCCGTGATGAGGAGCTCTATGCTGGTCTTGGAGTCCTGGCTCTTCTCCTTCAGATCCTCTACTGGGGTCACAGAAGCTGCCATGAACTTCTGACACAGCCGGGCCACCTGGTCCTCCTATGACACAGAGGCTGCCGTCTCTGCCCGCTATAGCTGAGAGAATCCTGCCACCAATCTAGCCACCACCGCTGCCGCCAGCAGGACAGAGGAGCTGGCTCTACACCCCATGAACATATGCTACATAACAGCCCACATACGTACTCACTGATGCTAGTATCCTACACGTGGGAAATGCAGACCAGTCTCCATAAACTGTGTGGGCGGGGTCCTGAATCCATTGCAGTTTGACTTCTCTGGCTCTCTGTAATTTGCAGGGGCTCACACAGCACAATTTAAGCAGGCCCGCTCTCAGTGATTTCCGGCTCATCGCGACCCACTCAAACACAGCTCGCGACCCACCAGTGGGTCCCGACCCACAGTTTGGGAACTCCTGGTATATGCTTTAGAATTTAGATTTAGTTACTATGTTCTAGTAGCATTTTTTTCTAGTAATACGTTTTAGGGTAGAGAGGGTTCATGTGTGGACTTTCAACCAACCATTCACCACTTCTCCAAAATGAAAGACAACCGCAGGTGCTTCCTTAGAGAAGAATACCTGCAAAATTCTCAGTGGTCCTAGATACATTTAGTAAAAATCTCCCAGAGTGGAAGACTTCCCAAAACTGTCAAGGCAAAAACTTAAGGGAAATTACCCTTCAGAGGGGTTGGCCCCAAATATTTATCACTTTTTAAGCTCACAACAGGTGGAGAAACACAGTTGATATTCTGGAATGATATACATATTCAGGACATGGCCTGATGGCCCTTCCAACACAAACAAGAGGCAACCCCTTATGCAAAGTACTTTATTTTAGTTTAGTCTACTGACAGGGTTGCAGTAAGGTACAAAGTGACAAACTTTTTTCATCCTCTGTTAAATCAACTCAGGAAATCTGAACATATTACACATCACAGAATATATTACTGTGTGAAGATTATAGTGGGGTTTAAAGCTGAAATAAACCACCTACGCTTCCAGATGTAAAATGTATTCAAAACCAAAAGTTGAAACTGAGTCTGTAGAAATATTGTGGGGTCCAGGAGATATGTTAACAGCATGACACCATGATATGGTTTACTTTTTAGAATATACTAAATCTGACTCTCAAAAACAATGAATTATTATGATAGGCATCATTGTCAGAATACAGAACCTGAGCAAACCACCAGTAGACATTGAGGTTACTAAAGGCCAATAGGCTGTTCACTTAGCAAGGGAATACTTTGCAAAAGGAATTTGCTTAGCTTAGTAAATGTGGTGACATTTCACTTAGCAAAAAATATACATAAGGAAAATAGAAAAGTACAATATGTATGCTTGCACATGATTGGATGGGGAAAGTCAGTAGAGCTTTACCTCATTCTTTAAGCTAAGGTAAGATGCCGCTTCAAAGTGAAAAACCTATTTGTCTTTAGTAAATCATCCCCATTGTTATAGACATGTTACGCTGTAGACATAAACATTATGGTAGGTTAGTACTTGTTTGGAATTATGCTGTATCTAACCCAGTAAAATGCATAATATGAGAGTCTGCCAGTGCTAGACATGTGCACTACTGAAACATTTGTTTTGTTTCCTTTTTGTTTCACATTTGTTTTTCTTTCTTTTTTGTTTATTGGATCATTCGTTATGATCTGCATTTGTTACTTCGGATCATTCGTAACTTCAGATACATTCGTATGCATTCCGTTCCATTCGTTTAGATGCGGCATTCATTACTTCGAATAATTCAGAACTTTGAACGCATTTGTGTTTGTTCCGCTCTATTTGTTTAGATGCGGCATTCGTTACTTTGAATATTTTGTAACTTTGGATGCATTCCTAATAATTTATCTCACACTCTCTATGTCACAAGAGACTCACAAATCCAACAAAACAGTGTCACCGGCCCACCACACCCTGTCTGGACTCTGGATGGAATGCAGTCTGACACAGAAAAACACACAAGGGAATAGGGCTCATTGGCCAGAGATAACACACTAACACTGCCCTCCCGAAAATGGAATGAATCCAAATACGGTATATCCAAAAGAAATACCAATGCATTCATCAAATATCTCTTTATATTCAGCGATAACAAACAGTCAGAAAGGACGAAAATATAAAAAAGGAATTCTTTTATTATCCAAATTTATTATCCGAATGTATGACTTTTGTATTTTCAGATTTTCGTTCTTTTTGGATTTTCGTTCTTTCTGACAATTCATTTTCCTACGCATTCGTCAAAAGAGTCTTTTATTCATTCTGATGCTCCCAAATTAATGAATATGACGAATTCCATCCAAAAACAAATTTGTAACTAAATTAATTGTACATGTCTAGTGAGTGCTACCTTAGCTTAGCAGTCCTTCTATTCAGTAGACAATTGTAACTTTAATTAGGGCTCCAGTGCAAACTTTTTTTAAGTTTTGGAGAGTTTGAGGAAGGGTTAGAATCTCTACTGGGTTCTTTTTGCTGTATGCATCCCCAGAAGCAGCTTCACAAATTGTTCTAGTGAATGCAAAATGTTATGGCATTTGTTTATCAGATCTGTATTTGCTGGTTCTACGAAGTCCATACAGATAGATTATTGGCATCTGACTAAATTGACTCTAGAGTGTGTATGTGTGACTGTTCTATAAACATTTGTTTGGAAGCTCCTCTAGGGCAGAAACTAATAGGAATGGCCCCGTGAAGTTTTTCTATGCTATATTAATATATAAAATTCAGGTTGTTATGTTCACATGATCCTTGTGACAATGAGCTCAAAGAGAATGTATTGATGGTTCAGTAAACACCAATGCCTAGCAATTTCACAAGTACATATTAAAGTGATACTAATGGCTAAAGAGGCTATACTTACCTGCTTTGTGCAATGATACGGCACAGAAAGGTCTCTTTCCTCATCTTCTGGCAGTTCATACCGTGCTATCAGCTCCTCTCTCCTTTGAGTGCCTCTTGTAGCAAGCCAGGTGCTAACAAGGCACCCATACATGTGCACTACAGTTGGGTCCCGAGTTGAGCTGTATGCAGGCACAGACACAAACATTGCTGGTAAGCCGTGCCCCCACTTCCTTCCCGGAGGAATTTGACTGGTGGCAGTTGGAGCCCAGTTTCAGTTTCCACTGTGAAAGAAGGACGTGAGGGGACCAGTGCTGGAGCTAGAGGCAGTGCTACAGTGGTGGCATGGAGCCAAGTAGGTGTTTAGGGAGGGGTAGGGGGGAGGGGAGTTGGACAGAGAGTAAAGTATATTTTAACATAATGCAGAAAATACATTAAGGCCCTTTTCACACAAGCGCTTCCACTTGGCAGACTCCGCTTGCTCAGCGGTAGATCGCTCCACTGATCCCCGCTGAGCAGGCAGATGACAGGTCTCACTTTGCAGAGCAGAGACGGACAAAGTCCTGCTCTCCTCTATGGGGAAATCATATCGGATCTGATCCTGCAGATGGATGGAAAATAGGACCACCATCCATCTTGATTTGGTAGACAGGATCAGATCAGGTAGCGGCGGGTGTCAGCAGACATGTCACTGCTGACATCCGCTGCTCCATAGGAGGGTTCGATCAGGTTCCCCTGAAAAAATGGCAGGCGGACCTGATCTGACAGCTCATGTGAAAGGGTCCTAAGGTAAAACAATATTTAGACTTTAGTAGCACTTTAAGTGCCAGTTCACATATATGCGATGCAGAAACCCTGCAAATCCACTGCGGGTTCCTGCATCGCATTCAAATTGCAGGCAGTTCACACTGCCATATGCGAATCACTGGGGGTGTCAATACAAAGTTAACAACATCCCCAGATCAGTTCGCATATCGCTGTGCGAACTGTCAGTTTGGACATGAATCAGATTGCATAGGTGTTAACCACCATGCGGTCTGATTCTGCTGCGGACCCAAAAAAGGGTCCTGTGCGTGTTGTGTCCAAATGCGATGCAAATTCAGCCATACAATCTGTATGGCTGAATTTGCATCGCACAGACATAGCATGTGATTTGCAGAACAGTGCGCTCCGAATCACATGCAATGTCTGTCATCTCACTAATGTGAACCGGGACTAAGGGTCAATCAAAAAATAAGACTATAGGTAACTACAGACCATTTATAGCAGGGCAGCCAGGTGACAAAAATGAATGTCATTCGTGGTAAAAGACATTCAAAAGGCTGTCTGTAAAATGAAAGGGGTAATATAACAAAAGTTTATTGTACACTAAAAAAAGATAATTAGATGTTAATTTTTTTCAGAGCTCACTATTTATTGAAAGTATCGCTTTCTTAGTAAATTAATTGCAGTAAAAGCAAATTACTAATTTGGAGCTGTTGGTTGCTCCTAACATGAAACCATTTAATTAGTGAATAAACCTCTTTGCTTTGCTTTTATACGCTGTAAAACAGATAAAAGCGTGCAGATAACGGTAATTTTAGAGCAGCAGAAAACATGGTCATTTCAACATTGGCTTGCTGGACTCAAAGCTGTCACTGAAATAGTGAACTTATTTTCCAGATTTAAAATAGTGGGCTCAGGAGAGCAGATTTGGACAGATCTGCAGGTTAAACAATGATCAGTATGTATTGCATTAATGAACAGGATGAATAAATGGTAATGATATCCGTTCTGCATAGCTAGAAACTGTATATTTGTCAGGGTAAAAAATATAGGAAAACATAATCAGTATTCCCAATACCATTAGAATGCACAAAGCATGTCCTATCTGAAATGAAGCCTTCAGGTTTCTATTTCTATTATATAAATGAAACTGAAGGAGCAGCTGCCTATAATAAAAAACTTGACACCACAAAATCTGACAGCTGTTTTTATTCCTATCTCTTATCTCCATTATAGCTGAACTCCGAGCCAAGAAAAATTGTCTAAATACGAGTGCCGTTTGTATGCCTACTTTATCCCTAGTGCTTTTTGTGTATGTCTTCCAGATTTGTGTAGTAATCCAGTATAAAACAACTCATGTACTCTGACTCTGTGCAAGAGCTATAAAGCTGAACTCCAGGAATTATATGTATTGCATACTTTCTCTGGTCCAGCTTGGCTCAAGGTAAGTGATCATATGGCTGCTGGAGCAGCTGAAAATGACTGTAGTAGTTGGAGGTGCTACAGTGATAGTTGCAATCTTCTGGGTTCTGTGCAAGTGGCATCCCCTCTGCACACTGGCCACTGACCACAGGGGGTCGCTCTCTTAGCACTGCCACCTTTCATAAACTGACTCACTGCAAAGGCACAGAAAGCACAGCTCCCTTCCCCTTATTTTATCCGGAAACAGGGACCTGGCAGCCTGCTAGTCTTCTATTCTACACAGCGGGTGTTGTAAGCTGTTAGAAACAACTTAAACTCAACTCCAGAGTTTCTATTGTGATCATTGAGGATAGGTTTTTCAACTGTACCCACATCCACAGAGGTTAGTGTGGGCTTCCTTAACAGCTCTTTTGCTGCTTGTTAAGAAAAATATATATAGTAAATACCTTAAAGCGACACCCCCCACAACCTAATAAACTTACCAGAAAACATTCTACTAATTGCAACTAACAAAGTTAGTAGTACTTAGTACTTACCTGCCTCCTCCTAAGGTTTCCCAAGTATCAGTGTCCATGTCCCCTGCTGGTCACTAATCTGCACAGCCATAAAAAAGAAAGTAATTTATGGCACATGTCAACATGGTTAGGCTGGGAGAAAAGGAAGAAGCCAGCTGTCAGTTATGTCATGCGCCTCATCTTGCACATGTACCATGCTGCACCACTTTAATGGGAAGAACAAAAAAAAGACTTTGGGAAAGGCTTTCTGTGCTGGTTAAAATTTTGTATGGCACATGTGTGAGATCAGGCGCATGTCATGCACTTTACATTGAGCATGTGTCATACAAAACCAAACTAATCAGCTGCATGCTTTTGTGAATTTTACTGAGAGGGGAAAAGGTCCACTTTAATGTCTTTAGAGAATGGGCACAGGTACACTTTAATGTTAGGATTGTACTGTATATCCTTTGTGCACTGGTGCGCAGTCATGTTGGAACAGGAAGGGGCCATCCCCAAACTGTTCCCACTAATTTGGGAGCATGAAATTGTCCAAAATGTCTTGGTATATTGACACCTTAAGAGTTCCCTTCACTGAAAATAAGGCGCCAAGCCCAACCCCATGAAAAACAACCCCACACCATAATCCCCCCCTCCACCAAATGATTTGGACCAGTGTACAAAGCAAGGTCCATAAAGACCAGGATGGGCTTCTCAGAAGAGTTGAAGCTGTTATAGCTGCAAAGGGTGGGCCAACTCAATATTGAACCATACGGGCTAAGACTGGGATGCCATTAAAGTTCATACGTGTGTAAAGGCAGGCGTGCCAATACTTTTGACAATATAATATATATATATCTATACATACACACAGTATATATATATATATATATATATATATATATATATATATATATTCAAAGTTGGGATAAGAAACATCACATAATTGCAAATCTTAAAGGAATGTAAAGTCAGAAGGTTTTTTTTATCTTAATGTATTCTATGCATTAAGATAAAAAGCCTTCTGTGTGTAGCAGCCCCCCCCCAGCACCCCCTAATACTTACCTGAGCCCCATCTCACTCCTGCGATATCCACGAGTCCCATGTCTGAATGGACATGTCAGGATGGACACACGGAGCTGCAGCTCAGCTCGGGTGCCCCCCTAGCAAGCTACTTGCTGTGGGGGCACTCGACAGCAGGGAGAGACCAGGAGCAAAGAAGAGGGACCCGAGAAGAGGAGGATCTGTGCCACTCGGTGCAAAACTAACTGCACAGAGGAGGTTAGTTTAATATGTTTATTTAAAAAACAAATATCTTGAAACTTTACAATCACTTTAATAAAACCACAATATACCTACATAGTGCAACTGAAACCAAATGCCCATGTAATGATAATTAAAAAAAATCAGCTCAGAATAGACACTAAATAGAAATACTTTGCACTGAAAACAAACTTCTCAAGGACACTGGTTCTTTATATTCAGTTCAGGTGTATAAATCAATTCATCCAACCAGCATAAACCTCTGGAACTCTATGTGACTGTACAACTGTGACAAAAACTATCAGTGCATTTAACATTTCAAAATAAGACAAATGTGGGTTATGAATCCAGTCGGTTAAAATCAATAAAATCTTCTGCTAGTAAATAAAGATTGATACTCAGTCCTCCTATTCTTTAGAATCAAAATCAGTTTTATTGGTCATGTATGTACAGGCATACAAGGAATTTGTCTTTGGTTTAAGGTTTAAAAGTTTAAAATGTCTCTCAGTGTACTTTGCAAATAGATAAAACCTATGCATATTTGTGCACCGACACACAACACAGTTGCTATATATTGTACATTTGCCAATACTATAAAAACTGACAATGTCACACTGTACGAGAGTGAGCATCCAAGTGTTCATGGGTGTGATAGCTTGGGGAGAAAACTGTTCTTAGATTTATTTGTCCTGGCTAGGGATTTGGTCAGAGCTCATATTCAGACTTGAATTGTACTTGTTTGGAGGTTTGGCAAACAGCCACACTAAATGGGTGTCTGCAGCGTTAGGTGAATCATTTAGCAGCAGTATTACTAGATTGTGGGCAGACCTAATTGTCCACTGTAATCCGTTGCTATTCTGTTCAGAGGCTGAATCCATCCAAAGAGTGACGGATATGCAAAGAAAAGATGCAATTAGTGCAATGTAAAATTGTATCAATAGATCTTGAGGAGGGATGAACTTCCTGAGTAGATGCACCAAGTACTGTACATCCTTTGCTTGGCGTTTTTGAAGATTATGTCAGTCTTGGCTTTCTACTTCAAGTCCTGGGAAAAATGTAGATCTCAGAAGCCTAAAGGACTTGGCAGTTGATACAGTACTGTAGAGTATGGTGAGAGGAGCTTCTCCTGACATTCAATGTCATTTACATGCTTTTGAGCATGTTGAGCTCTAGGTTGTTTCGACTGCACCATAGGGCCAGCAGATCCTCAATGGGGTTGGCACCTTCAATAAAGTTTGTCAAACCCATCTCAAACTACATGTAGGTACGCTTGGCTCGTCGTTTATCCTGCACAACAGCTGGGAGATCTTCTGGAAAAGCCACAAGACAAATAGTTTTGCAAGTGTATTAAAGTGTTTGAATTATACAAGTAACTTTAGCTCTATTTCAAAAGATGAGCCATGTTATTCTGGAGAATAGAAAAACATGGAAAAGTGTGGTCACATCAGCGAACCTCCCTACAGTATGCTAAAAAGAATCAGACATATTGTTAATTTAAAAAAAAGGGAATTAGACTACCAAAAGTGATGAAATAGGGAACCCTATTAGAGACAGAAAAAAGGATAGCAGTTATGCAACTGAAAAATGTTTTGTATTAGACAGCATTTATAACAGAAAATATATGCAGAAGTAAAGTGATGCTTTAAAGTGAAAAATTCCATTAAATAATATTATCTGTCTGGAGTATGTATAAAGGAGAACAAATAAGACTTGAGTGCATCTAAAATTGTTAAAAATGTAACTCTCTGGGGCTGATTATTTGAATACAGTCAAACTGCACCAGCTGTGGGGATCCATTGTCTTGGAATGCATTTTATGATATGCAAATATGTACCTGCCCAAAAGCAATGTGTTCTTGGAAACGAAATTCAGATACTGTCCATGCCCTTTATAAATATGGAGACAAAGTGTCTCCATTCTGCTTTCTCATGTTCTTAGTAACTGACTATTAAGATATGTGTAACAGACATCTTGAAGAGGTACTTTTATGTTACACTGAAAAATATATCATTAAAAGTTCAATGAAAGGTTTCACAGAATCACAGCATGTTGTTACTGTGACATAAGACTATCAAAAGAAAAAGCAGCTTTACCATTCAGATTTAATATATGAAACACTACATGACCATTAGAAACTATAGTTTTCTTTTTTAATCTTTTTTTTCTTTTTTTTACATTTGACTAGAGTAAGGAATAGTTAAAAATTCCGTCAGTTTTCATTCCATCTGTGTCCCGATGGTGAGATGTTCCTTCACTTCTTTTCCTGAGGTCCAGCAGGAGAGCAATACTTTCCTATGCGAGGGTAATTCACTCTGAGATGGTTATTGCAAGAACAGGTGTCCTCACTGGAAGATTTTTCCTTCATTTCTGCTTTGGCGACAAGTAAAAATTTAGAATATTCTATTATCTTCTTGTCAAAGTGACAGTGGTCACAAATAGAGAGAATAAATCTCTTGAGTGGGGACATAGACAGCAAAGAAAATCTGAGAGGGGTTCTCAAAATTCCCTGTATTTTCCAAAACGAAAACATAATTGTTTTCTACATTTTTAAAGGCCTCGTTCACACAGGGTGATTACATATCCGCCCAGATTACATTTGTGCGCTGTGCTCTCATCTCCCCTCCCCTTCTGGTGCCACATTTGACACCTTTCGATGGGAGGGGGGAGCGGGTACCTGTTTTTGACAGGTACCTATTCCCACTTCCGTTGGACCTCGCCGCAGCGAGGTTCATCAGAAGTTCGGCCCCCCTCCTCTTTCCCCGCCTCCGGGCCATTTAGAAAGTGCAGCAATATGCACAATATCTTCATGTAATCTCAAAGCCCATAGTAGTGCAGCTTTCATAACAAATACAGTTGTTGGCAGTTAAAGTTGAAGTGTGTGCAAAGCAATGAACTTCACTTAATTGCTTCTCTTTTGGTCTGTTAAATATACACTTAAAAGTGTTTTGTTGAATCTGTGATACAGTTAGCGGTTGTTAGAGGGTGGTAGTGTACTCCCCTATTCAGCCACTAGGTCGCATGCTACGGAAGCTATAAGGTAGTAGTGGCAGGAGGAGTAGAAACTGTTTCTGGTTGTGTTAGCCCCTGTGGCACTAGTAGGGGCCTTCTGGCCATATATGTAGTCTTATATATTCCTCGGCTGGGGAATACCTAAAGAGGCCTTGTTAACCCTAGGGAGAAGTAGGGATACAAAGGACGGGCGCTTCACAAAGAGAGTGCTGAGAAAATGGCCTAAGATGTGCTTATGCTATGTCCTGAAAGTTGTTTTTCTGAAAGTTCTGAACTTTTAATATATTCACTATTATGTTGTCCAGTAAAGTTCTAAAAATGCAATTGACTGGCATCTCTTTCATTAAAGGTTTATCTCCAAAACATCTGGAAATATTGGCAAGCGTGATGGCTGAACTTTAAAATTTACACCGACAAGTTGAGAATAGGTCGGTGGCGCCATGAATGTCACTCCCTGCACACGTTGGGTCACAACACATTTATTCCTAGTTCTTTCTTTGGATTACAGAACACTTTCCCCTAGGTTATGGGAATAAGGAGGGAGCAAGGTATTCTATAGTCCTAAAACATTTCCTGTCATAGGATAACAATGCCACTTCTCCATCAGTGTTTTCACCTCAGGATGGGAAGTTTATTACCAGCAGGATCATCCTGTCGAAAAAAAAAGGAAAAAAGCCTGAAAAAGAAAAATGGATCCACCTTATTTATCTAAGGAATGGTAAGGTATAATTCATTCAATAATTTCAATGGCCAGAATTTGTTAATATTCTGGTCAATGGAATGAAAGCTCAAATGATTGACACTAGTGATGGGCAAAAAACCCCCTGGTTTGGTTTGCACCAGAACTCTCAAACATGGAGGCTTATGTGCAAGTTATTGGCCATAGAACGGGTATGGGGGCCTGGGTACTGTCCTTGGGGACATGTATCAATGAAGAAAAAAATAATTATTTAAATATAGTTTTTAAAAGAGCAGTGCTTTTAATGATGCTTAAGGTTAAACAATAAAAATGAAAAATTAAATATAGTGCCTGGGGGTGTCCCCGAAGTCTGCCTGTAAAGCGACACATCTGTACCGTGTATAGAACCTGCTGCAGCAAAACTGACATATAAAGAAAAGAAAATATTGCTAGCAATCCAATGCCATTGCTTGCAATACAAAAATGTAAAAAACAATGGCATGACCCTCCAATCCATACCAGGCCCTTTGGGTCTGAATTTGCTGGGGGCTGGGTGGGATGTTTGCCCACTGAGCACTCCACAGCGTTCCCTCCTTTCCTGGCCTGCCAGGCTACATGCTCACATAAGGGTCAATTATTGATTTTAGGGGGGACCCCACGCCAGTTTTAACAAGATTTTGGCGTGGGGGTTCAACTCAAAATCTATACCAGACCTAAGGGCCTTATATGGACTGGGGGGGACCCCAACCAGCTATTCCCTGTATCTTATTGGGCAAAGCTTTGCCCAATCTGGGCTTAAAATGCACAGTGCCACGTGCAGTGCATTGTGAAGTGCTCAGCGGGCAAAGATCCCACCCAGCCCCCAGCAAATTCAGGTGTTCGCCGAATGGGCAAACGAGCAATGTTCGGGCCCAACTTTTACTCGGTCCGAGTTGCTCACCCAACACTACTTGACACATACACCGTAAGTGCGACTAAGCGAGTTTGAAAACGCTGCTTTACTCCTGGCAGAAGAAAAAGCACTCAGAAGAGCAGGGCAAACACTCAGTGTGCATGAGGCCTTAGGGTGACAAGAAGATGTATGAAAACTCTCAACAGGTGTAACAATTAGACTTAGAACAGGGATGCAATGAAAATGAGTAGAGAACTGAAAGTCAAACAGTTGTTGGTAGCAACTGCAATGGCAGTGGTGGTACCCCAAGAAAATGAGTCATTGAGCATTTCTGTTCTTGATGCCCTTTTTTTTTATTTATTGAAGTCAGTTGATAATAATATAGTAGTAGAAAGGACATGGAAACAGGTTCTTTAGTACGAAAGGGGATAATAACAACGCAAGAGGCAGGTGTTGGGAAGATACTGAATTAAGAGTTTTCACACAATAAATTATCCAATCATGTGAAAAGCAAATTACTGTTTACTTTAAATACCCAATAATGTGCAGATGAAATAACTAAACAGGAGTTTGCTTTTCACATGATTGGATAATTGAATCAAATATTCACACAATTAATGAAGGTAACATTGTTAATTCCTTTAGTTAATCAGCTCAATCAATCAAAAATGTCAAAAACAAAATTATCTGGAGGTACGTCTACTTCTAAAGCAGTTTATGAATAATTTGTGAGCCTCGCCGGAGTTAAATATGTGAGAGCTGGTACTTGTCATTTTGGATAGGGGAAACGAGGGACCCTTACTAGATGTGGGATTTACCACTGGGACATGGATGTCACATAGTGCTATATTTGACCCTGACTGGGCTTATTTGGGGTTTATTATCTGAAATCTCATTCTGTTGGGGAGATTGAGTTGGCTCTGTTTTCTGATCCCTATTCTAGTGTCATTATATCTATTCAGATTCTCAACATCAAGATTCAATATCACATTTAATATATATACCTAATGCCCCCTGCCCTTCCAAGACCTATAATAATAAGATGTTCCTTGCATTTATGGTTTGTGGTTGGTTTGCGGAGGTTTACATGAAATAGAAGTCAGATCCTGAAGAAGCCTGTATTGTTGGCGAAACACATCGATCCGTACCTCTTTCGGAGTTTATCCAATACCTTAATACGTGTACTGTATTCTTATATGCATATATGAAGGAATTCTAATGTATCAGGTTTCTGTGTGATATTTTAATTGTATTACCAATTAAAATGTATGTTTTTTAACCATTGTTAGTTTTTTGTCTTGGGCACACCCAAATCCCCAATTTCCAGTGCCTCTTCTTTTCTTTGAGACCTGGAATATACCCTGTACTTTTTATTGTTAACTCCTTTAGTTAATCAGCTCAATCAATCAAAAATGCCAAAAAACAAAATTATCTGGAGGTACGTCTACTTCTAAAGCAGTTCATGAATAATGTGTGAGCCTCACAGCAGTTAAATATGTGAGAGCTGCAGGTATAACCACAGTATATATAAAAAATAATAATAATAATAATAATAATAATGAATGTGACATTATCCTTCCTCCAATATAAACTGAGGCAGAAATGCTTAAAGTAGTCTTGAAAGTTTTGACTCGTTCATTCAGAAAATAAATTTTAGATGAGTACACGGAGGTATACTAATGCAATTTCAAATACTGGCAAGGTAATTAAAAAGGGAACAGCATTATTATGTTTGGACCTGAACCTCCAGGAACCAAATGAGTTAAATTAGATAATTCGTTGAGGCAGTTTTTATCTATGACTTTTCTTCCCACACTAAGGACTTGCAGGGCCAGACTGGGAATAAAATTCAGCCCTGGAAATAATTTCGTACCAGCCCCATAGCATTATTATACCAGCCCAACAGCATAACGCTTTTATTTTCTTGTTCATAAAAGGTAAAACCATGCATTTTAACGCAAGTAGAAACACAGGAGGACATGTCAGAGGCTGCGGGCATTAACCAGGAGATACAGGGGCTGCGGGCATGGTGCAGGAGATGCAGGGGCTGCGGACATGGTACAGGAGATGTAGGGGCTCTGGACATGGTACAGGAGATGCAGAGGCTCTGGACATGGTACTGGAGATGCAGGGGCTGTGGGCATGGTGCAGGAGATGCAGGGGCTGTGGGCATGGTGCAGGGGCTGCGGGCATGGTGCAGGAGATGCAGGGGCTGCAGGTATAGTGCAGGGGCTGCAGACATGGTACCGGAGATGCAGGGCTGTGGGTGGGCATAGTACAGGAGATGCAGGCTTGCCGGCATTGTGCAGGGGCTGCAGGCATGGTACAGGAGATGCAGGGCTGCGGGCATAGTACAGGAGAATCTCCTGCACCATGCCAGCAGCACTGCATCTCTTGAGGAGTCTCATTTACCTTTTGTTGAGGTGCCTTACATTTAAAAATGGCCCCACCCGGCACCATCACATCACCGTGCATGCGCCGTCTGCCCGGGAATAACATGTATGGGCTTTACCGAGTGGTGGTGGCGCATGCGCAGTACGCATGTCGGGCCAGCCGCTGACATTTTTTTTTAACAGGTCCTAAGCAGGAGGAACTTGCTGACCTACCAGGAAATTTCCCGGTATCCCGGTAGGCCAGTCCGGCCCTGAGGACTTGGATGGATGATATAGTGTATGTGTAACACTGAAGGGGCTGCTGTGAATTGAACCAGGTCTCCCTTGCTAGTACAGAGGCTGCGAGACCCAGATCCAAGCACACCAACAAAACCAACAAATATAGGCTCAGTCTAGCGGATGTCTTTTTATGGATTTACTGCAAAAGCCTTGAACAGGAGATGTGTGCACATGCAGCGTACTCCAAAACATGAGGAGAAATTAGCAGAAGGACAGACTTTAGCCGAAATCCTATTGTAAGAGCTATTTATGGAGGGTAAAAGGGAATGACCAGCTAATCTGAAACTTTATGCGAGGTGCCCCAGTCCTTAAAGTAACCTCTGGCACTTACATGCCCAAGTACATGCACACCTGGGATCCATAATCAAAGTCTTACTCACAAAGACCAACCAGCCTCCATGCAACACTCTCCAGTGAAGAAGAAAAAGTCCTTCTCCAGATCAGTCTCCACAGGTGACACTCTTTAACAAATGTTTCTCAATCAGATCTCCTTTAGGCCCTCAGCTAACCCCATGCTGAGGCCCAAACCAAAACTCCAGTACACAGGCTGCATCCCAGGGGTGTATCTTCTCCCTCAGCTACCTTCTGGGTGCCCCTCCCAGGGCTTGACTAAGAACAAATAAATATTCATAACCTCAGTGGCTGACAACCCTACTCTATTCTCTGGAAGCTTCTTCCAGAGACAGGCAGGAGTAATCAACCACTAAACTTAGGGAAGCCTGACAAGACAAAAAAAAAAAAAAGAACAAAACCGATCACCACTTCAATGAGTACAGCAGAGCCAAAAACTAAATTTAGCCCTACTAAGGCAGGGCACTTCATATGACCCAAAAAATAAACATACAGGTGGTAAGGAGTAGATCAGTCTAGGTGCTAAAGCTCTTCTAGCATTGTAGACAAATAATGACCATGAAAGAATATGCCTGTGTTAAAAACTCTCCTGGCAGAAAAAGATGTCCAGGAAAGTATGTACTTTATGCAATATTGTCTAGCTGTAGCTGTTAGGGCCTCACATCACTGCTTTGTGGTAATGAACACATTTAATGTGCATTATCTGTGCATTAACCTGCAAAAAACATTCACTATTTTTTTAATGCAGAGCTCCCTAACACACAGAAGGTTCACAATCCTGTACTGTTTGGTGAAACATGTTTTTTTTTTTTTTTTTTTTACTATATGTTACTGCAATGTACTGCAACACTGTATCTTGGCCTAGGCCAGCAAGGCCCAGGCCTAGGGTGGCACTTTGCAGGGGGGGCAACAAAAAAGCTGCCCCTGCATGAAAAAAACAGCCTCTTTCCTGCTCCTGCACGAAAAGAGTCCCCACCACTTGCGCTACACTTTTAGTGTAACGCCAGTCTTATGGGACATAGGGGGCCGGGTGGCGGGGCCTAGGAGGCAAATCGGTCTGGAACCTCCATAAAGTGGCCACACTGCTGCCATTATGGTAATACTGGCCAGCAGCCTATGACTGGCCTGATGTTTGGACAGGCCAGCGGCTGCACTTAATACAACTGGCGGCCGCCACTACTAGTAAGTGTGGCACTGGCAGCAGGTCTTTGCAGCCTAAAGCTCCGCCTACACTCCTCTGCGGCATACCAGGCTTTTATAATCTGGATGAGAAGTAAATCTGGAACATATACTTCCTTTGCTCATGGATTTTACAACCTGCTGATTTGTCTTAGGTTTTTCTCTTTAGGAACATCTTAATGCCAGTTATTCCTGTTTTATTTACCAAAATGTATTGTAATTAAACATACACAGGTAAAAGATCTTTCAGTCTGTGTGTTGACATATTTTGGGGTCATTTTTGGCCTGATTGTGTCCTAATGCTTTCACTATTAAACTGGTTTGTGAATGTCACATGACCACCTTCAAATGGAACTGTAGTTGGGCATGTCCCTATCCGCAGTGATCATCCTGGGATAAGTGGCACTGACAGCCAAGAGCGGTACCTGTGTTGTCAGATCAGCATTATATGTCCAATAATCCTCAAATATGGATTTAGCCCAACCCTATCTGCTGGCCCAATGTGATGTCATTTAGGGGTATTTTAGCAGGTGAATATGAGCACTTTCACTACTGGAAGTGCTTTTGTTATCACTTAGCACTGCCATTTGTTCTGACATCAGTTTGATATGTTTCAGTGATCATTCAGAACTCATTGACAGGTGCACTTGAACTCCTTATGACCTGCATTTACCTGTGCTTAATGCAGATTTTGCATTCCAATAGACTTGCATAGGTATGGAAAACCTACTTGAAGCAAGCAAAAAAGCCTCTCAATACAGCATAGGGTCCATTCAAACCAGCTGCTGCGTTGGTGAAGCCTAAAGAGGAAGGGTTGTGGCATGCAGATGACAGGGGGGTCTTAAACAGGAAGGGGTGTGGCCTCGACAGGAAAAGGTGGGTCATATTTATATTAGGGGTGCACGAGTTTAGGCCTAGGGCAGCACAAAACCTAAATACCGTATATACTCGAGTATAAGCTGACCCGAGTATAAGCCGAGGCCCCTAATTTTACCACAAAAAAATGGTAAAAATTATTGACTCGAGTATAAGCCTAGGTTGGGAAATGCAGCAGCTACTGGACCCAACTGGACCATCACAAGACCCAAAACAGGGGCTACGGGCATGGTACAGGAGAATGCAGGGCTGTGGGCATGGTACAGGAGAATGCAGTGCTGCAGGCATGGTACAGCAGAGTGCAGGGCTGTGGACATAGTACAGGAAAATGCCGTACTGCGGGCATGGTACAGGAGAATGCAGGACTGCGGACATTGTACAGGAGAATGCAGGGCTGTGGACATAGTACAGGAAAATGCCGTGCTGCGGGCATGGTACAGGAGAATGCAGTGCTGTGGGCATGGTACAGGAGAATGCAGGACTGTGGACATTGTACAGGAGAATGCAGGGCTGTGGACATGGTACAGGAAAATGCAGGGCTGCGAGCATGGTACAGGAGAATGCAGGGCTGCAGGCATGGCACAGGAGAATGCAGGGCTACGGGCATAGTACAGGAGAATGCAGGGCTGTGATCATTGTACAGGAGAATGCAGGGCTGCGGGCATGGTACAGGAGAATACAGGGCTGTGGGCATGGCACAGGAGAATGCAGGGCTGTGGGCATTGTACAGGAGAATGCAGGGCTGCGGGCATGATACAGGAGAATGCAGTGTTGTGGGCATTGTACAGGAGAATGCAGGGCTGCAGGCATAGTACAAGAGAATGCGGGGCTGCGGGCATACTACAGGAGATGCAGTGCTGCAGGCATGGTACAGGTGTACCATGCCTGCAGCACTGCATCTCTTGTAGTATGCCCGGCCCGCAGCCTCGAATAACGGCAGGTAGTGCGGCTGTGGAGGAGCCTCATTTACCTGTTCCTGAGGCCCCTTAGATTTAAAAATGGCACTGCCCGGTGCCAACACGTCACTGCGCCACCGCCGCTCGGGAAAGCTCGTATACGTTCAGCTATTCCCTGGAATAGTCGAACGTGTACAGCTTTTCCCGAGCGGCGGTGGCGCATGCACGGGCGCCGCCATTTTTAAATCTAAGTGACCTCAGTGCATGTCGGGCTGGCCAGGAACATTTATTTTAATGTCTCGAGTATAAGCCGAGTGGGAACATTTTCAGCACAAAAAATTGTGCTGAAAAACTCGGCTTATACTCGAGTATATACGGTACACCACTGGCGTACTGGTAAGAACTGGCCCCATAGAGCTATACATTTAAAAGGAATACTTGGCAAAGTTAGCAGTTTTAAAATTGTATAATGGTTACATGTAAACAAGAAGCAGTAAAATAGATAGTCTGTGTGAATGTCACTTGTTGTTTTTTTCAAGACAATTTATATATGCTGAAATACGCACATAAAAAAAAAAAAAATCAATTGAGCCTCTATAAAGTCCTTTTAGTAATACTATTTTGGTTCAGGAAACAAATGGCCTTTATTCATAGAAATGTCAAAATAAATACCGACTCTTAACATATTCTTCAGACTCTCATTTTTCCAAAGTTAAAAATTAGATATTTCTTTTATATTGTGCCTGTAAAAATAAATGTGCCCAATCGTCTAATGCCTTGCAGTATTCTGCTCTCTGAATTTCTTGTGGTGTATTCAGGTAATAAATGCTATTTCGTCATTTATGGCAACCACAAGGTAAATATTTGAATACAGAGCATTTTTTTTGAGTAACCCTTTAAAATATTTTTACCTAATTGTATCTGCTGTTGAGAAAAAAGTATAGACTCAATACGATTTTACCTTGGCATAAAACACAATTTATGTCACAATTCTTTCTTTACTCCATATTTTCTACATTGTGTGACCCTAGTATTGTATAATACAGTGGTTTTACAGTTCAAGAAGCATGCTGTGTGGGAATTTCTGACTTTTTGCTAAGCTACTCCCAAACAATAGCCAAGACCTTTTTAGGCCCCTTTACATAGTTACATAGTTAGTGAGGTTGACAAAAGACATCAGTCCATCCAGTTCA
Source organism: Pelophylax lessonae (assembly GCF_965119305.1). Classification (NCBI taxonomy): domain Eukaryota; kingdom Metazoa; phylum Chordata; class Amphibia; order Anura; family Ranidae; genus Pelophylax; species Pelophylax lessonae. Next base: position 638,882,563 of record NC_138769.1, on the reverse strand, counting down.
ACCTATGATGTGTGTGTGTTTGCAGTTAACAGTACATCGTATACCCCTGTATATTGTGGTCATTAAGTTGCCCATCTAATATTTTTCTGAAACTATCGATGCTCCCTGCTGATACCACTGCTTGTGGAAGAAAATTCCACAGCCTTACTGCTCTGACAGTAAAGAACCCTTTACGCAGTTTAAGCTTAACCCACTTCTCTTCTAATTTTAGTGAATGGCCATGTTTCTATTTAAATTCCCTTTCGCTGAAAAGTTTGTTCCCTATGCTAGGGTCGCAGTACAGTATTTGTACATTGATATCATATCCCCTCTCAAGCATCTCTTCTCCTTTCACACTTGTACAACCTGAAAGTCTTTTGACTTTGATGTGACTTCGCCACGCAACTTGCAGCAATGGCTGTGTAATCTTGTCTATGGTCTAGATTACACAGTCTATGGATCTCAAGTCACATCAGAGTTGGACTAAAGTAGTGCAAGGACTACTTTGAAGTTGCTTCTACTTGAAGTCGCACAGATATTGACCTTACTAATTGGAACTCATAAGGTTGCAGTCCCAAGTCGCAGGACAAGTTGCACGAGTGTGAAAGGGGCCTGACATACAGTAAAAATGCAGATTTTGTAACTTATCTTCTGTCCAGGGTTGTCTGGTTACTTGGGGCTCAAAGAAAGTTGGTTAAATTACATTGGGTTTAATTTAACCTACTTCCTTTGAGCCCAAAACTTCAAGTAACTCCCCCTCGGGAACAAATCTTCAAGCTTCCCTAGACTCAAAGACGAATGCCAAAGCATTAAGGACCCACCCAATACCAATGGGAAAAGAGGACCAAAGACAGGATGTCACATACCCATAGGCATTAGGATTTCATATGTATCTATAGCAAAACATTTTTGTTGTTGTTTTGGAGACTGTCTGTGTTCCACTTTCTTTGTGACATCAAGTAACTTCCCCCTAGGGGCGTGTCTTCAAGCTGCCCTGTACCTAAAAGGAGAATGCTAAAGCATTAAGGATCCATCTACTACCAAAGGCAAAAAAGGACCAAAAACAGAATGTCGCATAGCCAAAGACATTAGGATTGAATGTGTATCTACAGCAACCACTTTTTTTGTATGGGAAAAAGTGTGGAACGCTTAAACTGTCTGTGTCCCTGCCCAAGAGATTCACCCACTTTATTCATGTTGGTGACATTGTCATTTTTACATAAAGTAATGAGAATTTTAAACTTTTATAGTCACTGAGTACAAGATGAGGGGAACTTTGCCAATGGGAATTTGTTCTGATGACAACTTTCTAAGAGGTAATTTTCCCTCATTTAGCAGATTAGCTTAATCTATAGGAAATCTACACAATGGTACACAAAGTGCAGAAATAATGGAAATGGCTTAAAAGTGATACTAGACCCTATTATCTATTTTTTTTTTTCATTTCATTAAAGGAAGTTCAGGCGTACATAGTATGCATAGACTGCTTTCTTAAAAATGTGCCTTTTTTTTGTCTCCCTGTTGGTCCTCAAACTGCTAACTGGCTGCTAAGAAGATACATGTGCATGCATACTCCTAGCTGGGGCTATGTGTGTGTATTGAAACACACAGTACCTAGCAAGCCATGCTTCTGCTCTCTCATCACAGCTCCTGACAGGAGGCTATCATTTTCAAGAGAATAAGTTGCCCTAACCATGAGATCATAAATGAAAGGAAAGTGAAAAATTAATATAGAAAGAGCAAATATAATATTGAAAACAAACACAAAAACATTAATGAAAAATCAACACCAGTAAAAGTCCAAATTGGTGAATAACTAAATGTCCAACCATAAAATATTCAAATTGAGTTGAAATTGTGAAAAAATGGAATTCCACCACCAGAGACCATATCCACCACCACCACAGATAACCTGCTTACCAGAAAAAAGGGACCGCAAGGGTCAACAACGCTGAAGATATGATATGATATGCTGTGGTGTCTTTAAGGCACAAATGGGCCTCTCCTCCATGATCCTCCATGTAATGGGCAGCTAATAAAAGGGTAATGATCCCCAGAAAGTATAACAAAAAATATGCCATAGTGTAATAATGTATGGTGATTTATTGAGATAAGAATGGGTTTTTTTTTTCACGGACACGGATGACACTTGTGTCATCCGCTCCGTATGTCCGCATATCATCCCATCCATTTGCGTATGATATATGGACATAATGTATGTCTATGGGGATTTTGCATCCATTTTTAAACGGAAGAAAAATAGGGTTCTGTCCCGTTCCAAAAAACGGAACAGAACTGAAAGGACGAAAATCGGATGTCAGCAGATGGTCATCCGCTGACATCCGCAATCCCATTGCCATGCATTATGTCTGTTTTTCATCCGCAAAAAAATGGGATGAAATACGGGCATACGGAGCGCCCGTGTGAAAGAGCCCTTAGATTGTTTATCTATCGCCTACCCTCATCTCTCCACTACAAGCCTGGCGGTTCGGGGAATTGCACAAATCATCAACAGTAGAGAAGTGAATTGCACTGCTATAACCTCAACCTAGCCTAGTTAAAACTAAAAAGTAAAGTTTTAAATATAGACACACTTTATAGTATCTATTCAGAGATTTAAAAAAAATTTGGCCAGGGGCTTCCGGGAGTGGATGGATTTGCATCAAACCTGGAGTTGGGCTTTAAATAACAAACATTTTAAACACAGATTTTTATTAATTGAAAAGCAGCTATAATATTATCTACATAGGACATGTTATATTTTCCTTTAATTCTTTCTAAAAAAAAAAAAAAAAGTCTACAATGTGCGTTTAGTGCAGTGTTTTACCTAGTAAGAACTTGGTCGTAAAAAACACTATATCTGGCTGATAATCATTATATTATTTTTGGATGATGATCATCCCAATGTATAAGCCAGTGGGGAAAGCCAATGCTGTCCCATATACAGGATTGTTTGGAAGGAGATGCTCCCATCTGACAGTGTAGAGGAAATGAAAAGCTCTCATGAGATGCTTGGCTACATTTTAGTGGAAAACTGCGTGGATTACATTTTTTTCTTAGTAAATATTTCCTGTTTATTTCTCCATCATTTGCTAGGACAATTTTTTGTTCATATTTTCCTTTTTGTTAAGGTTGTAGCACCTGCAAAATTGTATTTCCTAGTGAATCTTAGACTATTTTATAGGGAAGTCTAATTAGTCTTTTCTAAAACCAGCTTATAGGCTGTTCAAATGATGAAAAATCCAGGTGCCATGTTTGGACTTGCAAGAAGAATCCTTTGACAGAAAGCGAAGTGACAGTTTCCTTCTCAACAATATTATTAAATAAGAGTATAGAGCATAAAATGACAGTACATGAATACATTTAATAGCTTTTACTATTACATTCTGTGTGTGCTGTCGCATTTTCTACATATTGTTTTGGAGTTTGAAGAGTGATATCAATGAACAAGAATGACTATGACATAACCCAAAATAAAAGAATACATTTAAAACCTTTTTTTTTTTTTCCTTTTAGTTTTAGATAGTTTGATGAAGCGTTGGCATCCCAGTTGGGGAGTTTCACATTCTCTTTTTGCCTTAGTGACCATTGTCACCGAGACAGAAGGTGATGGAAATTCAACATTTTACAGTTAACAAAGGAACAAGAGGTAAGTGGGAATCTACAGATGGGAACACTTTTGCTAGAAGTTTTGAGATTTGATTTCACCATCTTTTGTTTCTCAAGGTTGGAAGGTGAAAAGAAATTTCCCCAACTGGACACAGTAAAAAAGAACCTGACACAACTAGAAATGAATATGGTTTTTAGATATACTTCAAGAATGTAGATGACTGGGCTTGTCTGACAAAAATAGAAACAGCAGAAGTTGGGGTCCTCTGAATTGTAAAATGGAAAAAAGGGCCATGAATGATGATTGAAGCAAACACACTACTAGTGCAATGGATTACATTCAGACAAAAGGTCAAATGTATAGCTATAGCCTGGATGGGCTGTAGAAGGGAATGTAAAATGTAAAAAGAAAAAATGCCCCTGCTCTTCTTTTTATGTCTCTTTTCCCACTGTAAAAGATACCTCCAATTGCTGTTCTTGAAGAGCAAGTGTTTTTGTGTGTGCTTATTCATACACCAGAGATAGCTTAATTATGTTCCACTGCTAGAGAGGATTGAGGGGAATCAGTGGAAAACATTGCCAAGAAGAAAGCTGAGCCTGTGTGGATTTTCTGATCACTTCGTTCATCCAAGTAGTTTATTTAGCCATCATTTTTAGCAGCAGTCTGGCCACCAATCTTAAAAGCTTTTAATAGCTATGACATGTGGACCACCATGTTCAAAGTGTACATTTTACAGTATAAAAATGTATATCTTTGGGTATACTGTGGGAAGAATTAAACCCCCTTTTGTTTTTTTTTCTGCTTTGAGGGTTAAAGGAATTCCTCTTACCATCACATCAGTTTCACCAGTCAGGAAGTGTCCGGTGATTATTACCTTGGCAGGGAGCAGAGGCGTAACTAGAACCTTCAGGACCTCGGTGTAAGAAACCATGAAGGGCCCTCCTGGACATCCCCCAGAATCCTGCCTCCCTCCTGCTTCCCACATGCCCCTTGGGGTGCACATCCGACATGCTCTGTGACTGCTGTGTTCTTCGGACAATCACAGTGGCCCTTTACCATGTGGTCAGCTCACATGTAAACAGACCTGTCAGTTATCAGCAGTTATCAGGAAAGGAGAGCCGTTAACCAGCAAGACTGTCAGTACATTGTTAACACTGATCAGTGTCCAGATTATCAGTGCAGCCCCATCAGTTCTGCCTATCAGTACTACCTATCAGTGCTCATGAATGCCACCTATCAGTGCTCATGAATGCCGCCTATTAGTGCCCATTAGTGCTGCCTATCAGTGCTCATGAATGCCACCTATCAGTGCCGCCTATCAGTGCTGCCTATCAGTGCCATCAATCAGTGCCCATCAATACTGCCTATCAGTGCCACATATCAGTGTTCATCAATGCCTATCAGTGCTCATCAATGCTGCCTATCAGTGCCCATGAGTGCTGCCTATCAGTGCCACCTATCAGTGCTCATCAATGCTGCCTATCATTGCCTATCAGTGCCACCTATCAGTGTTCATCAATGCTGCCGATCAGTGCTCATCAATGCTGCCTATCAGTGCTCATCAATGCTGTCTATCAGTGCTCAGCAATACTATCTATCAGTGCCACCTATCAGTGATTATCATTGCCGCATATCAGTGCTCATTAATGCAGCCAATAAGTGCTCATTAATGCTGCCTATGAGTGTCACTTATCAGTGCTCATCAATGCTGCCTATCAGTGCTCATCAATGCTGCCTTCCAGTGCCACTTATCAGTTCTCATCAGTATTGTCTATCAGTGCTGCCTATCAGTGTCACTTATCAGTGCTCCTCGATGCTGTCTATTAGTGCTGTGTATCAGTGCCACCTATCAGTGCTCATCAATGCCGCCTATCAGTGCAAATCAATGCCGCTGATTAGTGCTCATCAATGCTGCTATCAGTGTCACCTAATAGTGCTCATCAATGCTGCATATCAGTGCTCATCAATGCTACCTATCAGTGTCACATATCAATGCTCATCCATGCCGCCCATCAGTGCTCATCAATGCCGCCTAATAGTGCCACCTATCAGTGCTCATCAATGCTGCATATCAGTGCTGCCTATCAGTGCTCATCAGTATTGTCTATCAGTGCTGCCCATCAGTGCAACTTATCAGTGCTCATCAATGCCCCCTATTAGCGCCACAAAGTGATCATCAATGCCGCCTATCAGTGCCCATGAATGCTGCCTACCAGTTCCACTTATCAGTGCTCATGAATGCTGGCTATCAGTGCTACCTCATTACAAAGGCCAATATATTGCAGGAACATACAACACAGCTGGAGTACTCCCAAGGGTATACACAATCCCCTCATGGTCCTCAGATTGTAGTGCCTGGAGACACTATGTCTGGTGTACCCCTCAATGATATTAGCTACATGAACATGTAGCTAATATCATTAAGGGGTACCCCAAACATAGTGTCTCCAGGCACTACAATCTGTGTCATGGGAGGAATCCTGCTGGCACCACTTTTTTGGGGATCGACAAGTTCTCTGGAAATTGGAGAGGGAGTAATATGATGAGGGGGGGGGGGGGGTCTCAAAGCTTGAGACCAACTGGATTTATAGTGCCAAGACGTACACCCCATTCGGTTTGAACATCGAATGGGATGTGAACGCCTTTATTAGTAATGCTTGATTTACAATCTTAATATTTTTTTGGTATGATTTTATTATTTTTGATTTAAATTCTATTTTTATCAATTCTCTTTTACTATATTGTACTATATTGTAATATATTTGTTGTTAATGATTTTTAAATGTAATCATTTGGGGTCTGTTGGCAACAATTTTATTCGTATTTGTTTATAATTTTTATTTTATTTGTTTATAAGAAGCAGTTTGGTTTGTTATATGGTCCATGTTATTGTGTGGTCGTCAATGTCACTTGTCTATCCGGTATTGAGATTTTTGTTAATTGCGGTATATAAAAATATTTAAATTCATTAATAGTGTAGGAGCAGGTTTGTGGATTTGGAATTATTAAATGTCTTCGGTGACAAGCTTTAGCAAGCACTTCCTTTCCTTAGATGGAATGCATCCAGTCCCACTTCCTGCTTCCTGTTATCTAATGTGCTCCGCCTTTCCTCCGGTGTATATATTGAGTAAATAGCGGAACATGACCACACCCCCTGACAATGTCAGATGATGACGAAACGCATAGGGAGGAGCCTGTGATGCGTGACATCTTACACCAGTGGAGGATGTGGCGGGAATTTTACTGGTTATCAAACTGGCTGCTTCTTCATTTAAAAGCCTGCTAGCTGCATATTCATGTAAGTTGCCTACTATTTACAATAAATCATTTGAGAAACATACTACACCATGAGGAGTGTCTCCCTTTTTTACATGATCTGAGGTTAATACCATCCGGCATCCTGTCGAGGACCACGAGGGGATTGTGTATACCCTTGGGAGTACTCCAGCTGTGTTGTATGTTCCTGCGATATATTGGCCTTTGTAATGAGGGTCAATATTGTCTGGTATGAGGCTCTTACTTTTGGGTGCTGGTGGTGGTTCCTGAATCAAGCACAGATGTTATGATCTATTGAACACTAGCTTTGCACTTACCTTTTTCCTTTTGGATATGGACTTCATCTGATACCTGCTTAGCGCTACACCTACCTTTACTGTATATTGATCTGTTATTCAAGATTTTGTGTTAGCTGCTGTTTTGTATGGTACGAGGTTGTATTGAGGTTGGCGCAGTATACTACTATCTCTATGAGTGCTACCTATCAGTGCTCATGAATGTCGCCTATCAGTGCTCATCAATGCTGCCTATGAGTGCCCATTAGTGCTGCCTATCAGTGCTCATGAATGCTGCCTATCAGTGCCGCCTATCAATGCTGCCTATCAGTGCCAACAATTAGTGCTCATTAATGCACATCAATGCTCATCAATGCTGCCTATCAATGCTCATCAGTGCCACCTATCAGTGCTCTGCAATGCCCATCTGTATTGCCTATCAGTGCTCATCAATGCTGTCTATCAGTGCCACCTATCAGTGCTCATCAATGCCGCCTACCAGTGCTCATTAATGCTGCCTATAAGTGCCACCTATCAGTGCTAATCATTGTTGTCTATTAGTGCTGCCCATCAGTGCCACTTATCAGTGCTCATCAATCCTGCCTATTAGTGCCACTTAGTGCTCATCAATGCCGTCTATCAGTGCCCATCAATGCCGCCCATCAGTGCCACTTATCAGTGCTCATCAATGCTGCCTATCAGTGCCCTTCAGCAGTACTTTGAGATGAGAGTGTCTCTCATACAGCTCAGACTCAGAGCCTGTGCTGACTGTCCCTCCTACCTTGCACCTTGCTCCTTCTCCTCCCGCCCCTCTCCTGTATGCACAGCGGGAAGTGTGAAGCTAAGCAGCTGAATGTGATCATTCACACTTCCCGCGGTGCACACAAGAAAGATGAGGGAGGAGAAGATCGGATGTCTCCTATCTGTGCAAGGTAGGTGGGACTGTCAGTACAGGCTCGGAGCCACTGACAGAACAAGCAGGCAGGGGCAGCCCCCTCCTCTCACAGTGACCACCCCCTCCTCTCGAAATGACAAAACTGCGCCCCCCACAGTGGTGGAATTCCAGGGCCCAGTCGTAAGTGCGACTGCTGCGAACCTGGTAGTGAGTGAGTGGAAATCCCTCTAACAGAGTCCTGCATAGCTCTACAAACTCAACAGGGGTTCTCTTCCTTTACCCCTGTAGCCCCAACATTTTATGTTTTACATGAACATACACATCAAACACTGGGGGGGGTCTACATGGCACATGTATTGAAAGCAGTTAACATTGATGGTCAGTCTCTCACAACATAGCAGCACAAACCCAACGGTGGTTCTGTTCTAACAAAAAGTAGACAAATCTTGACATCCACTTGAAGGAGGCTAATTTTAATAGTATTATAATAAAGGTGCCTACTGTTATGTTTACAACCTGGGCTGCTGGCCACAAGTACAAAATTCCCAGTTCTGGGGAGGAAAGTCGCTTGGGGGATACAGCAAATTGTGGCTATGGAGCCCTCCCATTTGCAATTATATCACTGCCTGTAGAACAAGCATTAGAAAGAAAGCCACAGTTCCTCTTTACACTTTCTAAGAACAAGAGACTGAGGGTACCTCTGGCAGCTACTGCAGCTCCTATACACAATTTCTAGGTGGGTGTGAGGGTGGCATGTGTTCCTTAATGCAAGCCATTAAAAAATGCCAAGAAATGTGGAATGCAATGACAGTAAGATGTAGGCTACATATCATCTGTTCAAAAGTGCTGGAGCATACTTCTTAACCTTCCTCTTATGTCAGTTTCAGATAAAATATTGTTATTCCTTCTTTGATTCAGAAGATATATCATAGTATCTGGACTGCATCTTGAAAACTCATAAAAAATGTGGCCTTCTTCAAACGGGAAGTGCAAAGAATAGTGATGACGTGTCATTAATACCCCATATTTTCCCTTTCTCAAATTCGGAGCATTAAACACAATATTAATATTATGCTTTGACTTCCCGTACTTTGCTGTTTACCTTGCAAACCCCTTTGTGGCTGCTCACAGTAGATCATAGATTGAAGGTTACCTAGTACAGTGTAGTACGTGATTTCAAAGTTTTGTTGTATACACAAATTTTACTGCCAGGATTCAACTAGATAATGCTTATGGAAACATGCTGGAGACAATGCTGTTCAAACTGAATAGGTTTTTCCAAACAAAACAATCAATAGCCCTTCTGCCCTATAAATATATGTAAACCACACTGAAAACATACGGAAAATACTGTATATAAAAACACCCTATCAGCTATACTAAATTAACCCCTAGCAATGTGCCAATATATGAGAACATTGGCAAATCAGAAATCTCACAAGTGCAGGGCCATCAATCAATTCACTAAAGTGGGGTACACACTATAAGAAAATCGGCGAACAATTGTCCAATTTTCCTCGTTGTTTCACAGCAAATTGGAACCGATGAACGAAAATTGTTAAGAAAATTTGTACGAAAATTCTGAATCGTCTATAGAAAGTTCTGTACACACTATACGAAAATCGTACGAAAATTCTTTAAACCAAAATGTTCGCCCGATTTTCTTATAGTGTGTACGAGCCTTAAGCAATACTTCAACCACAAACAAACAAAAAAAGTGTTGCAAAAGGCTGAGAAATTTATATGGAAGTGTTCATCATATATAGTATATAAATGTCCATCTACATTTCTGTGCAAACATAAACAATATAAAATGAAAAAAATAAAATAAATAAATAATAAAAAAAGGTTAAATAAGAAGCTAACCTTCAATATCATATGAACACTCAGTTAATCTTCAGTCAAAGGTGTTTTCCTACCCTTCATCACATTTGAGGAACTGCACTCACCAAACAAGTGTGCCTATCTTATTACCGATTACGTGGAGCCTAATGCTGTCAGCTGAGCTGGAAGGAGTACAATGAAATCCCTTTGTAAACTAATGAGAGCCAAAGGAACAGAGCGGCCAGTGAGATAAGCCTGTTTTTTGAACTATATGTGAGTATATTTTTAATGTTTAATAAATAGCTTTTTGATGATTCTACACTATATGAGTCTCTCTCTATTATTTTATCTGTCCATTCTGAGTTTTGTGAAACCTGAAAGGAAAGGAGTTGTGAAGGATTTCTACTATTGCAGATGTTTACCTAAGGGATTCCCTAACCAGCATAAAGAGATACAAGCTCTGAGAGCGTAATCTGTAACAAGACAGACTTGTTTCTTTGGTGAGTGCAGATCCCTATGGTTGGTGAAGGAATCACGATAGGAAAACACCTTTAACTGAAAATTGATTGGGTGTTCATGTGAAATGGAAGATAATCTTATTTTCGCGATTATATTTGTATTTCACTTTTTTCCATTTTTCATGGTTTACATTTGCACAGAAATGTAAATGGATATTTATATACATGAACGCTTTATGATAACACATATATCACAGGATTGCAAGTTTTGAATTTTTATCCAAATTTCTAAAATTTTGCAACATTGTTTCATGTTTGTTTGGGGTTGGGCTATCGTTTAGAGTCGGTTCACACTATGGCAACATGACTCTGTACTACTTCGGGGGCAACTTGTGAAGTCCCGTGCACCGCGACTTCCACGGACTTCATATGATGAATGTCTATGCAAGTCGCCTCAAAGTAGTACAGGACCCTTTTTCTAAGTCGGAGCGACTTGTGTCGCTCCTATAAGAACGGGTCCTGGAGCAGTCAATGGACCAGTCAAGTCGCGGCAGTGTGAATCGAGTCTTAGTGTATTGATTCATAGCGCTGTACTTGTAGGAAATTTTGGCACAATAATCGGTTTTGTGCTTGTTTGACATTGTGAAGAGCAGACTTTTTCTGGTTTCATTTCAGGTAATATTGTGTAATTTTTCCTAAAGTGACATCTGCCATTTATCCCTTCTTTGTTGCTTTGGTTTTGGTTAAGGCACCTCTTTAAACATAGGTCTGATCACAAAATTTTTTAGGTATACAATGTATTGTGAATAACAATGTTTCTCTTCTAAACAACTGTGTTTTCTTTCTTATATGCTTACCACGTGTCTCCTGATGTTCCCATGCGCCCTTTGATGAATCAGATACCTTAAACCCACTTGGCATCTGGGCACATAGCCTGGGCAATATTCTTTAGGTTCCAGCCCTGGGGCCCCAATCCAGGCAAACAGCTTGCTCAGCAGAGGACCTCTCCCCTTATTACCTCTTCCAGAGAAGGGAGGGCTTCCCAAAGACTTCCTCCTTCCACAGAGGAGGACTGGCAAAGTCAAAGACATTACCTTTCTACTTTGCCAAAGCTAGGTCTAACCCATGGATGGCAAGCTCACCTGGGTTTGGTCAGCTGACAGAACAGATAAGATTCTCTGTACCTGCTAATTAATTAGGACTAGGAGCTTTTTCAACTGAGTAATCTGCATTTGATATTAATGAGATAATTCCTGATCAAGATTCTCTGCAAGAATAAGAACAACACACAGCTAGGATTATTATTATTATTATTATTATTATTATTATTATTATTATATTATATTATATTATATTATACAGGATGTATATAGTGCCAACAGTTTGCACAGCACTTTACAATATGAGGGCAGACAATACAGTTACAATACAATTCAATACAGGAGGAATTGGAGGGTCCTGCTTGTTAAAGTTTACAATCTAGAGGGGAGGGTCAAGTGAAACAAAATGCAATAACTGTGGGGGATGAGCTGATGGAGAAAATGGAAGTATAGTAGTTAGGTGTGGGTAGGAAAGGCTTCTCTCAAGAGGAGGGTTTTCAGGGGTCATCTAAAAGCTAAGAGAATAGGAGATAATCGGACAGATTGGGGTAAGGAGTTCCATAGGATTGGACAAGGCTCTGGAAAAGTCCTGGAGGCACGTTTGGGAGGAGGTGACGAGGGAGCTAGAGAGCTGGAGGTTTTGAGAGGAAGGAAGAGAGCTATTAGGTTGGTATTTTGAGACTAGGCTAGTGATGTAGCTGGGGCCTAAATTGTGGATGGCTTTGTAAGATGTTGTTAGTATTTTGAATTTAATTCATTGGGTGAGCGAAAGCCAGTGGAGGGATTGACAGAGAGGAGTAGCGGACACTGAGCGCTTGGTAAGGTGCATGACTCAGCAGCAGCATTCATGATGGACTGAAGGGGGGATAGCCTATGTAGAGGCCAAGGAGAAGGGAATTGCAGTAGTTGAGGCGCAAGATGATCAGGGAGTGAACTAGGAGCTTTGTTGGGTTAGAAAGGGGAGTATTTTGGAGACGTTGCGGAGGTTGAGGCGGCAAGATTTGGACAATGATTGAATGTGGGGCTTGAAGGAGAGTTCAGAGTCCAGGACAACACCTAGGACCTTGGCATGCTGGGATGGGCTGATAGTTGTGCAGGATGTTAGGGAACACATACCTACATGCAAATGTTTTACATAACTAGCATTTTAAATTTCTAAAATATTAGAAACTGCATTTACAAACAAAATCATCTCACTCTCGGTTTCTTCATGATAAAATAAAATGACCGACTTCAGATGCAGATATAATATACTTTTCATAGTAGTGGCTTGTACAAGGCTAAGCAGTGTTTATTATATGTGCCATTCCCAACGGTCTTCAGTAAATGTGTGCATTCGATGAGTGAAGCTATATATAAAAATGGTTTGCCCATACCTGACTGCTGAGCATAAGCAAATACCTGTACTGCCATTATAATCTGTGTCTAAGCATGGCACATGCATGACTTTTCAGAGGACTGCCAGGCATGGTGGAGGCTGCAAACACTGAGCATGGTGTCTGCAACTGATTAAATGATCTGACCATCCCATACTCTGCCTAAAAGTAAACACAATGTTGACATAAGATGCATTTTAAAGTAAGGCTAAAGTATTTTTTTCCTTTTGGATAGAGTATAGGTGGGTTAGAATCCATGTCTCTTTTTTGACATCTGCATCTCATCGGGAGATTTCCCTACACTTCCTGACCCACAGCCAAAACAGGAAGTGAGAGGATATCCCTCCAAAGTGACAGAATCATTGGTTGCTACCAAGGTCACCAGAACTAGCGTCCCCATTGGAAGATTTCTATTTTACTTTCACTCTCAGTGATAAGTTGGCTAAACCACAAGTAGAGAGGGTGAATCTCCCTAATGGGGGCACAGACAGCAATAAAAACCTGATAGGCATTCCAATCCCTTTTTACTCTATCCAAAACGAATTAACCACTTAAGCCCCGGAAGATTTTACCCCCATTCCGACCAGGGGGTTTTTTGCGATTTTTTACTGCGTGAATTTAACGGACAATTGCGCGGTCGTGCGACGCTGTACCTAAACAAATTTCACGTCAAATTTTTTCCCACAAACAGAGCTTTCTTTTGGTGGTATTTGATCACCTGTGCGATTTTTTGATCATGCGCTATAAACAAAAAAAGAGTGTACATTTTGCAAAAATAACAATATTTTTCAAATTTTTCTATATGAAATTCCCCAAAAAAAATGTAAAAATCAAAATTTTTTAACATTTTCTGCCAATTTGTTTTATGCTATGTATGTTTGGTAAAAAAAATAGCAAAAAGCGTATTTTGATTGGTTTGCGCAAAAGTTATTGCCTTTACTAACAAAGGGAAAGATTTTTGTCATTTTTGGTGTTTTTTTTTTAACGAGTAATTGTGGCGATCTGCGATTTTTTTTGCGGGACTGCGACATTGCGGCGGACAGATCGGACCCTTGACTGACATTTTTGACACTTTTGGGGTTACCAGTGACATTACTGCAGTAATCAGTGCTATACATATGCACTGTTACTGTAAAAATTACACTGGCAGGGAAGGGGTTAACTGTATTGGAGAGGGAGGGGTTAAGTGTGTCCTAGGGGCGTGTTTCTAACTGTGATGGGACATGTCTCCTATTGTAAAAACAGAGATCAATGGTTCTACATAGTAGAACCGTCTGATCTCCATTTTTACACAGGGGAGAATGACAGGCGGCTTGTTTACATAAGCCGCCCGCCTTTCTCCCGCTCTACCGACAATCGTAGTGTGACCGGCGGACATCGGGTCCGCCGGTCACACGCGCGGACTCCTCCGTGAACGAGCCGCGGTGGGTGCGCGCTCGCCCGCTATTGGCTCACAAACCGGTCACAGGCTAGTGACGTATATATACGTCACTTTGCCTGGCCGGGGCTGACCGCCGCAGTATATCTACTTGCCTTTATTCATACTATGAACGTTAATAATACAGGAGCAGATGTTTGTTTGTCTGATGCAACAATCAGTAGTTCTCAGTGATTTTAGTTTGTGATTTCTAGCAAAGAATAACTCCACAATCATCTGTGTAGTATGGAAGAACTTAAAGTGATACTAAACCCACAACAGTAAAATCAGTCTGTATATGCAGAAAAGCATGCTTGTTATACTCACTGTGGAACCTAAGGGGTTAACCCTCTGCATTGTGTATAAAGGCTCCCCCCGACCACCCGCAACTTACACTGTGAGCCAAAATACTCTAAAGAGTTATTCAGATCTTTATTTATATATTGAGAGGGTAATTCAAAGGAATTGGAAGGTGGATAATTTTTCCATAATCAGTTTAATACCCAGGGGCAGGTAACCTTTGAAAGGTAGAGATCTGTCTAAACAACATAAAAAAAAAAATGCACTGGGGTACGGTTCCTGTTATTTTTTACATTTTTTTAAAGAAATTAACTAGCAAGGCCTAACTAAGAAGTAAAGAAAACTTTAAAAAGACATAATAAAACAAATGTCACTCTAAAAATATAAACCTAGCCTACTTTAAAGGTGGACAGTGTCAGTCAGTAGGGCAGTGGATAGTGTCAGCAGTTTTTAATTTTTTTATTTTATTTATTTTACCATTTTTTCCCTATTTTTACATTTTTTTTTAGGAGCTTCATTGCTTGGCTTTGGTGAAATATCAGGGTTGAAGACACTTGAAGTCTCACTTTTGAGACAGAGAAAGGAGATTCTGGAACAGAGCTTCCTATTCATACACAAACTGAAGCATAGTTAACACAGTTGAACACAGTTTACTATGCTTCAGTTATGAATGTACACAGAACAAATGATACCAATCGCTCACTGTGTTCATTCAGAAAAGGAAGGGGCTCGAAAATTACATATTTACTGGCTCATTAATTGCTTTCCATCCTAAAATGGCCCCAAATGTGCCCACAGAAGCTGGCAGGAGAGGAAAAGAGATTAGAGGGGGAGAGTGCTGAGGGGGGGAGGAGGTAGGGGAGCACACAGGGGGCTCGGACAGCAGTGGGCATACAGAAGAACCGATCGCCACCATTTTCCTCCTGAAGGTGGAAAATGGAGAGAATTAGTTCCTCTATATGCTGCCCCTCGCTACCCCTTCTTTCCAGATGTAGAATTGAATGTGCCAGGGAGGCTGCAGGGGCCTGGAGCATAGGTGGGGTCACCATTGTCCAATCTCTCCTTGTTACACTTGATGAACTTCAGGAAAGAGAAGAAAAAGCAACTCTAAGTGCAGATAGTTTACAGGTATATTAGGTGCAATAAAATACAAGGGGCAACTCACATGGAGTGAAGTAAAACAAGCTCATCAGTAAGGGCAGTCCGGGATATCAGCGCTGGATGGCCGCAATGGGAACTGCCAGGGTCCGCATAGAGGAGGCCAAGCAGAAGTCCTCAGGTGGAAAGCCGAGCAGAGGGGATGAAGATGGACTGCGGCGTGGACCACAGCGCATTCACATAACATCACCGGAGGGGGGGAGATTGCAATGCATGCCTGAGCGATATTGGTCATGGGCATGCACACTCCCTCATCAGGCAGGAGAGTGAAGCAGGGGGAGCTCTATTTATAGAGAGGCACTGGGGCTAGCAGGGTCCTAGTGCCTGCCATGTCTGGTGGGGGCACCTGAGCTAGCAGGGTCCTAGTGCCTGCCATGTATGGTGAAATATGGAAACAGATACTACATAATTGGGACAGCATTTACAATAAGGATTATGGTGGGACAGTGATGGAACCTAATACCTAAACAAGTGATTATAACATAATATGGATGAACAAAAAATACTAAAATCATATCAATTGATAAAAGATAGGGCGAGCATAAAAGGATCCTAAGATAAATGTATAGATAAAATATGTATACATGTAGACTGAGTAAATATACCAAACATGACCTCAAGGGGATGAGCCAATGCAATAACATGCATAACAAACAAGATACAAAGAATGTCACATCATGGTAAGAAACTAATAAAAGTAATGCCAATATCATGGTATACTGTGGCATAGTGTGAAAAGGCAGCAAACCCCATCATGAACTGAGGAGGAATGAAAATGATGTCTATGGGGAATAATAACATATGGCTTATGACGGGAATTAATGCATCATCTGAGGGTTGCATAAGACGATGTAAGATGTGATCAAATATAGAATGAGGATCTATATATAACTGTGGTGCCCCAGGGGTCAAAGGCAAGGGGGGGGGGGCTTAGAGGAGATTACAAGATGGTGGCAACTTCTAGCTCCTTATTGAGACCCCCAGGTGAGAGGATATCAAGGCTGTATAACCAAAAAGTCTCCCTCTGGCAGAGCATATGAAAGTGCTCTGCCTCAGGGAGATCCCTAGGGACTCCCACAATGACCCATACTGTTAGGCCAGAGGTGGATTTTTGATGGTGCTCCAGAAAGTGTCAGGGAATGCTATGGTTATCATTCCCTTTCTCGATGAACCGGTGGTGTTCCCCAAACCTCTTACGGAGTAATCTACTAGTCCGGCCTATATATAACATACCACAAGGGCAGTAGAACTCAATAATAGGGAACGTTTTACTCTTGGCTGTAAATTCCTTTTGTTTATGTGTAACAAAGGGGCATGTTTCACATAAAGGCTTTTTTTGATGGTAAATACCCATTATAGCAAAGAAGGTGGGTATACTAGTGGACCAGGAAGAAGCAAGAGGCCTAAGTTTGCTGGGGGCAATTTTTTACTTCATAGTTCCCTATGGACTTCAAGTTGGGAGCCCTTCTGTACGTCACCTTGGGTTTGTTTTGGATGAGGGGCTGTAGGAACGGATCTTGTTGCAGGATGCACCAATGTTTGGCTAGGATGTGTTCCATTTGTCGATGTCTACCATGATATCTGGTGGTAAACCTGGGCTGATGTCCCCACTCTGTGCGGTTCCTGGGGGGGATGGTGGTTATCCCTATAGAGTAGGAAGGCTTGTTCTACAAGAGGTTGAGGGTAACCTTTTTTCAAAAATTTGTGGGTTAGTGAGACACTTTGGGTGATGTAATCTTCATCTCTTGTGCAGTTGTGCCTGAGGTGACAGAACTGACCTTTGGGGATGTTGTTTATCTACGTGGTAGATGGCAACTTTGGTAGTGTAGAAAGGAATTACCCGCTGTTGGTTTGGAATAGTTTTTGGCATAAATGGTATGGTTTTCATGACATAGCTCTAGGTCTAGGAAAGCTAGACTCTGCAGATTTTTTACTGAAGTAAATGAGAGGCCAAAGGTGTTGTTGTTACAGTAGATGACAAAGTCCTTTATCAGGGAGCTAGGGCCATCCCAAATGATGAGTTTATCATCTATGTTCCGGTCATAAAAAATGAGATGGGCTAGAATGGGGTTGTTGTTGCAGGTGTAAGTAGACTCCCAGTAGCCCATTGTAAGGTTGGCATATGATGGTGCAAAGTTGGGGCCCATCGCAATGCATTGAATTTGGAGGTAGTATTCACCGTTGAATGTGAAATAATCATGGGTTAAACGGAAGTAAGTGGTTTCTAGAATGAAGTGTGTCTATCGGGGGTTGAGTAAGGGAACAGAAAAGAGAAAATGTTGAAGGGCAGATAGGCCAATATAATGGGGAATGGATGTGTAAAGAGAGTTCACGTCCAAGGATACCCATCAATAATTATCTTCCCAGGTGTACCGAGCCAATAGTTCCAGAAGATGTAGGCCATCGCGAATGAATGATGGTAGGTTTTGAGCAAGTGGTTGTAGAAACTGATCTATGTACTGGGAGAAGCCACTGGTAACTCTGTCCATGGCAGCCACTATGGGGGCATCACTTGATGAACTTACTGCCCATGTAGGGTCTCAGGGGGAACCTGGACCAGCTAGAGAGCATGTACCCCTGGCCAGGCCCGGCCATAACTGAAGACAGGTCAGTATAAGAGAAGAGCAAGGTAAGCAGAGATCTGCAGGGACTGACTTCAAGGTAAGGAGGAAAGGGGGGGCAGGACCTGCTCACAGAGGGGCAGGGACCGGAAGGACACTGGGCTGGGAGGCAGTGGGGAGAAGTCGGGGATGAGACGTACTGTGCAGCAGGAAACAGAAAAGTTCCCTGATCGATGAACTCCTCTATCATCTTTCCCCTCTGCATGTGACCCGCCTCCTCCATTCAGCAGCCCCATCCCACCTGGCACCTGTGTGGAGGGGAATGATCTTTCCCATCACATACCAGCCTCCTAGGTGACCCCTGCTGCTCGCACACAGGCACGCTCTGCTCTATGACATAATTACATAAAACTCATAGTAAGAGGGAGGCCGCACAGGCCCCCCTGGATCATGGGTGGGGTTGCAATTGCGACCCCAGATGCTATGCCAGTGGCTTGTGATCCCCCTGCAGCTGATTTTCCCCTGATTACTGACTTACCATGCTTTGATCTGTACTGTGTCTCTGTGTGGAGGCAGCCATGTTTGCTTCCTGATGTCAAAGATTCTAGCAAGGAGAGCAGTGAGCCACAAAAGTAATGGCATCAGCAGGCCTCACTTCAAAGCTCCTAAGCTTAGCGGTAGGAGGCAGCAGTGCCTCAAATCTCAGAAGGAACTCAACAGAGTTCTGCTTAGGCACAATTAACATTTCCGAAAACATAACAATTCCTCATTTTCTGAGATCAGATCCACTTTAAAAGGTAGGGTTTGGGTCTGAGCGGTCACATGTAGCTGAGAAACATAGGAAAATAAAGCACATTTTATTACTTTGTAGATTGCCCACCCAAATCCAATACTTCTGTTTTGCACTAAAACTGGTGGGTTAAATAATCTTCTTATACCTCAAGATTTCTCTGCAAGAACCTGTCTCCCAGAAATAACAAAGTCAAAGCATGCAGCCTCTGTTCGCGAAACATGCCTGATTTGTGTTTTGCATGATGCGATTTAGGCTTCTTTCACACGGGCCGCCTCCGCAGGCGGATGCGTGTTGCTCAGCGGGGATCGATCCGCGATCCCCGCTGAGCCGGGCGGATGACAGCTCCGTCTCCGCTTGCAGTGCGGAGAGGGAGGTGTCTCAGCACCCGCTGCCCTCTATGGGGGATCGGAGGAGAGCGGACCGCTTGTGAGCTCTCATCAGATCCACTCCGCTCCGATTACTGAACGGATGGAAAAATAGGGTTTTCATCCGTCCAGATTTCAGCACAGGATCGGATGCGGATGGCAGCGGGTGTCAGCGGAGGTGTCTCCGCTGACACCCGCTGCCCCATAGAGCTGCATGGAGGATCCGATCAGATCCGCCTAGAAAACTGACAGGCGGATCTGATCGGACCGCCCGTGTGAAAGAGCCCATAGGGCCTACGTTAATAGGCTTTGAGCTTGTGTCGATGGCATCCATTTGACATCAGTCTGAGAGGCTTCTCAGACCATTAGGAATTCATTGACCTACACCTGACCTTCTTCTGACCTGAATTTGAATTGCTTCAAGTGGGTTTTGCATTTCCATAGACTTGTATGGGGAGTTAAAACTCAATTGATGTGAAAAAAAGTCAAACAACGTCGAGAAACTGCTAGATACTAAATTACTCACATTTACATCTAATACAGTCAACCTCATTGTGTTCAGCAAGGGTTTCTTAATTGTAATAGGGAGCGTTAAATCCACCCAAAGCATCAATCCACTCAAAACAGACATTTCTCTCCTAGGCAAAGACCAGTGGGTGAATCTTCCTCTGGATTGGTATGTCTATCAGAAACTCTACTGAAAGAGATTCCTACACATGAGTTCACCACCTATATGCTGGCACCATGCTGGGATGAGTATAGTTACATAGTTACATAGTTACATAGTAGGTGAGGTTGAATAAAGACAATAGTCCATCCAGTTCAACCTGTGTAGGTGTGTGTGGCTGTAATCATCTCACATACCCCTGAATGTTCTGATCCTTGAGATGTACGTCTAAGAGTCTTTTGAAAGCCACCATACTACCCGCAGAGACCACCTCTTGTGGTAGAGAATTCCACAATCTTGTAGCCCTAACAGTAAAGAACCCCCCAAGTTGCCTG
The DNA here is from genome assembly GCF_965119305.1 of Pelophylax lessonae. Classification (NCBI taxonomy): domain Eukaryota; kingdom Metazoa; phylum Chordata; class Amphibia; order Anura; family Ranidae; genus Pelophylax; species Pelophylax lessonae. Next base: position 638,862,174 of record NC_138769.1, on the reverse strand, counting down.
AGGTTAAAACACTTCTCCTCTAATCGCATTGTATGCCCTCGAGTCCTCGCATCGCATTGTATGCCCTTGAGTAGAAAGCTCACTTTTTCTGAAGGGAATTTAATTTTTGCTGCTGGTTTCCTCATTTATTTTATATTATACTGGAAGCAGCAGCCAAAGTAAGGCTTTATTAATTAATCTATTAACTATACATCTAGCTAGATCACCTGCATACAGATAGACATGACAAAGAGAATATTAAAATGTTACTTGTTTTCTTGAAGTGATGTTTACAAAAAACACTCATATTACTTCCCCTGTATCAGGCTTATTTCAGAAGCTAAACTCTGCATTCCAGAGGTAACATCAGTTACTGTGAATGGGTGTCTTGGAACAGCAGATTGATTACACAGAAGGATAATGCATTTTGTTGATATAGAACTCACTTCAATGTCACTTCAGTAATGGCAGGTTGTACATCAAGTAAGACTGTAGCCGTTACCTTGTAAAGAAGGCTAAAAACCCACATCTGTTAGGTCTAAAGTTTTATATATTATGATGGTGCTATTCCAGAGTTTAAAAAAGTGCTTGCTGAAATCTTGAATCCAAAACGCCTGTTATTAGAAAGTTCCTTATGCACTGACTAACTAGCTGAAAACTCTCAGCAGGAAAAAAAGAAAAACAATGTAGTCTTTAAGATTTCGGTGTGTCAGGCATCATACTGCATCACATACGATTCCAATTTTAGCTTCTGTATGTTTTATTTCACTTTTATAATTTAGAACAAACAGCTCTCAGCATGATGTGCCTATGTGTAACATTCAGTGTTGGGACATGGTCCTCTGGGGATACCAAAGTGCATCAAGTTTTAACTACAAATACTGAGTAATAAGACATTAAAATTATAACTCTGCTACAATGCATTTTTTTTATCCAATGCTACAAAAACAAGTGAATGCATTGTGAGTGAGGTGAGGTGGCTGGGAAGCGATGCACTGTGGCTGGAAGGTAACGTAGGTAAGCAGGGGAGGGGAGTGAAGTTGATGGTAAGGAAGTGGAAAACAGTTATTACACACACAAATGAAGTACACAAGCTCCCACCCATCCCATAAACACACATGCAGTACACAAGAACAAGACAGAAGCAGAGGTGCCTTCTAGGAGCAAACTGTATAGCATTTAATAAAACAAAGTACGTAAACAATCACATTTGATTAAGTAAAAACAAGCACATCAGGGATATCCTGCAAGGGTGATTCTCCATGCACGCTAGTGGGCTGCTGTTTGTGCAATGTACTGTTGTGTTTGCTATGGGACCTGAACCCTGGATCAGTGTGTGGACCGGACCAGAATGGAGGGCTGGAACGCACGTGGACTGCAGCGGGGGGCGTGTGACGTCACCGATAATGGCTGCAGCGCGTTTCAGAGCGTGCATTGAAAAAATGCCTGGGGTGTCTGTGGTGAAAAATGTTTTGCTATTGGGGGAGTGTGTGTACATGTGTGTATATATACCAACAAATCTCTGATCAGCTCCTTAATGCCTTGAGACCTTCTGTCAGCCCCCCCCCCTCCACCCCCACCCTTCAATCGCTTCAGACCTTTAAATATATACATGCCTTCAGCCCTCCTTTAACCCCTTCAGACCCTACATCAGTACCCTTTAACCCATTCAAAACTCAGATCAGTCCTCTCCAACCTCTTTAGACCTCAAATCAGTCAACTCTTTTACCCCTTAAGACCTAAGATTAGTCACCCCTCTTTAACCCCTCCGGACCTCAGATCGGTCCCCCCTTTAACTCCTTTAGATGGTAGATCAGTTCAACTTTAACCCCTTTACACCTCAGATCAATCCCCTGACCTAGCTCTTTCAGACCTCAGTTTGGTCCCCCCCTTAACCCTTTCAGACCTCAAACTAGTTCCCCCTACCCCTACTCCCCACCCCCCACCGCTGGTAACGCCTTCAGACCTTCGATGAATTTTTCCCCTTACTTTACTTTACCTCCCTCAGACAGCAGATCACTGTTCCCCCCCCCCCTTTAATCCCTTTAGATCTTAGATCAATTCCATGTTCAGACCACAGTTCTCAGATCAGCCCCCCAGATCAGGTGTATAAGGTATATCTTTTTGCTGATGACACAAAGCCGTGCAATAGGGTTGATATCCCTGAAGGTGTCTGTAACATGGAACATGATTTGGCATTGCTGGAAGATTGGTCAAAGCAGTTCAGACTGCAGTTCAATGTTTCTAAAGACAAGGAGGGGGGAAGGCGGGACTTTAAATGAAACGCACGGTGGGATTAGCCGTGCGCCTCCATCCCTAATATCAATTGAGACAATGCAAAAAAGGTCGGGACTTTGAATGAGAGACATGACTGAGTAAAAAATGTTATATCATATTTATTGATACATAAAAAAGGGGGTAATAATAATGTATTGCACGTATAGGCTAGCATGGTATAATAACAGTAAAGTGATAAAGTACATATGTACACCCCGACAATAACAATCTCAAAAGAACCAACATGGCAATGAAACAGTAGTACAGAGTATTAGCATGACTTCATAACATCCATTGACTGACGCGTTTCGTGGACTAACGCCACTTCTTCAGAGTCGGTGTATGATCATATCTATAAGTAAATGAGTATAAGCGTATAAGTACATTGCATTAGATGGTAGTCTGGAAATTGGAGGAGAAGGGGAGAAAAAAGGGGGGGAATGGGAAACAAGGTCCCCATAGCCCCAACACTTACACAGTGGTTCCAACAGTGACTGGTTCTGGGGGTGGGGGCAGCAACCCCTGATGTCTCCCCCGGGAGCTGAGGGCACGAGGGGTCCGCGGGTAAGGCGAAGGTGTCACATATAGAGTAAATTTGTAGAAATGTTGCTGGGTAAGCGGAGTATATCTGAATAGAGTAAATGGCCATAATTAATGGTAATTAATTGTATTAGGTATACAACTTGATGTTACTGAACTGAAGTGTGTGGTGAAGGAGAATAAAAATGGTGTGAGGATGGAAAATTAAGTGAGGTGAAATAGGGGGATGTGATGAGGGACTGAGATAATAAATAAAAAAAAAAAAAAAAAAAAAAAAAAATTGTAAAATGGTTATGGTTATGATAAATGTATAACAGTAGCCAAAGTATATCTATATGAAATGAGTATAAATATTAACTGTAATAGATAAGTATGTACTATATAGGGGATATAAGGCTACTTAGTTGGTATGTATAGTAATAGAATATCTACATGACTATGTACTTTGTGAAGAACATAATGCTAGTAAATGGTATATGTAGTAAGGGAGTTGTGGTAAGGGAATGTCAAACCATATTAGCTTGGAAATTATATTGAGTGAATGGGTGTGAGGGTGATATGTGGTGAAGTGAAGTAGTAAAGGCAGAAAAAGGAGGGAGTCATGGGATGGTGGTAAATTGTGAATGAAGTGATAGATGTGAATAAAGACGGAAGAAGCCCGACTGATAGCTGTGCCTGATTAAGGAAGCGTGTAATAGTGACTGAATGAAGAGCGGGGTGAGAAGGGAAGGGAATTGGTGTGAGAGTAGTAGAAGTAGAAAGATGATATAAGATGACCTGTAACAAGAGTAAATCCAGCCAGAAAGGAGAGTGTGACACACTATAACGCCTGAGCCCGCCGACCATCAAGCGCCCAGCGTCACGAGGTGCAGAGATATGGAGCCGCAGAGCGGAGGCAGACGCCATACCGCCCAGCCGGCTTCCTCTTATGCACCGGATGGAACAACAGCCGTCGGCGTGTGGTGCCGGATGACGTCACACGCCGGCGCAGAGCGTGACGCCGATGTGTGTCGGGACCGCCCACCCGATCCGCCGTGCTCGGAGAGCATAGGGGGAAGGGGAGGGCCCCCGTCACACATCGCAGCTCCCGAGGTATGCAAAGGGGAGAGAGCCATCACCGCCAGCCAGCACCGCTGGAGCAAACTGGAAAGCCATTAGATGATCACATATAGGCCTGTGAAAATAAATATGTATCAAGTATAGAGTATATATTGTATATAAATATACGAATATAACTGGGGTTGTAAACTGGGGGTGTTTCTAAACGTAAAATAATGCACCTAGGGAAAAAGAATCCCCTGCAGAGTTTAACATTGGGCGTACAGTGTTAGCAAGCACTACAGAGAAAAAAGTTTTGGGAGTACTTATTTCAGATGACTGCAAAATGAGCAAACGGTGTGGCCAGGCCGTGGGGAACGCAAATAGAATTCTAGGATGCATCACTATATATAGATCTTTAGTTAGACCTCATTTAGAATAGTGGAGTTGATTTACTAAAATTGGAGAGTGCAAATACTGGTGCAGCTGTGCATGGTAGCCGATCAGCTTCTAAACCCAGCACGATCGATTAAAGTGTTACTAAACCCAGGACACTGCATTCACTATATCTGGTCCCTCACAGTACACAGAATGTGGAAATGCAATTATTTTATTAAATATAAACTATAATAATATAGTGTAGCGCTAAACATATAAATAATTGGTGAAAACATTTTTTGTTCACAAACAGTATTATACAGATAGTGTCCAGGATAAAATATGGTGAATAAGATCCCAGAAGAAAAACAAGTCCAAATAAATCCAAGTGCAAAAAATACTGTGAAAAATGTTCCTTCCAGTAACACCCAGGGAAAGTGTAGGATGGGGACACCACAGTGCTCAAATGATCAAAGCAGCTTACCAGAGCGCCATGGCTACTCAAATAAATGAGAAAGCCTCTCCCAGCATGTAGATAAACAACCATACATCAGTAAATCCAAGAAGGTGGGTGATACCTCTTGCTCTCACTTAATCACTCTGTTTGGTCAGATAAACATATGCAGGGAAATGAAGACAAAGGACCATAGTGTAATCCCGTAAACCACATAAGATATATTTATTAAAAGCACTACTCACAATATGGAAGACAAATGCAGGCACATAAAGTAGAGGCTGAAGGGTCCAATCGCGGCGTCCCGCATGTATCCAAACAGCATTACAACAGTCAAAGGAGGCCGGCTCTGTAAGGGGGCGTGTGGACGTTACGTCTGGAGACGCCAACGTTTCGTCATCAAAAGACTTGGATTGCACTTGGATTTATTTGGACTTGTTTTTCTTCTGGGATCTTATTCACAATATTTTATCCTGGACACTATCTGTATAATACTGTTTGTGAACAAAAAATGTTTTCACCAATTATTTATATGTTTAGCGTTACACTATATTATTATTGTTTCTATGAATCACTGTTGGTTGATTTTGTGTTAGCTGCTTTTCACATTTTTCATAAATCTATTATCAAATTTTTTTAGCGCAGAAATACCCCTTTTATAATTTATTAAATATAAACTGCTAAATACCTTTTTTCATTAACGGTATATAGCAGTCTTGTGACTTCTATCAGTTCCTGGTAAAGCTTGTAGGAGGAGCTTTTATACTGCACTGAGCTGTCCTATCAGGATCCAGGACCCCTGACCCTCTGTCTGGACAGTGCTGATTGGCCCTGTGCTGATCACATGCACCCTCCCAAGAAAAAAATCTCTTGCAATACACACCGAACTGAGCATGTGCAGCCTGACTCCAAAGGCTTATCCAGACATGTTCTGGAGTCAGTGGAAGAAGGGGAGGATAAGAGAAGACAGGATCAAACAGCCTTTTTACACAATGCAGAGGATTAACCCCTTAGGTTTCACAGTGAGTATAACAAGTATGCTTTACTGCATTTACAGACTGATTTTACTGTTGTGCATTCAGCAACACTTAAGGCTTTGATTTCTGTGCAGCTCTGCATCCGATTTTGCACTCTCCAGTTATAGTAAATCAACTCCACTGTGTCCAGTTCTGGAAACTTCACTTACAAAAACTTTATTTATAAAATTAAACAAGTCCAGAGATGCAAAACAAAAATGGTGAAAGCCTGACAGATAAAACATATACGGAGAGACTTTAGCTACTTAATATGTACAGTCTGGAGGAAGAAAGGTAAATGGGAGATATTACTAAAACCTAAATACATTAAGGGGGTAAATGAGATTGAGGAGGGCAGTATTTTCAATATTAAGCAAAGATAAAAAACACTATTTTTTTTTTTTTACTGAAATGAGTCAGTCAAAAGTAAGTGGATTCAAACATGCTTGGGACCAACATAGATCAGTGCTCGAGTGACAACTTGGTCTTTTTTCTGCCACCGCTTTTCTATGTTTCTAACCCTTTCTGATCCTAAATCAATCTCCCCCACCCCTTGAACCCCTTCAGACCTCAGATCAGCTCCCCTCCAACTCCTTTAAAACTCAGATCAGACCCCACTCTATTTTACCCCATCAAACCTCAGATCAGTACCTCCTCTGTAACCCCTTTAGACCTCAGATGTCAAAATGGGGTACACTGAGAAAGTCTATAATAGACTTCCCTTGTACCTCTGTCATTGAATGTTTTATCACATGAGAAGAAATAGGAAGTTGGGATAGTTTTCTGCACTTTCCGCTAAGGCTGGTCTGTTGTCTTTTACTGGCAGCAAATGCTGGAATGAACTTGTCTGGACCTGGCACAAGAACTTAAGAAGCAGCATGATGGGCAGGAGCGTCTGAACAGATGGGCAGCCCCAAGCCACTTTTGCTGCCTGGCCCAATCTGCCCCTGATTCCTGGGGCCCCAACAAAGAGTCCCTGGTTAAGCTCAGACTTCATAGTGGTTGCATTTGCTGCTGTGATGGTAGTTTTGCCACTTCTTGACATATAGGTGAACCTGCGCTTGTAAAGTATATGAAAAACCCTAACAATGAACTCCTCTTAAATGCTCCTTTTTTGGTCTGTTAAATGAACCATTGAAAGTATGCCATTATATCTGTTTGATAAGTGCAAAAATATCTATTCATCCTGCCAGAAATGTTGTAAGCCAATAACTTTCGTGCATTCTGAAAACTCTTTATCAGTTAGTATTGTTCCCAGTTATCTGTGTGAGTTACAGAACAGCATTCTCTTTTCTACATTAACATTTTGCGTGCATTTTGATCTGATTAATGGCTATGGGCATCATGAAACAGTTTATATGTATGACACATGACTATGATAGAGTTTATACTGAATACAAATAATAAATAAGTCAAAAATCTTTCATCATCTACCAAAGACAATTACATGGGCCATGCCAGCTTCCCTATAGTGTATGATGTGCTCTTGTCTGTAAGAAATAGGTCAATATTTTTTACTAAACATCAGCAGAAACATTAGTATTCATAATAATAGTAATAATAATAATATTAATAATAATAATAATTATAATATTATTAGTGTTAATAATAATAATAATAATAATATGAATAATGAGCCACATGTCCTTCCCTTTTGACCATTGTTTTCCTTGTTGCAAAGCAGTTTTATCATATTCAAATAAGCTTTACTACAAAGATCTGTAGTTGATTTTTCTACAGTTGTTATGGCATGACAGCAACTAAGTTACAGACATTGACTGATTTGTTATTTTGAACCGCGTATTGTTATATATTAGCTGTTATTGGTACAAAAAAAAAAAAAATCCATTGTATTTTAAATCCCACCTCTGGGCTCAGTTACTACAGCTGCTATGATGGCACCTGAAGACAGGTTACAAGAACTGTCATTCACAATGATCTATGGGTTTATCAAAATACCAAGCACTGACAGCTGTCAGGGTAGAGTAAAAACTTTCCGTTTGCATACTACTAAACCTCGCTAGCAAATCAATCAAAATGAACCAAGACACTTCTTTTTTCTGGTATTTGTTTTTTGTACAACTTAGTCCACCTATGTCACATCCAATTAAATCAGCCTTATAGATAGAACATTTTGCAGAAAATATAAGTATGGCTAGCTGTCAAAATAAGATTTCTACAGTTCCAGTATCAAGATCCTAAAACTCACAGCAGCATGCTCATCTTGTTGTAAATTTGAATTTAAATATATGAAACGACACTACACCTAAAATAGAGCTTGGGTAAGCTAAACCGGCTCTTAATGACATTCACACACATATGTGAAAAAGAATTAAGATCTTGGAAAAACTGGTAATATCTGGCTATACTATGGTGGGTGGTGTTAATGCAAACTTGTATGCAGATCAAATCAGGATTATGCTAAGGGGATCAAAAAAGTATATAAATAAATAAATATAAATTCAGACGCGTGGCCAACTAAAATTTAGTTATAGAGTTATTTAGTTATATATTCACCTTTTTTTTTAGTTTTTTAGTTTGAAAGATTTAAACCAGTATTAAAGTATTATTATAAATCTATTCACTCAATGTTGTAGAAGGTGACCATGCAGTTAATTTATGTGAAATTTGCAGAAAACTGCACTTAGGCAAAACCGCTGTGCAAGCCCTCATAGGAAATCATAGTAAATGGATTTATATACCCAAATTATATATATATAAATTATGGATTTGTTAAGAAGTATGGTTAACAGAGGTGACTGTTAATGTTTGAATAATTGCACTAAATGTACATTTTTCTACTTTATAAACACAGCAAATGTTAATGACTGGAATTAATTATCAAAGGAAGAACAAATCCCAATGTTAATTAATTATGGAAGGGATGAATGTGTTCTAAAGTTGTTGAATTTGCTTTGTAAATGATGGGATATCATCAAATTATGCACCTAGGGGAAATCTAGGGTGAATCTGATCACCAATCATTTAAAAAAAAAAAAAAAAAAAAAACAGAACTCCTTCAAAATTTTGGATATGCAGAAAGGTAGTTGCTTTACTCAGCACACTTTCTGGTGACTAATGTTAATCATGTCTGAAGTGGATATTTCCATAATTCAATAGACCTGACTTGGCTACTGTGCAAATACAAACCCAGCACTACATATTTCAGGTTCAGCAAAGTTATAAAAACTTTTCCATATATACCTACAAATGTTCCTAAAAAGAAAAGTCAAGCCACAGCACAAAATCCTCAAAGATTCTGCTAGAAACATGTACCCTTCTTTTTTTTTGCATTGCCCTGCATAAAAGGAAAAAAAAAACACTGTTCCATTCCAAATGGTATTTTTTTCACTTTCTCTCAACTTTATCCACCCCAATTTCCCAGTATAGTTTGACACAGTATAGTTGCATAAAATGTAATGGGGCTATTGGACACACGTAAAAGCTTCCAATTATAAATCTCAGCACCTGCTGAGTACTTTTTTTATGTTAAATTCTAGTAATCTGAAGCACATAGTAAACAGAAAAAGGTACAAATAAGGTGCTTCACACCCAGTAGAAAAATAATTTATGGACATGAAATGGCAAGAGTGACAATAAATCCATATCTAAGCCCCCGACACTCTACTTGGGTTGGGTAGGTCCCCTTTTTAAAAAAATAAAATGATTTGCCTCATCCTTAAATTAAACAATTTAGGAACTGTTCATCAAATGCAGATTGTACCTGTAGCGCATTTATTTTTAATTTCTTAAATTCCCAATGAAACCTAATATACTCGATTTTAAAATCCATCCAATGAGGGAGCTAAGGGTCCACAGATGTGTTATTTTCCTAGGTCCACCATCCTTGAGTTTGGATATTTATTTATTAGGTGCCAATGTAACATATTACTTTGATCTGTGCTAACAAGCAAATAACATTGCCCTTTTGCCCTATATTTATTGGAAAGAAGGATACACTAAATCAATACAGTTTATTTCAGCTAAATAATACTGTTTGTGTAAAATTCAGCTGTGTATGTGTGCCTGCCCAATGTTCCCATATGACACATATCGACTGCTTAGTCTATCATCGGTACAAATGTCACACAGGAACACGTTACCAAAATGAATACAGTGTGTGCTGTGTACCTAGCTTTGTAGGTAGGTGCTAGGGAGTAAAATGGTTCACTACTTCCATGCTAATTCATCTCTTGGTTTGTATTTATATTCTGACTATAGACTTTTACCCAGCTGTCACCTCCTCAACCACCATTACCCACAACACATTTCCCAATACTCCTCCAAAAAATAAATAAATAAATAACTCAATGGATTTTGGAAGCAAACAACGTCAAAGGTATATTTGCACATTTTCCTAGCAGCTTAGTTTTTCAAGGTCACAGATAAGAAATGAAGACCATTCAAAATGTACCATGGCTGTGACTCATTCACACATCAGCATATGGTCCTATAGTATTTTCCTCTAACTAAAATATGTACGTTTTCATGTTAGCCCATGGTGAAAAAACATACTCTTAAAAATAAATTAAAAAAATACTTCTAATATATATATAGTAATAAGAGAGTGTACACATTATGATAAACCTGTCAATTTTGAACATCAAAAATTATTGAAATCTGATAAGAACCCTGAAGAGACATCTATCTATCTATCTATCTATCTATCTATCTATCTATCTATCTATCTATCTATCTATCTATCTATCTATCTATCTATCTATCTATCTATCTATCTATCTATCTATCTATCTATCTATCTATCTATCTATCTATCTATCTATCTATCTATCTATCTATCTATCTATCTATCTATCTATCTAGACATTTAAAACTTATAATATTTCATATATTCATTAACACTGGCAATCCATTGGCAATCCGATTCTTTAGCTATTAATAACTTTCTTTAAAGAACTTCTAGGTTATAAGAGAAAGGAACCATGAGCCTGGATTTTTAAAAAAATACTGGCAAAAGTCTGCTGTTCCAGAATGGGTAAGGTTGGAAATATTGCCAGCATTATATATATATATATATATATATATATATATATATATATATATATATATATATGTGTATATATATCTACATCTATCTATCTATCTATCTATCTATCTATCTATCTATCTATCTATCTATCTATCTATCTATCTATCTATCTATATATATATATATATATATATATATATATATATAAATCGATATGTGTGTTTTATTCGCTGGTGACATCACATGGAACTGCAAAAGAAAATGTTTAAAATATTATCAAACTCTTGCAGAAAAAGTCTGCATACTATTTGTCTTTTTTTATGACAAAGCATATTTTTTTTTTATGTTATTACTATCTCAAAAATTGAGAAGCCCCATGGTGTGAATGTACTGTCGTGATTTGGATTATAAAAATACTTTATCTCTTCAAACTGACTATTCACAGGCAAAAAAATGATTGTATCCACAGCCCCATGTGAGCATTTCATTTTTACGTCTGTCCGCATGCTACATAAAGACATTTTTTTATATTTTTTGAGCAGATAAAGCAAAAAGCTTCTTAAAATACATTTGCATCTGAGAAAAAAAAAACTACACAAGTCACCAAATGAATCATAGATCTATTCAAACCAAATTTAATTTTGCACAACTTATGCATACTCACCTATCTGGTCATTTTTGTTTGAAATAGTTAACTTTAAGCAAACATTGACTTCATTTCTTTATGTTCTAGTCCGTTATGTTATATAAAGCAATTTGATATGAAATTCAATCAATTTTCTAATAACATTTTGAATGACATATACATTTTAACCATTTCAATCTTGTGTTAACTACATTTGTGCTTAATGAAGCAAATGGTAATGATCAATAAATAACATTTTAATGAGAATGACCAATAATAATGTGGATGCTCGTAAGCAATGCAGCAATATTCCAATTCGATAGGAAATAACTAACCTCTGGTTTAACCTCTATGAATAATGCACTTTAAGGCGGACAGTTTCCATTATAAGTCCTGCACTCTTTTGAATTAAAGAAGAGTGACACAGCATACATCTTACCTTTGATATGTAAGAAGAGAATCATCTGAAGGACAAGAGCCATTGTAGTGGCCATGGTCTGAATTCCAGCTAAGGGCGCAAGGTTTCCAGGCATTGAGTTGTAGTTATGCTTCCTTAGATACCTCAGAAGCTACTCTGAGACTGAGAAGCCCAGTGAAGCCAGCTCACATTGCAGAGCATGCTCAGATGGCACAGTTCGCAGCTACTGAGGCAGATCTTGCTTGGCAAAGTGATGCTCATTACGCTGTTCTGTAACTGACAGCAAAGGGCTGACTTTTGTGTGCTAGCCTCACCACGACAAATCTCAGTCAAATTCACTGATTTCACATTGTGCTCATCCCAACAAAGGAGATTATACATCTGCTATTGGTAATGAGCGAGCCTATATTTTAGACTGCCGTGGTAATAATGTATTATCAGCAAACTGACACTGCTTTCTTTTGTGGCTTGGAAAAAAAAAAAAAAGTTAGACTCACATACCATCCATCAACACTTTGCCTGATATATTGGAAAACTACGGATGTGTGCTTTTTATGTTGTGTTTTTTTTTTCTCTTGAGAAAAAAAAAAAATCTTAATGTCTGTTCTTGCATTTTGTCCTGTGTAACACATGAAAAATTAGGCACCATGGTTTAATAGAAACTGCAAAAGTTTACAGCTTTTGTACTGAAACAACCCCTCTACGACCACCCTGAGCAATGATTTCACATTTTGTGTTAAAGCAATGTAAACAATCCATTTTATTTAGTAGTTTCATATAGCACTCTGCATTCATTTAGTCGATTTATTTTTCATTTATGCAGCACAACTATATTTTTAAGCACGTTACTGAGTACAAAGTAACCATTAACAGAAGTCTGAGCTGCATTAAAACTTGTAATTTAAAGCTGAACACCACATAGCTGTAAAAATGTTCTTAGCAGCACCCCCCACCTGCACTGTAAGGGTTAAATGCTTGTTTTGTCTTGGGGAAACGAAATAAGCAGCAGAAATACTTCCACGATTCCTTGTTTCCCTGGCAGCCGGTGCTCTGTTGTCTGTTCCTGGTAGGTGAGTGGGACTTTGATGTCCTCACGTACAATGTGCATGGTACGTGATGATGTCCAAGAGGCCACAACCAGTCAAAGAAGAGGAGTGACTTTTTACAGCTGACTGGAGTTCACGTTTAACTAAAAAAAGACCATACGCAAAGTTTGGTGGGGACTAATTAATCAATTTGATTATTTTTTTTTTCACACAAGCATAATGAGAACAAACTCATAGAGTTCCAGAAGATAAGGGATATCTAAGACCCCTGGAATGAAAGGTTTAATTGTAACTAGTGTTGAGCGAACACGGACTGTATTATTTGGGTTCGTACCGAATAATTGGATTTTTGTTACCCGAACATGGACCCGAAAACTTTACTGTATGTTCGGGTTTAAAATCCGTGTTCGGTAATTTTATTTCCTGTTTTGTATGTAATGGCGCGCTTTTAATGGCGGGCTTTCAACAGCCAATCAACAAGCGTTTAACTGGTGTGCGCCATCCCAGCCATGCCTACTAATGTATTAGTAGCTGTGATTGGCCATCTGAAGCATGTGACCCATGTCTTTATAAGTTCGAGAGTCACAGCGCGGTGCGTCATTCTGCTGTAGTATAGGGAGAGAGCACACATCATGCGTGCTGGCTGCTGATTAGGGACAGACAGTGAAAAACTGTGTCTGAAAAGAATGCAGGGACAGGTCGGAGTGTAGGCAGGGAAAGTTTTTGAGCATTTTAGGGACAGGCTGGAGAGATTAGGCAGGGACAGTCTACATCGATTTTGCTGTGTGGGGGGGTGGTGCAGTGAACGATCTTTTTGAGCATTTTAGGGACAGGCTGGGGTGATTAGGCAGGGACAGTCTACATCGATTTTGCTGTGTGGGGGGTGGTGCAGTGAACAATCTTTTTGCCCTCACTTGAGCCCACTGAGGAGGAGGAGGAGGAGGTGGGAGAAAAAAATCTATTTTTATCAGCCTGTTGTGTGCAGCGTTCAGCTATATTTTACTACAGATTGCTGTTCTAATCTGCTATTAAAAAATTAAGTTAAAGGGGAATTTTTTTTTTTAAGAGCACTTGCCATGCTCTTAACTACGTTTTGCTGCCATTTGCAGCACTCTAGCCCTTTTCATTGGTGTTTTAGAGCCATTTTAGTGCCTGAAAGTTCGGGTCCCCATTGACTTCAATGGGGTTCGGTGTCCGGGTAAAGTTCGGAAAAAGTCCGGGACACGGACCCGGACTTTTTTTTCAAGTTCGGCCGAACCCGCCGAACACGGACATCCAGGTGTCCGCTCAACTCTAATTGTAACCACTATACCGCTTAATTAAATATTTAGCATTCTTTGAACCTGATATATGTAAAAACTTGTAATCTTTGTTTATACTGTACAATTTTCATTTTTATTACACATTCTTTTTTAACATTGTCATATTATGCAGGACTTTACATCTATATATATTGTAGATTAAAATCATCCCCTGCCCTCAATGAGCTTACAATCTATGATCCCTATATCACATTCATACATACACATGCCAGAGCCAATTTAGTCTGGAATCAATTAACCTACCAGCATATTTTTGGAGTGCAGGCCCACCCCGTGCAGGTAGTGCCGTGGTTGGGATTTGAAATGGCGACCCTAGTGCTGCTAGGGGGAAGTAACAACCACTTAGCTGCTGATCTACCCACATTCTTCGTATTACAACAGAACTTTTAAAGCCTAACCCAAGCCTTAATTGAACTTTTTTGGACCAAGCTGGTCCAAACAAACTATTTCCTTCATTGACCGGTGCGCTTGTTGTCAGCATTGTATGCATCATGAGTTACTGAGATATGCCTGAGGTCCAGCCCCTACTCTAATTCATAGTGTGGTGGCTTTTGATGTAAGTTGACGGTTACATATCTGTTTTTATTGTCTTCTTTGGACTTTGTTAGATTGCCAATACACTGTTTATGATCAGTGTTATTTTAACCACTTAAGCCCCAGAAGATTTTACCCCCTTCCTGACCAGGCCCTATTTTGCGATTTGGCACTGCGTGACTTTAACGGACAATTGCGCGGTTGTGCGATGATGTACCCAAATTAAATTTTTTTCCCCACAAACAGAGCTTTCTTTTGGTGGTATTTGATCACCTGTGCGATTTTTACTTTTTGTGCTATAAACAAAAAAAGAGCGACAATTTTGAAAAAATAACAATATTTTTCACATTTTGTTTATATGAAATTCCCCCCAAAAAAAATGTAAAAATCAAATTTTTTTAACAGTTTAGGCCAATTTGTTTTCTGCTACATATGTTTGGTAAAAAAAAATCGCAATAAGCATATTTTGATTGGTTTGTACAAAAGTTATTGCGTTTACTAATTAAGGGAAAGATTTATGTAATTTTTATTGTTTTTTTTTAACGAGTAATGTTGGTGATCTGCGATTTTTTTTGCGGGACTGTGACACAGCGGCAGACAGATCGGACCCTTGACTGACATTTTTGACACTTTTGGGGGTACCAGTGACATTACTACAGTAATCAGTGCTATACATATGCACTGTTACTGTAAAAATGACACTGGCAGGGAAGGGGTTAACTTTATTGGTGATGCAGGGGTTAAGTGTGTCCCTAGGGGCGTGCTTCTAACTGTAAAGGGGTGTGGCTAGTGATGTAACCACTGAGACATACGATCCTACATAGCAGGATCGTATGATCTTTGCAGTTAGATCAGGGAGAATGACAGGCGGCTTTGTTTACTTTAGCCACCTCCCTTTCTCCCTCTGCACCGGTAGATCGCGAGAGACCGGCGGACATCGGGTCTGCTGTTCACACGCGCGGACATGTTAGGGAACGAGCGGGGGCGGGAGTGTGCCTTCGACGGCACGCGCTCGCCCTCTAGAGGCTCTCAGGCGAGCGACGCAGTACTACGTCACTTTGCCTGTACGGGGCTGACCGCCACAGTAAATAGTCTTGCGGTGGTCAGCAAGTGGTTAATGATTTTGTTCATCTACATTTTGTATTAAAAATATTTTATACTAATTACTACATTATAAGTATCTCCTTTCTATTTGGACCTATAGGCATTTGATCGATGCTACAACTGCATATGAGGAGATCCTCGCAGTGACTGGTTCTGTCTTCAGGACTAACAGAGATCAAGACACCAGCAGCTACATACGCTATTACTGTCCAATAATTTAGACAGCAGTTAGCTCTGGTGAGTGATTACTTTTCCTAAAAGGTGGAGGACAACGTTCATGAGTGATTTAATATTATCACCTTTACACTGGGACACTTTAGCTGTTTTTATATTTATTTCAATTTTTTGACTTTTTGTTGGACTTTTTTATCATGTTTGTCTATTATTGATCACTGAGCACTGCAATTGATTTTATTCATTGTATACATCTTTGGATGTACTATGTATGTCCAAAGAGTCAACCTTTAATCACAATCTGATGGCTGTAGTAGCAGCCATTGGCTTGTGTGGGTTTTGCTTAGTCAGCTCAAACCTTGAAAGTGAAATTGATGTGACAGCTCCATAGCTGCAAATCATTTTCACAGAGCTGTCAGCATAGTGCCCCCCCCCTCCATCCCGCCGGTGGCGGCTTCCCTGCTCTTACTGGAGCCTGGAAGCACAACTGTTGTTTACAAGTTAAATTCAGTATTTTTTGCTAGAAAATTACTTAGAGCCCCCAAACATTATATATATATATATATATATATATATATATATATTTAGAAAAGACTCTGGAGAATAAAATGGCGGTTGTTGCAATATTGGTTGTCACAAGGTATTTGTGCAGCAGTCTTTCAAACGCAAATGTTTTGGAAAAAATAAATTTCACTGCATTTAAAAGAAAAAACTAAACAGTAAAGTTAGCCCATTTTTTTTGTATATTGTGAAAGATGATGTCACGTCGAGTAAACAGATACCTAATATGTTATGGTTTAAAATTGCGCACACTTGTGAAGCCGCGACAAACTACGGTACTTAAAAATCTTCATAGGTGGCGCTTTAAAAAATTTTAACGGTTACAAGTTTAGAGTTACAGAGGAGGTATTTTTCTAGAATTATTGCTATCGCTCTGGTTATCGTAGCGATACCTCACATTTCTGATTTAATCACCGTTTTCATTTGCAGGTGCGACTTACGTATGCCTGTTCTTTCGTGCACAATGGGGGCGCTTTAAAAACATTTTTTCCTATATATTTTATTTATTTTTTTTATTTTTGCCACTGTTTTTAAAAAAATAAAATCTGATCACTTTTATTGCTGTCACAAGCAATGAATACATCCCTTGTGACAGTAATAGGCAGTGACAGGTACTCTTTATGGAGGGATTGGAGATCTAAAAGACCCAAGACCCCTCCACTGCACTTTAAAGTATTCAAAATGCCGAAATATGCATTTTCAAATGCTGATTTTTTTTTCAAATTGGCGTCATTGGCAGCTGAGTAAATTGGAAGTGATGTTATGACGTCGCTTCCAGGTTACATGATCGGAGACCCGATCTAATCTGAATCCGGCTTTGTTCGGGACTCCAACCAACCGGCAAACCCAGGCAGAGCCACAGAAGGCGGCGGGAGGAGGGGGGGGGGTCGTCCCCTCCCGCTCTCGCTGAGATAACGGCCGAGCGGGTGCTGAGCCACATCGGCTGTTGCCGACCGCAGGCTTGAAAAAATGGTACTGGGGTGATGCCTGCAGCTGCATGCATCTAAACCCGGTACAACCACTTCTTCAAGCCGACGTACAGGTATGTCAGTTAGCCAGAAGTGGTTAAAAAAGGGGATTTTAATATTAAGATGTTGGATCAAATGTTTAGTGTAGTATATTGTAGTATGTGTGTTAAGTATTACATTACTTAGGCCCCTTATACATGGGTGGTGCATCCGGCGGACTCCATTTTGCTCAGCGGGGGATTGATCCGCCGATCCCCTCTGAGCAGGCGGGTGACAGGTCCGTTTCTACTCTGTGTGCAGAGATGGAGCTGTCAGAGCCCCGCTCTCCTCTATGGGAGAGTGGATGATGGGAGATTGGATGATAACGGATGGGAGATCAGATTATAACGGACCGCCTGTCCGTTTTCATCCGATCTTATCCAATCCGATCCTCCAGACCGATAAAAAATTGGGTTTCCATCCGTCCGGATTTCACGAACAGGATCGGATCAGATAGCAGCGGGTGTCAGCGGAGATGTCTCCGCTGACATCCACTGCACCATAGGGGTGCATGGAGCATCTGATCAGGTCCATCTGAAAAACTGACAGGCGGACTGGATCGGAAAGCCCGTGTGAAAGGGGCCTTATACTTTTACATATACTTTAGACCAAAAAGAGGGACAGCTAAGGAGGAAAGAGGGATTTGGTCCTAAAAGAGGGACAGTCCCAACAAATCAGAGCCAGTTGGGAGCTATGGACTTATACAAATATACATGTGTATCTCATTGCACAAGATACCACATTAGAATTCCAGTGCAGGATTAAACATATGGTTTCCGTAACGGCTGTAAGTAGTTAAACCTCGTTTCCATCTGACAGTCTTGAGTATCTGGTAACAGAGGTTCACTTAAATAACACTTGATTAGAACAGAGTGTGTACCATTTGCAGTCTCTGTTCTCGGTTTGTATTGGATGACAATATAAATATTAATGTTTTTCAGCAGTGCCTGTGAAATAAGAAAGTTGGTCGTGTGTAGAAAAAGTAAATAAGAACATCATTTGTTTCAAAAATAAAATATCGTAAAGGGAAAATGTCAGCGTTTTGATCAGAGTCGTTCCCTGAAAGCATTAGGCCTGTGTGCAAGATCATACAACTAGGCACCATTGCTTCAGACTTGGACACTTGCAGCTCACCACTCTACACCAAAGAAAGGTGTGCTTTTCATTTTGCTGAATATCGGGGTGTGGATAAACAGAGTCTGGGACAACTTACCTAGTATAGAATGAGGTTGCATTGAATAGGTAATGTCCCGCACAGTGCACAAAATGAGGCATTGTGGAATCGGAAATGTACTACGCAATGCGCAGAATGAGGGGGCGAAGATGCCCAAGCACCCAAACACTTCTTTAGCATGATTTTAGAATGACTGACCATTTAACACTGACAGTGGTGCTTACAATGATCAGCTTTTACTTCTTTATGAAAACCATTATCCTGAAAGGAAAAAAAAAAATGGTTGCCGTAACTACTTGTGTAACTGCAGTGTGAGTTGGAATTTGGCTATAATTTGTTAAAGGGGTCGTAACCATTTCAGCCCCCCCCCCCCCCTTCCTGACCAGACCATTTTTTGCGATATGGCACTGCGTTATTTTAATAGTTGTGCGGTCTTGCGACGCTGTACCCAAATAAAGTTGATGTCTTTTTTTTCACACAAATAGAACTTTCTTTTGGTGGTATTTGATCACCTCTGCGGTTTTAATTGTTTGAGCTATAAACAAACAGCTCACAATTTTGAAAATAAAAACAATATTTTTTACTTTCTGCTATAAAACATACCCAATAAAAAAATGGGAAAAAAATCAAATTTCTTCATCAATTTAGGCCAATATGTATTCTTTTACATATTATTGGTAATATTAGTTGGTTTGCACAAAAGTTATAGCGCCTACAAACTATGGGATAGATTTATCAACTTTATTTTTTTAATTGTTTTTACTAGTAATGGCGGTGATCAGGGATTTTTAGCGGGACTGCAACATTGCAGCAAGCAAATCTGACACTTATGCCCCATACACACGTGCAGATTATCTGCAGACTTTTGTCCGCAGACTTACCTCTTCTATGTAGTGCAAGGGCCTGCCGGATTGCATACAAATTGAAAGTGTTTAGGTTTGACCTCATATTATATGGTTTTGGTAAGTCTGCAGATAATCTGCACGTGTGTATGGGGCATAAGTTACACTTTTTGGGGACCAGTGATACCCATACAGTGATCAGTGCTAAAAAACATGCACTGTCACTGTATGAATGACACTGGCAGGGAAGGGGTTAACACCAGGAGTGATCAAGGGGTTAAGTGTGCTCATAGGGAGTGCTTTCTAACTATGGGGGAGTGGATGCTCTGTACGAAAAGAGAGATATGTGTTTCACACAATTTTTCTCATTTACTCCCTGATAGAACAGCCATCTGCCTTGTTTACATAGGCAGACCGCCGTTCTGCCTCTCCTCTGAACAATCGAACAATTGGCGGGTCCCACCAGACCCGCTGATTGGCTCCCACTATGACCATTCACAGAGTGGGAGCGGCCTGTCGGCTACGCACACCCCAGATCATGTGTACACAATCACGTACATGTATGTGATTTTGTGTAACCAGGCTGCCCTGTCGCAGTATATATGCAGTGGGCGGTATAAGCAGTTAAAGGCAGAATGTGTGCAGCATCCCCCGTCAGCCCTCCTAATACTTACCTGAGCCCATCTTTATCCAGCGATGTTTCAGGAGTGTCTTTGCTGCCCGGGACTCCCCTCCTTATTGGCAAAGACAGCAGCGTGGCGCGATTGGCTCCCGCTGCTGTCAATCAAAGTCAGTCAGCCATTTAGGGGAGAGAGGGGGTGGGGCCAGGTCACGGCTTTGTGTCTGAATGGACACAAGGAGCTGTGACTCGGCTCGGTGCCCCCATAGCAAGCTGCTTGCTGTGGGGGCACTCAACAGGAGGGAGGGGCCAGGAGAGCTGAAGAGGGACCAGAGAAGAGGAGGATCCGGGCCACTCTGTGCAAAACCAAATGCACAGAGGAGGTAAGTATAACGTGTTTGTTATTAAAAAAAAAAAACGAGACTTTACAAAACTTTTGTGCATCTAAATCTGCTAGTCCATCTAATATTTCCCTCCCCCCAGACTGACAAACCTGCTGTCCAAAGATGCCCCCTTTGCTCCTTCATCCAGAGTGGGGGCACTCTAATACAGGAAGTGTGCTACTGAGCAAATCACCCGGTCAAAACAGAGGGAAAAAAGCATAAAAAAGTGTGTTTAAAGATTTACTCCACTTGGGGGCGTGGCTGCCAGCGCGGAAGATGGCTGCTTGTTAGGCTAGCTCCGCACGGCCACCCAGGACAAACGCCGCTACACAGGCAGACAAAGCCTCTACTCACCCCCGACCAGCTCCGTGACCTGCTAGAGAGCGCCCGCAATGACCAGACGGAAGAAGGACACCGGCCAGTCGGGCAAACTTACGGGATTCTTCATCTCCCAGGCCCCCGGACTCCGCCAAAATGGCGGGGGGACTACGAGCGGAGGGCAGCGCGGGAAGAAAGGACCGGCTCCGATCCCCAAGCTGCCACATCTCCCGGCCACACCACCTCAACGCTGCATAGTGGGTAATCCTGACAGCGGTCAATCGTCGGGCTCACCGTCACCACCTTCTCCATCATCTAGAAGCCCAGCGAAGCATAGACAGCGCAGGGACTCCCCTCCTCCCACACTGCACGAACCAGGTATGGACGTTACATACAACAACCAGGCCTCTGCGGCCTTCAGCCCTACACCTGGGGATCCCTTTGCAGCCTACCCTTCTGGAGGGAACCCTATATCGGAGTCTTCAATGAAGAGCATGCTGTACTCCCTGCGTGCGTCTATGCAAGCTGACATGCAGCAGCAAACAAAACAGATCACTAAGGAGATCTCCTCCCTGGGTTGCAGGATAGACCTAGTGGGAAAATCTGTCACCACACATGCGTCCATCAATATGATCATTGACAGAACGAACAATCAAACCGAAGAAATCGCCTGGCTGAAAAACAAAGTCGCCGATCTGGAGGATCGGAGTAGGCGTAATAACATAAAACTGCAAGGGGTCTCAGAATCAGTTTCTCCCACACAACTGCTGCAATATGCTACGGATCTGTTTAAACTACTAGTTCCCACTCTCCCGGACTCTGAGCTCCTGATAGACAGAATCCATCGGCTGCCCAAACCCTCCTTTCTGGCGAGTGACATCCCCAGGGACATACTGATGAGGGTACACTTCTTCCATGCTAAACATCGCATCATGCTTGCCTCCAGACAGGTCAATCAACTCCCGGAGTCGTACAGTACTGTACAATTACTGCCGGACCTGTCCAAGCACACACTTCAGGCTAGGCGCAAACCTTTCTACAATCACCAAGGCCCTGCGCAGCCATCAGGTGCAGCACAAGTGGCGCTATCCTGCGACACTTCTAGTCACACATGAAGGCTCATCTATACCTATTAGATCGTTGGAAGAAGGCCTATCCGTACTCTGCAGATGGAACATACTGCCAGCAGAACAAGTTCCACCTCCCTTCTCTCCACCTCTACGTCCCTTGGAAGCAGAGTGGCAAGTGGCATCCCGCAAGAGGTCATCCAGGTCACCCTCAGCACATTCCAGCCCTAACAACAACTAAGGCATCACATACTTTGTCCTAGGCCATGGATAGCACATCTATCTGGCCTCCTGCCGTTTCTTTGGTGGAAAGTTCCGCTCTCGGACTGCCGAGACAGTCCATTTCTTAAGTTTTTTGTTCCCTTTCACCCTAATCCCTTTTCCTCCTTCTCCCGCTCCCACCTCCTTGGACAGTAAGGATGGTACACCACTTGTGGACACATATTTTGCTCTGAGTACCCGAAGTTCAGCATCGCAGAACTATATGACCTCCAATGACCATTAAGGTGATATCCATTAACGCCAACGGACTCAACCACCCTGCTAAAAGACGCTCCCTGTGGAAAGAGGCATCTTCCCGGAAAGCTGACATACTAGCTGTACAGGAAACACACTTTCAGGCCAACAACCAGCCTCGCTGTACCCACAAAAACTTCCCGCAGACCCTGTTTGCTTCCTGTGATGAAAAAAGCGGGGTGTGATGCTGGCGTTCAGAGACTCTTTGGCGGTCACTATCCACAAAACGGTACTGGATCCTGAAGGTTTATCATTACTACTTGTGACATTAATGGAATGCCGCTCTCTCTGTGTGTAATCTATGCACCGAACTCACACCAACTTAGTTTTCTGAAGAAAATCCTTACGCAAGTATACAATGTTAAATATGGTCACTTATTGCTGTGTGGGGACTTCAACGCTGTTGTCGACCCTGGGTTGGACTCCTCGGCGTCCCCCCAGGATCGACAACAGTCCCTAGGGGCCCTTTTCCATAGCGAGAAGCTGTATGATGTTTGGAGGTGTCACCATGCCGCGGAAAGGGACTACTCCTTTTTCTCACCCAGGCACAGATCCTATTCCAGGATAGATTTGTTTTGTGTAGATCTGTTTTTACTGAACAAGGCGACTTCCTCTGCGATTGCCGACATCACTTGGTCCGACCATGCGGTGGTGGAGCTAACCATAGAGGAATCCGCCAAGTTCTCCCCTGCACACATCTGGCGATGTGACTCCCGTGTATTACAAGATGAAGGGTGTCGCACTAGGCTGACCAAGGAAATACAAGACTTTCTTGCTATTAACGAGCCCTCTGTCTCCGACCCGTGGGTGCTGTGGGGCGCACTCAAGGCCTTCGTTAGAGGGGTGTGCATCCAGTAGCAGTCGCGGCTTCGGAGACAGAGGAGAGACAAGATCACATCCCTAATGAATGACATTCACAGTCTAGAATCCACTAACAAACTCCGTCCGAACGACGCTGACTCGATAGCCTTAATTAAGTTGAGACAGGACCTCCGACTCATACTCTTAGAACAATCCGATAAGTACCTTCAATACCTCAAACAACAGCAATACTTTCAAGCTAACAAAGCAGGGAAACACATGGCGAATCTGGTTAAGCACAAACAAGCTAAATCCAGGATTGCCCATCTATTCCATCCCTCGACCAAAACAAAAATCACGCACCCGCAGGCCATAGCGGATGAATTCGCAAACTTCTCAGTGCCCTGTATAACCTACAGAATGACCCAAACGAACATCAACCCACGGCGGCAGAAATTGATCAATTTCTCTCAGCCGTATCCCTGCCATCTCTTACTGAATCCCAACTGAGTTCACTGAACTCTCCAATATTACTGACTGAAGTCCAATCTAGCATCTCTACCCTGCCCAAGGGTAAATTGCCCGGGCTGGACGGATTCTTTAATGAATTCTACCAACTCACATCACAACTCACGAGTCCCACTTTAACGGAGGTGTTCAATAAGGCCATGGAAGTGTCCTCACTTCCACCTGACATACTAGGAGCCCATATTGTCACTTTGCCTAAGCCAGGAAAGGACCCAACTACTCCCGCTAACTTCCGCCCCATATCTTTACTTAACTCAGACGCCAAAATCTACACACGTATCCTAGCCAGGCGATTACAGGATATACTGCCATCTCTCATTCATAAGGATCAGATGGGGTTCACAGCAGGCAGACAGACGCCACTAGGAGGATATTGGGGATTATGCATTTGGCCCACACATCCAGGACTCCATCAGTGCTACTCACCTTAGATGCCGAAAAGGCATTTGATAGGGTCCACTGGGGATATATGCGAGCCACGTTGCTGAAATTTGGCTTTCAGGGTCCCATACTATCCGCTATCACGGCTTTGTACTCCTCTCCGTCGGCACAGGTGTACACTGTCTAAAAAGTTCCACATATCGAATGGCACCCGCCAGGGGTGCCCTCTTTTCCCCATCGATCTTTAATTTGGTCATCGAACCCCTGGCGGAGGCCATTCGATCTAACCCACACATACTGGGCTTTCCCCTATCATCTTACCATCACAAGATAAACCTATTTGCGGATGATATCATCCTAATGCTTACCCAACCGCACAAATCCCTTCCGGCTGCATATGACACACTTCAGGCTTATAGTAAGGTATCGTATTACAAACTAAACGCGTCTAAGTCCACGGTTCTCAACATGGGAGTCCCCTCCAAATCCCAGGAGTCCCTCGCACGATCCATCCCGATTCCTTGGTCATCGGATAGCATTCACTATTTAGGCATAGATCTCCCTGCAAATCCTGCCAGACTGTTATCGACAAATATGACCAGAATACATGCGAAAATCAACGCAGATATTTCCCGTATGCGCCCTTTGTGGTTCTCATGGAGCGGCAGGGTGGCGGCGTATAAAATGTTTATTTTGCCCCAGCTACTGTACTTATTCAGGGCGCTCCCTATTCATTTCCCTATGACACACCTTCTTAAACTGTCTAGAATCATGACGAAGTACATCTGGGAGGGTAAGCACCCAGGCTGTGCCTTCTCGACTTTGGTTCGGAAGAAACAGTTTGGGGGGGCCTCAATTCCGGACATCCCAACATACTACTGGGCTACTGTCCTAGCTCAATTATGACAATGGCTACACACGACTGAGCACCCGATCTGGGTGGACCTGGAGAGAGACATCACACCCATCTCGGACCTTAAAGTCCTACTCCTAAGCGACAAGTGGAAGGCTTGGGATCTTCACTCATTACCCCCTACCATGCAAGCCTCACTAAGGGTGTGGCGTCGCTCTCCGGTTCCGCTTAACGAAAGGGATATCCTAACCGAAATCCAGTTACCGATCTCTATCCTTCAATCACACATACCTGACCTCCCCACACACCTATTAAATCGCCGGGGTCTTGGGTCCATTAATTCCTTCGACCATGACGGTTCGTTAATCCCGATCCCCGACCTCATTCGCAAATATGCTCTCCCGCACCATTCCTTTTATCACGTACTTCGAGTAACACATTTCCTCTTGTCTAACCCTCTGTGCAAGATTATAGTTGACGGGAAAATCTGGGATGTATTCACGAAGACATCAAAAAAACCCCCTAGGCTGTCAGACTACTATAATATATTGCTAGACAATGTGACATTCCACAAGACTACACACATGTTCAAATGGGACAATGACCTAGCTACGACCTTCTCCATCACTGAATGGAAGACAGCATTACATGAGATTCACAAATACTCCCACTGTGCCACTCACTGGGAGATGGCCCTCAAAATAACGAATCGGTGGTACTACACCCCCTTTCGTCTGGCGGGCTTCTCCCCAAGATATTCCCAACTGTGCTGGAGGGATTGCTCCCAGGTGGGCACTCTGCTCCACATATTGTGGTCATGCCCCTCGCTACGAAGCTATTGGAATCAGGTGTTCTCCTACATCTCCTCCCATACGTGTTGTCTGATCACGCCATCTCCAGCCTTGGCTTTGCTAAATCTGGGTATAGACGGAATCCCTATCATGTTTAGACCATGGGTCACGCACTTACTGCTTGCAGCTAGAACAGTTGTTCTACGTAGGTGGAAAACACCTGATGCTCTGAACCTATCGGACGTTGTAACCTTGCTAAAAACAAATTATCAATTTGAAAAAGCTATCGCCATCAACCAACTGAAACTACATTCTTTCAATTCCCAATGGAACTTCTGGGCTACAAAAATAACCAAGCTCTAATGTTGTGTTGTACTGTATACTATTGTTACTGATATCTGTAACGCATCCTTACCTCACCCCACCTTACCTCTCCCTATTCCTATCCTTGCTTCTTCCTTTCCCCTTGGGTCAGGCAGTGTTCGGCTTGTAACCGTTGTATTCTCATTGAGCCTGTACCATGTTAATGTATTACTGTATTCGTACACTTGTTCATTTACATTGTATGCATTTAATTTCAATAAAAAATATTTACACAAAAAAAAAAAGATTTACTCCACTTTAGTGGGAAAAAAATAGCAAAGAGAAACAATAATAATATAGCGTATACAGTGGTGATACAAGTCATAATGATTGGAAATTTAATTAAAATGACCTTTCCTTTTCAATCTGCAGCGCTGTCGTTTTCTGCAAAATGCAATGCAATATGGCTACAGTAGACGGGTGACCCTGTGCTACACGGTAAATTGATGGTTTACGCAAGATTTTGGAACAAGCAAGCACACTAATAGGTCAGACGTGTGCTGGCTTCATAATAGAGCCAGAGTTAGGCTCGATTCACACCTATGCATGTTGCTTTTGAGCATTTCTGTAGCGCCTTTTCTGTGCTTTCCACATTTTTTTTTACAGCAATTTTGCTGCGATTATACTGAAATTTTGCCGCAATTTGCTTTTTGCATTTTTTATGTTTTGCAAAATGCAAATCGCTGGCTAAATCGCGGTAAAAATGCAATACTTGTGTTTTGGATGCAGGTCCATTGAAGTCTATTACATGCAAAATGCATTTTGCAGGAAAAAAAAAAGTACCCGACCCTTTCCAAAAACGCAGCGGCACAAAAACGCATTGATGTGAATGTGCTCCATTTAACCATGTTAAAAAAATGAAATGCATTTCTGCAAAAAGCATGAAAAAACATTTTTTCATGTTCCCCGTCCGTAGCTCTTACCTCTGCAACCCCCCCCCACCCCATCTCTAAGCTTTGCACTCCTCCATCTCTTACTTCTACAACCAGTTCCCCCTCCATAGCTCTTATCTCTGCAACTCCCCATCTCTCAGCTTTGCACTCCTCCATCTCTTACTTCTACAATCAGTTCCCCCTCCATAGCTCTTACCTCTGCAACCCCCCATCTCTCAGCTTTGCACTCCTCCATCTCTTACTTCTACACCCAGTTCCCCCTCCTTAGCTCTTACCTCTGCAAACCCCCATCTCTCAGCTTTACACTCCTCCATCTCTTACTTCTACACCCAGTTCCCCCTCCTTAGCTCTTACCTCTGCAACCCCCCATCTCTTACTTTTACACCCAGTTCCCCCTCCATAGCTCTTACCTCTGCAACCCCCCATCTCTCATTTTTGCACTCCTCCATCTCTCACCTCTTCACCCATCTCCCTCTCCACAGTTCTTATCTTGGGACTTCTCTTTAGCCTGGTATTTAACTTAACTTTTACAGCCAGTGTTTATCCTGCCTCATTCCACTAGAGGGCACCTGGGGGACATGGATTACAAGAGAGACTTTGAAGAAAATCTTGAAGCATTGTGGGAAGCAGTGGTGCTCCATGGGCGGGGGAGGGGGGGGGTGGCAGGTGGACCACACCATACCCCCCTCCCCGGACCACACCAGCTCGCACACCATATCCCCCCTTCATCGCCGGCTCACTTACATTAAAGAGCTAAAGATGCCCTTGGACACTCCTGCCTGGCCCCATTAGACACCTCCCATCAGCTTCTTCTCTGGCGGCGGCTTACCCTGGCAGCGACAGCGGCGGCTTCCCTGGCGTCTCCTCATTGGCCAATAGCATGGCCTCTCCTTTTGGCCAATCGGGAAACAGGTCTCATGACCCGCTTCCTGATTGGCCAGGAGGAGGATCCGTGTGACAATATCAAATTTTCATTCGCTATTGTCACACAACTGGGTGGGCTCGGGGCGCAGTCCTCTGCGCCCCAAGCCCACCCTTTTTTTAACCTGTGAGAGCCTCTGGCTCTAATCACATGCGCCCCATATACACCAGCGGCCACTGGTGGGAAGTGTAGTTTGCAAAAGAGATTGAGCTATTACCTCAGGTTGGCTGGAAAACTACAATTTCCAAGACAAGTACTCCATTGCAAGTACAACATTTTAAGTACAGTGAATGAGATATTGCAGGAGACTGAAGAGATACTGAAAGAGATTGGCTTGGAGTTTGCAACCAACTCATCTGTGTTTCTTTTTGCTGACCATTGCTTGAGAAGAGGAAAGGAATTTGGTCAGGTGTCTGCTATTGTGCATTTGCTAATGAGACCAGCTCATTAAGGTGTTACATTTGTTGCCGGGGGAGGAGCTGTGAAGGAGTGAGTGTATATATATAGACATACTCATTAGCTGGCCTAATTCATTAGCTGCAAGTACTCCATTGCAAGTACAACATTTTAAGTACAGTGAATGAGATATTGCAGGAGATAGTCAGGAGGTAGACTGGAAGGTGAAAAAAAGAAAAAAATAAAGGTAAGATTTGTTTGATTTAAATTTAGAAATTTTCTTTTTTTTTTTTTCTCCTCTTTAAAATGGCAGACTTGGTTCAGTGCAGGAATTGTTTTGCATTTATTTCATGTTCCACTCTTTGGAGATTCGGATGCTGTCAGATCTGTAGACAATTCTCCTTACTGCAGCAGGAAATTGCATTTTTGAAATCAGAGATATTTAAATTATCTGTTAAACAAACTCCAGCTGGGACTGCTGCAATGCCACTGCCACAGAGGACCCCCAGAAATGGCAGATGGGTTACTGTAGGTTCAGGAAGACTTAGAGTGGTGGATAGAAGACATGTCCCACAGTCGGTGGTTCTCCAAAATTCATTTGCAGCACTCTCAGAATGTAAGGACAACATGGATATGGACTCAAGCACAGAGGGTGAGAAACCATCAACTCCTATGTCTAATGTATGCAAGACTGCAGCCAAGGACAAAAAAGATAAAGTGAAGTCTCAAAGGAAGCAGCTGTTGCTGGGTGATTCAATCATAAGAAGTGTGGAGCTTAAAGAAAATGGTTTTGTTAGATGTCTCCCTGGTGCTACTGCTAGACGAGATAGAAGAAGTATTATTAACATTGTTAAGCAAGCAAAGCAGGAAGGGGACGTGGATGTTCTTGTCCATCTAGGGACAAATGACCTGGCTTGCAATGAAGTGTCAGAGGTGAAAAAATCTTTTATCACACTTGGAAATGACATACAGGATTTTGCATCCACCATTTCATTTTCTGAAGTTCTGCCTGTGCATAATGTTCAGAATGATAGGCGGAGGTGCATAAAGGAGTTCAACATATGGCTTAGTAAATGGTGTCAAGAGCAAGGATTTGGCTTTGTTTCTCATGATAGCTCTACTTGGAATAGAAAGGAACTGTACAAAAAAGATGGTTTGCATCTTTCTCTCAAAGGAACAAATGTACTTAGTGAACAACTCCAAGAATTTGCGAAAGAGTATTTAAACTAGGAAGGGGGGGGGGGCAAAAGTGTGGAATTACAAGAGTCCAATTGCCCCCCGAAACAATGCCAGAACAGGTCAGAAGCACAGAGGTTAAGAAATGATAAGCTCAGAGTCCTGTCTACAAATGCTCGCAGTTTAGGTAAAAAAATCAATGAACTTGGGTCAATAATGGCATCTGAGAATGTAGATTTAGTGGCTGTTACGGAGACATGGTTTAATGAAAGAAATGGCTGGGACATAACCATACCAGGGTACTCTTTATACAGAAGAGACAGAGAAGGCAAGAAAGGAGGAGGAGTGGCCCTGTATGTGAAAGATAGCATTAAATCTAACCTAATACAAGTTGGTGAGGCCAACATAGAGTCAGTTTGGGTTACGTTGCAGTTTGCTAATCATGCAGTAACTCGTGTAGGTGTGATATATAGACCACCTGGTCAAGTCAAAGAACTAGATGATCTACTAGTTGAAGAAATAGCTAAAATAACGATGAAAGGAGAAGTTATCATTATGGGAGATTTCAATCTTCCAGATATAAACCAAAATAGCAAGTTCTACCAGGAGTACAGATATTCTAAATTCCCTACTGGGGTTGTCTCTGCAACAAGTGGTTGAGGAGCCAACCCGGAGGGAGGCCATTTTGGATCTGGTATTCACAAATGGGGATTCGGTATATGATGTCATTGTAGGCGAAACCTTGGGATCCAGTGATCACCAGTCAGTGTGGTTTAATATAAGAACTGTGAAAGAGTCACACCACACAAAAACAAAAGTTTTAGATTTTAGAAAAACAGACTTTTCAAAAATGAAATTAGTCATAAATGAGTCCTTATCAGACTGGTACGGATTACATGGAGTCCAGGAGAAATGGGACTACTTAAAAGGTGCATTATTGAAGGCAACAGAAAATTGCATTAGACTTGTCAGTAAAAGCAAAAAAAAGGAAGAGACCACTGTGGTACTCAGCAGAAGTGGCCCAAATCATTAAAAATAAAAAGCTAGCATTTTGTAATTATAAAAAAACCCAGAGCAATGAAGATAAGGAAATCTACTAGATTAGGCAGAAAGAGGCCAAGCAAGTTATAAGAACTTCTAAAGCACAGGCAGAAGAAAAACTAGCTCAGTCTATGAAAAAGTGGGATAAGACATTCTTCAGATATATAAATGAAAAAAGGAAATTAAAACAAGGAATAACTAAATTAAAAACAAAGGACGGAAGGTATGTAGAAGAGAATAAAGGGCTAGCCGACTGCCTTAATGAATACTTCTGTTCAGTTTTTACAGAAGAAAAAGAAGGAGAAGGACCTCCACTTGAAAGGATGACTAATGAATCGTTTGATGCATGTGTCTTTACAGAGGAAGACGTTCTAAGATTGCTGTCTAAAGTGAAGACAAATAAGTCACAGGGTCCTGATGAGATACACCCAAAATTATTAAAAGAGCTTAGTGGTGAGCTGGCAAAACCATTAACAGATTTATTTAACCAATCATTAGTAACAGGAGTCGTCCCGGAAGATTGGAAATTGGCAAATGTCGTGCCCATTCACAAGAAAGGTAGTAGGGAGGAATCGAGCAACTATAGACCAGTGAGTCTGACATCAATAGTAGGCAAATTAGTGGAAACCCTATTAAAGGATAGGATTGTGGAACATCTTAAATCCCATGGATTGCAAGATGAAAAACAACATGGGTTTACT
Source organism: Pelophylax lessonae (assembly GCF_965119305.1). Classification (NCBI taxonomy): domain Eukaryota; kingdom Metazoa; phylum Chordata; class Amphibia; order Anura; family Ranidae; genus Pelophylax; species Pelophylax lessonae. The sequence continues at coordinate 638,830,946 of NC_138769.1, read as the reverse complement.
TCAGGGAGATCATGTCAAACAAATCTTATAGACTGGGTGACTAAAATTATAGACGGTGGAGGTGCAGTAGACATTGCATATCTAGATTTTAGTAAGGCTTTTGACACTGTCCCACATAGAAGACTTATCAATAAACTGCAGTCATTGAGCATGGACTCCCATATTGTTGAGTGGATTAGGCAGTGGCTGAGTGACAGACAACAGAGGGTTGTAGTCAATGGAGAACATTCAGAACAAGGTCATGTTACCAGTGGGGTACCTCAGGGATCTGTACTGGGACCAATTTTGTTTAATATCTTCATAAGTGATATTGCAAAAGGCCTCAATGGTAAGGTTTGTCTTTTTGCTGATGACACAAAGATATGTAACAGGGTTGATGTTCCTGGAGGGAAACGCCAAATGGAAAAGGATTTAGGAAAACTAGAAGAATGGTCAGAACTCTGGCAACTGAAATTTAATGTGGATAAGTGCAAGATAATGCACCTGGGACGTAAAAACCCAAGGGCAGAATATAGAATATTTGACACAGTCCTGACCTCAGTATCTGAGGAAAGGGATTTAGGAGTAATTATTTCAGAAGACTTAAAGGTGGGAAGACAATGTAATAGAGCAGCACGAAATGCCAGCAGAATGCTTGGATGTATAGGGAGAGGTATAAGCAGTAGAAAGAGAGAAGTGCTTATGCCGCTGTACAGAACACTGGTGAGACCTCACTTGGAGTATTGTGCGCAGTACTGGAGGCCATATCTCCAGAAGGATATAGATACTCTAGAGAGAGTTCAGAGAAGAGCTACTAAACTAGTACATGGATTGCAGGAAAAAACTTACCAGGAAAGGTTAAAGGACCTTAACATGTATAGCTTGGAAGAAAGAAGAGACAGAGGGGATATGATAGAAACTTTTAAATACATAAAGGGAATCAACTCGGTAAAGGAGGAGAGCATATTTAAAAGAAGAAAAACTACCACAAGAGGACACAGTTTTAAATTAGAGGGGCAAAGGTTTAAAAGTAATATGAGGAAGTATTACTTTACTGAGAGAGTAGTGGATGCATGGAATAACCTTCCTGCAGAAGTGGTAGCTGCAAATACAGTGAAGGAGTTTAAGCATGCATGGAATAGGCATAAGGCTATCCTTCATATAAGATAGGGCCAGGGACTATTCAAAGGATTCAGATATATTGGGCAGATTAGATGGGCCAAATGGTTCTTATCTGCCGACACATTCTATGTAAAAGGGGAGGGACAGTAATAGTTTTTTTTGTGGGTTGTAGAAGGAAGAAGGCTCTCCTCCTGTGGGGAGATCAGGGCTGACAGACTGTAATCCACCTGAATGCAGCAATGGCAGTGAGCAGGAAATCTCTAACTGAAAGCGAGGGAGCTATTTTGAAGCCTTGAAGCGTGACTGTGGGGAGCCTGCTGTACAGTACAGAGCCACATGCTGAGGATATCACCAGAGAGAAAAAGGGAAGCCCTATCTGCCTGAGGAGTGAGGATTAGACAAAACGCTTTCACAGGACTGGCCAACCATATACTGCAGAGGGAGAGATTTTCCAGGTAGGAACACTTTACCTGTGCGTGCACAAACTCCTAAAGGGAAACTCAGAGCACTGCAACCCAAGGTTTTGGGACCCAAAGAGCCGGCCAGCAGAAGTTTTAACACATGTGGACTACTGACTGCTGACTGTTGCTGTGGTAGCCACCTAAAGGTCCTCCCCTTAGTTTGGCTACACTGTATAGGTTATAAAAGGGATGGACTATTAATGTTCATTATTTGCAGCCTGATATTCATGTTTGATTTGTTAACTGCTTTGTTATAGTTTCTGAATGCAAGCCAATTCAGTAAAACCTTTCATTGCTGATATATCCCATTATAACCCTTTATTTTTCTGTAGCACAAAACTGAGGAGGAGTCACTCCCTGAGGTTCTGAGCTACAGGTCTGACAGGCAGCAGGTGGGCAGAGGATTGAGAGAAGCAGGCAGCTGTGAAAGCAATGTAAATTAGAAAAAAAATGTGGGTAGTTACATAATGACCCAGTGAGTCACTCAAACAGCTATCCTGTGACAGGATCATCCACCGGCAGAGATGGGCGTGGCTGTAGATGCCCCTTTTAGACTGACAGTGGGAAGAGGCTACATGGGAGAGTTTTGTAATTTGATTCTTTGTGTTGTGTAGTGTGTGCCAGAGCACAGTAGTCACTGCTACTAGAGCAATCACCACTAGCCTTCGGATTCTGTCCCTTTTTTTTTAAATGTATTCTGATGTATTTGATTTTTTCATATACATTCAATTCTTTTATTAAATATTAGTATACAAAAGGCACCATGTATACTTATTAATATACCTTCCTTCCCAACCCTCTTATGGCTCTTTTCCACTGCATGGAACCGAACGGTTTGGCTCGCTTTTGTGCTTTTCCACTGCATGGTACCGCATGGTACGGTGTAGGAACGGTTCAGTACGGTACGTCGGCGCTTTTCCACTACATGGAACCGAACAGTACAGCTCGCTTAAACAGTACCACCTCGGTTGTGGTTCCAAGAGGGCCGTACTGGTACCATATCCCACAATCCTTTGCATGCAGCCTTGACTGTTTGTCACTACTAGCCACTGATTGGTCAGAGAATCGTTGTTATCCCACCCACTTACTTTAGTACTACTTTAGTGGAAAAGCAAACCATACCAAACCATACTGAACCGTTCCAACACCGTACCATGCGGTACCATGCAGTGGAAAACCAAACCGGGCCAAGCAGGGCCGAGTAGAGCCGAGCCGGTACTTGCAGTGGAAAAGTGCCATTACACCATCTTCCCTTACACCTTATAAAATCCTCATTGCTTTCTTATCCCCTCTTCTCTGGACCTCACTCCCTTCCCATTGAACCTTTCTTCCCATATCTCCTGAAATATCTTAGTTTCTTTAAACTCCTCCCATATTTTCCATATGTTATTGAATTTCTCTATTTTAGCATCTCCTTGGCTACATTAGATTCTGTACTGAATACCTGCCCTGCTGCATTGTGTACGCAGGAGGTTGCTTTCTTGGCACAGCTACTATTCAGGGAACAGCTTTTCCTTTTTTCAATTAATTTAAAGCAAGGTGGAGAGGCAGGGTGGTGGTGTCACTGCTTCCACCTTGTCCAATCAGAGAACACTTTGCTTTAATTGAAAAACTGGAGTGTCCTCTGAACGGAACCCGTGCCAAGTGAATGACCTCCAGTGTTCAGTAAGTAACAGAGCAGACGCTTGGCATGGGACTTGGAAGCTGGTGACAATCGCTGTATTAGCTGTGCCTACTGCTGTCATTTCAAGCTTCCAGGGGGATCCTATAGTTATAGCACATACATGCCTACACTGCCCCAAGGTGGACCAATGTGACTAAGTAAACATTGTTGTACCTGGAATTCAGCTTTGAATGTAATGCACAATGTTATTATTGTACTGTGATGTTATTTTGTGTACATTGCCATTGCCTCTGTATTTTAGTTGCACTTTGTTACTAAGGTATGACTTTCCCTAATTTCATGACTAAGTTCTACAAGCATTCATTTTTCTTGTTCAATATGTTTATTCATTTTACAAGTTTTAGCAGTGGAAAGACACTTGGGTTACAGATGGAATAGGCATGGTTTCCGATAAACAATCTTGTTCACATACAATGTGTCGAGGCAGAACGAAGTAACAACAAATTACAAGTCAGATAGTGGATGTGAATTGACATTGGTAAACTAAGATGAAAATTCAGAGAAAGCCTGCTTACAAACCAATAGTGTTGAGCGAACACGGACTGTATTATTCGGGTTCGTACCGAATAATTGGATTTTTGTTACCCAAACACGGACCCGAAAACTTTACTGTATGTTCGGGTTTAAAATCCGTGTTCGGTAATTTTATTTCCTGTGTTGTATGTAATGGCGCGCTTTTAATGGCGGGCTTTCAACAGCCAATCAACAAGCGTTTAATTGGTGTGCGCCATCCCAGCCATGCCTACTAATGTATTAGTAGCTGTGATTGGCCATCTGAAGCATGTGACCCATGTCTTTATAAGTTCGAGAGTCACAGCGCGGTGCGTCATTCTGCTGTAGTATAGGGAGAGAGCACACATCATACGTGCTGGCTGCTGATTAGGGACAGACAGTGAAAAATTGTGTCCGAAAAGAATGCAGGGACAGGTTGGAGTGTAGGCAGGGAAAGTTTTTGAGCATTTTAGGGACAGGCTGGAGAGATTAGGCAGGGACAGTCTACATCGATTTTGCTGTGTGGGGGGTGGTGCAGTGAACAATCTTTTTGAGCATTTTAGGGACAGGCTGGAGAGGTTAGGCAGGGACAGTCTACATCAATTTTGCTGTGTGGGGGGTGGTGCAGTGAACAATCTTTTTGCCCTCACTTGAGCCCACTGAGGAGGAGGAGGAGGAGGGAGAAAAAAATCTATTTTTATCAGTCTGTTGTGAGCAGCGTTCAGCTATATTTTACTACAGATTGCTGTTCTAATCTGCTATTAAAAAATTAAGTTAAAGGGGAATTTGCCATGCTCTTAACTACGTTTTGCTGCCATTTGCAGCACTCTAGCCCTTTCCATTGTTGTTTTAGAGCCATTTTAGTGCCTGAAAGTTCAGGTCCCCATTGACTTCAATGGGGTTCGGTGTCCGGGTAAAGTTCGGAAAAAGTCCGGGACACGGACCCGGACTTTTTTTTCAAGTTCGGCCGAACCTGCCCGAACACGGACATCCAGGTGTTCGCTCAACTCTACAAACCAACTCTAGCCAAAAAACAATGTAGCCAACAGTAAGGGAAATCAGTAAGTTGTTATATGTATCCAATTGTCAACAAAGCATTGTTGCAGATTCCTACCTTTTGTTATTCTGAAGAAAGCCCTGTGTGTTTCTCTGTGCCCCTGTGAGAAAGTGAATCTAATGGGAGTGATTTCATAATTATCAATCAGCTGTGCACCTGGCAGCAGTGTTAATTTTGGCAGCAAATTTCGATGTAGTTTTAGTTATAGTCTTTTGACTAAAATGCCATTTTAGTTTTAGTCGTATTTTAGTCTTTTGACTGAAAAGCTATTTTAGTTTTAGTCGTATTTTAGTCATCTGAATTATTTTAGTTTTAGTCATATTTTAGTCGACTAAAATCTTCAGTACATTATAGTCAACTAAAATCTCATACAATTTAGTCAACTACAAATCGAATAGGTTTAGGTTAATTGTAATGCATTATTTAAACGTTTCTCTAGCATTTCCAAATGAATTGTATACTCCTGGAGTAAAAATCGAATAATATGTTATTATAAGGTTTGAACATGCACTACAGACACAGATTTAGCCATTGTGACATATAACATCTTTATAAATAAAACCAAGTTTCATAAACAAACAGAAATATTGCTTTTTGACAAAACGAAGTGCAACTTTAAAACACAAAAAAACTGTAAACTCCATTGGCTGTAATGTCATTGCACATATTACCTGAATATATTACCAACATTAAATAGCAGGGAAAAATATAAGAAAAGCCCTTTTCTTAATTTTTTAGTTTTCAGCAGCTTAGTAGATGCTCCTTACTTATGCTTATGCGATGGTGCAATACATGTTTAAACTTTAATGTGCTATTATTACATGCTCTGAAAGGAATTATGTTGCAGATTTAGAAATGGCCAGCAGAGGAGTGTTAATTTTGATTATGTCAATTTTCACTTTAGTTTTAGTTATAGACTTATGACTAAAATGCCATTTTAGTTTTAGTCGTTTTTTAATCTTATGACTAAAATTCCATTTTAGTTTTAGTCGTATTTTAGTCATCTGAATTGTTTTGGTTTTAGTCGTATTTTAGTAGACTAAAATTGTGTTAATTTAGTCGACGAAAACATTTTAGTCTACGAAATTAGCACTGTTCCTATTAGGAGTAGCTCACCAAAAATTACATTTTTGTTCCAGGGGATGCCTGAAATCTGATTTGTATCTTAGTCTAGACTTCTGGGAAAATCAGTGAGCCAAACAAAAAAACAGAAAATTATGTTTCTGGGGTGTGGTCAGTACACATTCTGTGCACAGAGCAACAAGATGCAGCAGGAGGGCCCTGTGATTGGCCCTACTGATCACATGACGGCTGTGTCCAATCACAGCTGTCATGTAATGTAAACACAGCCGCTGTAACGGCTTCGCTCTCTTCTCCTCCTGACAGATCCTGTCAGTGAGGAGAAGAAGAGAGGATCTGTACTGCAGCCGGGGGGAATCAGTGAGTATTTCTAATTACTCACTGATCACAGGGGGGGTCTGTGCTGGTAATCAGAACATTGATTACCAGTGCAGCCCTGGGGGGGTGCCACTAGAGCCACTAGGGATGCCCACCCATGACCACCAGGGATGCCCACCATGACCACCAGGGATGGCAAACAGAGCTCAGAGAGCCTGCCAGTGGTGCCCTCCCTATCACTGCTGCCCACCAATGCCATCTATCAGTGCTGCCCACCAGTGCCCATTATTGCCATCTATCAGTGCCGCCCACCAGTGCCCATTATTGCCCACCAGTGCTGCCTATCAGTGCCCATCAGTGCCGCCCATCAGTGCCGATCAGTGCCGCCCATCAGTGGCACCTATCAGTGCCCATCAGTGCCCATCAGTGCCGCGATCAGTGCCCATCAGTGCTGCCTATCAGTGCCCATCAGCGCTGCCAACAGTGCCCACCAATGCTGCATATCAGTGCTATCTATCAGTGCCACATATCAGTGCCCATCAGTGCTGCATATCAGTGCTACCTATCAGTGCCCATCAGTGCTGCATATCAATGCCACCCCATCAGTGCCACCCCATCAGTGCCACCCCATCAGTGTCTCCTCATCAGTGCCTGTCAGTGCAGAGTCATCAGTGCTCATCAGTGCAGGAAAAAAATTTTCTATTTACAAAATTTTGTAACCTAAACAAAAAAACTTTTCGGTCTTTTTTTTTTTTTGCACCAAAAAAGAAAAAAACTGGCAGTGATCAAATACCACCAAAAGAAAGCTCTATTTGTGGGGAAAAAATGACACAAATTTTGGTTTAGGTACAGTGTTGCATGACCGCACAATTGTCATTCAAAATGCAACAGCGCTAAAAGCTGAAAATTGGCCTGGGAAGGAAGGGGGTTTAAGTGCCCAGTATTGAGGTAGTTAATAACATTCAATACATGACCTGTGTCGCAATTATATACACTATATTATTTTTTCTTTATTTGTTTCTTTTTTTTCAACACAAAAGTGGAGTTACCCTTTAAGACATTTACAGCATAATACATTTAAAGTAGTTGTAAACCCTCACATTTACCCAGTGAAGTGAAGCCTCAGATGATACACAGAGATTAAGCAAATCCTCCTACATAGGTTTCACTTATTTATCTGCCTACCCTACAAAAGGGCAGATAGTGTTAAACATCTTTCTTCATCTGTCAGGAGCACAGAGGAGGGGACGGAGTAGCTGCAGCTACATTGTGTGAGAGATGATTAGAGGAAAGGAACACACCCTATTTCACACAGCAGAAGAATTGTGTTCTGAATAGACATGCTCTGTGCTGAGCCCCCCCCCCCCCACCCCCTCGACACAAATTCTCAATCTCATGTGTTGGGAAAATTTGTCAGAATTGACTCATGCTGATAACAGAGTAACGAAGCACCAGAGAGAAACGACACTTAGAGCTTTGGAGAAATTTTACAATAAACTGTAATACAGGGCACACCCATGACTCAGGATGCCCAGGGAAAAATATACAACCTTGCTTTCAGACTGCTACTTTCTAATTAAGAACGCCATACTCTAAATAAAAATGGCAAGCAAAAAGGAGAATGGGGTTTGAGTTAATTTATGTTGTAAAACGGAGGTTGAACTATTGAGGGAGCTATAAATAGCAGCAACATGCACAAAAATAATTTCCTTTACATTATGCAAATAATGTACTGTATGTGGCAGTTCACCCACAAAACAGCCAGGGATAATTGAATTGAATTACAGGATTAGAACCCTTACATTTTTTTCTTTTCTGTGCACTACCTTATTTAATCATTCTATTGTTATTTGCTAGTATCTCTCCAAGCTTGGAACCAGAAGGGGATTGATTTACAGTTTTCCTTGCGTTTATTAAGGTTCTTTGCGGTATAAGCCAAGAAAGTGATTAAAATTCTGTAGTGTACTAATGTGCTTTACTGAACAGAAAAGCTGCACATACAACTGCAGGATACACATTCATACAATTCATAGCATAAAAGGTATTACAAAATACACCTACAATGTACAAACTAACTATCCTCTCTAGCAAGTAAGCATGTACAATGTATGTGATAATTGTGAAAAATATTTCCGCACTATCCCTGTGTATTAACCTCCTATTACTCAACTCTATATACTATAGGAAGCAGCTAGCACCACTATGCATCCAACCACCTGTACAAAATGCAATAAATATATATAGTCACAAAAAAGTGCAGCGCTCTCCATCAATAAAGTGTATTCAAATTATAGTGCATAAATAAATATCTGAAAACAGTGTAAGAATCATCTATGTATAATAAATTAAATATTAACGTGAGTCCATCTTTTCTTTTAAATATATATACAATCCATCAATAAATTACTCAATGTGCGTGAAAAAAAGGGGTGCAGTCCCATACACCAGAAACTCTTCAGTAATTGTCTCTGATCACCACAGTGTCCTTCACCACACCTATGGGTGTCTTCTCACCTGCTTGAATGGACTTCACTAATTAAAGGAGGTCTATTTGCACTTTGCAGTGTTGTAAGTGTCACCGCTCCCACTGGCAGTACACTCCAAGTCTGTGGCTCTCAGGGTGGTGATGGATTGTATATATACAGTGCCTTGCGAAAGTATTCGGCCCCCTTGAACTTTTTGAACTTTTGCCACATTTCAGGCTTCAAACATAAAAATATAAAACTGTAATTTCTTGTGAAGAATCAACAACAAGTGGGACACAATCATGAAGTGGAACGAAATTTATTGGATATTTCAAACTTTTTTAAGAAATAAAAAACTGAAAAATTGGGCGTGCAAAATTATTCAGCCCCCTTAAGTTAATACTTTGTAGCGCCACCTTTTGCTGCGATTACAGCTGTAAGTCGCTTGGGGTATGTCTCTATCAGTTTTGCACATCGAGAGACTGACATTTTTGCCCATTCCTCCTTGCAAAACAGCTCGAGCTCAGTGAGGTTGGATGGAGAGCGTTTGTGAACAGCAGTTTTCAGTTCTTTCCACAGATTCTCGATTGGATTCAGGTCTGGACTTTGACTAGTAGGGATGATCGAACGGTCGACCATCGGTTCGGCCCGAACATTGGGTGTTCGAGGTTCGGCCGAATTTAGAACTTTTGGCCCAAAAAGTTCGGAATTCGGCAACCAGAACCAACCAAAATGCAATGGTTCAGGAAATGGGCTTCAAAAGCCTGTGATTGGACCAGAACCATTAGCAAAAGCCAATTGAGGGGGCAGGAGAATGCTAGGAATGTGATTGGAGTGACTAGGGGGTCCATAGTCCAATCATTAGTGAATACGCCCCCCAGTATATAAGATAGCCCCCCGCCAAATTCCTAGCATTCTTATACGGGACATGGAAGAGAGTGGAATGCTGTTCTGTTACTTCTGTTACAAAGTGTTACAAAGTGTCATTTAGCATTTATTAGTGTGAGGAAAGGGATATCTAGTGTAGTTAGAGTGCTCTTTTAGAGTGCTGTATCATTCACTGTTTAAAAATCTTTTGCATCTTTTTAGCTAGACGGTTCTATTGCTTGGCTCCTGTGGGGGGCAGTATTATCTTCAGGGACTATGGTTCCCTAACCATGGACATATGTGCGGCCAGATAGGCCACTTGAGGTCACTTCCGCCTTGGGGCTGACTTCCTGTGGCACTCACGCCCGCAATGTACGAGACTTCCTGGTCTCTGTCCGTTCGGGCGTCCTCCCATTGGCTATTGCGCGGCCAGCGGCACGCTTGCGCATGCGCGCGCTCCGCTCCGACGCACGCCTCTGGGAGGTGGCCGGGGAGATGACGTCAGACGCTGACTCATCTCCCGGGAGCCTTCCTATAAGAGAGCAGCTGTATGCAGCTCTCATTATGGTGGCAGTTCCCCATCCGAGCTAGGTGATCACACGCACTTGGATTCTTATGCTGGTAAGCGAACTCACTATACATTCTGGATTCGTTTTTCCCACGCCTTTCCCTGCATTTTGGACAATTATAGCTATATTGAGACAGTAAATTTTTTTTCCTCCTTTCTCTTTAGTATAATTTGTTTGTACTATGCGCAAAACAGCGCTCTCCTGGGGCTTTTCCTGTACCTACATGTTACAGACCCTATAAACTCAGGTATTGTATGGCCTAGGCAGCAGGTATATGTTCCATATTCAAATCTACGCTCTATTTTTCCCTCCTTACTATTGGGTGCCTCTTGGGGACTGACCCTCTGTATGCATGACTTTATACCTTTTATGACTATCGGGTCGTTTTCCCATTCATTTTCAATAGTTATTTCTAACCCTGGCTACCTAACTTTGCACTCTACAAACTATGCTGCACACCTGGGTGAGCTGTCTGTAATTGTTGCCACTGATTCATTAGCCTAATATCCCTCCTTTTTGTCCAATGCAGGCTTAGCTGGGTTCATGCTACCAGTGAGTTACTTAACTAGCCTGATTTTGTTCTACAACTCTCTGATATTTGGAATCCAACTGCAAAACTGATCACCTTCCTCGTTAAACTAAATGTGGTGGGCCCTTTAATCTGGCCCATGTTACTACAATTTCTATGCAGGTACGCATGCTCTTTAAATTGTTTATAAATTATATGCTTATTACTTGTACATACCCTCCTTCCTACAGGAGGGTCTCCCCACATATGATTCCATTTCTGGTGTTCCTATCCCTGGATTTATGCTTGCCCCCTACGGTCCAGGCTAAATGGAAGTGTCTATCGAATGTTTAATTATGCAATGGTGCGTCATTGAATGATTATCTCATGATTAGCTCCTGATGAAGCTTTATACATAAAGCGTAACATGTCGAGCATCGCAAACACCCACCAGTGTATATCCTAATATGTAGTAGGATTTTTTATACATTCTTGTTTTTGTGTTTATCATGATTTGCATTTGTAAAACTTCGCATTGAAATATATGCATTTTTCATTGTAGATTTTAATCAAAATAACTTCAAATAAATATATTTATTCAATAAATTGTATTTTATGAAAATCGTGCTTGTAAAGTCCCTGCCTGGTTCACACACAATTTCTCTATGTGTGTATATACCACTATACACAAGTTCAGATGTTTTGCCTGCCTCCAAAGAACCCAAAAAAATGCCCAAAAAAACGCTAGCGTCAAATCAAAAAAAAAAAACCGCCCAGGTGTGTTGTTGCAGGCATTTTCTGGGGATTTTTGGAGGCAGGCAAAACATCTGAACTTGTGTATACGGGTATATATACCACTATACACAAGTTCAGATGTTTTGCCTGCCTCTAAAGAACCCAAAAAAATGCCCAAAAAAAAGCCTGCTACTAAACTGGCAAGGTGTGAAAAGCGAGAAGCAAACAACCTGTTCTATAAGTGCACTAATACAAACAATCCTTTTTTTTTTATGGTTCTGGACATGCTACAGAGCTGAAACTTCACATGTACACCTTTTAGACCCCCCAGACACAAAATCCCACAAAAAAAAGTTCTTAAAAATTTTCATTTTTGATAGATTTTTGATAGAGAGCCAATTATTGAAAAAATAAAAAAAAATAAAAAAAATAAATCTGGGGGGTCTAAAAAGTATACCTGTGAAGTTTCAGCTCTGTAGCATGTCCAGAACCATAAAAAAAAAAGATTGTTTGTATTAGTGCAATTATAGATCTGGAATATGGCTTCTCGCTTTTCACACCTTGCCGGTTTAATAGCAGGCATTTTTTTGGGTTCTTTGGAGTCAGGAAAAACATCTGAACTTGTGTATAGTGGTACTGTACACAAGTTCAGATGTTTTGCCTGCCTCTAAAACCCCCCAAAAATGCCTGCAACAACACACCTGGGCGTTTTTTTTTTTGGCGCTAGCGTTTTTTTTGGGCATTTTTTTGGGTTCTTTGGAGGCAGGCAAAACATTTGAACTTGTGTATACGGGTATATATACCACTATACACAAGTTCAGATGTTTTGCCTGCCTCTAAAGAACCCAAAAAAATGCCCAAAAAAAAGCCTGCTACTAAACTGGCAAGGTGTGAAAAGCGAGAAGCAAACAACCTGTTCTATAAGTGCACTAATACAAACAAACCTTTTTTTTTTATGGTTCTGGACATGCTACAGAGCTGAAACTTCACAGGTACACCTTTTAGACCCCCCAGACACAAAATCACACATAAAAAAGTTCTTAAAAATTGTCATTTTTGATAGATTTTTGATAGAGAGCCAATTATTGAAAAAATAAAAAAATAAAAATAAAAAAAATAAAAAAAAATAAAAAAATTATTTGGATTTAGTATCTGGGGGGTCTAAAAGTGTACCTGTGAAGTTTCAGCTCTGTAGCATGTCCAGAACCATAAAAAAAAGATTGTTTGTATTAGTGCAATTATAGATCTGGAATATGGCTTCTCGCTTTTCACACCTTGCCGGTTTAATAGCAGGCATTTTTTTGGGTTCTTTGGAGTCAGGAAAAACATCTGGAATTGTGTATAGTGGTACTGTACACAAGTTCAGATGTTTTGCCTGCCTCCAAAAACCCCCAAAAAATGCCTGCAACAACACACCTGGGCGTTTTTTTTTTGGCGCTAGCTTTTTTTTGGGCATTTTTTTGGGTTCTTTGGAGGCAGGCAAAACATCTGAACTTGTGTATAGTGGTATATATACCCCGATACTAAATCCAAAGAATTTTTTTTATTTTTTCAATAATTGGCTCTCTATCAAAAATCTATCAAAAATGACAATTTTTAAGAACTTTTTTTGTGTGATTTTGTGTCTGGGGGGTCTAAAAGGTGTACCTGTTAAGTTTCAGCTCTGTAGCATGTCCAGAACCCCCCAAAAAAAGATCATATAGGTGTAAAAGTAGGGTCCCACCATCCCTGCTCTACTGAAAAATTATCTTTTTTTCTGGTTCTGGACATGCTACAGAGCTGAAACTTCACAGGTACGCTTTTTAGAACCCCCAGATACTAAATACAAAGTCAAAATCAAAAAATCTCTTTTTTTTTTAAATTTTTTCAATAATTGGCTTTTTTATCAAAAATGACAATTTTTAAGAACTTTTTTTTCTAATCCATGGGGCATGACCCAGAACCCTAGGCACTTTTTAGGGGCCTTTATTGGGTTTTAGCGCTTTAAAATGGTGTTTTTTGATTACCGAAGTTCGGGTCCATTGATTTCAATGGGGTTCTGAAATCCGGGCCGAACTTTCGGGTAGTTCGGATGTTCTGGCCGAACCGAACTTTTCAAAAGTTCGATCATCCCTATTGACTTGGCCAATCTAACACCTGGATATGTTTATTTGTGAACCATTCCATTGTAGATTTTGCTTTATGTTTTGGATCATTGTCTTGTTGGAAGACAAATCTCCGTCCCAGTCTTAGGTCTTTTGCAGACTCCATCAGGTTTTCTTCCAGAATGGTCCTGAATTTGGCTCCATTCATCTTCCCATCAATTTTAACCATCTTCCCTGTCCCTGCTGAAGAAAAACCATGATGCTGCCACCACCATGTTTGACAGTGGGGATGGTGTGTTCAAGGTGATGAGCTGTGTCGCTTTTACGCCAAATATAACGTTTTGCATTGTTGCCAAAAAGTTTGATTTTTATTTCATCTGACCAGAGCACCTTCTTCCACCTTCTTCCACATGTTTGGTGTGTCTCCCAGGTGGCTTGCGGCAAACTTTAAATGACACTTTTTATGGATATCTTTAAGAAATGGCTTTCTTCTTGCCACTCTTCCATAAAGGCCAGATTTGTGCAGTATACGACTGATTGTTGTCCTATGGACAGTCTCCCACCTCAGCTGTAGATCTCTGCAGTTCATCCAGAGTGATCATGGGCCTCTTGGCTGCATCTCTGATCAGTCTTCTCCTTGTATGAGCTGAAAGTTTAGAGGGACGGCCAGGTCTTCGTAGATTTGCAGTGGTCTGATACTCCTTCCATTTCAATATTATCGCTTGCACAGTGCTCCTTGGAATGTTTAAAGCTTGGGAAATCTTTTTGTATCCAAATCCGGCTTTAACTTCTCCACAACAGTATCTGGGACCTGCCTGGTGTAATCCTTGTTCTTCATGATGTTCTCTGCGCTTTAAACGGACCTCTGAGACTATCACAGTGCAGGTGCATTTATACGAAGACTTGATTACACACAGGTGGATTCTATTTATCATCATTAGTCATTTAGGTCAACATTAGATCATTCAGAGATCCTCACTGAACTTCTGGAGAGAGTTTGCTGCACTGAAAGTAAAGGGCATGAATAATTTTGCACGCCCAATTTTTCAGTTTTTTATTTGTTAAAAAAGTTTGAAATATCCAATAAATTTCGTTCCACTTCATGATTGTGTCCCACTTGTTGTTGATTCTTCACAAAAAATTACAGTTTTATATCTTTATGTTTGAAGCCTGAAATGTGGCAAAAGGTCGAAAAGTTCAAGGGGGTCGAATACTTTCGCAAGGCACTGTATTTAAAAGAAAAGATGGACTCACGTTAATAATTCATTTATTATACATAGATGATTTTTACACTGTTTTCAGATATTTATGTATGCACTATAATTTGAATGCACTTTACTGAAGGAGAGCGCTGCACTTTTTTGTGACAATATATGTGATAGTCATAAGTACCTAAATAGTTACTTAACCCCTTTGCGCTGGCTCCTGCTGGCCCTTTAACAGGTTTGGCATTCTGGAAGGCGGGGCATGTGACCATGTAACCGCTGTGATTGGCTGTTAAGGCGGTCACATGATTGGAAAACTCCTGGTCACTACTGAGAAGCGATCGGGAGCTTTTCGTTAGCCGCTGGTCACTTTCATGGGAGCGCGCAGGGTGCATGCTCTTGGCACGGCTCTATTGGTGCTAATGCACACAAATATGAGGCCCTTCAGTGCTGAGGCCCAGCCGACGAGAGGCTACATATTTGTGTGCGGTCGGCGCCTAAGGGTTAACTTGGACCTTTTTTTATGTTGGAGCCATCTTCTAGGATCCAGGATCTTCCAGACTGCTTCCTGCTTCTCTGAAGTTCTCAGATCAACCTTGCCCTCCTCTGTCTCCAGAACAAGTTTTGCTCCTTTGTTTCTCAAGCACATGGCTTGTTCAAAGTCTTATTTCCCTCCCCTCTGTTTTCTGCTACCTAACTTCCTGCAAAGAGCTTCACAAAGTAGCCCAACAGGTTCGTTTTGCTGAGAATTGTTACATTTCCAGTCTTTCACATACAGTCAGGTCCATAAATATTGGGACATCGACACAATTCTAAGATTTGTGGCTCTATACACCACCACAATGGATTTGAAATTATACAAACAAGATGTGTTTTAACTGCAGACTTTCAGTATTAATTTGAGGGTATTTACATCCAAATCAGGTGAACGGTGTAGGAACTACAACAGTTTGTATACGTGCCTCCCACTTTTTAAAGGGACCAAAAGTAATGGGACAGAATAACAATCATAAATCAAACTTTCACTTTTTAATACTTGGTTGCAAATCCTTTGCAGTCAATTACAGCCTGAAGTCTGGAATGCACAGACATCACCAGACGCAGGGTTTCATCCCTGGTGATGCTCTGCCAGGCCTCTACTGCAACTGTCTTCAGTCCCTGCTTGTTCTTGGGGCATTTTCCCTTCAGTTTTGTCTTCAGCAAGTGAAATGCATGCTCAATCGGATTCAGGTGAGGTGATTGACTTGGCCATTTCAAATCATTCCCCTTCTTTCCCTTCAAAAACTCTTTGGTTGCTTTCGCAGTATGCTTCGGGTCATTGTCCATCTGCACTGTGAAGCACCGACCAATGAGTTCTGAAGCATTTGGCTGAATATGAGCAGATAATATTGCCCAAAACACTTCAGAATTCATCCTGCTGCTTTTGTCAGCAGTCACATTATCAATAAATACAAGATAACCAGTTCCATTGGCAGCCATACATGCCCACACCATGACACTACCACCACCATGCTTCACTGATGAGGTGGTATGCTTTGGATCATGAGCAGTTCCTTTCCTTCTCCATACTCTTCTCTTCCTATCACTCTGGTACAAGTTGATCTTGGTCTCATCTGTCCATAGGATGTTGTTCCAGAACTGTGAAGGCTTTTTTTAGATGTTGTTTGGCAAACTCTAATCTGGCCTTTCTGTTTTTCAGGTGAACCCTCTGGTGAAGTTTTCTCTTGATTGTTGACTTTGACACACATACACCTACCTCCTGGAGAGTGTTCTTGATCTGGCCAACTGTTGTGAAGGGTGTTTTCCTCACCAGGGAAAGAATTCTTTGGTCATCCACCACAGTTGTTTTCCGTGGTCTTCTGGGTCTTTTGGTGTTGCTGAGCTCACCGGTGTGTTCTTTCTTTTTAAGGATGTTCCAAACAGTTGATTTGGCCACACCTAATGTTTTTTTCTATCTCTCTGATGGGTTTGTTTTGTTTTTTCAGCCTGATGATGGCTTGCTTCACTGATAGTGACAGCTCTTTGGATCTCATATTGAGAGTTGACAGCAACAGATTCTAAATGCATAAAGCACACTTTAAATTAACTCTGGACCTTTTATCTGCTCCTTGTAAATGGGATAATGAGCAAATAACACACACCTTGCCATGGAACAGCTGAGCATCCAATTGTGCCTTTACTTTTGGTCCCTTAAAAAGTTGGAGGCACATATACAAACTGTTGTTATTCCTACACCGTTCATCTGATTTGGATGTAAATACCCTCAAATTAAAGCTGAAAATCTGCAGTTAAAGCACATCTTGTTTCATTTCAAATCCTTTGTGGTGGTGTATAAAGCCAAAAAGATTAGAATTGTGTCGATGTCCCAATATTTATGGACCTGACTGTATCATGGTATAAAAATCAAGAGGTGGAATGTGTTGCTTAGCTATTTTTGGTGATTTTCATAGCTTAGATATGTGAATTGTTAGATTTTAAGACCATTTTTTGTTTTAGAAGCTAGACCTCTTCTATTGATTTGCTAACACACCTTTTGGGCTATTTTGTGAAGCTCCATTGAGAAAATGAGGTAGCAGGAAATAGGGGGGAGGAAAATAGGACTTTAAACAAAGGAGAACGAATGAGCAACATTTATTGTGGAAACAGAGGAGGACAGGGTTGTTCTGAGGAGTTGAAGCATTGGAAGATTCTGAATCATAGAAGGTGACTTCATCATAAAGAAAGATCCAAGTTAAGTAACTGTTTTGTTTTTCCCCATCATATACATTGTACATGCTTATTTGCTAGGAAGATAGTCAGCTTGTGAATGTTGTAGGCATATTCTGTTATACTTTGCATGCTATGAATTGTGTATCGAAGTTGTGTGTGCAGCTTTTCTGTTCAGTAAGGCACATTAATACACTACAGAGTTTTAATTGCTTCCTTGGGTTTACCGCAAGAACCCAAGAAGACACCAAGCAAAACATTTACTAAAGGTAAATAGGCTGTTCACTTTGCAAGAAACGTTTCCCCTTAGCTTAGTGAATATGGTGAAATTTACTTTGCAAAGAATACCCAATCATTTCTAAAATGGTTGTAAACCTCAGACATGAAATAAGTTTTTAACACACACTGAAGTATATCCCTCTATAGTGTGTACTTGTCTCAGTTAGGAGCACATGGGGGTTGATTTACTAAAACTGGAGGGTGCAAAATTTGGTGCAGATTTGCACAGAAATCAGCTTCCAGGTCTTTATTATCAAAGCTTTCATGGGTGCTCAACCTGTGGCTCTCCAGCTGTTGCAGAACTACATATCCCATGAGGCATTGCAAGGCTGACAGGTAGTAGCATGACTTCCAAAGGCAGAGGCATGATGGGACTTGTAGTTCCGCAACAGCTGGAGAGCCACAGGTTGAGCACCCATGGGCCTTAGATAAACACGCTAGTTAGAAGCTGATTGGCTACCATGTACAGCTGTACCAGATTTTGCACACTTCAGTTTTAGTAAATCAACCCCTCAGGCTGGCCATACATATATAAATATACAATTTTCTTGTACAATTTTCCAAAACAATATAATATGAGGTCAATTCTAAACATTTTCAGTTTGTACGCAATCAGGCGGGCCCTTGCACTACATAGCTGAAGGTAAATCTAACGGAAATCAAATAAGAAAACTGTAAAATGTATGGCCATTTCTGTTTGTTGCTTTGTTACTCTGCTATCTGCGTGAATCATTTGTGACAAGTTTTCCTGACACCAAGAGAAAAAAGGTGACAGGGGAGGAAGCTCCAGCTGATTCCTGTGTGTTTTTTGTGTCCTTTCCCTCCAATCAGCTCTCAGAGCTCTCCCCATGGGCTCTGCAGAGTGTTCACTTCATCTCCCAGCCCCTTTTTTTCATGACAACTCAGACAAGCGTGATGAATTCTGGATATAGAACAGATGTAGAAAAGAGAATACTCTACTGTAAAATGATTTGTTCCATCTGTATGTATCACCTGAAGCTGGTCACTTCACTAAGGGTAAGGGTTTACAATCACTCTAAGAAAAAAAAAAAAAAAAACTGTGGTTTTGCATGCACATTGAATGAGAGGAGCTAGCAGAGATTCACCTCATTCACTAAGCTAAGGATAAATTCCCATGCAAAGTAAAAATTCCCATGTGAACAGCCTATTTGCATTTAGTAATTAAACTCCATTGCCTCTGAAGCAATGAAACACTTTGGGCTTGATTTAATAAAGGCAAACAGACTGTGCACTCTGCAAGTGCAGCTGCTCCAGAGCTTAGTAAATGAGCGGCAGCTCTGCTGACTTCCATCATTTAATCATCTAGCAAAAAATGCTGTTTTTTCCTTGCATGTGATTGCAAAATGCACAGCCTGTTTGCCTTCAGTAAATAAACCCCTTTGTTCTTTTGCTGCTCTGAATCATCAGGGCTTACTGACCAAGGGCTGATATATATATATATATCACGCCTCATCTGGATAATACCTAATGAGAATTCTAAATAATATAATGTATCTACACTTAAACATGACAATTAGCCAACGTGTCTAGTAAATTGCTGCACTTTGAGCACAAAGACAGGGATTGCTGAAGGTCCACTTTGAGTTTGAATGCAATGGAAGTCAAATGTTAAAAAACAATGGTGGTCATTTTCTAGGCTACTAAACAAGGGATTTCAAGTGGTGTTGGGGAGTTGATCACTGTCCTGGAGGACATGTACAAAATAAATAAATAAATATTTCCATTGCAGTGATTTTAGTAATACTTAAAGTGAAAGTAAAAACACAAAACTGCATTCAATAACATACCAGGGGGAATAAGCCTTCCTGTGAAGAGTGCAGTACAATGTGTACAACAAGCCTATTTCTGACAGTTGTTGCCTACAGGTTAAAATCAGTATTTTTTGCTAGAAAATTACTTAGAGCCCCCAAACATTACATATATGTTTTAGCAGAGACTTTGGAGAATAAAATGGTGGTCATTGCAATATTTTATGTCACACGGTATTTGCACATTTGTCTATCAAACTCTATTTTTTGGGAAAAAATACACTTCGCTGAATGTAAAAAAGTAAATAAACAGTAATGTTAGACCATTTTTTTTTGTATATTGTGAAATTTGATGTTACGCCGAGTAAATAAATACCTAATATGTCATGCTTTACAATTGCGCACACTGGTGGAATGGCGACAAACTACAGTACCTAAAAATCACCATAGGCGATGCTTTAAACAGTTTTAACCATTACCAGTTTAGAGTTACAGAGGTGGTCTACTTCTATAATTATTGCTTTCACTCTAACGATCGCGACAATATCTCACATGGGGGATTTGAACAATGTTCACATTTGCAGGCACTACTTACGTATGGGTTTTTTTGGCACACGGTGACGGAGGCGCTTTAAAACTTTTTTTATTATTTATTTTATTTATTTTTTGATTTTTACACTGTCCCTTTAAAAAAAAAAAAAAAATTCTGATCACTTTTATTGCTGTCACAAGGAACGAAAACATCCCTTGTGACAGTAATAGGCAGTGACAGGTACTCTTTATGGAGGGATCTGGGGGTCTAAAAGACCTCAAACCCCTCCTCTGCACTTCAAAGTAATAAAAATACCAAAATCTGCATTTTTTAATACTTTGGATTTATTTAAATCGTTACCGTTGGCTGCCGAGTAGACCAGAAGTGACATTGTGAGGTCACTTCTGGGTTACTACATCAGAGACCTAATCAAAGCCAATTCCAGCTTTGTTCGGGTCTCTGGCCAGCTGGAGGACATTCCGGCTGGTCGCTCGGGTCTCCCAGTGGAAGGGGAGACCCGGACGGAGCGGTGGAAGGCAGTGGGGGGGTTAAAGGTCTTGTGGTAACGGCCGAGTGGCTGCTTAGCCGCATCAGTTGTTGTCACATGAGAGCCGACCGTCCACTCTAAAAACCGGTACGGGGGTGATGCTCTAGCTGCAGACATCACCCCGATACAACCACTACTTTAAAATGACGTACAGGTATGTATTTTTGCGGGAAGTGGTTACTTTGCTGGCAAAATAATCCCTGGCTGCTCCATTCTGTTTCTAAAAAGAGCAGCCAGGGATTTAACATGAGGGTCATAAGATGTTAATGGGGGACCCACAAAAAAAGCATGGGACTCATCAGTTCATCATGTTATTTATTTATTTATTTATTTTTTGTGCGGGGTCCCCCTTAGAATTCATACCAGACCTAAAGGGTGGTATTTACTAAAACTTCTTTTTTTTTTCCAATTTTTTTTTTCCAAAACTCATTTTCTAACTTCAGCTTGTTCAATTAAGCTTTAATAATAAAACCTAGAAGCTGATTGGTTACAATGCACAGCTGCACCAGATTCTGTGAGCACCAGTTTTAGTAAATGTGTCTGTCTACCAGACCTAAAGGGAAAAATCCTATACCATTTATTTTTTTAATTATCCCTGGCTCTTTTGTTTACATGCATAGGGAAGCCCAACATCACCGGTTGTTAGGCCAGTTGCACACAGGCGTAATCATTTACTGATATAATTTACTCATGAACTTGTTGACAGAAAGCCTAAAAGATAAAAAAACTGTGTGTAAAGACCTGAGTAATGTTGAGTATAGGTGAGTAAAGGTGCATAAGCCTACAGACAAGTAAAATTCTTCTTTATTACCAGTGTTGTAATATACTAATTTAAGCCAGTTTCACACGAGCGTAATTACTGACTGATGTTTACTCAGAAACATGTTGACAGAATACCGGCGAGTAAAAGAAACCTGCGTAAAGACCTGAGTACTGTTGAGCAGGGGCAGACTGACAACACTCAGAGCCCCGAACCAAATAAAGCAAGGGCCCCCTGTCAGGCCCTACCCATGCCCCTCCCCTGGCCCCACCCCATACATTTTGTACAAATGAAAAAAAGCAAATACAATACAGTGTTATAAGTCACATAAACTTTTTAACCCAATTGAATTGAAAAACATAATAAAACGTGTATAAATGCACTCAAACACAGAGATACTCCACTAAGAAGTTTTTGTTTCCCTGGGATCCTCCCACAATCTTTTCACATTCAACAATAAACATAATACAGGAAGTGAAGCAGGCAACTCTAAAGGGGCCTGGAGGGGGGTCTCTCTCTAACAGGCCCTCTCAGTGGCCATCAGAGAGTTTGTTAGAAAGCGTCCCCTACAGATCCCATTAGAGAGTACATAGGAGTATAATGGGACCCGGGGGGGGGGGGGGTCTCTCTCTAAAAGAGGCCCCCTCAGTGGCCATTAGAAAGTCTCTGTTAGAGAGAGAACCCCTCTCCAGGGCCCACTAGAGACTACAAAGGAGTAGAACAGGACCTGGAGGGGAATCTCTTTCTAACAGAGGTCCTCTCTGTACCCATTAGAGAGTTTGTTGGAAAGCAAACAGGCCCCATTAGAGACTACACCAGAGTCTAATGGGACCTGGAGGGGAGTCTCTCTCTAACAGTGTCCATTAGAGAGTCTCTGTTAGAGAGAGACCCCCCTTCCGGACCCATTAGAGACTACAAAGAAGTCTAATAGGACCTTCAGGGGTGTCTATCTCTAACAGTGCCCATTAGACAGTCTGTTAGAAAGCATCCCCTCCAGGCCCAATTAGAGACTACAACAGAGTCTAATGGGACCTGGAGGGGGGTCTAACTCTAACAGTGTCCAATAAACAGTCTGTTAGAAAGCGTCCCCTCCAGGCCCCATTAGAGACTAGGGATGATCGAACTTTTCAAAAGTTTGGTTCGGCCAGAACATCCGAACTTCCCGAAAGTTCGGCCTGTATTTCAGAACCCCATTGAAATCAATGGGACCCGAACTTCGATAATCAAAAAACACAATTTTGAAGCCCAATAAATGCCCCTAAAAAGTGCCTAGGGTTCTGGGTCATACCCCAGGGACTATTAAGCACACAAAAAAAGTTCTTAAACGTGTCATTTTTGATAGAGAGCCAATTATTGAAAAAATTAAAAAAATAAATAAATTAAAAAAAAAAAAAAATCTTTGGATTTAGTATCTGGGGGGTCTAAAAGGTGTACCTGTGAAGTTTCAGCTCTGTAGCATGTCCAGAACCCTAAAAAAAAGATCGTTTGTACTAGGTCACTTATAGAACAGGTTAGTGGCTTCTCACTTTTCACACCTTGCCGGTTTAGTAGCAAGCGTTTTTTGGGCATTTTTTGGGGTCTTTTCAGGCAGGCAAAACATCTGAACTTGTGTATACGGGTATATATACCACTTTACACAAGTTCAGATGTTTTGCCTGCCTCCAAAGAACCCAAAAAAATGCCCAAAAAAACGCTAGCTACTAAACCGGCAAGGTGTGAAAACCGAGAAGCCACTAACCTGTTCTATAAGTGACCTAATACAAACAATTTTTTTTATGGTTCTTGACATGCTACAGAGCTGAAACTTCACAGGTACACCTTTTCAACCCCCAGACACAAAATCACACAAAAAAAGTTCTTAAAAATTGTAATTTTTGATATAGAGCCAATTATTGAAAAAAAAAATATTTCTTTGGATTTAGTATCTGGGGGGTCTAAAAAGTGTACCTGTGAAGTTTCAGCTCTGTAGCATGTCCAGAACCATAAAAAAAGATCATTTGTATTAGGTCACTTATAGAACAGGTTAGGGGCTTCTCGCTTTTCACACCTTGCCGGTTTAGTAGCAAGCGTTTTTTTGGGCATTTTTTGGGTTCTTTGGAGGCAGGAAAAACATCTGAACTTGTGTATAGTGGTATATATACCACTATACACAAGTTCAGATGTTTTGCCTGCCTCCAAAGAACCCCAAAAAATGCCAAAAAAAACGCTAGCGTCAAAAAAAAACGCCCAGGTGTGTTGTTGCAGGCATTTTTTGGGGGTTTTTGGAGGCAGGAAAAACATCTGAACTTGTGTATAGTGGTATATACACACACATACTTATATGTATTTTACACTTAGACATATATAGGTGTTATAGGAGCGTAACCATATTAGTGTAAATGATTTCATTAGCGCAAGCATATATTTCTGCTACTATCACACCTATATATGTCTAGGTGTGTATATACATATAAGTATGTGTGTATATATACCACTATACACAAGTTCAGATGTTTTGCCTGCCTCCAAAGAACCCCAAAAAATGCCCAAAAAACGCTAGCGTCAAAAAAAAAAAAAAAACGCCCAGGTGTGTTGTTGCAGGCATTTTTTTGGGTTCTTTGGAGGCAGGCAAAACATCTGAACTTCTGTATACGGGTATATATACACACATACTTATATGTATATATACACCTAGACATATATAGGTGTGATAGTAGCAGAAATATATGCTTGCGCTAATGAAATCATTTACACTAATATGGTTACGCTCCTATAACACTTATGTCTAAGTGTAAAATACATATAAGTATGTGTGTGTATATACCACTATACACAAGTTCAGATGTTTTGCCTGCCTCCAAAAACCCCCAAAAAATGCCTGCAACAACACACCTGGGCGTTTTTTTGGGCATTTTTTTGGGTTCTTTGGAGGCAGGCAAAACATCTGAACTTGTGTGTAGTGGTATATATACACACATACTTATATGTATTTTACACTTAGACTTTTATAGGTGTGATAGGAGCGTAACTATATTGGTGTTAATTATTTCATTAGCGCAAGTAGTTTTTTCTGCTCCTTTCACACCTATATATGTCTAGGTGTATATATACATACATGGGTGTGTATATATACCCCCTATACACATGTTCAGATGTCATGCCTGACTCCAAACATGTGCTCAAAAGATCCCTATAGATGCCTGCAGCCAAAAAGAATGCTGAGGGGGGCGAAGCCATATTACTGCAGCGAAAGTGACACAAGAGAAACTAGCTTTTCTCTATAGTGGTCATCCTGATATGGAAGGGTTTGGTCACCCTGCCATAGCAGTCACTGTCAGTTAACCCTACACTACACTACGGTCCCCTTACACTTAACACTTTCCCTACAGAAACTGAATAAATTAAAGCTAACTAAAGTGTAAAAGAGCACCCTAACTACATTAGATATCCCTTTCCTCACACTAATAAATGTTAAATGACACTTTGTAGCAGAAGTCCACGAACTGCTTCCACTCTCTTCCATGTCCCTGTATAACAATGCTAGGAATTTGCCGGGGCTATCTTATATACTGGGGGGCGTATTCACTAATGATTTGTCTATGGACCCCCTAGTCACTCCAATCACATTCCTAGCATTCTCCTGCCCCCTCAATTGGCTTTTGCTAATGGTTCTGGTCCAATCATGGGCTTTTAAAGCCCATTTCCTGTCCCATTGCATTTTGGTCGGTTCTGGTTGCCAAATTCCAAACTTTTTGGGCAAAAAGTTCTAAATTCGGCCGAACCTCGAACAGCCAATGTTCGGGTCGAACCGATGGTCGACCCGAACCGTTCGATCATCCCTATTAGAGACTACAACAGAGTATAATATGACCTGGAGGGGGGTTCTTTCTAACATAGTGTACAGTGTACAATGAACACTTTCATTCACTCTGGTCCTCATGGAACCCCCTCCTTGTGCCATGACTCTCGCCCCTGCCTAAACAAATTAGAAATAAAATTGGCACCTTACGGGTGGCTGGCTGGCTCCTGTTGGTGGCTGGCTCCCTGCTGTGTGTGGCTGGCTCCCTGCTGTGGGTGGGTGTGTGGCTGGCACCCTGCTGTGGCTGGCTCCCTGCTGTGGGTGGGTGGCTGGTTGGCATGGTGCACCCTGCTGTGGGTGGCTTGCTTCCTGCTGTGGGAGGCTGGCTCCCTGCTGTGGGTGGGTGGCTGGTTGGCACGGTGCACCATGCTGTGGGTGGCAGGTTCCCTGCTGTAGGTGGGTGGGTTGGCTGGCTGGCTCCCTGCTGTGCACCCTGCTATGGGTGGCTGGTTCCCTGCAGTTGGTCAGTGGGTGGGTGGCTAGCTGGCACAGTGCACCCTGCTGTGAGTGGCTGGCCTGGCTCTCTGCTGTTGGTCAGTGGGTGGGTGGCTAGCAAGCATTGTGCACCTTGCTGCAGGTGGCTGACCTGACACCCTGATGTGGGTCAGTAGGTGGGTGGCTGGCTGGCATGGTACACCCTACTGTGACTGACAGAGAGGGTGGCTGAGAGGGGGGGATGACAGGGAGGGTGGTTAACAGAGAGGGGGGCGGACAGAGAGGGAACTGACAGAGAGGGGGGGCACTGACAGGGGATTTATGACATAGAGGGGGGGGGGAACTGACAGAGGGGTTTTCTGACAGAGAGAGGGGGCACTGACAGAGGGGATTTCTGACAGGGGGGGGGGTGTTGACAGAAAGGGTGGCTGAAAGAGAGGGGGGCTGACGGGGGGGGGGGGGCTGACAGAGAGGGTTACTGACAGAGAACGGGGATAACAGAGCGGGGGGGGCTGAGAGAGAGGGGGGCTGACAGAGAGGGTTGCTGACAGAGAGGGGTGCTGACAGAGGGGGAGCGCTGACAAAGAGGTGGCACTGACAGAGAGGGGAGCTGACAGAGGGGGGGCTGATAGAGGGGGGGCACTGGCAGAGAGGGGGCCATGACAGAGAAGGTGGCTGACAGAGAGGTTGGCTGACAGAGAGGGGGGACAGAGAGGATGGCTGACAGAGGGGGGGGGGACTGACAGGTTTGCTGAAAGAGAGTGGGGGTACTGACAGAGAGGGTGGCTGACAGAGAGGGGCACTGACAGAAAGGATTGCTGACAGAGAGGGGGGCGCTGACAGAGAGGGTGGCTGACAGAGGGGGGGGGGGGCGCTGACACAGAGGGTTACTGACAGAGAGGAGGGGGGCTGATAGAGAGGGTGGCTGAGAGAAAGGGGATGAGGGGCAGATGAGAGAGAGAGAGATCTCAGGAGACACACAGTGTGCACCAGGCAGTGAGGCAGGACTCCAGAAGCAAACAACCACGATCATCCACAGGCCAGCCCTGCCTTCACACGTGACCAGTTCTGACAGGACAATCACAGACACACCTGCCTGCTGCCCCCACATGACCCTGTTCGGTCAACCACAGGGCGCTCACTGCCCATTGCTGGGCTCAGAGCTCGAAATGCACCAGCAGTGTAAAACAGTCAAAACAGGGCAGGTGGCAACCCTTCTGGGGCTGGGCTCTCAGACCAAGGCTGATTTGACCGACCGGTAAGTCCACCCCTGATGTTGATCATAGGCAACTAAAGGTGCGTAAGTGTATAGACAAGTAAAATTCTTCTACATTTATTGCCAGTGTTGTAATATACTCATTTATACTTGCGTAACCATGCTTATAGATGAGTAAACATGCGTATCTGAGTAAATGACTGCACTCAAATGTAAAATTTTCTATTTTTGTATTATTGCTTTGTACTCAACTCTGTATTACTGATCTTTACTAAGCTGTGTGCAATGTCCCATAGACAACAATGCATCTCATTTCAAATCTGTAATAAACACAATGTTTGTTACTCCCGCGTGCATGAGTAAACATAGCACACATACCACTGACTCTATACTGGAATCACAATCATTTGTTTCATTATGCACTGTGGCACATAGATGTGAACCAGTCACATAGGAAAGAAAAGGATTTCTACGTTCATTTTCATGCAACAAAATGTGTGAATAGGCCCTCAATTATCCTAAAGTAGTGATCGGGATTACTTTTTTTAATATTCTTTATTTAAAGCAGAACTTCATCTTTCAATCCAAATTGACTATTTTTAATTTTTATGCTTATAGCATTTGGGGTTCCATTAGGAATGAATTGCATGAATTTCTGTGATTTTAGCATAATTTGGAATCATGGGCGGAATTTTGCAATTCCAAATCGTTAGATGTGAATCGAAAGGGAATATTACATGACCTTTATTTTCTTCACATATTTTTTTATATAACCTACATTAGCATACGTCCATTGACTGATTCACAAATCAATTTCAACTTTAATTTGAATACTTTTTTAATCTCTTTTCTTTTTACATTCGTGTTTTAGGATTAGTATGGTTAGTTTAGATTCTGGCCAGTGTTGTGTATACTTGATATTAATGCTTTTTGTTGCTTTGGTGATAATTTTGCTTGGCATCATAGAGAGAATAACCTGTGTACAGGCTCTGCACAGTACATTGATCAGTAAATGCAGTGTGCTTTCTTCACATTGGATCGGGATTGCTTTTTTTTTAATATTCTTTAACCACTTAAGCCCCTGAGGATTTGGCTGCTAAACGACCAGGGGGTATTTTGCGATTCGGCACTGCGTGACTTTAACGGACAATTGCGCGGTCGTGCGATGCTGTACCTAAATAAATTTGACGTCCTTTTTTTCCCACAAACAGAGCTTTCTTTTGGTGGTATTTGATCACCTGTGCGCTTTTTACTTTTTGCGCTATAAACAAAAAAAGAGCGTAAATTTTGCAAAAATAACAATATTTTTCACATTTTTTTATATGAAATTCCCCCAAAAAAAATGTAAAAATCAAAATTTTTTAACATTTTCGGCCAATTTGTTTTATGCTACATATGTTTGGTAAAAAAAATCGCAAAAAGCGTATTTTTATTGGTTTGCGCAAAAGTTATCGCGTTTACTAACAAAGGGAAAGATTTTTGTAATTTTTGTTGTTTTTTTTTTAACGCGTAATGGCGGCGATCTGCGATTTTTTTTGCGGTACTGCGACATTGTGGCGGACAGATTGGACCCTTGACTGACATTTTTGACACTTTTGGGGTTACCAGTGACATTTCTTCAGTAATCAGTGCTATACATATGCACTGTTACTGTAAAAATACACTGGTAGTGAAGGGGTTAACTTTATTTGAGAGGGAGGGGCTGTGTGTGTCCCTAGGGGCGTGATTCTTACTGTGATTGGCTGTGGCTTGAGGTGTAAGGACACTGATCAACGGTTCTACATAGTACTGTGTGTAGAACCGAGGAGAATGACAGGCAGCTTGTTTACACAAGCCGCCTGACTTTCTCCCTCTCCCCCGACGATCGCCGAGAGACCGGCGGACATCGGGTCCGCTGATCACACGTGCGGGGGGGTCCGTGACCGCGCGGGAGCGGGAGCGCACCTCCGCGGGCGCGCACTCGCTCCCCAGACCCTCCCAGGCTAGTGACGTTAATTAACGTCACTTTGCCTGGCCGGGGCTGACCGCCGCAGTAAATTTACTTGCGGTGGTCGGCAAGCGGTTAAAGCAGAACTTCACTCTCTCAATCAACATTGACTATTTTTAATTCTTATGCGGCTAGCATTAGTAAATAGATAGAAAAGTACCGGTATATCATATTTACTTGTTTTAAACTATTTATTTATTTTTTTTTACATTTCTTTAGTTACCTTCTGGTTTCCAGACTTAGGTAAATGATTTTGTACACCCAGGAGTCTTCAGGAGGGGAGGAGGGATTTTCTCAACAAAGCACACCCTCCTGCACGCATGCCTGAGCTAAGGTCAGATGGATTCCAGGAAGTATATGCAACATGAATCATCTGCCCTTACTCAAGATGGCCATGGCTACAAATGATAGAGTTTTTTTTTTTTTTTCCAAAGTAAAATAAAGCATGGATACATGGATGGATTGATGATTTTTTTTTAGATATTAAAAATGAAATAAATAGTGTTTTTGGTTTGTAGTGCTCAAATGCAGTATAGTTCTGCTTTAAGGCCCAGTTCACATTTCACATAGCAGGAGCGCAATGGGCTACCCTATGCGTGTATGTAACAACAAAGAAGCTGAAGGACCAAATTTTGGGCCTGAGCTAGACGCATTTTTATATGTGCATTTTGCTGTGCTTTTTGCATGTTTTGCTGTGCAAAAAATGTGGCAAAATCGCATTGCATTTGGGGTGCCATTAGGGATGAATTGCACGATTTTCTGTGAGTTTAGCATAATTTGGAATCAAGGGCAGAGTTGTGCCGATTCTACCTGCAATTCCAAATCGTTAGATGTGAATCGAAAGGGATTATTACATGACCTTTATTTGCTTCACATATTTTATATATCCTACATTAGCATGTTTTCATTGACTGAATCACAAATCAATTTCAACTTGAATTTGAATATTTTATTAACCTCTTTTCTTCTTACATTCCTGTTTTAGGATTAGCATGGTTAGTTTAGTTTCCGGCCAGTGTTGTGTATACTTGATATTAATGCTTTTTGTTGCTTTGGTAATAATGTTGCTTGGCATCAGAGAGAATAACCCGTGTACAGGTTCTGCACAGTACATTGATCAGTAAATGCAGTGTGCTTTCTTCACATTGGATCGGGATTGCTTTTTAATATTCTTTATTTAAAGCAGAACTTCACTCTCTCAATCAATATTGACTATTTTTAATTCTTATGCGGCTAGCATTAGAAAATAGATAGAAAAGTATATCATATTTATTTGTTTTAAACTTTTTTTTTTTATATATACATTTCTTTAGTTACTTCCTGGTTTTCAGACCTAGGCAAATGATTTTGTACACCCAGGATTCTTCAGGAGGGGAGCAGGGGTTTTCTCATCAAAGCACACCCTCCTGCAACGCATGCCTGAGCTAAGGTTAGATGGATTCCAGGAAGTATATGCAACATGAATCATCTGCCCTTACTCAAGATGGCCATGGCGAGGGGGGTGTGGCCTGGTAATGACGCCGTAAGGACCTGTAACCTCGGAGCTCTGTGGTTCACAGAGGTGATCCAGCCTTTTGCAGCCAGCGAGTGTGACCCTGCCCTGCATCCCCGCATATGCAAGCCGGTGAAGCCTCCGGAGACGGGTAGGAGACCGGACATCGCGACATATTTCCCTCGGCGTCCCGCTGTTCAGCCAGCCTCTGCACCCTGCACGATGGCGCCGCCGTGTCCGTCGGCCGCCGGCTCCGCTATACCGAAAAAGCCTCTTAAACCGTCCCAGGGTCAATCTGCGGCTAACTCCTCCTCTCCTCGGGGGTTCCCTCTCCCCGATTTCTACAGCGGATAAGCCGCCAGCGGATTCCTTGGCTGTTCCTACCTCTCCTGGTCGATCCGAATGCCTGCCGGCTTCAGAATGGAGGGAACTTTTGTCTCTTATACCGACAAAGCAGGATATGAATGAGATGGCAGCTTTGATCGTGAGCAATCTCTCACATAAAATAAATGCTTTAAAACAGCAAATTGATCAGATGGATAGTAAAGTGGTAGCTGTGGAGGGGGCCCAATCTTTATTAGACTCTAGAGTCATTGATCTAGAAAACTCACAGGTCCTTTTACAGAAACAGCTGACTATATTACAACTTCAACAGGATGACAGTGAGACCTGCAGCCGTAGAAATAACATCAGGATGCAGGGTATCTCAGAGGCCATCCTGGGCCCTGATCTCAAGACGGCTGTTGTTGTGATCTTTAATAAATTACTGGATCGCCCTCCTACAGAGGACATTGAAATAGACAGAGTACACAGAGTATAGGCCCCCGCAGTGCAGGAGTGGACCACCCGCGTGATGTACTGGTCAGAGTAAATTTTTACTCCCTTAAGGAAGACATCATGCGCCATGCATGGAATCATGGGGCATTGGACTCTGACGGGGCATCAATACGGCTCTTGTCGGATCTTTCCCGCTGCACTTTGCGGATGAGGGCCACATTAAAACCATTGCTAGTGGAAATTCACAATGCAGGGGCTACATATCATTGGGGCCACCCTTTTCATTTGATGGTCCTACAGAATGGAAATTAATTTGCTTTGAGATGGCATGATCAACTTCCTGTGCTGTTTTCCTTTCTGGAAGCCTCCCCAGTGTCGATCCCTGACTGGTTCAGAAACCCTTGGAGTCAGGCCTCGTTGGGGTCCCCCACGCCCTGGTCCCGGCATCGTCGGAGAGAACGTACTGGTTTGGCAGTGGGGAAGGTCCCTACAGAGGCTTACGGCTTCCAACAATCTTTTAGGCATCTTGCAAGATGGCCCACCTGGGTCCCCTTGTTCTCCCCCTTTCCCTTCTCTCTTGTGCTGGCCCCCCGCCGTCCATGGTAGGTAATCTCCCCTGCGGGGGTGGCTGGGGGTTTGGCGCCTGGGATTTGGAGTGATATCCCCCATATTGTATGTGCCATTTGCCCCTATATTAGGTGGATGGACCACCGGCCTTGGACTTTATTATGGACTCTTGGGAGGCAATGGGTTGTGGAGTATTTTTTGGCAAGAGGGGGAAGGGTGAGGGGATGGGGGGCATATCATTTTTTTATTTTTGTAGAATATGCAAGAGTGCTAATTGTTTTGGATGGGTTTTTTGCCTGGCTGGGGGATTACAGCCTCAGTGTTTATTATGATCATCATGTAGGCTGGCACCTTCTGGTCACAACTCCTTTTTTCCTACGGTGTTTACTATCCACATTTTCCCCACATTAGGTTGCGCCTGGTTGCGCTTGGTTACGGTTTAATCAAACTTTTTTTAGTGTCTGTACTGGTATGCAGTCTAGTTTTTCTTTTATTTTCTGGGTGTCTTCCCTTTTTTTTTTTCTTCTCTCTTTCTCTCTCCTCCTTGGGTTGCTGTGCGGCTGCCAGGGTGACCATGTTGCCGGGCGAGTGGCCTTGGGCTGCACGGTAACCACTCTTAATGTAAGGGGGTTATCTACCACGGAGAAACGTGCACGCCTCCTGCTAGGTTTAAAACATAGCCACACACATCTGGCGTTCCTACAGGAGACATATTTTCGGAAGGGCGATGTTCCTAGGCTATACAATAGAGACTTTCCCTGGGTGTACCATACCCCCTCACCTATATCCAAGTCAAAGGGAGTGAGCATCCTTATCTCCAAATCCCTTCCCTGGTCATTTAAAGAGGAACTAATAGATCATATGGAAACGTTGGCCAGGTAGTGTTTGTTAACCCTATTAAATGTCTATCTACCTAACTCAGATCATTTATCTTTCTTGCAGCAATTGATCCCGATAGTCCTGGGCTTTCAAGAGGGGCACCTCGTGGTGGGTAGAGATTTTAATTATGCACCTGAACCACTTTTGGACTCTTCCAGGGGAATTTCATGTATCTCCCATAGACGGCAACGCCGTCTACAGCGGGAGCTTTCTCTCCTCGACTTGACCGATCCTTGGCGACTGATGCACACAGGTGAGCGGGACTATACTTATTATTCTCCGACCCATGTTGTTATTGCATGGGAACCCAGGCCAGTTAGACCTTGTACATGGCGGCTTAATGAGTCATTACTCCAGTTCCCAGAAGTCAGGGCAGAGATAAAAACTTGGCTTTATAATTATTTTGAGGAAAATGCGGATGAGTCTGTGACGCCATAAGTGATATAGGAGGCCCATAAGTGCGTCGTCTGAGGGGTTCTTATTCGAATCAGAGCACGACGTAAAAAGTTACAGGAGAGTAGACTGACAGCTCTCTTTTCCCGGATAGAGTCCCTTAGTAAACAACACAAGCAGTCCCTAGCCGTGGAAAATTTTGCCCCTTTAACTCAAGCTAGAGAAGAACTAAACCGCCTCCTGTTTCAGAAGACGGTTTGGGGTATGGCGTGGGCTAGGAGACATTACTATGAATTTTCAAATAAACCGGGGGCGATGCTGGCATGGGCTTTGAGGGGCCCAAGGAAGTGAACATATATCTCTCGTATACAGACGGCTGGTGGACACCACGTCAGCTATTGCAGACGAGTTTCGCTCATTTTATCACTCCCTCTATAATCTATCTACACCTGACAGAATGGTGTCCCCCCGAGAGGAGAGGGAATTGTCAAAGGTTTATCTTCGGGAGTCAGGAATACCCTCCCTCACAGCGGAGCAGGTATCTGCTTTGGAGGGGGAGTTTACTGCTGAGGAGTTATCGCTGCTTACCACACTCTTTCGGCCGATGCCTCGACACTTCTCGGTCACTAAAATAAAGGATAAGCCTCCATTGCGTGGGCGTGGTTTGTGTACGTCAATACGTCACTTCCAGGAACGGTGGTTTGAGCCGGTGGAACGCGGAAGCGGTCCGGCGAACACCTCTCAAGCTGACAGTGAACTCCCTAACTGTGAGTGGATGCTACGTTAATTCGTTTGACATAACATATGCTACGCAATGGAGGCTTATCCTTTATTTTAGTGACCGAGAAGTGTCGAGGCATCGGCCGAAAGAGTGTGGTAAGCAGCAGTGTTTTGGTGGGTCATCTACCGACGCCATACTTTGCTTGTTTATTTGGTTCCTTAATCACTACACGTGGTTTTTGGCATTATCAGCACTAGGCACTTTATATGTATAACATATGATGTTTACAGTATGGTACACTAAGCACAGCCCATAAACAGCACGTAGCACTTATATATATTATATTATTTTATATTATATCTTATTGCGTGCACTTTTAGCACTATATGCACTTTTCTATTTTGCACATGCACGATTTAAAGTGGTAGCGCCGGTTCCAACATTTTTGCAACTTTTCTCTCTTTCTTATATTACCCTTATTTACAAGGAGGGTTATTTATGTGGCAGTTATCGGCCCATTTCCCTCCTTAACTTTGAAACCAAGCTGTTCGCAAAGATACTCGCGAATCGACTCTTGCCCCACACTCCCCACCTGGTACATTTTGACCAGGTGGGTTTTGTGCCGCTTCGTGAGGCCAGGGAAAACACGACCCGGGTCATTGATCTGGTTCATGTGGCACGGGTGTCACGTAAGTCCGATGGTGTTATTGTCAACCAATGTGGAGAAGGCCTTTGACAGGGTGGCATGGAGTTTTATCCGGGCCACCCTGTCACATATCGGCTTGGGACCTCGGATGCTGCAATGCATCCGGGCTCTCTACTCCAGGCCGCCGGCGACGGTATGGGTTAATGAGTGGGGTTCAGACGATTTTCCAATTTCCAACAGCACCCGTCAGGGGTGCCCGTTGTCGCCTCTTATTTTTATTCTAATGTTGGAACCTTTTTTATACTCAATACGTGGATAAACTGACATTTCTGGCAGGCAGGTTTCTGGTGATCAACATAGGGTGGCCGCTTATGCGGATGACCTTATGTTCTTCTTCACCAACCCAATTATTTCACTTCCGAACATCTTAGCTGCTCTCCACACCTATGGTGCCTTATCTAACTACAAGATCAATCTTGCGAAGTCGGCGATGCTTAATGTATCGTCTTCGGCGCAAGAGGAGCGCATCTTACGCGCGTTTTTCCTGTTCCATTGGGCTGCGGGCTCGCTGGCATATTTAAGGGTCCAGATTACGGCCGATCCTTTAGATTTATTTAGGAAGAATTATACCCCCATGTTAGGGATTATAAAGGCATGACAATCCCTGACCTTGACTTGGTTCGGGCGCTGTAGCGCGCTTAAGATGAATATCTTGCCCAGGCATCTCTATTTATTGCAGACCCTGCCGATTGCTTGTCCCCCTATCTTTTTTCCAACAGACCCGGGCATTGTTTCGTTGACTCCACCAGCCCCCTGGTCTTCTTTTTCGCCTACGGATGCCATTTTTTCACACCCCACGATGGAGGCCACCCTCCAAGAATCTCGGCGTGTTCAACAACACCCAAAGGTGGCATCTTCTCCCTCTCCTCTCACGCCCATACTGGGCAACCCGGATTTTCCTCTGGGGTGTAGGAGTGCCAGGATGCGCGGTCTGGCCCAGACCGGTAGGATATGCTTACTAGAAGTGTAGCAACAGGGCTCTGTGCCCACCCATGGGGAGATTGCCGCGTGGTCCGGACTGGATTTGGACCATCTGAGCAGCTGCCAGTTGCGACATTTTCTTCTTTCTGTTCGACAGCGGGGTAACGTATCGTGAGCCCTAACCCCATTTGAAACTATGTGCAGAACAGGGGGTCCCCTAAAGCGCACTCTGTCTTTATTTTATTTGCTGTTGACGGATGAATCCGAGGGGCAACATTTGTTGTTTCTATCTCAATGGGCGCGGGAGCTTGCAATTTCCCTGACGGCCGCGCAAAAGAACAAGATTCTGACATTGGTACATAAATCCTCTATGGACTGTAAATATCAGGAGATATGCTACAAAATACTAACTAGGTGGTATAGGATTCCTGTGGTACTGCGTAAGATGGATGCGAGCTGTTCGGATAGATGTTGGCATTGTGGGTCGGAGGAGGGGGTCAATGTTCCATGTTTTTTGGACCTGCCCCTCCCTGCGACCTTTTTGGACAAATGTTGCGACAGTCATTAAACAACTGACTGCGGTCGAAGTGTGAGATGATCCTGCATTTTGCCTTCTTCGTTTTACAAGGCGCTCACTTCGAAAATATAGAAAAGTCTTTGACACTCCGACTTCTCAATGTTGCAAAGGCCTGTATTCCAGCCATGTGGAGACAAATCCAAATGACAGGGAGTAAGTTGTGGTTTTACAAAGTTAATGAGATTTATAGGATAGAGGAGTTGACTGCTACTTTAAAGAACATGGAGGAACAGACTAGAGACTGGTGGAAGTCCTGGGTGCACTTTACTGGCACTGATGCCTATCAGTTAGAGATTATTTGAAATGACCCCCTAACGGAGTGGTATTTATCCTTATAATGGGCTGCCCTGGTGGCCCCACCCAGACCCATCTTGTCCTTACTAATTCCTTTTTTCCCTTTTTTCTTTCCCCTTTTTCTTTTTTCTTAATTTTCAGTAATACATAACAAATATTTCTCAGAGAAACAGAGATAGTCACGAATAAGTGCTTATTTAATTGGGCTTGACAATGTTTTTTTTTTTTTTTCCTTCTTGGTTTAGGGGGGATTGTGGTGTCCTTTTTTTTTATATATTTACACACAATATTTACAAAGGATTTTTCACGGATAGTTAAATATATTTTCATTGGTAAGATTAGCTGTCTCACAATGTTTATATTGAGTCACTTCTTTTTATATGTTAAGATAAATAATATAATATCATATTAGTCTTCACTTATTCACATAAGAGGGGATTTTTATTATTAATACTTATTTATTTATTTTTTTATTTTTTTTTCTCTCTTTTGGAATTTTTTATATATAGCTGTATATCTGTTAACGGTAACGGTTTCCTGGAATCTGTAATGCTTGTTTTTTTTTTTCGTGTTATTCTTTCTATGAAAATCAATAAAAAGATATTAAATTAAAAAAAATAAAAAAGATGGCCATGGTTTTTTTTTCCAAAGTAAAATAAAGCATGAATACATGGATGGATTTATGAGTTTGTTTTGAATATTAAAAATGAAATAAATAGCATTTTTGGTTTGCAGTGCTCAGATGCAATATAGTTCTGCTTTAAGGCCCAGTTCACATTTCACATAGCATGAACGCAATGGGCTACCCTATGCGTGTATGTAACAGCAAAGAAGCTCAAGGACCAAATTTTGGGGCTGAGCTAGGCACATTTTTATATGTGCATTTTGCTGTGCTTTTTGCATGTTTTGCTGTGCAAAATTTGTGGCAAAATCGCATTGAATTTGGGGTACAAGAGAAATGGCCGCACACCAAGCGATGGCTCACGATGAAAGGCTTTATTGAACAATAAAGCCTTCATCGTGAGCCATTGCTTGGTGTGCGGCCATTTCTCTTATATCCTGTTTGCGGTGGCGATCCGAGGTCCTGCACCCATGGCTGGCTTGAACTTCCAACTGCCTGAGCGGTGTACATCTCTTTCTCTGTGTCTTGAATTTGGGGTGCCATTAGGAATGAATTGCACGATTTTCTGTGATTTTAGCACAATCTGGAATCATGGGCAGAATTGTGCCAATTCTACCTGCAATTCCAAATCATTAGATGCGAACATAGCATAACTAGTAAGGAAGGCAACTAGGTACAAGGTAAGGACATCATATGTTGCAATAATCCAGCATCCGAAAAGGTAGCAAAAGAAAAAGTGCAAACGGGTCATATGAATTACCTTGGCAATTCAAATACAAAGGGAAGCTGTGATCACAAGCTGTCTTTGTATGGGAATGAGAAGAATTTGATGCAGAGTTTGGACCAGTTGGACTCATTTTGAAAACTGCATTTAACCACACAACAGGGTGAAAAAACAAACCCAGAACTGGAGGTTGTTCATTTAGAGCCTCACACTAAGTAGGAGGCCAACAATATGTGTCTGGGACTAGGAGGGGGTAAAGGGATGAGGTAGGCGGGGGGAGAAATGCTGACCACACACTTCACAATAGTAATAACATCAAAACATAGAGGTAGTAAGAAGAAGGGAGTAGAGCAGAAGAAAAGATATAGGAATGAGCAAGAAGCAAAAAACCCACAGGTAGGGAGTAGAAGTAAGGGCCAGGAAGAAGAAAGTAGGAGAAGAAGAGGGAGGAAGTGAATGGTGAGCATGGAGATGGGAGTATCCACAAGTCCTAGTTGACAGTTACAGACAGAACTATTGGTGCACAGATATGAAAATTCTGGACAGAAACTGAAAATTCAGGTTGCACTTAGCCGAAAACCTAAATGGACAGTTTATAAAAAATATTCATTATATCTTTTTTTCATATTTAAGTGTATTATATTTGACTTTTTAATTAATATCATGATTAATTTAAATGAATATGAATTCATTTTTGGCCATTATCTGTACCTTTTTTCTTTTTTTGCCCAATCATTTTCGGTGGCCATTATTGGCACCTTTTTTTTTCTATCAGCAAAATGCCAATAACCATATTTTCAGCTGATAAATTTTGGCAGCCGATATATATCAGTGCATCCCTGGACAGAACCTAATTATCCATTAGCAAGGGAAATTGGTGAAATAAATTAACCTGCCACAAGAGAGTAAAATCTGCCCAGTGAAACCATGTCTTTCTCACTTTTGTGGTCATAAGTCATGAAGTTTTCCATATTGTACCTATAGCTTTTGAAAACCATAAAGCTGTGGAAGGAGGTGAAGTTTGTTTGAATTTGAGCAGAATGCATGGCTGAAGTGATGAAATGAATCAAAAGTGAGCGTTTGTGATATCTTTAGGTGATTTAGGTGTAAAAAGAAGGCTGTGGGGCTGTTACCAAGGTCAACGTCCATGAGTTTCATTACATGCCTTTCAAAAACCCTGAAGGGGTGAACATTTCCAGATTACATGTAAAAACGTATCCTCCTCTTCACCAACAGATAAGCAACACTTGAGAAAAACACCTATGTAGGATGGTAGGTACGCTATATCATCATAATAAGATTTTAAATCCCGACTCCTGTAGCTTATTTCCTATCAGTGTCCTGCAGGCAAAGTATATTATATTATCTCTTTGAGCAGTCATGAGAGACAGCCCCAAATTGTGCTCCCACTTAAGGAGGTGTTTGGGACTTTAAATGAGACACAAGCCATGTAAAGCAATGCGTCTCCATCCCTGTGATGGAAATTAAGGAAAAAAAGGTTGGGACTTTGAATGAGGTGCATGAGAACAACCAGCCCTAAGTAAACAATACTTACCGACCAGTCTGCTAACAAACTGAATCAACCTGTCCAACAATGTACATTAAAAACAGGGGTTTAGTTAACACACATTTCCAAACGCATGTGTAAGCTGCAAGGCACCTTCACGACACCCTGTATAACTTGCAGTCCTAACACTACTAATTCATGGGTGTCTCCACAGTGGAAGCACATGCTAGCTAATGGATAGATGAGGGACAGGTGGGCATGGAGGTAGCCCAAGCCTCCCCCAACCTGCTCCCATCAATGACTGGCCTTCAATATGTATTGCAAAATGATAGGTAAATACAATATACTTTTTTTCCTTAATTCCCACTTAAGGAGGTAAGAATGGACAAATGCTGATGGTGGTTGATTTATCAGGAATAGATTATAAAATGTATCTGGTTGAAGTAAACAGTAAATCTGTATATTGGCTTTTTTCGATTATATAGACAACATTTTCAACAGGTCATAGATCCAACATCTATTTTTGTGCAAAAACCATGATATGCATAACCTATATAAAGTATTCAGAAAATGAGATTTCCTTTACTAAGATCAAAGTACTGTTATGTGATCTAGGTTCTTTGGGAAATGCTATTAAAGTAATAATTGCATTGAGGGATATGAGTAGGCTGCCGCAGATTTCCTTCTTTGGAAATTCTAGTTCCACGGCTGGCTTTAGCTTTAGCCTTAGAGGTGGCTTTTACCCTAATTTTGGATATATTTTTACTTACATCCTATTCTGTCTCTGGCAACAGGTGATATGCAGAACACGGCAATTAAAACCTTGCAGAGGTTCTAACTTTTGCCCATTTTGCAACTTTACTTTATATCCCAATGCCAATGATTTGAAGGTAGAATAATCAATAATAATAATAATGAGCAGATTTAAAAGACACATAGATAAACAATTTGTCTAAAAAAGGGATTATTACATGTCCTTTATTTGCTTCACGTATTTTATATAACCTACATTAGCATGCATCCATTGGCTGATTCACAAATCAATTGCAACTTTCATTTGAATAATTTCTTATCCTCTTTTTTTCTTGCATTCGTGCTTTAGTATTAGCATGGTTAGTTTAGATTCCGGCCAGTGTTGTGTATACTTGATATTAATGCTTTTTGTTGCTTTGGTAATAATGTTGCTTGGCATTATAGAGAGAATAACCTGTGTACAGGCTCTGCACAGTACATTGATCAGTAAATGCAATGTGCTTTCTTCACATTGGAGTTTTAGAGCCACTATATTTTGAGACTGTTGAATGTGTTAGCTGGCTCAAATACTGTATTTCAAATTGGAAATTGTGCTTTAATACATAATGCATCTATCCTCCTTTCTGTGTCTAAGCCTATAGTACAGAATTTTTAAAATCAGAGCATACTGATAAACTTTGTCTAAATAAATCGTATTATGTGTGGCCTCAAATCTTAAATGGCATTTTTAGACTAGCTATGTGCTAACTCATTCTTTCTCACCCAGTGTTTGTATTCATGCACATGCATCTAACATTTTTGGAGTAAACCTCTGCCATGGGTTTTTGTCCTTTGTCTTTGTTTGGAAGGTAACCTTTACCTTAGCATTGAACCTATTCTCTCTGGAGAGGAGACTCTTGAGAGGGGATATGATATCAATGTAAAAATACCACACTGGTGTCCCTAGCATAGAGAAAAAGCTTTCAGTAAAAGGGAATTGCAAAAGACACGTGGCCATTTACTAAAATTAGAAGAAAAGCGGTTTAACCTTAAAATGTATGGAGGGTTATTTACTGTGAGAGCGGTAAGGATGTGGAATTCTCTTCCACAAGCAGTCGTATCAGCAGGGAGCATTAATAATTTAAAAAGCTATTAGATGGGCACCTTAACGACCACAACATACAGGGGTATATAATTGACATAAACACATACACACACACACACACAC
Organism: Pelophylax lessonae; assembly: GCF_965119305.1. Lineage (NCBI taxonomy): Eukaryota > Metazoa > Chordata > Amphibia > Anura > Ranidae > Pelophylax > Pelophylax lessonae. Next base: position 638,790,111 of record NC_138769.1, on the reverse strand, counting down.
ACACACACACATCACAGGTTGAACTGGATGAACTGGTGTCTTTTTTCAAGCTTACCAGCAATGTAACTATGTTTGCTTTGTGCCCCTGGAGAAATCTCTCTTCAATGGGAACACAAACAGCAATAGCATGGTTAAAATACTTAAAGTGATGGTAAAGTCTTGAAAAAAAAAAATAACAAATCTGTTATAATTACCTGCCCTATGCAATGGTTTTGCACAGAACGGCTCCTAAAACTCCTCTTCTGGGGTCCACTGCTGGTGCTCTTAGTTCCTCCTCTCCTCCGTGTGCCCTCATAGCAAGCCGATTAACACACACAGCACAGCTTAGCCCCGCCCCCCACCCCTGCTCATTCCTCCTATGATTTGATTGACAGCAGCCGAAGCCAAAAGCTCCTACTTCTCTCAGCCAAGCCTGTGAGAGCACGGAGAGGGGAGAGAATAGCTGAAGCTGGGCACAGCTCTGGATCAATACAGGATTCTGGATGATTCTGGTAAGTGTTAGGGAGGAAGGCTGGGGGCAGAAGTTTTTTTTACCATATTGTAGAGAAAATAATTTGAGGTTCAAAATAAAAAACCTTATGCCCTTATAACCACTTTAAAGTAGAGACAATTATTTATTAGAGTCCATAAAGGATGCAGCAATCCAAGGTAGGAGTTTGAAACTTTTGTAATCATGTGTGACATGGTGGTGGTTTGGGGTTTGGTCTAATATATCAAAACTCTAATAGTTTTTCATATACAGGGATGGAGACCAATAGCATGACCTGCTTGCCTCATGTAAAGTCCCAAATATTTTATGAAATTAGGGATGGAGGCTCTGTGCTTTACAGGCCAATGCCTCAAATAAAGTGCCAATCTGTGTTTTATACTGCATCCGCCAAGGGGATGGAGGTGTATGATTCTCAGCCGGTCCTTTTCAGTTTGTACCATCACTACAACATCGCTATTAGAGTTTTGATATATTAGACCAGTCATGGATGGGGGTGGGTTGGGGGAGGTTTGGGCTGCCTCCCTCCCACCTGTCTCCCATCCATCCATTAGCAGCCATGTGCTTCCATTGTGGAGACACTCAAATTAGAAAGTGTTAGGACTGCAGGTAACACAGGGTGCCGTGTAGTGGCCCTGCAGCTTACACATACGTTTGCAAATGCGTGTCAACTAAACCCCTGTTCTTTATCTATATCATGAGACAGGTCTACTTGGTTGGGGGCGGACTGGAGGGTGAGTACATCAGACTGGGGGCTGGCTGGCTTCCATGCACCTCTTTTAATCCTTCCAACTTTCGTTTTTTCTGATACAGGGATGGAGACGCTGGGCATTACCCGCTGGTGTCTCACTTAAGGTTCCACATAGCCTACATTGTTCACCAAACTGTTTACTTCAACAAGGCCATACTGATAAATAGTTAAACCACTGGACACAAGGTGGGTGAACTAGGCCTCAAGCCCTCTATTCAGTCCTAGGCTGTTAGTTGTTGAGACGCATCAGGATCTGTTTTACCTACATCTCTGTGGATTACAATTATTGATTGCTTTGGGGAATACAGTTCATCATCATTACCTTTATTGGATTACAATTACTTTCCTCGGATTGTTGGGATTTCCTTGCCGGTGAAGACTAGTGAGACCTTTCCAGGAGACTCTTGCAATTCAGCATAAAGGGGGCCCCCCTTAGTACACAGAGTGCACTCTGATAGCAATCTAGCATTGTTAAATTGTTTATTCTACATTAAGTTACTAAGTGTAGTTATTCTAATCTGTGGTCACTCTCTAAGTACACTATTACAATTCAATGTGTTTTTACTGTTGCTGAACGCAATCCTCTGGCATACTTTGCATATGTATGTGTGGCTTGTGTTTTAGACCCTGAGTGCTGAACTAAACCTAAATTCTTGGTTGGGAATTCAGGATCTACTTCCTTGGCAACATTTGCATTTTCTTTGATTCTGTTTGTATACTCACATACTTAGTCAAAAGCAGTAAACTGATTCTTCACTGCCATATTTGTGGTCTCAATTATTCAGAATGACAGAACAAATAGTGTCAGTTAGGTTGGAACTGGCTCAGGGCCGAAGAAGTGAAGAGGATACCCAAACAACAAGCCACCCCCTTAGGGGCGGGGCTACATTTTTTTTTTAACTATAATTTTTTATTGGAGTTATACAAAAAGACAAGAGCAGTACAGGTTTCACATGCACTTGAAAATCTACACAGCAAGACATGAAGTATACAGTAGGTATACGTATGTATGCAGAACACTAAATGTTTAATTTTAACAATCAATATAATTTTGAACTAGGGCTGAAGGTCCCCTTATGCCTGTGCCCAGATTCCCATGCCATATTCTTGAAAATATGCCTAGTTTTCCTCCACATGGCCACAACTGACCTCAAAATTTGACGCAGATTTCCCATTGGCTGAATTTTTGGACTGGTTCACTGAACTCTGGGTGATTCAAATTTCAGTTGATTCACTTATCACCAAACATAACCTGTAGTGCGGCCAAGCTGCTACTGACAATGCTGTGTGTCGGTTCTGCTTGGCAGCCAGTGCTTAAAGCGGAGTTCCGGGCACAGAATCGTTTTTTTTTTTTTTAATGTCCCCCAAACAGTGACCCTTAGACCTCTATACATCCGCTAATCCTGTTTCTTACAATGAAATAATCGGTTTGCACGTATAAAATCTTACTTTATAAAATGTATGATGAGCGCAGCCATCTTTGTTCTGGATCGCCGAGTCCGTTGTGGGAAAATGTCTTCCCTTCTTCCTTGTTCTAGTGGGCGGAGGCCTGTGAGTCCAGCGCGAAATCTCGCGCATTCTCAGTACTATGCGATTGGCATAGTACTGGTTTCCATAGGGTCGGCAATGTTGAGGAAGTTGCCGCTGTTGTGACAGAATGCTATACCCGCTCAGACCCTCGTCACTTCCGCCCCGGTGCGAATGCGCACAAGGCATTCTGGAGGTCCGATGAACAGCTGACTGAGAAGAGGCGGGGCTGAGGCGTCATCGAGTTCTTACAGGGGCGGGGCGTGGAGGATTAGTAGACCTGAGAGGAGGCGGTACACATGAGAGGAGGCGGTACGGAGGCAAATATCATCGAGTTCTTACGGGGGGCGGGGCGGGGAGGATTAGGAGACTTGCGGCCGTGTAATAAATGGATTAAAAGTAGTTCCTTCGGTACTGTATACTAAATAATACTAATATTCATTATTTTATTATTATTATTTTATTATTTAGTATACAGTACCGAAGGAACTACTTTTAATCCATTTATTACACGGCCCCAAGTCTCCTAATCCTCCCCGCCCCCTGTAAGAACTCGATGATATTTACATCCGTACCGCCTCCTCTCATGTGTACCGCCTCCTCTCAGATCTACTAATCCTCCCCGCCCCGCCCCGCCCCCTGTAAGAACTCGATGACGCCTCAGCCCCGCCTCTTCTCAGTCAGCTGTTCATCGGACCTCCAGAATGCCTTGTGTGCATGCTCACCGGGGCGGAAGTGACGAGGGTCTGAGCGGGTATAGCAGTCTGTCACAACACCGCCCCTATAAAGCCATCCTCCGCCTCCCGGAAGCTAACATCGCGTAATTTCCTGTTTGGAAATAACGCGACGAGAAGAGCGGCCGGCTGCCTACGTCACTGCACATTGCATCCTGGGAGCGACGAGTAAGAGCTACCAGGACACATTGCGGGACAGGAAGTGCCGGGGCGAGCCGCGGCTCAGGAGGGAGGAAGTCGATGGAAAGGTGAGTATATAATCCTCTCTACAAAGGTAAGGAAAAAAAAAAAGCCGGGAATATCCAATTCTGGCACAGCAAAGGATAAGGAAGCACATGCAGTAAATTCTACAGACACGATTCTGTGCCCGGAACTCCACTTTAAGCCAGTCTTGTAATGAGATATCATGCAGTTTGACCTTCAGCCAAGTGTTTTTCTCTCTGTCTTGCAGTAGAAAGGGTAGTTTGATTTGCATGGTGATGCACCTATGTTGGCTGACCTATAACGTTCTGACAAGGCTAAGTGATGCCAAAGCTAGACAGTGCTGCTCTTGTTGCTCCCAATCATCTAGTGTGTATATAACTGACGAACTTAGTATTTTTCAGTCAATTAATGTTAATGTAACCTAACTAGTAATATAGCTAAAAATATGATAAAAACCTTTGCAGCAAGTACAGGTGACATTCCTATTGAATCCTTGGAATTAGCAACTAAACAGGTCAAATGCCTACAGACAGAAAAAAAAAAAAAAAAAGTTGTCAGGGGTATCCATCAGAACAATTAAAACAGTAATAAACCCAAAAGCAAGCATTTATTATATTTCAGCTTACCAATTCATAGATGTCTTTATTTAGGCTTTCTTTCTTCCATTTTCATCTAGTAATCCGAACAGCAAATTGTGTTTTTCACAACACAAACTCTCCAGCGGAAGTATTAGTTTACATGGATGGAACACGTAAACCCAGGACCCTGCATTTACTATATCTGGTCTCCCACAGTACACAGAACATGGAAATGCAATTATTTTACTAAATATAAACTAAACTATAAAATGCTAAATACCTTTTCTCATCAGCAGTATAGAGCAGTCTTCTGACTTCAGTGTCTGGTTAAAACTTGTAGGAGGAGTTTTCATTCTACTCTGACTGTCCAATGAGGCTGCAGGACCCCTGACCCTCTGTCTGGACAGTGCTGATTGGCCCTGTGCTGATCACATGCACCCTCCCAAGACTGGTTCTAATACATTTAACACTAGCCCCCCCCCCCCCCAGACTGACAATGCTGCTATCTGCTGTGCCCACTCTGCTCATTCCTCCAGTGTCGTGTCTCACTAATTAAGGAAGTGTGTTACTGGGCATATCACCAGGTGAAAACAGAGAGGAAAAGGCCAAAGAAAAGAAAACTGATGCAACCGCCACATCATGATTGGTAAGCTGCAATATATTACATTTTTGGTTTTGGGTTTAATACAGCTTTAAATTAAACTTTTTAAATAATACAGGAAGTTTGGTATACATTTCTGTATAGCTGTGTAATGTCTGATGCATGCACTATGCAGGCTTTAATAGTCGTCAACTTGTTGAAAGCCTAGTGAAGCTTGTTTAAAGTGTTGTGTTGTCACTTGTGTTAGGATCTGTGTTTAATATCCGTATAATGGAATTTAAATTTTCTTTAAAGGCTTTAACAAAGCTGCTAGAAGCCTGCTTTAGAAAGGATATACAAACGCTTACTTTACACATTACTCTTACATAAGCTGAAGCCCATGTGAAAAGGTCTCAGTCTTTAAAATTATATTCTGAAAATTGGGCTATTCCATATAAATGTATGAGGTCAGAGGCCCATAGAAAATGTATTTTATCGCAATGTTGTAATTCCAGATGGCTAGAGGTCAATTTTGTCACCTGATGTGTTAGTAAATAGGTAAAAAGTGGTCCAATGTGTGCAGCGGAGACCATCATAGCACTCATTGAAAGCACATGTTTTCTCACCCTGGGTAAACCCTAGGTAACAAAATACAAAAGCTTTATATCCCATTTGAATGTATAGTACAATGTCAGGCTCAAGCCTTGTTAAGGTAACAATGGGAAACATTAGATCCCTCCATGTGCTTGAAAGCCAATGGGGGGCAAGTAGCCCACACTGCCTTGGTTTCCTGTTTAGGTGGATATCACTGTCATTCTTCCTAAAGCGGAACTTCACTCAAAAGGGAAAGTTCCACTTTAAGGCCCCTTTCACACACGGAGTCTGAAAGGGGGCGGATCTGAACGGACGCCCCATGCATCTCTATGGGGCATCAGATGTCAGCGGAGACATGTCCGCTGACATCCGATCCGATTAATCAAAACCGGACGGATGGAAACCCGTCCCATCCAATTCCCCCATAGAGAAGAATGGGGACCTGACAGCTGTGTCTCCACACACAGCGCGGAGACACAGCTGTTATCCTCCTGCTCAGTGGAGGATCAGGGGATCGATATCCCACTAAGAAAAATGGAGTCCGTCTGATGGACTCCGTGTGTGAAAGGGGCCTAAGGCTTCCTCTCCAGCTCCTCTTTAACATTTGGCACATTTGGGGGGGGGGATAGTGGGAACTTGGTCTGGACAGTTACTGGCTCTCCCTTCCGTGCTTGGATCACCTAAGTTCTTCTTCCCCCTCCCTGCCTGTAGTCTTCTGGGAAACGTCACAGGTTCATTCACAATTGCACATGCGCAGTGGACAGCGGGCTGTGAAGGCGTAAGCTGTCACGAACAGGTGTCCATAGTTAAAGTACTTGTAAAGGCACAAGGTTTTTTACCTTCATTCATTCCATGCATGAAGGTAGGTAAAAAACCTTCTGTGCAGCAGCCCTCCCACCCCAGCCTCCCTATTACTTAACTGAGCCCCCTCTCAATCCAGCGATAGGCAAAAGAGCCTTGTCTCTCCAGGGACAGTCAATCACAGCCAGAAAGCCAATCAGGAGAAGGAGGGGTGGGGCTGAGGCTCCGTATGTGAATGGACACACAGACCTGTGGGTTGGGAGTGCACCTGCTTGGGTGTCCCCAGGGCAAGCTGCTTGCTGTGGGGGCACCTGGCAGGAGGGAGGGGAGGGAGGGGAAAGGAGCGCTGGTGAGGGCCCCGAAAAGAGGAGGATCTGGGCTTCTCTGTGCAAAACCAACTGCACAGAGCAGGTAAGTATGACATGTGTGTAATTTAACCACTTCAGCCCCGGAAGGTTTTACTCCCTTAATGACCAGGCCATTTTTTGCGATTCGGCAGTGCGATACTTTAACGGTAATTTGCGCAGTAGTGCAATGCTGTACCCAAATACAATTGATCTCCTTTCTTTCCCCACAAATAGAGCTTTCTTTTGGTGATATTTGATCACCTCTGCGGTTTTTAGATTTTGTGCTATAAACAAAAAAAGAGCGACAATTTTGAAAAAAACGCCATCTTTTTTACTTTCTGCTATAAAACATTCCCAATAAAAACATTTTAAAAATTTAATTTTTTTGTATCAGTTTAGGCCAATTTGTATTCTGCTACATATTTTTGGTAAAAAAAATCCCAAAAAGCGTATTTTAATTGGTTTGCGCAAAAGTTATTTGTTTACAAACTACGGGATAGATTTTTGGACTTTTTATTTATTTATTTATTTTTATTAGTAATGGCGGCGATCTGCGTTTTTTAGCGGGACTGCGACATTGCGGCAGACAGATCGGCCCCCTAACTGAAATTTTTGTCAATCAGTGCTAAATAATATGCACTGTTACTGTATAAGTGACACTGGCAGGGAAAGGGTTAATACTGGGGGTGATCAAAGGGGTTAAATGTATGCCTGTATGCTTACTGACTGTGTGTGTGTGTGTGTGCTGATCTGTCCCTGCCTGTCTGACAGAAGATCCGCCTGCTTTGTTTACATAAGCAGGCGGGTCTTCTCTCGTTTTTTCTGACGATGGCGGGAGGGCAGCGACAATCGCCGCTGCTCCTCCTGCGGCCCACCTCCCACTGTGTCTAAACAGTGCACCGCCGAAACCACATGCACTCCAGTCACCTAGTACTACGTGACTGGATGCAGCTGAGCCGCCCTGCCGCAGTAAAAAGGCGGCGGGTGGGCGTTTGGCAAGTGGTTAAAAAAAAAGACTAATGTCACATTAAGATGCCAGTGCTGGGGACTGAAGACCTGTGGAGAAAATGACCCCGGTGGGCACAGGGCTGGATTTTGGGACAGGTGAGTGACTATTTAATAAAAGTCAACAGCTACAGTTTTTGTAGCTGATGACTTTTAATTTTCATAAATATGACTGGAGCTCCTCTTTAAGAAAGTGACCTACTTCTTTGAACCACTTTATCGGTTTACTGGCCAAACTATCCTTGGTAAAGTCACTTGTTTATCTCTAATTTACAGCATTCATACACCGTATTTACCATTAGGATGAATTTGTTTCTTTGGTTAAAAATAAACCATTACACTAATATTTTATCTTCTGTAGGTAATTGTTTTATTCAAACAGGATTCAATGTGATCATTTATGAATCACAATCATCCGATAATCAGATGCCCTATAATAAGATGTCGGTTTGAATGTTGTGAATAAATATAAAAACTTGGTCCAAATGAAAAGATATGAAATCAGCATACTGCTGACAAAACACACTCAGGAAACGTTCTGGGGGAAGTATCATCAGTGCTCATGGTAACTAATCTCTGCATTGTCTGCAACAAAATAAATACATGAGATCATGCAAACAAATGATGAGTTGGTTGTTTAAATTTATAACAAAGCAAAATAGAAGTTTATTTCTGAATGTTGATAAAAGGTTGAAATGATGACCTGTTCATCCCTTATGGACCAGAGCAATTTTAAAATTTCTTTGATGAGCCTATTTATTTGGCAATAATATTGTCATTGCTTAACATAACAACGTAATACTATCATTAATAAAAAAAAATAATATAGACCGGCGCTATAACAGTGTAAAAAACATACAGTTGAGTATAGCAAATAAATGTAAATAGATGAATGTGCACTCGTGCATCAACTCATAAAAGTGTATGTGCAAGCAAACATGATGAAAAATCTAAAATTGAACGTGCAAACAAGATTAGTGCAAATAATCTGTCAAGTGCAATGATAAATCATAATCTCTAAACAAATATATAGTGAAACCAAAAAAATAAATATATAAAAAAATTCCAAACAATAGCGATTCAAAAATTGTAGTGACAGCAGTGCAGTCTCCCAACAACCGATATCCAACATTAAGTGCAATGGCCCTTCGCCTTAAGGCAAATTAACACATCGTGTTCACATGAAAACAGTCATTGGTTGAGGGGATCCACTCTTTTATAGACAATTCAGATCTTCCGGCCTTGGCCGTAGCCCGGAAGTGACGTCACCCAGCTCCTCCCGACGCGTTGCTTCACAATCACGTGAATTTCTCTAGGGCTCATTACATACATTGTTTTTTTTAAGGACAAACAAAGATTCCTTTTTGTGAATATTGTCCTGCAACAATAATTTTTTTTCACAATCCTTAGACAATAAACGTAATAAAACTAAAGAAAAGGCATTTTTTCTTTTTTTGAGCAGTGTTAGTTTAAACATAGTGGTTTTTTTCAATGTTGCTCTTTTCTCAGTGTGATATGTGTAAATATATGTAAAAGGTGTAAAAATACTAATCAACAAAGCAAACAAAAACAGAAAAAATGTTTAACTGTTAGTTAATAAAATATATATATAAAAAAAAAATCACCAGGAAAATTACAATTGAATGGAGAAGGAGAATACAGAGTTAATTAGTGCTGATTAGAATAAACTAAGGGGTAATAAGGGGTTCCACAGAGGAACATTTAATTAGAAAAAAAATATGTTTTACTTGTCAAGGTTGCTTTAACCACTTAGCAACTGCAGCAGGGCGGCCGCTCTGTGCCAGATCACGTACCTAATACTTGATCTGAAACCTCTGGGTCTGGGGCACATGCCCATGCCGCCGACCCAATGCGATTGGACACAGCAGGAGCCAATCAGTGGGTCCGGCAGGCGCGATGTCCGTCAAGACCCACTGATCTTTCAGGAAAAAGGCAGAATGGTGTTCTGTGAGAGGGGAGTATGCTGATCCTGTGACCCTACAAAGCAGGAACACAGATCTTTACATTCCCCCAGTCAAAGCACACCCCCCACAGTTAATAATCACTCCCAGGTAACCAAATTAAGCCTTTGATTGATCCTGATTTTAACCCATTCCCTGCCAGTGACATTAAAACAGTAACAGTGCAGATTTTTTAGCATTGATCACTGTATTGGTGTCACTGGTCCCCAAAAAGTGTCAAAAGTGTCAGTTAGGTGTCCAATTTGTCTGCCGCAATATCTCAGTCCCCCTATAAGTCGCTGATGGGCTTCATTACTAGTAAAAAAATAAAAATTAAATATACCATAGTTTGAAGTCGCTATATCTTTTGCGCAAACCAACCAATATACACGTATTGGGATTTTTTTTAACCAAAAATATGTAGCAGAATACATATTGGCCTAAATTGATGAAGAAATTCGATTTTTAAAAACATTTTATTGGGAATGTTTTGTAGCAGAAAGTAAAAAATATATATTTTTTTCTTTCCAAAATCGTTAACCTTTTTTTTATATATAGCACAACAAAAAAACCCACAGAAGTGGTCAAATACCACCAAAAGAAAGCTCTATTTGTGGGAAAAAAGGACATATATTTTATTTGGGTACAACTGTCAGTTAAAGTAACGCAGTGTCAGATCGCAAAAAATGGCCTGGTCATGAAGGGGGGTAACCATTCCAGAGCTGAAGTGCTAACTCTCTTCATCTGCATCAAGTTCATCCCTTTGATCTGTAGATGAGAAACACAGAACGTTTCAAATGATACAATGTTTCAATATAACTTTCTGTATTCCTGTCTGATCAATGTTGTTGATAAACATTGCCAGGCTGTTTTTTTTTTAGATAGCTCCTGCTGCCGACCTTCTCTGTGTACTCTTCAATGCAAATTTGACTAATCACAGCTGAATTGCATTGTACTAGGAAAGGGGAAATCTTGGCAGCAGAGCAGAAGGACTGGATGTACTAGACAAGCCCTGTCTATATTGATGACATGTTTTTGAGAGGGTCTAGTATGTCCAGAGCCTGCAACTGACTAATAGTTTGAAATATTCAGGAAGGATATGGCATAGGGCAACAACAAGAGGCTCAGTTCACGAGGCTGTGGCGTATGTACTATTTGCTATAAGAAAAAGTTATTTTTCAGTCATCTGATTTTTTTTTTTTAGTTTGTAGCAAAAAATGTTGCTATAGTCAGTGAACTGAGAATATTAATATTTTTACATGCAATCTGGCTGTGTCTTTACAATGAGCTCTAGGTCACTAGTAACAATATATTTATACTATCAGAGTATAGTCAGTTTTTTGGTGAATGACATGCTAACTGTTCGAAATCATGGGCTCTCATCCTACCTATCCAGATTGGTTCAAAAACCTGAGCTTTTCATAAATTGGGCTAACCTGTGGCGAATGGATGTCGGGTGCAGATGCTGAGACTACAATGTTTAGCAGGTGTGCTGTAGACAGTGTTTATTTGGGTTCCTCTCTAGTAAAAAAGGTAAAAGTTTGTAGCAGATGAGGCATGCAAAAGGATGATATACTAAAGCAGTAGAGGTTGATCACTTTGCAATATATTACATTTAAACAGTGTTCAATTTGAATATCAAATCATGTGCAAGGTAAAAGAAAACAGGAAATTTGGCTTGAACATAGTTGAATCTTTCAAGTGAACACAGCTACACTAAGATACAGTCAGGTCCATAAATATTGGGACATCAACACAATTCTAAACTACACAATGGATTTGAAATGAAACAAACAAGGTGTGCTTTAACTGCATACTTCCAGCTTTAATTTGAGGGTATTTACATCCAAATCAGGTGAATGGTGTAGGAATTACAACAGTTTGTATATGTGCTTCCCACTTTTTAAGGGACCAAAAGTAATGGGACAGATTAACAATCATAAACCAAACTTTCACTTTTTAATACTTGGTTGCAAATCCTTTGCAGTCAATTACAGCATGAAGTCTGGAATGCACAGACATCACCAGACGCTGAGTTTCATCCCTGGTGATGCTCTGCCAGGCCTCTACTGCAACTGTCTTCAGTTCCTGCTTGTTATAGGGGCATTTTCCCTTCAGTTTTGTCTTCAGCAAGTGAAATGCAAGCTCAATTGGTTTCAGGTCAGGTGATTGACTTGGCCATTGAATAACATTCCACTTCTTTCCCTTAGAAAACTCTTTGGTTGCTTTTGCAGTATGCTTCGGGTCATTGTCCATCTGCACTGTGAAGCCCCGGTCCAATGAGTTCTGAAGCATTTGGCTGAATATGAGCAGATAATATTGCCTAAAACACTTCAGAATTCATCCTGCTGCTTTTGTCAGCAGTCTCATCATCAATAAATACAAGAGAACCAGTTCCATTGGCAGCCATACATGCCCACGCCATGACACTACCACTACCATGCTTCACTGATGAGGTGGTATGCTTTGGATAGCCTTGGTTAGGCTTTTTTAGTAAATCAACCCTATTGCCTCTTCTGCCCAGAAGACTATTCCTACTCCCATTTAGCTCAGTTCTGCTATAAAAAAAAAAAAAAAAAAAACATATCTCTCTACTATAATTTTAGCCTTGAATTTTGCATTCACAAATGCAATGATGCCCATAAAGCGCGAACGGGTCATGTTTTGCGTCTGTAACCTCCAGGTGCTGCATGCAGGCAGACCGTTGAAGTTTATTAGGACACATGGGTACAGGAATGCAGTGCAAAACAACCAATCAATGATATAAGCAATCAATAAAATGTCCTTTTTAAAAATCCATATGCAAAACTTATCAAAATAAACATTAAAAGTGCCACTGTGATAAAGTTGTGCATCCAAACTTGGAGCATGCAAGTATCAGCGTGAGTCCAGCCCATCCACCACAGACATCCGTAGCCATTTACCTCACATCTCTAACCCGCAGGTCTGCAAACGCCTTCCCATAAGGGAAAATATGGTAGTCCAGTGGTCAATCAGTGACACCGAAGATGATCGCTTTGCAGTCAAATGGAAGAAAAAAACCCACAATTTGTATTTAAAATAAAAGAGAATCTAGTGTTCTCTGTAATCCTCAGTTTAATAGATTTAAAAGGTAAAGCACTTACAAAAAAAAAAAGCACTTGAGCCAAGTGCATGCATCGACCGCGCTGAATACAATGAAAAGCAATAAGGTGGCAGCTCCTCCTCCGTACGCGTTACGTCTGTAGGTGGGACTTCATCAGTGGGAATGGCGCTTCGAGGCCTACCCACATTTAAATACACACCATCCCGGCGGTCATGGAAACATGACGCTTTACAACGAATTACTGGTACACAATTGCAACTGGAGCAACATGTCTTCCAAAATATAATTCTCTGATCATTACTAGTAACACCATGCCTGCTTGTACAGTATGTCACTAATATGCTGGAGTGGGTACTAGTTAATGTTTCTAAGATCTGAATAGTATTTTTTGTATCTTTAAGATAAGCTTCTGTTTTGGTTACCAGAGGTTGGAGAAAAAAAAGTCTATATGGTGTCCTAAACGGGAAGTCACAGAATCGATCCCAGTGGGACGACCTGTGGGGCGATCAATGGAATTGTGTATTATGAGCAAAAAATAAATAATGTGGGTTCTGCAAAACAAAGGGTCAAGGAATAATGCCTACTTCTGATTAAGTACCTCTCTCTTCTTACCCTTATCAACAAGGGAATGTAACTCATCTTTAAATGTAAACATAGGTTCACCACCCAAAACCTGGTAGGTGTCCTCATCAGAACCGCCCACTGCAGTTTTACGTCAGTACTTTAACGTTAAAAGCCAGTGTTATGGAATTTAAATAAATGAAAAAATAAAAGGTAAAGTAAATTAAAAAAAATATTTTAAAGTGCCCTGTCCCTCTGAGCTCGCGCACAGAAGCGAAAGCATACGCAAGTCGCGCCCACATATGTAAACGGTGTTCAAACCACACATGTATATATATACATGTATATATACACATATATAATGTTTGGAGGTTCTAAGTCATTTTCTAGCAAAAAATACTGATTTTAACTTGTAAACAACAAGTGTCAGAAATAGACCTGGTCCTTAAGTGGTTAAGAAGGTGGTTAATTTCCTCTTGATAATATGTTCTACTTAAAACTACCAATCCCCCTCCTTTATTCACAGGGTGGATAACAATATCCTTTCTGTTTTCTAGGGAGGAGATACCCCTTTTAATGTACTGTGAATCAATTACCTTCTTAAAGGATTGAACTTTATTTGGTACTTTATTTATTTTATTTATTGTTTATTCATTTATATGCATATACATTGCACTTTTTCACTGGCAACCTGCTTGAAGTACTAAAACATGTTTTTATGACTTTATTCAACTTCACCATTTAAAATGTTATGAATTGTAATTATGCACCATTTCATGTGCTTTTGAAGCACTTTATTTTATCACATATTTATGGGGGAAACTTATTGCAATTTTGCACATTTGCACCATTACACGTATATATTTACTATTATATATATTTTCAGCACTATTCACTTTACATAATATCCCTTTTGGATATTTCTTGCTACATCTCTATTTGCGCTGTGCATCCTTTTTGTTCATTTTAAAATACTAGTATTTTTGAACAGCAGCATTTAGGATTGGGTATTTACATCCATAGCACAGTATTAATTACGATTTGTCAATTTTGATGCATGTCTAAATCTACCCTTATGGTCCTTTCACACGGGGCTGTCCAAACAGGTTCGCTTTTCAGATTTTCAGGTGGACTTGATCGGACCCTCCAGTCTCCCCTATGGAGTGGAAGATGTCAATGGCAACATGTCCGCTGACATCCACCGCTATCTGATCCTGCTTGCAAAAAACAAATGGATGGTGGTCCTATTTTCCATCCGTCTGACAGGTCGAATATGATCAGATGAAAATGGACAGGCGGTCTGTTTTCACCCGATCTTCCTATAGAGGAGAGTTGGACCTGTCACCTGTGGGGGGATTAGCAGACCAATCCCCCACTGAGCAAGCTGATTTCATCCCATGAAGGTGCCTGTGTGAAAGGGGCCTAACTATGATTTTTATTTAATTTATTTATTTATTTTTTAATTGGGGGGGGGGGGTTAGAGAGACATATAGAGAGGGTCTAAACAGACCTCAAATGTCTCTTTTGTTTGGCAGAGAAAGGAACTGAAGAGAGTTTAGTTCCTTTCTCTGCAGGCCCAGTTGTAATACTTATAAGTGGATGGAAGCCTCTGTATAGTGGCTCCCATTCATTCATACACATTCATATTCATACAATGTATCAATTGCAATTGTGCAGCTTGTTCCAGAAAACCGTTGTGAATCGCCATGTTGCCATGACCGCCGGGATGGTGTGTAGTTATATGCGGGTAGACCTCCTAGCTCCGTTCCCGTTTATGAAGTCCCGCCTACGGACGTAACGCGTACGGGAGAGGAGCTGAGTACTGATGTCACCCATGGCCACCTTATTGCTTTCATTGTAAACAGCGCAGTCGATGCATGCGCTTGGCTTAAGTGCTTTTTTTTGTAAGTGTTTGACCTTTTTTATCTATTAAGCTGAGGATTACAGAGAGCACTAGATTCTCTTTTTATTTTAATTACATATCGTGGAGAGTTTTTTCCATTTGACTGCAAAGCGATCATCTTCTGTGTCACTGATTGACTGCTGAATTACCATATTTTCCCTTATGGGAACGCGTTTGCAGACCTGAGGGTCAGAGATGTGAGGTGAGGGGCTACGGATGTCTGTGGTGGATGAGCTGGACTCATGCTGACACTTGCATGATCCAAAGTTTGGACGCACAACTTTATCACAGTGGCACTTTTTATGTCTATTTTGATATGTTTTGCATATGGATTTTTAAAATGACATTTTATTGATTGCTTATATCATTGATTACTAATAAATACAATGCAGTGCCAATCAATTAATAGTATAAATAAATAAATAATTAAATAGTGAATAAATAAAGTGCATAGGGGGAATTAGTGCACCAATAAAGTCCAAAAGGTTATCAAATAATCTATAATAGTCTAAAATAAATATCAAAATATAATAAATAAATTAGTAAATAAATCTTCAGTGCTGGATAAATATAAAGTGCTGGCCCTGGTGCTCACTCCACACTCTGGTGATCCGTGTGATAATGTGCTCAATAGCAGCTCACCTTAATGTCTGACCCATCTGTCACAATGAGTCAGACAAGCTTTAGCACTAATGCCATACATTAATGCCATACACCTCCTTTCTCCTCCAGGAATCTCCAACTGTAATCCTTAGTGCTCTGTCTCTTCCACCCTCCTATTAGGAGCTCCAGGGAGCAGGACACGATCAACAAAGGTGCATATGAAACAAAGAGAAGGACACTCCTAGCGCTCTCTGTATAATATTTATTTAACGAGAACACATAAAATAAAACTCACATGGGCAGGCACTTAAGCAGTGCGGGCTGCAACAGTCTCTTCCGACTCAGCTGGGATGCGGCTTCCGTGTGCAGGCTCCGCCCCGTACGCGTTGCGTCACACCTGTAACTTCGTCAGCAGAGACTCATGCTGACACTTGCATGCTCCAAAGTTTGGACGCACAACTTTATCACAGTGGCACTTTTTATGATTATTTTGATATGTTTTGCAAATGGATTTTTAAAACGACATTTTATTGATTGCTTAAATCATTGATTGATTACTTTGCTCTGTTTTGTCATAAATGTACTGAGGCGTTGTGGGTTAACCTTTAGTGTCCGGCTTGCAATTGTATTTAGGAACATTCAGGTGTGTCTTTGCGCTGAATATTTTCTATTTTATTTATAATAAAGTGACAGGTGTACGGGTACAAGGTAGTGGCCCCAAACACATACAATGTGTATTCAGGCTATTAACTGAACTTGCACGCCTGTTACATTAGGACGAGTAGCTGTGCCTGTGCAGTCTTGCATCCTAATAGACTTCAATAGACTGCCTGCATGCAGCATCTGGAAGGTACAGACACTGCAAAAAATGGACCGCTCAGACTGAACAAGCCTGTGTGAGTGAGGCTTAAAGTTCCCTGAAAACCAACACAGAGGAAACAGTAATGAGCTCCTGTTTCTCGGTTGTTGCATGGAAGGAGTTGAATCTGAGAAACCTGCAACTAGAGGAAGGCAGAGAGAGAGAGAGAGAGAGAGAGAAGAAATGGACAACTCGTATTGTCAAGTGAAAATCAACATTCAGAAGATAATGTGTATGTGCCAGAACATTAATATTGCGAAAGTGGAAATCCACTGACATTCCTAATCTTTCTGAGGCAATAACACTAGTTAACAAAAACTATAAGTTAGAAAAAGCCTTATCTTTCAACACTCTAACCTACCACAAATTTCAACCTGATACTAGAAGCTTATAATGTAACTCATTGTTAATTGAATCCCACTCATCCTTGTCTATGGGGATGAGGGGGGGTGTCGGCGACTTGCGGCTTGGTGACATTGTTCCCCTAGGGGTTCTGAGCCGAGGTAGTCAGACACCTCTCTTCTCCTCCCATCATCTGAATAAACCGTGTTAAACTTTACATGTGTAAATGCACTTTGGTACGAAGCTTATAGCTATTGTTTGAATACTGGTATGTTCTTTATTGGAAAATGTTCTATCTTGTTGTTGTTATTTTCTGATATCACACTTTGTTTGATGTGATTTTCTGCTTTCTTTTTCACCTGTATTTGAAATTCAATAAAAATTATTGATTGAAAAAAAGAAGATAATGTGTAAATATACCTAAAGTATAGATGATTATGATGATTGAAAGACATATATTTTAACATTTTCATTTATTGATCCTGATCCAAATGAAATAATGTAGTCAGGAAAAAAAATGTTGCCCTCCAAAAGACAAACCTTTTCCAAGGTTTTTATCGGTCTTTACCAAATCTGCTTGCATTTATATGAGGATGAACTTAATAACATGTTTTTTTACCTCATCAACCATATGACAGAGCAGGGGCGTAACTACAGGGGTTGCAGGGGTTGCAATCGCTACCGGGCCCCATGCTCCAGGGGGCCCGGTAGCAAACCAGTGGGTGAACTTCTAGGATCTCAAAGGTCACACTTGCGACCGGGCCCTGGCATTTCACCACTGTGGGGAGGCCCCAAGATTGCAGGAAGGGGGCCCACTGCAGAACTTGTGAAAGGATCCTGATGCGGGACCATAATAAAAGGCCATGCAATGAGATTAAAGAGCCCCAGGATTAGTGGGAAGAGCCCCGGGCTTGAAGGGAAGGGCCCCGGCCAGGGGTCTGGGGGGCCCTTCATGGTTTCTTGCATCGGGGCCCTGAAGGTTCTAGTTACGCCTCTGTGACAGAGCCATTAGTAGACAGATTAGTAGTAGATTAGTATATAGCAGTAACTTCGACTCATTGATTGGGGCTGGCAGCAAATCTGGAAAATGCCAGAAGGACCAATATAGCAAATAGTATTTGTAGGCTGTTCAAACAAACCTGTTTTAATAAAATAGCAAATTAATTTTAAATGGTATACACCCAGTTCTAGCCTTGCTAGAATGCTTTTGGTCCATTGACTTTAGCAGAACAATGTTACTGTTCCAAACACGTGTATTGATAAGAGTTAATCAACCAAACAAACATGTTTACATGGTGAAAGAATAGCATTAAATTTAGGCTGTATTAGGCTGTATCTTATAAAAAAAAAAAAGAATTAATTAGCAATCCTGTATGCAGAGTAGGCCACTGGGCATAAAACAATCATTTGAATGTCTCTATCTTCAAACACGAGGGTGATAATTTAATCCTCTTTTGGAAGGATATGGAAATACAAATAAGGGACATTTACAAAACATCCACAAGCTAAAATCCAGGCAGTTTGTGCACTTTTGGTACATTTGTTTGTTGCTAATCTCCATATTATTATCTTGTAATTGCTAACTTTTATAAACAAGTGGAGTAAAAATGTATCAATAATTTATAGTTCAGAAATATACAAATACTGACTGCTGTTCAAACTTACATTTTATTTAAAAAAATTCAGATTATGCTTTACAATAACCCATTATTGTTAACAAAGCAATTGTAATATTTATTTATTTATTACTAGCATTTAAATAGCAGCACACATGTACTGTATATATTGAACATTCACTTCAGTCCCTCAAGGAGCTTACAATCTATGGTCCCTACCTTACATGCATACATATAAAGCCAAATTAGATCTGAGCTAATTAATCATCATGTTTTGGATGGCCCTTGTGCTACAACAAGGCAGAAGTGCTAACCACGAAGCCACTGTGCTGCCATCACTTGCTTTTCATAAGAATAATCTTAGAAGCCTTTGATGAAGGCAGCCCCTGGTTGACTTTCCTCAAATGCGAATTTAGTGAATGACTTGATGTGCTGCGAAGTTGAAAGAGTTTACTTTCCCTGCTCTTAATCTGGGTGGTCTGGTAGATGAACAATGACATCCTTTATCACAGGCCTAAAATGCATATTCTATTTATGCAGACAGTGAAATAACATGCATGAAGAAGCACAAGCCTTAACATTGTTCACACCCATGAAATGGTGAAAAACGATGGCACCCATAAATGATGTCCCTAGAATTTATGCAATGCTCATGGCAATACCCCTTATGTGTGGCACAATTGCCATTTACATACATGTGCACAGTGCGCAATCTACGCTGCTTTTTTATTCAAGTGTGTGCATTGGGTGATGGGGTTACTTTTGCCTTTTTTTATTTACATAATCTTTATTTATTTTATTATAATTTATACTTTTAAGCACATTTTTTTAATTGTTTTTTTTGTTTATTTAACTACATTGCTATCACAGGGGGGCTAATAAGCATAGCTAAGGTGATAGGACCACTTTATGACATCAGATGTCCCATTGTGTCTCTCCTGCTTTCCACTGCAGTTAATCTTGTGAGGGACCCTGAGTAATTTTTTTTTTTCTTTTGTGAGGTTCCCCCTAAAAATCTATACCAGATTCACAGGGTCTGATATAGAATTTGGTGGGAACCACACACTTTTTTTTGTGGCGTTACTCTTTAAAATCTATAACAAATTCTCATCGAGGATGAGGGTATGGATATTGGTAGAGGAGGACAAATTCTTTATTTTTTATTTTTGCTGCAGGATGTAAAACAGCAAAAGTGACATTGTACAAAGCGAAAATACCATCTATGGACATTTCAATTTCCCTGCCAGCTTCTTTTTTTTAATAAGAAAATGAAATGGGGACCCCAAAGACACATACCAGGTGTCTGGAATGTATGTTTTTTTGGGGGGGGGGCTAAAAGGTGTTGTAACGGATCAACCGGCACCCCGACTGGGTACCTCCATTGACGGATGCTCCTGGTGCTTCCCAAGGGCTCCAAGCACTCCACCAGACACTATAACCACCTCAGACCCCACAAACCGCAATAGCTTGGTTTGGGTCTCGCCATCTCCTACCCACCCTGGACCTACGACAAGGCTCCAGGTTCCCGTGGGTGACCCTCTCTTTCCCCAGAGAGTGAAGCAGGAACAAGCTCTTACAAGAGCTTAGTGATTATCCAAGGGAGTATGAAAAGCATAGCAATCCCTATTAACAGGTTCCCCCAAACATGAGTCGAAACTTCATGAAGGGGTAAAAACAAACTGTTTATTGAACAGACACACACTCAATTTATACACACATGAACACATCCCCCTCCTCATCAAATGAATACATACAGGTCAGCGGTTGAATGTTTACATTATCATATGCAGATGAAATTGTATACAGAAACAGAATGAACCTGAACTAATTAGCTGGCCATTTTGACAGAGCAAAATGAGGGGTCATTATAATTTAACAATGGGACAGGTAGACTTTTAACACAATACACATTCCATCTCAAAACAGACAATAGGACAAGCCTGCCAAGGACAGCCTGTGTGTCTCCTTCCTTGAAATGCATGTGTTGTGGAATTTTTCCTCAGGTACAAAATACCTGTTACCTGTTAGTCAGTGATACCAAATCAGACAATATATAGCTATATATATAATGAGATCAGACAAGACTCAAGATGGCTGAATCATAGTGACCTGATTTATTACAACATTGCTGGAGTTTATATATACTCAAATATGGGTTTGTCATTACAATCTGACGTTCAAGAAATGGGTTGTTATTAACATCTTTTATCCAATCAAAGTTAACAAACCATTCTAAATGCCAGTCAAGGCATCCTGTAAAGGCCAATAAGGTATCCAGAAAATGTGAGATAGGTATGCCACGACATCTCCCCCCTCTTGAGAATTTATTGATCAGGCTAACTAACTACCTATTCCGCTTATCAGATTCATCCAAGGGAGCAGCCCCTTACGCTTGGAACACTGGCCCAGAGGGCAAACCTCAGTGGGGGGTGTCCGAGTCTTGGTAAGGTTCTGAGGCGGAGATTACTTCATACATGGGGGTTTGAGGTGACAGATTTCTCATTACAGCATACTCAGCATCATCAATCCCTTCTTATTTCCGTATAGAGTTGAAATAGGTTGTCTTCTTGGCCTTGGTAACCTTATCAACCAAACACATAATTATTTTAATTCAACAGATAACTAGAGATCATAATTATCATAAACATCAATATAAATACACCACTTTCATTATTTTAGGAGATAAAGCAAAACCTCCAAAAGACTGTGTTCATTAAGATGGGCGGACACTATTGGAAATAAAGAGGTTGTAGTACCTGTTCCTGTGACACACTGAGAAAGTCAACTATGGGCCTTATTGCCACAGACACAATAGATTCCCAACCCTGAATGTGACCACCCTGGGGTGAAAATGGGTATTAATAACTTTTCTGCATAATACCCCAGTTTCTGTCTGAACAACAGAAACCTGAGGGCTTCCCCTAGGTGAGAAATGTCCATATTGTCATTCAATATGGCTCATATTTTATGTTTAACAGTTTCGTTTCTGTAATGCATGCAAGTTTCATTTCATGGGCTGTTCACAGTCAGCTGTAGGCAGGATATGTTTATCAGTGCTTGTGAACAGTCCACCCTCCCTACATCAGTTTTATTTCCATAGAACTCTATACACACTGTAGGATTTTGAAAACTCTGTCTGATTTAGATCCTCTAATGCAAGTGGGTTTACTAGCACAGGTATAGTCTGGGACTCTGGGTGTAATTGTGGACATATCTAGCACCCTGAGTACCCTGACTTCCTGGCTACCTGGTATTTAAACTTAACAGTACATTGGGCCTTAGGTTGTCTGTCTCTTTTATTGTCCTGCCCCTTCATTATACCCAACATTTCCATACATATTAAAAATTAAAAGAAAATCATTGTACCACCTTTTTTCAATGACTGGCGTGAATCCATGTATCCCTTCTACCTTGAGGGATGTTGGTGTAACCAATTGCACTCTTAGTAGCCTTAAGCCCCGTACACACGTACCGATCGTCGGCCGACGGAACGTCCTACAAATGTTCGCGGCTGGTGTGTTTGTTGTTTGTCTGTTGAAAAGTGCTCCAAACTTGCCCAGGACATTTGTCTTCCGACAGAAAATGACGTCACTACGTTCCACGCACGTTCGCCGCTACAAAAGAGGAAGTGAGTGTTTGGCCGTGACCCTTCTGGGCATCTCGCGCTGATTTCGGTAGCATTTGTTTGGTTGACGACATTTCGCTATTTTCCGAGACATCGTTCGAGAATTTATTATGGCGACCGTGAATTCGTCCGTTGCTGTCGTTAGTGTTGGAGTTTTGGCTCTGAGACGACGTACGAGCAATAGGAAGAAGAAGCGGACCTCCTGGACGAAAAATTGGTTGCTTAACCGTGATCAATTTTCTCATATGTCCTTGCTGAGGGAGCTCCAGGAAAATAATCCTGATGACTTCAGGAATTATTTGAGGATGACGGATCCCATCTTTTACCGTCTTCTTGCCCTGGTGTCCCCCTATATTCTGAAGCAGGATACTTGTATGCGGCTTGCAATTACTCCTGAGCAAAGGTTAATTGCGACGTTGAGGTATCTTGCAACAGGGAGAAGCCTGCAGGATCTGAAGTTCACCACAGGCATCTCCCCCCAAGCACTTGGAGTCATCATCCCTGAGACCTGCTCTGCCATCATCAAGGTCTTGCAGAAGGACTATATCAAGGTATGTTTGATTTTTTACATTACATTACATGTATTACTAGTTTCACCCGAATTATGATGTTTTTGGATGTACAGCAATTGACACAGGCCATTATTTGTAAACTACCCTCTGTCCGCATGCACATAGTAGTAAAGATGTAGATTATCTTTAACCATTTGTAAAATTACCCACTAACCACCCCACCATTCTCTCCTATGTGTCCCTAAACGCATTGCCTGTTAACAGTATTTTGAATTTGGGTCATTTTATTGCTTTCCCTCAAACAATTATTCCTTGGCCAATGTTTTAGTACCTAGTTAATGATTTATCTAAAATACATCAGTCCATCCATTCCCACCTATGATTCTGTATGTTTATGTAATGATGTTAAAACCTTCACTGACCACAAGCCCTAATTGATGTATAAATGCCCAGTTTTACTTACCCATCCCCCACCCACATGCTAAATCTCAAAGTCAGCATATACCAAAGCTCAAGTTCAGAGGTCTTCAAACTATGGCCCACCAGTTGTTCACGAACTTCAATTTCCATCATGCCTAGTCATGTCTGTGAATGTCAGAGAATTACAAGGCCTCATGGGATGTGTAGTTCTGCAACAGCTGGAGGGCCGTAGTTTGTAAATCTCAGCTCTAGCTGGTGAGTATAATGGGCCATACACACTAGAAGATTGTCAGAACAATTTATCCTTCCGATTTACCAAAACCAAATAATATGAGGTCCAACAAACACTTTCAAATCCTATGCAATCTGGTAGGCCCTTGCACTACATAGAAAAGTTAAATCTGCACGAAAAAGTCTTCAGAGAATCTTCTAGTGTGTATGGCCCTTTACAATATAAGAACAATAGGAGGTTGAAAAGAAATGTATGTAGATGTTACATCCCCATATCCAAACCTTTGCCTTCCTGTTGTATATTTTTTTAGCAAGTTGCATAAGCATTTAACAGACAACTGTGTGTGTAATTAATAATGTGATGTGCTCAAGCACTAATTTTATTTTTTTTATTTTTTTTTATTTTTTCCCCACAGTTTCCTTCAAACGCAGAGCAATGGCTGGAGATTTCTGATCAATTTCTGGAGAAGTGGAATTTTCCCAATTGTGGGGGTGCTATTGATGGGAAGCACGTCCGCATTGTCCCCCCTCCGAATTCCGGCACATTTTATTATAATTATAAAGGTTTTTTTAGTATAGTCATGCTAGCCATAGTTAATGCAAACTATGAGTTTATTTTTTTGGATATTGGCAAAAATGGCCGCAATTCGGATGGGGGAGTTATTGATCAGACGGAGTTCGCTCGTCGTCTAAAGAACGGCACTCTGAACCTGCCATCCAGGGAGCAAACTGTTGAGGGTATGAGCTTTGTGTTTATCGCAGATGAGGCTTTTGCGCTTGGGGAGCATCTCATGAAGCCCTACCCTCAGAGGAACCTCACCCCAGACCAAAGGATTTACAACTACCGGTTGTCCAGAGCTCGCAGAGTTGTGGAGAATGCCTTCGGGATAATGGCCAACCGGTTCCGGATATTCCTGACGTCCATAAACCTGGCACTGTACAAAGTGGATAATGTGGTCTTGTGTTGCTGCATTTTGCACAACTTCCTACGCAGGAATGCACAAAATTATGTATTGCAGCAACTGGATACTGACCCTGCTATGCCAGGTACAAGTGGAGAGGCCCAACCTTCTAACCAAGTGGAGTCCATGACGTCAATGGAAGTTGGACGGTCAGCATTGGCATCACACAGGGCCCGTCAGATCCGCCAGGAATATCTGGACTATTTCGTGGGGAGAGGAGCTGTGTCCTGGCAGCAATCACTGTCACACACCCATTAATCTTGTTAAAGATTGGACACACAAGATAAATGTCAGAGATATATTATTTTTCAACACATTAAACAAAAATTGCAATGATTCTGTATTGTGGATTATAATCATTTGGGCACATATGCCAAACACAATTATTTGGGTTAATCATGTGTTATATATGTGTGACTTTGGAAGGGTTAATACATTCATCAGTGTGTTTCTTGACTGTAGTCTCTCACCAGCTGATCCAAAGTGATGATGGCCATGTGTTATTTTTTAGCCAGTGGTGTAAATACAAGGGCCTTCTGCACCCCACAAAATGTACACAAACCCTGTCACATTGAGAACTAGGTCACACCCAAGGTTCATCTAATGTCACCTTACATTGGTGTTCATTGTCCAGAAGTTGCCCATACTATATATTTCATATAATACATTAGGGTATTAACAAAGTACCTACACCTGTTATGTTGTGTTCATTTATGACATCCTTCTCACTGCCCACCAATGTTAGGATATGTCAGTGTTATGTGAAACTTGATCATTGTTCATCTCAAAGTGTTATATATATAGGTAATGGAAAGTGAACTAGAGCAACGAACAAGCAATACACTATAGATTACACTGATCTCCCTACACTGATTGCTACTGGCAATATCAATGCCATATTGAATCCTAGGACTGCTAGTACCTTGAGTGTTGAGTCACACTTATGCGATGCGGGAAGTCTGCGACTTTGCAGCCTTCCAGCATTGCATAAGGGTGACCCGCCACTTACTTTTTCCACAGGATTGTATTCCACAAGTGTTAAGCACTGTGCGATCCAATCCAGATACATCAGAAATAAAGGGTCATGTGCGACTTGTATGCGTGTTCAGTGCGAATGTAGCCATACAAAGTGTATGTCTCAATTCACACTGCACATCTGATGGCATGTAATATCGTAGCGCACTGCTCCTTTATTACATGCGATCAGATGTTCATGCGAAAATCAGCTATACAGTTTGTATGGCTCAATTCGCACTGCACTCGCACAAAAGTCGCACATGATGCATTTATTCAGCCGCATCAGGATAGGATCGCACAATCGTTCAAACTTGTGTGATCCGATCCTGTGTGAAATGTCAGATCGCACTGTGATATGCGTTAAAACTGGGGGTATCTTTAACATTTCATTGACACCTCCAGCAACTCGCATATGGCAGTGACCAAAATGCTTTCATTAACATGTAAATATGGGAATAGGACAGCCATCATACATTTAGTGCTTCTTTACACAGCTTTAGACCTCGACCCCCCAACGAAAGTCTAATAAAGAATTGAACACACATTGTTGAATGTAAAAACGTTTTAGTATCAAACATTCACAGGGTTAGGGTTAGGGTTAGGGTTAGGGTTAGGGTTAGGGTTAGGGTTAGGGTGTTGTAAAGTGCTTTTCCCAAACTTGGGTACACTCTTTAACATCTGAGTGTAATTAAAATGCCCTAAAACATTATAAAAAATTTGTAACATCAGGAACATCCCAATACAAACATTAAAAACCTAGTAAAATTGTGGCTTAAAATTTGCCAATCATGTCCACAAAATTGCGCATTTTGATTTGTAATGCCGTTGCAGTCTCCTTTATTTGTTCCAGGTCTGCGCAGCATTGGAGAGCCTCACGGGTCAATTTGGCTAATGTGCAACTATGTAAAACATGGTCTGTAAAAATTAAAAAAAAATGAGTCAATGTGAATCACCTACATGAGGTCATAATAATAGAGAAACATTTGGTGTCCAGGTAATCTTAAATTCCTCTCGAGTTAATACCTACCCTGTTCTTATGCTCTTTTGCCCTAGGCTCTTCTTCTTCCTCCTGTCCTCCTCCGATGCTGTTGCTGATGATTCTGCCGGTCTCCTGAGCTTACTATATATTCATTAGGGGTGTGAACGCATGATGACGTCATTGTGAGGGCATGGTTGTAATGTATATATATTAAGATGCAGAGACCAGAGACGGGCAGAATGCACGGCAACAGCATTGGAGGAGGACAGGAGGAAGAAGAAGAGCCTAGGGCAAAAGAGCAGACAACATAAGAGCAGAAGATTGGACAGCAGAAGAGTGGAGAGGAGAAGATCCAAAGAGCAGAGTGGAGAAGACCGGATGAAGATATTTAAGAACATTTCATAAACGTCTCCTGTCGTTATTCACATACACTTCCATTTATGTGGTTAATGTGTAGGGGTACTATGTACCCCATACCCATTCACATAGTGATTGGGGTCTGGGATCTGGGGGCCACCCTTTGTTAAAGGTTGCTTCCAAAGTCCTAGGAACCCCCTGGCCGCATGACCCCCCAAAACCACCAGACAGGGTTGTGGGGATGAGGCTCTTGTCCTCCTCTACATGGGAGTAAGGTGCTTTTGGGTGTGCGGTGCAGAGGCCCCCTGGCCCAAAGCAACAAAACCCCCCCATGTTGAGGGCATGTGTCCTGCTGTGGTCCAGGGGGTGTTTGGTCCGCTTGCTCGTTCTCTTTCCTGGCCTGACAAGCTGCATGCTTGTATAAGGGTCTGGTAGGGGTTTTGGGGGTAACCCACGCTGTCTTTTTGTTGTGGGCATACCCTCAAACTCAATACCACACACAAAAGGCCTGGTTGTGAACTTGGGGGGACACCCACGGTGGGTTGTTCAATTTTTGGGTGTAGTTCCCCCTCAAAAATCTTCACAACGCAAGTGGCCCCGCAAGTCAGAGCATCCTGATCCGACTTACGGTGCGACTTCCATTCAAATAAAGAGGCTCCCATAGGGAACTAGTGTTGTAAATTGGAGGCTAAAAATAACACTGATAAAAATCATTCTGAAAAAACCTACGTGGGCACACAATTGGCTCTTGGACACTTGGTCCTGGTTCCTCCACAGTTTCGGAACTGGCTTCCATGCTGCTTGGCAAGTTGCCAGGAGATCGGGCTTCTGACCTGGCTGGGGATGCCACATCCTGGCATGATGCAACATCTGCAATGTAAATTTGTAAGGGAATACAAGAATATAAGGTTAAACAATCATTGCAAATACACATATTTCTATGATCCCACTACACAAAAATCTGTGACTACCAACCTTCTTGTTGCTCTGGTGTCTCATCACTTGTTGGCTCCACCAGGATTATTTCCGGAATAATGTCTTCATCTACATAATACAAAACATTGGCCATATCATAAAAGTCACAAGAGGTACATTTGTTAGGACATGGTGCCCTGCTTGATAGCTCTTTTAGTAACAAATATGAAGACATGTACATGGTTATCTACGAAAAATATGGTACATTAATGTTTGACAGTGCATAGGAACCAATTACCTTTAGTGGAATCTGTGCCACCTTCTGTGCCCATGTCCTCATCTTGTTCGGCAACTGCCGATGGAGCTGCCAGACCTCTCCTCCTCCTTTCCCATAGTTTGGCACGGAGTTTACGTTTTTCTCCTATTTAAAGGTTTGAATAATAATCTGTGATTAATAGGAATGTTTGCTGAGAAGATTCGTGCAGGAAAGAACGTTCGTTGCAACACAATACATATATTTTTAACTATGGCTTCCTGACTTTTAATGTCATATACTAAAACATCAACAATAGATCGATCAAATCACGACATGACAACTAAAATGAGTAATCTAACTTTTTACATAGACATTATAATCTAGACATGTTAATACAACATACACAAAATTATAAAAAACATATTGCATGATTAAAAAAATAAAGAAAAAATAAAACTTACTTTTTTTCAAAATCCGATGGATTTGGGAAAGCTGATCCTGCTCACGGTGTTTGAGGTCAGACCACCGTTTCCGAATCTGATCTTTCGATCGCTCGACACCGAATTTTTTGACCAAACAGGCCACCACCTTGTCCATGATGCCATCTTTCCTGGCATTGGGCCGATCGTAATTTGCCAACTTTCCATCGTAATCCATTTTTTCTAAAATGGAGACCATCTCCACCATTTCTGGCTTTGACATGGGTGTAGCCCTTGATTTTCGGGTGGCCCAATCACTTCGGCCCCCACTAATTGAGCTCCCAGATTGTTGAGACATGGTTCCTAATTAAACAATGATTATTCCACTGCCTCAGGTGTGAGTGTCGCATGTAGGCCTGATCTTCGGCACGTACACACCCCTGCACAAGCCCGCCACTGGAGGAGGAGTTGACGCCTGCGCTGTATTTAAAGGACGCCAGATCGTTCGGCCGACGATTCGCTAGCGGACATATCGAGAGTTGGAGCACGATCGAGCGGCGAATCACGACTTTTCCCCACAAACAAAGGTACGACTCTTTTAATAGAAAGTGTGTGTTTTGGGCCCTATACAGCTTTTATTAGGAATATCTTTATTATGTGCCAAAATACATGCTATTTTAATATGTTTTGTGTTGTTTTGTGTCTTGCAGGCATATACTGTCCTGCAATATGGTGGACAATTTCACCACCCACAACTTTTTAATAAGTTTTATTGATGAGTTCAGGCAACTGCCCTGTTTGTGGCAAGTCAAGTCCGCAGATTATAAAAATAGAAAACTCAGAAAACAGGCCATGGAACATTTGGTGGCCTTCTACAAGCCCGTCTGTCCTGGGGCAAATTTTGAGTATATCCGCAAAAAAATAAACAGTATTCGCACTGCCTACAGGCGGGAGTTAAAAAAAATAGAAGATTCCACCCAGTCTGGAGCAGGGGCACGGAATGTACATGTACCACGGCTGTGGTACTTTGATAACATGCGGTTCCTGGCAGACACCATGGAATCCAGGCCGTCAATTTCTACACTGCCTTCTACTTCGGCAGAGGGCTCAGTGTCGGTAGATCCAAGCCAGGATGAGGATTTCCTGGAGGAGAGTTTTACTCAGGTATGGCATTTCACAATATATTGTCTGCTAAAATGTAATCATGTAACAAAATTATAAGCTAAACCATAATTGACCCTTTATGTAAACGGGCATAGCAAGGGGTTGGCATGACAGGCAACCGCCAGGGGCGCAGGCCAAGGGGGGTGGGTCACAAAAACATTGGCATTGTTTTATTGTTTATTTTAACAATCCACTCAGCCTGCACACCCCAGAACCCCCAGTTTGCAGGCGGATTCATGCAGGTGTAAAACATTGAGAGCTGCTTCATGCAGGTGTAAAACATTGAGAGCTGCTTCATGCAGGTGTAAAACATTGAGAGCAGCTGAGCCAAAAGACCAGGAGACTGAGACTGCCTCTCACTGCATCCCCAGCACACCTCTGGTCTTACAAACACTGCTGCATCCCCAGCACACCTCTGGTCCTAACAAACACTGCTGTAGCCTCAGCATTCCTCTGGCTCAACCTTTTTTAATACAAAACTAACAGCTCCTGCAAATGATCCATCCATCCTTGCTTCCATGTCTCTGGTCTCTCACTCTGGGTCAGCAAGGCAGGTGGCTTCCTTATTCATGTTTCCCTGCACTGCTTCACCCTCAATGCCCTACATCAAGTCCTCTGCAAGTTCAGGCCCCTCTCTCTCTGCAACCCCCTCCTCTCTCTCTCACACCCCCTCTTTCTCTCCCTCTCTCTAGCTCTCAACCCTCTCTTTCTTTTTCACACCTGAGACAATGATTGCCCACTAGAGAGCTCTACACTGGGCAAACAAGGGGCAAATTAGAAACTTTTAATGCCCTTTAATTTTTTTTTGGGGGGGTGGGTTACAGTTTTACATTGATCTTGGGGGGGGGGGGGGGTTGTTGCCAAATACAGCTCCTCAACAAGGGCACTGGAGACCCTAGATATGCCACTGTATGTAAAGTCTGCTATTTGTTCACAATAATATAACAAACATGCATTTTTATATACACTATAACATTCTAATCAATTGTTCATTTCATCAACAGGGAAGTGTCACTGAGGAGGAGCCAGGTTGCAGCCAGGAGCCTGGGGAGCCTGCGGAGCCTGGGGAGCCTGTGGAACTCTTTCCACCACCACCTCCTCCTGCCAAACGGAGGCAAAAGAGGAAGCACGTGGATGATATCACAGACGAGTTTATCCAGGAGGCCACCATAGCCCTACGTCGGAAACCGGAGGCCAATGAGTCCTTCGGCAACATGACGGCAAAAATTTTAGATAAGGTGGACCTCAGGCAGTGTCAGTATGCCAGAAAAATTATTCTGGATGTGCTGCAAAACGCAGAAAACGGCATACTTACTGAGCACAGCCATGCATGCCAGGAGCACCCGTGCCCTCCACCTCCACCTCCACCTCCACCTCCACAACACCCACCACCTCGCCAAATGCCACATGGCCAGTGGCAATATGGCCAGCATGATCCAAACCTGCCCTCATGGCAACCTGATTTCAGTTACCAGCAACTTTAATTTTTGTAACCCCCTATTATTTATTTTACCCCTGTTTGCCAGTTTCTAGTTTAATTTTGTCCAAATGGACCTTTTTTATGTTTAGTTTATTATACGGAAAGTATTAATGTTTGCTTTGTTTTTTTTTTGCTGAGATCCAAAAAATAAAGAAAATTGAAAATAAAAAATGGCCTATCTGAATTTGTTAACATGTTTAATATTGTGCATAACCTGAAAAATATGTTTTAGACATTAATTCATACAAGAATAAAGGGTCATATCAATAGTTAGATCTTTGGTGTGAAAATACAAAAATAATGGTGAAGAGTTCAAATTATTTAATTATAAAATTTGATAGAACAGATAGAATAGACAAACATTATCTTCATCATAACAGAACACATGCCTTTTTATTAGAAAAGTATGGCATTATGAGCAGCATCTTCCTTCTTCTCACATTTATCAAGATGAGCATGTGCTCCGCATTTCACCTATTTCTTGGACTTCCGCGAGCCGAAAGTTCTTTCTGAATAAAATGTTGAGTTTACTAGAGAAAATTCTTCCGGGAACTCATTTGGTTTGATCATGCGTGTTGGGATTTGTAGCTGTGTCGGCAGAATTGTGTACTGACAGGCGAACAATCGTCCGTTCTGGTGTCGGCATACAAATATTTTCATGTTTGCAAGAAAGACTTTTGTCCGCGGATTGTGCGCAGACATCTGTCGGAGGCACCATACTAACACGCGTACAATCGGCAGATCCTTCGTCCACCGACGTTTGTATGCCGACGATCGGTACGTGTGTACGGGCCTTTACTTTATGACTTAGTATCCTCATTTGGATCTGGTAGGGATGAAAACACACTATTATGCATTTTGTCAATTGCTTTTAAAGCGCTGCAACACATCTAGTGAGATCTGAGTGTGCAGCTTGCAATTTCTGTGGTAAATAGAGACCTGCTTCAGGTATCCACACCTCTCTTGGGAGTGTTCCTGACAAAGGAAAAAACGTAAAACAATCTACTTGTTTCTGCTATTTTTTTACTCAACTTGTGTTTTTTTTTTTTTTTTTTTTTACCATACAACCTTTTGTACCTTTCCGCTACTCTGTGAGTGATATGGAGTGTAAAAGGCTTTCTCAATATTTAGTGCGGATAGGATCTCTTGTAGAACCCTTCCTTTAAAGTGAGTACCCCTGTCACTTTCCATAGTTTCTGGGATTCTATACCTGCACATTACCTGGGGCAAAGGCCTTTTTCCTGTGGTTTGTACTTTACCCTAAGAGACTGGCCAGGCCTTAGGCCATCCTGAAAAATGTCTATACAAACTAAAACATGTGCATCGGGACCAGACTGTGGGAAATCAATGTAATCTATTTGAACTCCTTGGAAAGGACAGTCTGACTTAGGCGGTGCTTTTATGAGGTGCTTACAGCTCTACCAACATTGTACCTAGCACAGGTAAGACAAGAAGCAGTATATTTTGCAGCTACTCCAGGAAAACCTGGTGCTAACCAGTGTTGTATTACCAAGGTGGTCATTAGAGTCTTTGAGATATGACACGATCCGTGAGCTGCGGCTGCCACCCTCGGGTATAGGGCCTGAGATCAGACAGAAATGCTCCTCCATCCTCCAGCAACCAGTTACATCCTGTGTTGCACCTTTCTTCCGCCACTTCTCACGCTCCTGTGAGGGGGCTTTTTCTGCAATGATATCAAGATTGCCATACTTACAGGAGTTGGTTGCTTTCCTAGGAGTGTCAGTACCCGGATAGGGACCTGTTCCAGTGCAGCCTTCTTCGCTGCTCTGTCGGCCCTTGCGTTTCCTGCAGCTTCTTCTGTGTCCTCTCTTGCATGTGTCTTGGTTTTTTTTAATAAATGGCCACCTTGGTGGAACACTGGAAGACTAAGAACAGTCTCTATTATATCTGCATGCTTTTTCTTGGCTTACCAGCTTTCAAAAATATGACCAAAATCATGTCAATGTGAATGTTAACTCTTTAAAATTCACAGGCCTTTGCCAAAACCATCAGCTGCTTGTGCTTAGAACTTTAGATTTAATGCCTCTGCATTACTTTTGTTTATTTATTGCTGTTACTACTGCATACCCAGTTACAGGCTTACCCTCCTCTGTTTATAAACATGATACGTCTACATAAAGGGTCTCATCAGGGCTCCAGAGAGGAGCCTTTTTGGCAGGGCTCAACAATTCAGATTCTGCCATCATCAGCTCAAAAACAGTCATGGGGAATATTTAACAAACATTTTTTCCCCTCCCCCTCTAATGCCTGCTCCTGTACTGGAAGTAAACTGGCTTAAATACATTGCACCTGTTTTACCCAGCAGCTCTTTTGCAGGCTGTGGCCTGCACACAGCTGAGGATCCTTTTATCACTGGGTCAAGTTGGCAAGAGACATATGCTACATACTGGATTAATGGGCACTTCATCTGAAACTGAACACTGAAATTTTAACTCAACACAAACATTACTTTTTTTTTTTTAAATGACTTCCCCTTTTCCTTTGAAGCCAGGCAGGAAACCACTCTCACCCCTGCTACTGTTATTCCTTCTGTAAACCTTTCGGACGCTTCTGATGGGGACATGCGGACACAGGTTAGCTGTATACCTTATTTACTGTCTATCTGGGGGTAGAGGGGGTGGTTGCAATTCTTTGCTCTAATGTCCTGTCTTTACACTATTTGTAGTAGGTCACTTTTTATACACCCATAATGACAGGAAGTAATGTACTTTTATCTTTCAAACAAATATCCTCTAAAACTTTGTCCCGAATTTCAAAAATCTTATCAGAGGTTCCCCTTTGGTTACGGAGGATGCCCCTGAAATACCACTTAATATACCATAATTATATAAAAAGTTATTCTATTTTAAAACTTTTGGCTCAGTGCCAATAGGGTTCAATGGTCATGTTAATTGCGGTAACCCTTAATGTCTAAACAAAGATTCCTGGTTTAAAGGGCAACATATTATTTTTAATCTTAGTTTAATTTAATACAGAATAACCCCAAAAATATCATATGCCGTTCATTTATCATATAAAGAAACAATCTTTTCCTCCGTGCTACAAACTCCCAGCTTATAAACTACTTTCTCATTTTATATCAAAGACACAGAGCCTGTTTTTTTTTTTTTTCAGAATTAAAGGGCAATGAGCATCCTTACATTCTATTATTGAATACAAGATTGCTGTGCTTTCTTATGAAACAATTCAACACATTATTGTTTATACTTGTTTCAACTCATTTATCATAATACTCATTCAACTTCATACTCTCCTGCTTCCATATTTCTGCAACTGATTTTAAGTTTGTTCTTGCCAAATCTGTTTCATACACTTTACAAAAATCTGCCATATCCTATCTTATCTTATCCTACAACTAGGATTATTAGCTGTCCAACTACAGAACACTTTAATTGGTTGTGTAGCTCAAAAACTATGCTCCCAGAGCATTTAATCTTCGAATGCAAACTCCCTGGTTTGCCCCATTTATCTGGTAACCCTGTTACCCATACACTCTAAGGCCATGGTCCTAATGACCTTTCCCATCGACCCCTGGTCGGTATCTACGGAAACCCAGTTTCCCATTTCACTGTTATCCAAAAAATAGAATAACTACCTATAACTCCCAAGTACCCTGACCTGGACTTCGGCCCTTGCCAGCCGATACACAATGTCAGGTTAACCCCCAAGTACCCTGACCTGGACTTCGGCCCTTGCCAGCCGATACACAATGTCAGGTTAACGCCCAAGTACCCTGACCTGGACTTCGGCCCTTACTTTGGCCGATACACAATGTCAGGTTAACTCCCAAGTACCCTGACCTGGACTTCGGCCCTTACTTTGGCCAATACACAATGTCAGGATAACTTCTAACTTAAAATCAGCCTATTACCATATGCATATGTTTACATATATACTATAACATAGAGATAGAAACCTTTACATGTATATGAAATGTCAGGCTAAAACAGTCATATACATTCAATGCTTGCTACGTCTCAAATGGACACTCCGAAATGAGACCGCTTTACCAGAACACAACTGGGGGTCACGTTCCTGCGTGTCCAAGACACCCACAGTGGTGAGGGTTGACCCAACCTCACCTTTCGCAACAATATATACACCGACTAAGGGTTTAGGTTCTTTAAGAAGGTATTACGTCAAAAATAAAACAGAGTTACCTGGACGTCATTGGATGGACTGAAAAACATTGCAAGCAGACAATGGGCTTACCTGGCCAGATATTTTCAGTGTATCCAATGCAGTCCAGATGTCTCACTCCGTCCGCAGATGACGTCACCTCTCCTGGGCTCAAGCTCGCCAAATTGTTGTGGAATTTTTCCTCAGGTACAAAATACCTGTTACCTGTTAGTCAGTGATACCAAATCAGACAATATATAGCTATATATATAATGAGATCAGACAAGACTCAAGATGGCTGAATCATAGTGACCTGATTTATTACAACATTGCTGGAGTTTATATATACTCAAATATGGGTTTGTCATTACAATCTGACGTTCAAGAAATGGGTTGTTATTAACATCTTTTATCCAATCAAAGTTAACAAACCATTCTAAATGCCAGTCAAGGCATCCTGTAAAGGCCAATAAGGTATCCAGAAAATGTGAGATAGGTATGCCACGACACATGTAATACACAGTGTAAAGTGGGATTAAATCTTATTAGTTCAGGAGAGATATTGCTGACAAATATTATTGTCCCACTTGAAGCAATCCAAACCATTAAGTATCTGTCTTTTACTCATAGTGACGGTTAGTACCGTCACAGGTGTGTAATAGGGTTGAAATCCCTGGAGGTGTCTGTAATATGG
The DNA here is from genome assembly GCF_965119305.1 of Pelophylax lessonae. NCBI lineage: Eukaryota > Metazoa > Chordata > Amphibia > Anura > Ranidae > Pelophylax > Pelophylax lessonae. Next base: position 638,754,402 of record NC_138769.1, on the reverse strand, counting down.
ACCATGATTTGGCATTGCTGGCAGCAGGGGCGTTGGGAGGGGGGGCTGACCAGGGCTATAGCCCAGAGTGGGCCCTCATTCTTCCCTCAGCTCCTGTGTGCTGCTAATCAAGATTTTAAGTGTGTTATAATTAACTAATTGGTGTATTTGCAGTTTAACAAATTCCTGAAGCTTGCACTCTGTACAACGCCTTCCTGAACCTTGCAGTCTGTACAATGCACTCCAGAACCTTGCACCCTGTACAAAAAACACTCAAGAACCTTGCATTCTCTACGAAACGCACTCCCGAACCTTGTTCTCTGTGCAACGCATTCCTGAACCTTGCACTCTGTACAGCGCACTCCTGAACCTTGCACTCTGTACAACGCACTCCTGAACCTTGCACGCTGTATGAAACGCACTCCAGAACCTTGCACCCTGTAAGAAACGCACTCCTGAACTTTTCACTCTGTGCAACACATTCCTGAACCTTGCACTCTGTACAATGCACTCCTAAACCCTGCACCCTGTACAATGCCTTCCTGAACCTTGCACCCTGTACAACGCATTCCTATACCTGCACTCTGTACCTTGCATTCCTGAACCTTGCACTCTGTACAACGCACTCCTGAACCTTGCACTCTGTACAACACATTCATGAACCTTGCACCCTGTACCTTATATTCCGGAACCTTGCACTCTGTATGTAACACATTACTGAACCTTGCACCCTGTGCAAAGCATTCCTGAACCCTGCACTCTGTACTACACATTCCTAAACTTAGCACTCTGTACACACAAATGCACAAATCCTTCCACACTTAGCGTAATACACTTTTCCACAGTTTGTGCATAAGAATTTGTAATGGAAGCGTTTTAATTCTGTTTTGTTTTTTTATGATTGCACTGGGATTTGTGTCCTTGAAACTCCAGCTTGTGGGACAGCAATCAAATATTTTTTTTTTTTTTTTAAACAATAGTTTTTATTGAATTTTTCACAGGAAAAAGCAAATAGTACAAACATTCTCAAAGAACAACAGTTGTAACAAGGCTTGTAAGACATAACGTGAGTACAAGAAAAAGGGGGGGAGGAAGGGGGGGGGTAGGAGGACGTTACTCCAGACAGGACAAAGTTTAGATTCAAGATCGTCAAAAACCAACAATAACAAAGTCCAATACTGTGAAGGTACATGCATCTATCATAAGGCACTAGTCGAGCGACAATCATACTCCAGGACCCAGCTGAGTGGCGAGCGAGCCTAGAGCAGCGGCAAAGAGGAATAAAGACCACCGGTCCAGGTAAGCACGGAGAGGATAACAGCCCCCTCCCCGACATCCCAGTGGGAACATAAGCGTCAGGGAGGAGACCGACCCCACCGCACCACCTAACACCACGGTCAGTGCTTGTGATACTTCCAGTGTTGCCAAGATTTAGCAAATCTATGCAGCATAATGTCATTGGTTGCCAGTGCCTTCTCCAGGCGATAATTATCATTCACTACTGCGACCAACTCAGAGAAAGCCGGGATCTCCATTGATTTCCACCTACGTAGGATAAGCGTTCTAGCCGCTAACAAAATATGTATTATCATCTGTCGAAATTTAATTGGGTAATCATCAATACCCAGGTTCAATAGCGCCAGTTCTTTTTTCCAGAGGATTTAGGATCCCCGTACAGTCCGCTATACAACTGAAAATTTTCTTCCAGTAACTTGTGAGTGAGGGGCACTCCCAGAGAATGTGTAACAAGGTTCCAATGCCACCGCATTCACGCCAACAGTGTGCAGGGGTGGAGGGGAACAGCTTTGAGAGCCTATAGGGTGTATAGTACCACCGATTTGTAATTTTGAGCATGAGTTCCCAGTGGGAGGTGCAGTGTGAAAAACGATAGGTGGACGTTAGAGCTCTAGACCATTGTGTCGTGGTAAAGGTGAGCGCCAAATCCTTCTCCCACCTAATCATCGGCACTGATTTAGGGACGTCCGCTAGATTAAGGAGACTATCATAAAAAATAGAGATGCCCTTGGTTGTGCGTGAGTCAGTGTGATAGAACGCCCAGGGTTTAGCAGGTAAATGACCAGTCGTCAGAGGGTGCCTAGCTAGGAAGCTATGTATGCGGTGGATTGAGAAAAGCAGCGTGGAAGGGACTCCATAGTCCTTCATCAGTGAGGCAGTGGAGCGCAAAGAACCACATTCGTAGAAATGCGAGATAGAAGTCAGACCCAACCTAGCCAGGTGTGTCAGTTGGAGGGAAGGAATGTGAGCGGACAGGATGGGAACCGGGAGCGACAGGGAGTTTAGGGAGTGTCCATCCGCCTGCTTCCCGCCGGCGAGAGCCAGTCTGCGCCACGCCAAGATCGATGACCGGGACGTGGGGGGCAACCGGGTTAACGACCATGGAATCCATAAGTCCCCGAAGGAGAAGCAGACGGAGGTCCCCAGTGGGAGCTAGGTGACTTTCGAGTTGGATCCAAGGGAGGGTGTTAGAGTCGGAGAACCACATACGAAACTGGACCAATCTAGTGGACCACAGGTACAAGTTCAGATCAGGAAGTTTGGCACCGCCCATGAACTTAGGTAAAGCCAGAGTGGAGGCAGCCACTCGGGCCCTTGCACCACTCCAAATAAAGCCACGCATATTCTTGGAAAGAGCATCTAAATACTTTCTAGGGAAGGCTAGGGGGAGGGCACGAAAAAGATAAAGGATTTGGGGTAATATCGACATTTTATAGGCGGCCATTCGGCCACCCCAGGAGAGCTCCACTTTGGACATGGCTACCAATTGTTTTGCAGTCTTCTTCAATAAGACATCCACATTAACAGGGAGGAGTCGTTTGATGGTGGGAGTTATAAGTACACCTAGATAGGGAATAGAGTCATCAGTCCAGGGGTAGGGGAAGTCTTTCTGAAGGCGGTCAGCGACTCGTTTATTAATACCCAGGTTCAATACCAATGACTTAGACGTGTTCACCTTGTGGTAAGAGATGGAGCTGAATTCGGAGAGAAGTCTATGGACAGCCGGAAGTGAGCGAGTAGGGTCAGTGAGGGCGATTACGATGTCGTCCGCGAACAGGTTGACCGTATGGGAAGCGGAACCCACACAGAACCCCCTTACCTCGCTATCTGATTTAATGGCCTCCGCCAGGGGCTCGATCATCAGGTTGAAGATCGTAGGGGACAGGGGGCACCCCTGGCGGGTGCCATTAGTGATTTGAAATGGAGTCGAGGTTAAACCAGCAGTGAGGACCTTTGCTGAGGGGCAGGAGTAAAGAGCAAGAATCGCAGATAGTATGTCACCCGAGAAGCCAAATTTTTCCAGTGTGAGCTGCATAAAAAGCCAATTTACCCTATCGAACGCCTTCTCTGCATCCAGCGTAAGGAGCAGAGAAGGCGTTCTAGAGACCTCTGCCAGGTGGACTAAGTTTATGATCCGCCGGGTAGCATCCGATGTTTGCCTACCTGGCATAAAGCCCATCTGGTCATTTCTAACAAGCAGAGGGAGGAGTGGCTGAAGTCGGGACGCCAAGATTTTGGCGTAAATCTTGAGGTCACTGTTCAGGAGGGAAATGGGTCGGTAATTTGCTGGGAGGCTGGCGTCTTTGCCTGGTTTAGGGATAGTGGTGATGTAGGCACTCAACATTTCACTCGGGAATGTAGCTTTGCGAGCAGCCTGATTGAATACTTCCACCAAATGTGGACCCAGGGTGTCGCTATGGATTTTATAATATTCATTGCACAGTCCGTCTGGGCCCGGTGTTTTTCCATTGGGGAGTAGGTTAATGGCTTTGGAAACTTCAGTTAGAGTGAACGGGGATGACAGGAACTGTCTCTGGTCTTCTGTCAAGGAGGGCAGATGTAACTTGTCCAGGAATTGGCGTATGAGAGCTGGAGTCGGTTGAAGAGTGTCGGGGTGTAACGCTCCTGCGTTTTCTGAACAATGTGGATTTGCAGCTGCAGAAATACTCCACTCAGTAGTCATGTAGAGAAACGCTGAGATACCAATCCCAACTCCCAAGACTCATCACTGTGGATAGTCTCTGATTCAGCATACAAATATACACACTCAATAAGATGTTCCTGGAGTGATCTATGTATATAGTAGTATAGTGGTGATAGGCTGAAGAGACAGGTTTAAGTAGAGACAATAGTTGACAGATACTTGAGAGGAATGTTCTTGAGAATGAGATGGTAACAGGAAGGATGCAGATAGGTTAGCAATCATTTATGGTAGTAGATTATAGGATAGCAGATGACATACAGGAGAGACTAACCCAGTGCAAGGATAGATGTTAGTAGGCTCAAGAGCTAGCAATCTAGATAGTGCAGATGATAGTAACAGTCCTTAGTATGCAGAGCTAGATAGTGTAAGCTTTAGTATGAAGGTTTATGGAGGATTCCCCTGCGGGGTACTTATCACTAGTAGCAAGCAGTAGTAGAGAGGTTCGGTATGAGCGGGTGATCCGGTAGCGGGATACAGGGATCAGCAGCGAGGTTCCGACAGCGAGGTATGCTTGCAAGCATGTGAGCTTCAAGGCAGGTTATGCGGCGTTGAACGAACAATGTTAGTGAGACCGCCGGCGGTTGAAATAGCCGCTCCTGCGGCGCTCAATGATGACAGCAACGGTCTTAAAGGTGTATGCGCACCTTACCAAAAGAGAATGGTGGGGCGCATACACTAAGGAAAGTGGAATTAGGGTACCAAAGGTACCAGAACATTACACGGGGTCACGGCATTTATGCCGAAACATGTAAAGAGGACTTGGTCAGCCCAGCTGTTTTACATCTTATATGCCTGTCTTTCACGGATGTCTGTAAGTGTATCAGCTTTATTGATATTAAATTGATTTTAGCAATATTACGCTATATGTCCCTCCATTTTTTTCGGTTTTACCACCCACCATGTGGAAGGGGAATCTCTGAACTATTCCATCTACCGGAGATTTGCATGGTTGCCGTTGGAATCGGTGAAAAATCTGTGGGGACACTCCATCATTTTTAAGCCTGTTTGACTCCTACACTATAAGGTGTTTTGGGGTCCCATCCATCTGGTGAGCGCAATATATTTCTACCTTCACTGGTGACGGGATTTGCTGCACTTATATATGATTTGCACCATTATATATTGGACTTTTTCTCACCATCAATTGTTTACGTTACTTGTGGAATGTTTCCTGCGATTGGACAATTTATTTTGTTGGGAATTTTTTTCTTCTAGCGCTGCACATATTTTTGTATTTATTCACGGTCCAGGTTATACAGGGACCCATAAAAGTCGGCGAATTCATTCGCAATGTCTCTGGGATGGGTCAGTCTAGCTCCAGTCTGTCGATGTGCGAGATGAGAGATACGCGTGGACACCCTGCGCTGCCTAATCCTGGCTGCTAGAGACTTGCCAGCCCTATTCGCGTGCGCATAGTACTTAAGCTTGAGCACCCTCAGATGACGGTCAAAGCGTTCCATAAGGTGGGATTTTAGAGAGTCCCTCGCCCGGGAGAGCTGTAATCCTAGGCCGTGGGTGGGAGAAGATTTGTGCGCTTTCTCAAGGTCACGGATCTCGGTTAGGAGAGCCGTGAGCTTGCGGCTATATGCCTTACGGAGTTTTGCTGATTGTTGGATGCACACACCTCGGACGAATGCCTTGTGCGCTCCCCAGAGCACCCAGGGGTCCGACACAGAGGGAACATTGATGCTAAAGAATTCCGAGAGTTGGTCACGGATCAACTTACCAGCAGCCGGGTCCTGAAGCACCTTTACATCACAACGCCAGACCGACGACCGTTCCCTAGGACCGGACTCCTCCAAAACCATCTTCACAGCCGCGTGGTCAGACCACGTGATGCTTCTGATGGCCGAGGAGGAGACCTTTCCCAGTGAAGGGAGGTCAGTCCAGAACATGTCAATACGTGAGTACGGTTTGTGTCTGCAGGAATAAAACGAGTAGTCCCTTTCTGAACCATGTTGGCAGCGCCAAACATCAAACAGTTGCTCCGAAGCCAACAGAGAGGCCAATGAAATTTGTCGGCCCCGGGCGGGCACCGAGGTGTCAAGCCCTGGGTCGACCACAGAGTTCATATCACCACAAACCACTAGGTTACCATAGACATTACTGGAGACTTCCTTCAGCAGTCTGGACAGGAAACGCTTCTGATGAGTATTGGGAGCGTAAACCACCACCAGGGTTAAAGGCATCGCATTAAAGTCACCCTGAAGAATGAGAAATCTGCCGTCAGGATCTTGGGTCAGGTTACAGAGTGAGAAGGCAATCGAGTCTCTCAGAGCAATCATCACTCCCCTTTTCTTCACGGGGGCGCTGGCGGAAAAAAGAGTAGGAAAGTTCCTGTGCGAGAACTTGGGCTGATGATTAAGCTTGAAGTGAGTCTCCTGGATGCATACCACGTCAGCTCCACTGTTGTTAAGCTATGTCCAGAGGGAGAACCGCTTGGCTGGGTGATTTAGACCATTTACATTTAAAGAAAGGAACTTGATGGTCATGGTACCTTCAGAGATGTAAAACGGGTCATCTGTACGAGGGCCGTGGGGAGTGCGGGCGTTTCAGTGAGCACAAGTCCATCAATCCGACTGGAGCAACAAAACAGGAAGGGAAGGGAAGGGAAGGGAAGGGAAGGTAGGGAGGCTGGGGGAGCCAAACAGAGAATAAAAAAGAGTCTAGAGGCAGGTGCTACCTGCAACTGAAACAGAGGGGCCAGTAGGTCAACAAAACCTTGGCCAGGGACTAGCGTTGAGCAGGTTTAGGCGGGTGCTGGAGTTCACCTCCGGGTGAAGAGTGTCTAGAATTAGACCTTTTGCGGGACACAACGTGCCAATCATCCGAGAGGGCCTGTGGCGAAGGAGATTTGGAGGACCGCGAGGAGGCAGATGGAGGCTCAGGGATGATTCCCCAGCGGTGTAGAAGGGCCATTCCTTCCTCCAGAGAAGCGATTGTGACAGTGCGGCCCTGGTGGGTGATGGAAAGTTGAGCTGGATGTTTCCACTTGTGCACTATTTGGTGGTTCCTCAGGGCTTTTGTTATGGTGGCAAGGTTCCTACGCTTCTGGAGTGTGTGTCTGGAGAGGTCTGGCAGAATCTGAACCTGCGGGAAGTCACCAGGAAGAGATTGTAGTTGCCTTGAGGCCATTAGGATTTTGTCCTTAGTCTGAAAAAAATGCACACGGAGAAGGACATCTCGAGGCAGGTCTTGAGCTATAAAGTGGGGCTTAGGGATCCTATGAATTCTGTCTATCTCCAATTCAGACGCAGACAGGGAAGGGATCAGTGCAGAAAAGAGGTCTGTAGCCATTTTGCGCAGGTGCTGGGGCTGGACAGTTTCCGGGATCCCCCTTAATTTTAAGTTATTCCTTCGGGACCTGTCCTCTAGGTCCGCAAGTTTGTCCTTAATCCAGTCAATGTCATCTGTATGATCATTATGGGCTGTAATAAGAGTGTTGAGAGACAAGGTGCATTTTGTCATAGAGGATTCAACAGAGTCCACTCTCACCTCAAGCTGCTGGACATCTTTCCTTGTTTGAGAAAGACTCTGCATCACATCTGAGTGCAGAGAGGACCAGAGGGAGTGAAGCATGCCTTTCAGGAGTGTACCGGAGATCGGGTGGTCTCCCACTGGGAAGGTAGCGAAGGGGTCTGCAGGAAGTGTGCTCATGCCCCCAGGTTCTGAAGGAGAGGATGCCGCCTGCTCCATCCCTGGGATGGCTGGGATGGATCGGGGGGGAGAGCTCCAGCGTGGGCGCTGGTTTGCCGGGCTTCTCGAGGAGGGAGAAGGAGGGGTGGATGCACCAGAGGAGTTCCCGCTGTCCGGGTTGGCTACTTGCCTGAGCGGTGGTGGTTTGTGGTGCTGGTTCCTGTCCCGGGAAGAAGCGTGCTGCGGGGGCCTGCCGGCGCCATCTTGCCTGAGGCCCGCCAAAGTGGAGAGGAGGAAACCGTCCAATTTGCGCGACTGTGTGGCACCTTTTTTGTTCCTCATGATGCCCGGAGGTCCTGCCGAGATCGTGGAGGCTTTTAATCCCGCTGTGGAGGCTGTAAATGAGCGATGTCCCAGGTGGCCGAGCGGAGCTGAAGATCTATGCGGCCATCTTCAGCGCCGGAAGCCACACCCTCGCAATCAAATATTTTTTATAAGTACAAGGAAGCATGTTTTTTCCAGCATTTGGTCACACCCATTTTGCCATGCTGCGTGCCACAGTTCACTTCCTCTCTCAAGTGTTCCTCATTCTGAAGTTCAAAAGTTGGGAGGTATGGGGCTATAGTATGCAGTTTTAACACTAGTGCTAAATAGAGATCGGTAGTTGCCAGAGTTAACTTTCCAAGTTACCCAGCAGGTGATTTTGGTTGCTAGGACCACCTAGCAACCAATCACCTGCTGGGTAACTTGGAAAGTTAACTCTGGCAACTCCCACTGTCTATTCAATGTTGGTGTTTCTCTCTCCAGTTCTGCCTCTGTCCTGCTCCCTGCTCCCCTCTCCTGTGTCTCCCCCTCTGAATGCATGAATCAGGTAGGAAGGGGCAGAGCTGTGGGGAGGGGGCTGTGTAATGCAAAAGGGGTCCAGAGGTGTGTGGGGGGGCTGTGTAATGCAAAAGGGGCCCAGAGGTGTAGAGGGGGGTATGTAATGCAAAAGAGGTTCAGTGGTGTGTGTGTGGGGGGTGGCTGTGTAATGTAAAGGGTTCCAGAGGTGTGGGGGGGCTGTTTAATGCAAAAGGGGTCCAGAGGTGTGCAGGGGGTGTGTAATGAAAAGGGGTCCAAAGGTGTGAGGAGGGGGTTGTGTAATGTAAAGAGGTCCAGAGGTGTGGGGGGGGGGCTATGTAATGCAAAAGGGGCCCAGAGGTGTGGGGGGAGCGCTGTGTAATGTAAAGGGCTCCAGAGGTGTGGAGGGGCCCTGTGTATTGTAAAGGGGTCCAGAGGTGTGGGGGGGGGGCTGTGTAATGTAAAGGGATCCAGAGGTGTCACCCCCATCAAAATCCTCTAACTTGTGCTACACTGACCTTTAATCCAGCGTCGGGCAAAGCTCCCTGGCGCTGATCTTTTTTTTTTGCAATACATTTTTTTATTACATTTATATTCATTACACAAACAATTTTCAACAAAAGTGTCATAGCATTTAACCTTCCCCCTCTAATTTATAAAGAAAAGTTTATATACAGTATAACACAATCTCAAAGTGGCTGCATTGAATCATACTGATATCTTAAACTTAATGTATCTAACTCATAGGATCAACGACATTTCTATTGGGCTATATTTAATATTTTGAAATAATATATAAGAAAAAAGAGAGAAAAAAAATATATGATAAGATACAAATAAATATAAAATCAGAAAAAAGTATATTGAAACGAATAAAAATAAAATCCTGGAAAAGATCTTCCATCTAGCATTTCCAAGGGTCATTATTCAGATCTAAACAAAAGCCTCTTGCATGCCAAAGCCCATTTAGGTAAACCACTCCATTTTCAACCCATAATACGTTTATCATAGTCCTCAGTGTGTTTGAATGTAACCCACACTCCCCAAGTCTTTGAAAATGTAAAAGTAAGATCCCTGGCAATAGCTAGAGTTTCTTCTAAATAATAAACCATGACAATAGATTTTAGCCATTCTTTAATGGTGGGGATTTGATTTACCTTCCAATATTTGGGAATTAATGCTTTGGCTGCATTTAATAAATGCTTAATCAATGACTGTTTATTTTCTGTTAAGGAGCAGTCAGACACATGTAATAAACAGCAAACAGGTGACAAGACCATCTTTGAGTTGGTAATGTGTAAAATTAACCATTGTCATCAAAATGCTCTAACTTGTGTTACACTCACCTTTAATCCAGCGTTGGGCAAAGCTCCCTGTCGCTGATCTTCATGCCCCCTTCTGATGTCGGAAGGGGGCGTCGTGAGATAAAATTTTCCTTTTTCCTACCTAGCAACACCCCTGGCTGGAAGATTGGTCAAGGCAGTGGAAACTGCAGTTCAATGTTTCTAAATGTAAAATAATGCACCTAGGGAGAAATAATCCCTTAAGAGAGCACACCATTGGGGGTACAGTGTTGGTCAGCACTACAGATGAAAATGATTTGGGGGTTTTTATTTTATATGATTGCAAAATGAGCAAACAGTGTGACCAGGTTGTGGGAAAAGCAAATAGAATTCTAGGATGAATCACTAGAGGGGTCACCAGCAGAAAGGAGGAGGTCCTATTCCCCTATATAGATCTTTAGCGAGACCTCATTTAGAATACTGTGTCCAGTTCTGGAGACCTAACTTACAAAAATATATTTACGGGATTGCCTTACTACAAGTCATTACCAAGTTAACACAGACCAGGCGGGCCTCGAAAAGGTACCTATAGATGTGGAAACTGTGCTGGCTGCCCATGGATGACAGAAAGGTACAGGCATCCGCTTACCGAATGGCGAGTGGCATAAGTCTCGACATTATGCAGATTGTACCACTCAAGGAGGTGTTTACCTAATGATGTATCAATGTAAAGTATTTTACATTGGTAAAATTATATGCCAGTTTGGCCAGAGGATAGGGGACCACCTATATTATGGGCTCCCCTATATGTCAGCGCCGGATGTACTGAGGAGCAGGGCGCCCTTCTGAAGCCACTGGCCAGCCTACCAAACGGTCTCTCGGCTCACCAGGAGTCTCCCTGAGGAACAGAACACCTTCCTGAAGCCACTGGCCATCCTACTATCTGGTCTCTTTGCCCTCCAGGCATCTCCCTCCTTCACCATCCCCTGCACCACCTCTTGGAGCCACAACATCCAGCTGTGGACCTCTGTGTTCCTGCAGGCCACCTAACAGATGAGCTATTTTATACTGTTTTAAATGTTAACAGTTTTCCTGTACCTGCCTTACCCTTTTAATTAAACTGATAACACTTAGAGGCGCTCTGCTTTTTGTTTTTATTTCCACTTTCAGAGCTGACTTCTCTCTGCAGGTGAGCTGGCTCTGAGTGTCATCTATTTCAGCCATCAACTACACCAGACTAATGATTTTACATGAACTGCATACCCTTTGATGCTATATAGGTATGTGTGATGCGCCAACTCTTATCCTGCTTGTTCATGCACCTATATTATGACATATAGGATTGCATCTTAGATATGACAATTCAGTAGTAACGTTTTTTGCACTTGAAGGACTCCTTTTCGGTTGTTTTGTTTTCCCCCCTTTTTTTCCCCCATGGGCTTTAAATATTAACACTAATAGATAGTTACCCCTATGACTGCTCTTGTTGATGTGTATATTGATTAAAACCATTGTGGAGGCCTGCCAACTATGGTTGTGTTGCAGTGTGTATTTGGATATTCGGATATATGGGGGCACGACCAGTGCAAATGTCAAGAACCCTGAATTTGGACAATCAAAATGATGCATGGTACATTTATATTTATACATAAAGAATATTTTCTTTGTTTGTATTAATTTTTTGACAATTTTTTTTATTAAATTATGTTAAAGGGTTCTATTTTTGCATTTATGTCAATACTGTAAGAATTTTCATATTGAGTTGCTGTCTGGTGCTGTGGGATGTTCCTGGCTCTTTCCCTGGTGTTTTTAATTCTCACCACTAGGGGGCGCTCTATGGTCTCTTGGGGATGAGTGTGCATTCTCTTGAGGGAGGCTGTTGGTGGAATTTCCTCTCCACCTTCCTCCCTCACCTAATGGACCTGCAAGCGGAGCTATGTCTCTGTTACCCATAGTTCTTGTATTGGCAATGCACATGCGCCGTAGACGGTGCATGCGCAGTTCGGGATCGGGTCCGACCTACGTCATTTCTGGCCCTTTGGCCTGATATGACGGGTCGGATTGGAGTGAATAAAAGAACGCCTTTGCCGCTCATTGCAGTCTGTTGGGGGGATGGCCCCGAAGGAATGGTTGCCAACACTGAGGTAATGAGGAGAGAGGAACACTATGCAAAACCCATCTAGACATGTGCCTTATGTAAAACTTATTAGAGGTTAACATCTACTTCACAGGCTTTAGTTGAACGGCTACATTGGGCTTTTAATACCTGCGCCCCAGGCTATATATTTGGATCGTAATAGGTAAGGCTATCTAAAGTGATATGACATACTAGGTGACCCATATATTAACCACTTCCCGACCACCACCCGCCTTTTTACTGTGGCAGGGTGGCTCTCCTGTGCAAACCGACATAGGTCTACGTCGGTCGCTGGCGGGAAGCTAGGTGGCGCGCTCCCACCCCCACTCGGCAGCTGGGAAGCCAATGCGTGTGTCAGGTGGCTCCAATTGCCACCCAACACCCGCGATTGCTCCCCGCAGAGAGAGAAAGACGATCGGCTGTTGTAAACACAGCCGCCCGTCCTTCTCCCTGGGATGATCACAGAGCTCATGTGATCCTTCTATAGTAATGTTTTATTATATATTATTTTTTTTATTATTATTATACAGGATTTATATAGCGCCAACAGTTTGCGCAGCGCTTTACAATGTGAAGGAAGACAATACAGTTACAATACAGTTCAAAACAGGAGGAACTAGAGGGCCCTGCTCGTTAGAGCTTACAATCTAGAAGGGAGGGTCAAGTGAAACAAAAGGCAATAGCCGTGGGGGATGGGTTGATGGAGAAAAAGGAGGTACATTTGTTAGGGGTTGGTAGGATAGGCTTCTCTGAAAAGGAGGGTTTTCAGAGATCGCCTAAAAGCTAATAGAGTGGGAGATAATCGGACAGATAAGGGTAAGGAGTTCCATAGGATTGGAGAGGCTCTGGAAAAGTCCTGGAGGTGAGCATGGGAGGAGGTGATGAGGGAGCTAGAGAGCAGTAGGTTTTGAGAGGAACGAAGAGAGCGATTAGGTTGGTATTTTGAGATGAGGCTGGTGATGTAGCTCGGGGCTAAGCTGTGGATTGCTTTGTAAGATGTTGTAAGTATTTTGAATTTAATTTGTTGGGTGAGCGGAAGCCAGTGGAGGGCTTGACAGAGAGGAGCAGCGAACACTGAGCGATTGGTGAGGTGGATGAGTCTGACGGCAGCATTCATGATGGATTGAAGGGGCGGATAACCTGTGTAGAGGTAAGCCAATGAGAAGGGAATTGCAGTAGTCGAGGCGCGAGATGACCAGGGAGTGAACTAGGAGTTTTGTTGTGTCTTTAGTTAGAAAGGGGCGTATTTTGGAGATGTTGCGGAGGCTGAGGCAGCAAGATTTGGACAGCGATTGGATGTGGGGTTTGAAGGAGAGTTCAGAGTCCAGAACAACACCTAAGACCTTGGCATGTGGGGATGGGCTGATAGTAATGCCATTGATATTGACTGAGAAATCAGGGGAAGCGGCAAGCGGTGGAGGAAAAATTATAAGCTCGGTTTTGGATGGATTGAGTTTGAGGAAGTGGTGAGACATCCAGACCGATATACCTGATAGTAAATTAGTGATACGTGAGGAGACTCAGGGAGAGAGCTGAGGAGTGGATAGATAGATTTGGGTATTGTCAGCGTAGAGATGGTATTGGAAGCCATGGGAGGCTATCAACTGACCTAGAGAGGAGGTGTAGATTGAAAATAGGAGGGGTCCAAGAACAGAGCCATGGGGACCCCCCACAGAAAAGGGAAGAGGAGCGGAGGAAGTAGAATTGTAGGTAACGCTAAAGGTGCGGTTGGATAAGTAGGAAGATAACCAGTGAAGAGTACAGTCACGGAGACCAAAGGCATGGAGTTTTTTGAGGAGGAGGGGATAGTCAACCGTATCAAAGGCAGCAGAAAGGTCCAGAAGTAGGAGTACAGAATAGTGTCCATTGGTTTTGGCCGTTAGCAGATCGTTTGTCAGCTTTAGAAGTACAGTTTCAGTGGAGTGTTGAGGCCGGAATCCAGACTGTAGGGGATCAAGGAGGCTATTCTCGGCAAGGTGGTCGCACAGTCGATTGTAGACTAGACGTTCGAGGAGTTTGGATGAAAAGGGGAGCAAGGAAATAGGGCGTAGGTTGTTCAGATCGGTTGGGTCCAGTGAGGGCTTTTTAAGTATGGGCCTGACTAGTGCATGTTTTAGAGAGTTGGGGAAGATGCCAGAAGAGAAGGAGAGATTGAAGATGTGGGTTAGAGAGTGTAGAATAGGGCCAGAAGGTGAACGTAGCATTTGCGAGGGAACAGGATCCAGAGGGCAGGTTGTTAAGTGGACGTTAGCAAGTAGATTAGCAACCTCGTCTGTAGTGGCGGGGTTGAATGAGGGAAGTAATGATCGCACCTGTGGGCATGAAGCATAAGTCATGGAGGAAGGTATCTGAACAGCAACGATCTCCTTACGAATTGTATCAATTTTCTGTTTAAAGTGGTAGGCAATCTCCTGGGCAGTGAGTGAGTCAGTGGGGTAGTGGAGGACGGAGTAGAGAGTTAAAGGTAGCGAAGAGTTGCCGGGGGCGTGATGACAGGCTGTTAATGAGAGTGATAAAATAGGTCTGTTTGGCAGTGTGGAGACTGGAATTTTATTTTTGGAGGGCGGATTTATATTGGTTGAAATTGGTTGAAGACCGAGTCTTACGCCATAGGCGCTCAAGAGCATGGCTATGCTTTTTCAGGCTTCTAGTGTTATCTGTTTGCAAAGGTTGAAGGGGTCGGGGCCTGATTCGGTGTGTGGTGAGGGGGGCCAGTGTGTCCAGGGAGGCTAAGAGTGAAGCGTTGTAGACAGAAGAGGACAGGGGTGCAATTTTGTCATAGAGGTGTTTGGTAGCAGAGTAGAGAAGAGAAGGGTTGAGATTGCGTAGGTTTCTGCGGGTAACCGTACGGTAGCTGGAGGGAGAGGAGGTGGAGGAGAAGGAGAGAGTGAAACTAATAAGGTAGTGATCAGAGAGAGGGAAAGGATTGTTGGAAAGGTTGTGGGGAGTGCATAGGTGGGAGAAAACAAGGTCAAGGATATTGCCTTCAGAGTGAGTAGAAGCATGTATCCATTGCTTCAGGTCAAAGGAGGAGGTTAGATTGAGAAGTTTGGAAGTGGTAGGAGTGTTAGTATTAATAGGGATGTTCTAGGGGTCTAAAAGGTGTACATGTGAAGTTTCAGCTCTGTAGCATGTCCAGAACCAGAAACAAAAAGATAGTTTGTATTAGAACACTTTCTTTCAGGACAGGTAGTTCGTTTCTCTCCCGGTTTAATAGCAGGCATTTGTTTGGGTTCTTTGCAGTCAGGAAAAACATCTGAACTTGTGTATAGTGGTACTGTGTGTAAAGTTCTGATGTTTTGCCTGCCTCCAAAAACCCCCAAAAAATGGCAGCAAAAACACACCTGGGCATTTTTTTTGGACGCTAGCGTTTTTTTGGCATTTTTTTGGGTTCTTTGCAGTCAGGAAAAACATCTGAACTTGTGTATAGTGGTACTGTGCACAAGTTCTGATGTTTTGCCTGCTTCCAAAAACTCCCAAAAAATGGCAGCAAAAACACACCTGGGCATTTTTTTTTTTGACGCTAGCATTTTTTTGGGTTCTTTTGAGGCAGGCAAAACATCTGAACTTGTCTATAGTGGTGTATATACACACATACATATATTTATATGCACACCTAGACATATATAGGTGTGATAGTAGCAGAAATATATGCTTGCGCTAATGAAATCATTTACACTAATAAATTTCTGCTACTATCACACCTATATATGTCTAGGTGTGTATAAACATATAAGTATGTGTGTATATATACCACTATAGACAAGTTCAGATGTTTTGCCTGCCTCAAAAGAACCTAAAAAAATGCCAAAAAAAAACCGCTAGCGTCCAAAAAAAAAAATGCCCAGGTGTGTTTTTGCTGCCATTTTTTGGGGTTTTTTGGGGACAGGCAAAACATCTGAACTTGTGCACAGTACCACTATACACAAGTTCAGATGTTTTTCCTGACTGCAAAGAACCCAAAAAAATGCCAAAAAAACGCTAGCGTCCAAAAAAAAATGCCCAGGTGTGTTTTTGCTGCCATTTTTTGGGGGTTTTTGGAGGCAGGCAAAACATCAGAACTTGTGCACAGTACCACTATACACAAGTTCAGATGTTTTTCCTGACTGCAAAGAACCCCAAAAAATGCCTGCTATTAAACCTGGAGAGAAACTAACTACCTGTCCTGAAAGAAAGTGTTCTAATACAAACAATCTTTTTTTTTTCTGGTTCTGGACATGCTACAGAGCTGAAACTTCACATGTACACCTTTTAGACCCCCCAGATCTGAAATCCAAAGTAAAAATCAAAAAAATCTCTTTTTCTTTTTTCAATAATTGGCTTTTTTATCAAAAATTACAATTTTTAAGAACTTGTTTGTGTGATTTGGTGTCTGGGGGGTCTAAAAGGTGTACCTGTGAAGTTTCAGCTCTGTAGCATGTCCAGAACCATAAAAAAAGATCATATAGGTGTTAAAGTTAAAGGAGGGTCCCGACCCACATCCCTGTTCTACTGAACAATTAGCATATTTTTTCATGGTTCTGGACATGCTACAGAGCTGAAACTTCACATGCACACCTTTTAGACCCCCCAGATACTAAATCCAAAGTAAAAATCAAAAAATCTCTTTTTTTTTTTTTTTTCAATAATAGGCTTTTTTTTATCAAAAATGAAAATTTTTAAGAACTTTTTTTGTGTGATTAATAGTTAATGGGGCATGGCACAGAACCCTGGGCACTTTTTAGGGGCGTTTATTGGGTTTTAGGGCTTAAAAATTGTGTTTTTTGATTACCAAAGTTCGGGTCCCATTGATTTCAATGGGGTTCTGAAATCCGGGCCGAACTTTCGGGAAGTTCGGATGTTCTGGCCGAACCGAACTTTTCAAAAGTTCGATCATCCTTAGTAGAGAGTGCATTTTACAAGGAGAGAGATGAAGGGGTGAAAAAAGAGATCACCTGCAGTCTAGGTGGTGTATATCTCAGCCTTTCCTGTGTTCATTCACTTTGTGCATTCTCTGAAGTGCAGAATCAGAAGTGCATTCCACTTGTAGAAATCGCCCCCCACTTAGAGAAGAGAGCCCCCCCGAAAGCAAATGTGCCCCCCTGCAAATGTGCTGTCCCCAAGTGATGCTGCACTTATATACTCTCAGACCTGGGGTGGGAGCTTATCCAATTAAACAATCAGGAATTGATAAATTATGGCTGGTTAGCTAGGGTTTCACTTCAGAAAGATCTACAGATAACCAGGAGATACCTCTAAAAGGTTAAAGGCTGTAATGGTTATATATTAAAGTAAGAAAGCATAGCAGGACCAGTCTACAGCTGGATAAACAAATAAACATACCACATTAAAACACAAAGTCTAGAAAACGCAGGTACAGGCTTTCAGTGCTGGATGGTTGCAAGCAAAGTTGGACACATACCACATTAAAACACAAAGTCTAGAAAACGCAGGTACAGGCTTTCAGTGTTGGATGGTTGCAAGCAAAGTTGGACACATACCTGTGGAGAGACAGAGAAGGATTAGGTGACACATTGAGATGATTTCTGCAGATTTTTATTCGCCCCCGTACTGGTCCCCAGGGGATAGTTTATGTTGGCGCCCATCTTGAAGGTCATACTTGGTGGGACTATCTCCCAGGGTGAGCATCCTGTATATTCCACAGTCACCATATGGCATGTAATGAATGAAAAGATATTCCATATAACAATGTGTCTGTCTATTTACTTTTGATTATCTTGTGTTCCTGCAGGATCTCTGGTCTTTTCTTATATTTAGACTCCTGAAGAAGGGTTTAAAGACCGCAAAACATATTGAGGCCAAATTGCAGATTTTAGCCTGAGCATATGTTGTTTTATTACAACATGGGTAAACAAGTCACTTCTGCTATTGAGCCTGCATTTGAATTGATCAATTGTAAATGATCATGTAATGTATTTGTGATTGTAACTGTCCTTTTATTCTATTTTGAAATAAATAAATCATTTGTTTTTATCGAAGTGTTTAGTATAATCCTTACGGTACCATAAAAATCCCCCTTACCCCATAATCCCCCCCCCCCGCCCCCTTCCCTTTTCATTCTCCTTAATTCCTTAGCTTTTTCCGGCACATCTTTCCAAAGTATTTGCAATTTATATGGGATGAAGGTGCCCAGTCAGTCTACATATAACACTATAAGAAGTACAATTGTTTTTACAAAAATATATTGGTAAGATAGAACGAGTCCAGAGACAGGAAACAAAAATGGTAAAGGGTCTGGGAGATAACATATTTTAAGAGTGACTTCAGAAACTTAATATGTACAGTCTGGAGGAAAGAAGGAAAAGGGGAGACATGATTAAAACTTTAAATACATCAAGGGGTGAATACGGCTCAGGAATGTGGAATTTTCAATGTGAAACCAAAAACAAGAACACGGGGACATGACCTCAAACTAACTGGAGGAAAGTTCAAAACTGATCTTAGAAAGTATTATTTTGCTGAAAGGGTAGTTGATGCTTGGATTAAACTTCCTTTAGAGGTAGTAAACCAGTCAATAGTAAATGGCTTCAAACAGGCTTGGGACAAACAAAGATCTTTACTCAGACAAAAAAGTTAACGAAAAAAAACAAAAAACAGACAGACTCGATGGACTACTTGGTCTTTTTTTCTGCCGTCACTTTTCTATGTTTCCTTTTTGTACAAAAAAAAGCAAGCTGTCAGGGAAATGTCAGTTATTGGCATTTCAAATAATATTTTCTTTCCTTTATGAATCACATCTACTCTAGCATGTTGTATACAGTATATGATACAGATGAGCCACATCACAGACCAGTTCAGGGCATCCCCAAATGTTTTTAGGAAATTGCGCATTTTCAAAGTTGCCCTTTAAAAAATATTAAAGGGCTGCTCCACGTTTTATTAAAACATTTTGATGCTTTGGTACGTATCCCCATTGACACAGCCCATCTGATTGTGCCATTTGTTTGACAATCCCTTTCTTGTTAGCCAAGAAAAAGGACAGTATTCATTTCTAACATTCAGCTCCCAATAATTTTAACAGGGTTCAGATTAGGCATCTAAACATTGGTGAATTTCTACAAACCGAACCTGGGTACATTCCACTCATCACTAATGGGTTTGGTTTCAGGCAGATGCAGTGAACTTTTCAGAATCCAAACCCTATTAAAGTCAGTGCGATATGAATGTTAAAAACCTGTAAGGGCCATTTTCTAGGCTAATAGGTAGGGGATTGTCAAACAAATAGCGCGGGGCATGAGCGATGCCCTGGGAAACAAGTACCAAAGAAAAAAAAAAGTTTTTTTCTTTAATACTGTTTGGTAAGGAACAGTGATTTTAAGTAAAACTTTGAGTCCATCATAAGAAATATAACATTCCTTTAAAATACATGCCTGGGGGTTGCCCTTGACCTGCCTGTGAATTGGTGCTCTTATACAATCTATACAATCTATTACACCAAAACTTATATTTACAAAGGAAAGAAAATTGCATTTACAAAGAAAAGAAAATGTCATTTTAAAAAATCTCAGTTTTGGTGTACTTAGCAGACATAAGGAATCTTGATGTGGGTGGTGAGCTTACCTACTCATGTTCCTTGCAGTGTGCATTCACAAATTATTTCCATGGTTTGTGTACTTTAGTATGTTGCTCTTACCAATAAAAAGGTTACTTGCGTGTGGTCTGGAATGGAACCTAGATAACCCATAAAAACCATAATTTTTTTGTACTGTAAAATTTTTGCATAGGTCTCTTATAATGCATGAAAACCCTTTGTTTTGGGTGGCAAGCTTACACTTTCTTTGAACAAAATACATAACAATGCTATATTAATAGCGTGCTGTACTTTTCAATAATACCTTGAACAGAAAATAAATTCCTGGTGTGCAAACATGAATATAGTGATAAACTAATTCATATAAACAACAAATCATTAAGGTATACAATGACTTTGCAAATGGTGCACTGTCCTTTTAAATAGTGGCTAAAACCAGAAAGAATAATTGATAATTCAGTGCTCTAAATACAACGTGATATAGCAAAGCATATATACAATAAATAATGTATGTATGCAAAACTTCAAAAAAAAATTAAAACTCATGCAAAAAAAGTCCATATGGAATTCCAATGCGATTAGCCACTTAAGGACTGGAAGGTTTTACCCCCTTAATGTTCAGCCCATTTTTTGCGATACGGCACTGCATTACTTTAACTGACAATTGCGCAGTCGTGCAACTCTGTACCCAAATAAAACTGATGTCCTTTTTTCCCTCATATAGAGCTTTCTTTTGGTGGTACTTGATCACCTGTGCGGTTTTTATTTTTTCCGCTTTAAACAAAAATAGCGACAACTCTGAAAAAAAAAAAACAATATTGTTTACTTTCTGCTATAAAACATTCCCAATAAAAAACAATTAAAAATCAAATTTTTTTCATCAATTTAGGCCAATATGTATTTTGCTACATATTTTTGGTAAAAAAAAAAAAAATCACAATAAGTGTATATTGATTGGTTTGCACAAAAGTTATTGTGTATACAAACTAGGGGATAGATTTATGTTATTTTTATAACATAAATCTCAATCACTGATCTGGAGTAAGTATTCAGTAAGCAGTAAGTGGAGTCAGAACTTTTTAATACTTGTTCCAGGACAGATATATTGATAGAGGTAAATCATAGTGATTCAAATTGTCTGGCTAACTAAATGTAAGGTGGAAAATTATCCAAACAAAATACCTGTTAACTGAAAACAAGCACAGTTAGATACACATATTGGGACAGATATATGATCTGAAATAGGCACACATCCAGCCACCCACTTTCTTAATAATTGCATCATTTAAAATAAGACAGAGTGCCGAAGTGGGATAATATCTTAAAATAACGTATAACAATTCTTAAGAAGAGCAATAAATTTGAAGGCAGTGAGTAGGCAACCATTTAGGTGAATGAGAAATTAATTGAAAACTGAAGGATAATATTCGCAGGTAATATTCTACAAAGACAAAAGAACAGATAGGATTGTTAAGCACAGCTTTAAGGGAAACCCACCTGCCTTTTCCTAACTGAAAATGTGGACTACCCAATCACTCAAATCTGCTTCAGAAAAAAAAATATCAGAAATGAAATGTGTATGAATCTTGGGTACTAGTTCACAGATCCCAAAAGCCTCAAAAAAGGTATAAATGAAAGTTGAATAAAATATTTTTGGTTCAAACTTAAAAGTGTAGACTTTAAAAGTCACCGAAGCAGAGTTTAGGAATATATACAGTATACAGAGAATTGGGTAATCTCTTATCAAGACTGAAAGCCTATCTTCTATAACATTTAAGTGCCTGCTTGACTTGTAATAACTTGTACTTTTGGGGTAGCTGCCTAATGTAAAAAAAAAAAAAAAAAAAAAAAAGGCCATAGGATATTTACAGCCAAATAGTTACTAAAAAATGTACTGAAAATTCTAAAACAAGGATACCGTCAGCATTAAACTTTCAATAAAGAACAACCTAGCAGCAGAGTTATTGGCCCATATTGTGGGTGCCACAGAAGGTTTGACAGTAGAAAAATTACCAAATTCAAATTAGATCCCTGAGATTTTGTGGGCATGGCTCTCCTTCTGCATCTGCCTTTGGAAACAAAAGTTGAAAATGGAAAATCTGGGGGCATGGTCTGAGTGCGGAAGAGAATGGCTGCCTAAACCCCGAGCCCTGGCAGCCAACGGGAAAACTAACAAGCCTCTACAGCAACCCAAGCCAACAAAGAAAGGAGCATCTCTGCCTCCCCTTCGCGCTCCCCGCGGGCACCAGGCACACACTTGAACCGACAAATACTGGAGATATTCTGGACACAATCTTCCAACATGGCAAAGCCTTTCCCAACAAGCACACAGGCTTCTGGTCATGCTGCATCCCAGCAGAGTCTGAGATCTGAGACACTGGTAAGCAATCTCTCTCCACCAATACCCCCAGCTCAGCACACCTCTCCCAGTCTGCAACATCTGCACTCAGTGGCGGTGGACATTAAGGAGAGTCTCTTTGCTGCATTCTCAGCAGCTATCTCTGATCTCTGCCATGACATTCAAGCCATGGCAGAGAGGGTGCAGGAGGTGGAAACAGTCACCTCTCACAAGAAGGCACACATTCACCAGCTTCGCTCAGTGTAGGATGCCCATACACTTCAGCTAAGGGAGTTACAAAGACACATGGAAAACTGCTGCAGAAATAATCTCAGAGTCCGTGGATAACCTAAATCACTGGAGCAGGATCAAATCCAGCAAGTGGTTACAGCTATCTTTAATGATCTCCTAGACAGAGCCCCTGCCTCTGTGATTGGTATGGAAAGGATTCACAGGGCACTACACCCAAGAGGCAGAGACACTGGTCCACCAAGAGACATTGTATGCTGTCTGACTAGCTTTCAAATCAACCAAGATATCCTTAGAAAGGCATGTAACAGAATACATATTTCTCATAAGAGTGCACATGTTGAAATCTTTCAGGATCTGTCCAACATCACTTTGTAACATCACAAAGACCTACGTCCACGTCGTTGCATCTATACTAGCATTGTCTAACCTTCCACATATACTAGGAGACCCATTCTTGTATGTACGAATCGCTACTCTTCTATATTATATGCTACATGAGTTTGGCTCTATTGACATTAAGATCAGAAACGGCATACAATCTCCCAGCTGCCTAATATATGCACAGGTATTTCTACAACTCCTATGACAATTACCGATTACATTAACAAATGTAGAAAATCCTTCTATTTCATGGACTAACCCCCTGTTCCCATCGACAATAGGTTCTATATAACAGCAACTTTGAGTTCCACTTTCAGTACCCATTTTCAGAGAAGGACACTGTAAAACAACAGCCTTAAAGATTACTAGGGAGATTCCTGAACCCTGTGATGTCCTCTTATGATGTTTTAGCACACATCTTTGCTAGTACTTCTTATGATGAACATGAGAGGGTCAAAATATTGGTCGCTGCCGTCTATATGTAATAATACCCCTGCTTAGTACTCCTAACATGAGAGGATATGTTAAAGCCCTGTCTGCAAAACTAACCCCCCCCCCTCTGAATAATACACATGGACTCAGATATTACGTATACTTGTTAATGTGTCCATGTTACCCATATCTATATTTAGACTTTGTTCTGATTTTCAGCACCAGATTGATATCCAGACTACATGTTTATTGACACTGTTTTCCTTGTCTTCTATCAGGGTCTATTAGGTTAGAATGTAAGAATTCTTCATCTATGCCAATTTAAAGTAATATACCTGCCTTCTGGATTTGGACAAGAGATATTGTCCCCCTTTCCCCCTTGGAGACACTCCTACTCTCACTAAAACACCAGTGACTACCTAAGCTATTATATGATACAGGTAATTTCAGCCCGTTGATAACATGCAGAACAATAATATAAACCACACCCTCCCCTTTAGGGAACTAGATAAAGCTAGAAACTAGTACTCGCTTCTAGCTATTTTATCTTCCATGATCTCCATCTTATGCCAATGTC
This sequence comes from Pelophylax lessonae, assembly GCF_965119305.1. Lineage (NCBI taxonomy): Eukaryota > Metazoa > Chordata > Amphibia > Anura > Ranidae > Pelophylax > Pelophylax lessonae. Next base: position 638,731,016 of record NC_138769.1, on the reverse strand, counting down.
CTTTGTTTTCGCCCAAGTATTGATGCCAAAGTAAATTCTGTTCTCATGATAGTAACATGCTCCAATGTTTATGTTGGGCCCTAGACTCGTGGGACTTATATGCTAGTTGAGAAATTATTTCACAAAACTTTATAAGACAGTTGCTAGAGTTATTTGAATAATGGTTTCATTCTACTGTAATATTATTCTAAGGATCCCTTTATAAGTAAGTTTCAACTTACTAGTTTGAATGTTAAGTATGCCTCTACTTGGTATTTACTAAGACACTCCTAAACCTTGTGTTTACTATGACCTATCATATGTTACCAAGACCGCAATCTAACACAGGAACTGAGCAGGGGCGCCTATCTCTTGCATACACACGAGTGCTTCAACAAAGCTCCACTACTTTACATTGGGTATGGACCAAGGTCCATTGATGAGGTCGTCTTCTCACCTGATGAGGTCCCCTAGCTAGCCACAGCTGCCTAACACCCTTGTAGACAGACTACGCTTACCTACAGGGATCAAAAGCCCTATGGGAAATTTCCGAGGAATATACACCTTACTGCCACTGATTTTTTCTTGGATTTTCCCAATCCTCCTTTAGGACAGGGTAGCAGGTTCTTCCCTGTCACCGGAACACCCCTTTCTACCATCTTACTCCTTCTTTCAACCCTTCATACCGTCTTTTATCTTACTCTTCTCATAACCCCCCTGTTTCTTTTTTTTTCTTTTTTATATCCCCACTGTTTCCGTCCTCGTGCTGGCTAGATTACAAAACTATCGAATTCTCCACTGATCAGTTTCTACTCCTGCTTTCCTAATGGGGGGCTCAAAAAAACACAAACCGATCTCTAAAGATTTGACACTAGTCTCGAAAAATGCGCAAGGCTTAAATGTACCAGAAAAACAATCCCAGCCTCTATTGCTGATGAAAAAGCTGAAAGCAGACATAGTATTTGTACAGGAAACCCACTTTCAGAGCAATAACATACCAAAATGGACCAATCAGTATTTCTCAGTAGTATACCATGTCACCAACAGTGTAGCAAAGACCAAGGGGGTCTCCATTCTGTTCTCCAAAAATCTCCCCATAACCATAACAGAGGTCGTGGACGAAAAGGAGGGCAGGTTCATATTTGCTAAAGGTAGCCCCTATGATAGACTTATTACTCTAGCGAACCTATACTGTCCTAACTCGAAACAGGTATCCTTTCTTGATTTGGTAGTAAGCCACTTAACTACCTTCCAATCAGGCATATCAGTGCCTGGAGGAGACTTTAACATCTCCCTACAACACCTTTTGGACACTTCTCCTGGCACTTCATCATTACCATATGAGGCCCTTTAACATATCAACCTTTTCTTACAGTTCTTAGTACACGATGCATGGAGGACTCATAGCCTCAAAACTACACCTACTTCTCTGCACCCCATAATAGGCATTTGAGACTTGATTACATTTTTCTGTCACAAGCAGAGCTCCGTTTCCTTTCAAAATGTACCATGGAACCTATGCTCTTATCGAACAATATGTGCTTAGACGCCTCCCTTCTTACAGACAAAACGCAACTGTCACAGATTTCTTCATTCTTTCCCAGGCATACTTCTGGGAAATTGCACACTAGGCTCTATCCCCCATCTCTATTTGGGAAGCACACACATGTTTTGTTAGGGGAGAACTTATAGCTCTAGCTGCATGTAGATGGAAAGAAAAGCAGGCCCATGTAGAGGATTTAACCACTTCTGGACCGGAAGGATTTGCCCCCTTAATGACTAGGCCATTTTTTTGCAATTGCACTGCGTTACTTTAACGGGCAATTGCATGGTTGTGTGACGCTGTACCTAAATAAAATTGATGCCCTATTTTCCCATAACTATATAACATTCCCCAAAAAAAATCTATGTTTTTTCATCCTTTTAGGCCAATTTGTATTCTGCTACATATTTTTGGTAAAAAAAATCCCAATAAACGTGGTTTGTGCAAAAGTTATCGCGTCTACAAACTAGGGGAAATATTTATGTCATTTTTATTTTTTATTTCTTTTTTACTAGTAATGGCAGCAATCTGCAATTTTTAGCGGGACTGCGACATTGCGGCAGACATATCAAACCCCCCCTGACATTTTTGACACTTTTGGGGGGACCAGTGACATTACTACGGTAATCACTGCTAAAAATATGCACTGTTACTGTAATAATGTTGGACCTGACAAGAAATATCGGGGTTCCCCATGCTATGGATCAAACTGTGTAATAAATAAATAAAGTGGCTGCTGCCCTCACTAAAACTACCACCAAGTGGTGCTGTCCCAATTGAAAAAAGTGCTATTGTGCAAGTGAGAAATGGTTCTGGCTGGTATCAGTGTAAACCTATGCGAAAAATGAATCGGTGACAAACCAGGTGTCACTACTAAGTGTAAGTGGGCTTGTGTCCTCGCCAACTGAGCCAAAAGTACGTGTGTAATTGAAAAGTGTGTAACATTGATTAATAACTATGCCAGCATAAATACTACATTCATACAATAAATTCATGCATAAGTGCTGCTGTGCACACAATAAATACTATTGACATAAGTGCTATAGTGCTTCAATCATAGGCAATGTGCAAATTAGTGCAATACTTCAAAAGTGCATATGTGCAAAAAATGTGCAATCAAATTACAATAAAGTGCAAAATACATGTGACCATTCCGTTAGCTCAGTCTGTAAAAATGTCCACGGGGGGTCCCCTGATCCAAGGTTCCCTCCGACCGTATGCTGGGGACAGTGCTATATGATACTGGTCCGTTAGGTGATGAATATTTGCCCTTAAGAAGGACTCCTGATTGATGATGGATCCAATCAGTCCAGTTGTGACACATTTGAGAAGACCCACAATCCTGGAACACAGCCCCCGATGTGCGGTGGCTGCCTCCACTCGTGCCTCCCCCCTCGGGGTGCACACTCACCAGAAGTCAAGCTCCTGGCTAAGGGCGATCAGCCTGAACACAATGGTGCTAGCCCGTGAATGGCTCCTCTCCCCGCACTGGAACTCGGGTGGTTGGTTCCTCAGGAATATATGAAAAGAGTACCCATAGCGCAGTATATTCAAAAGACTCCTTTATTGAAAAAATAGCTCACTTACATCAAGGTTAATAGTAACCAGCGCTGTTCCATCTAATGCACCACTTGGTGAATAATCCATTGTCCTTGTCCCTAATGGTCATACTCATTTGCAAGTTATGCTGATTTTTTTCTGATTCTCCTGTAGGGACTCATACAGTCATTCATGTATCCTTTGCTTCCTCCTATAATTTTACCTGTGCCATTCAAGGGATTACCAAAGGGTCATTGCTGCACCCTTTATCCACAATCAAATCTGCATCTGCCTCCTGCCAGAGTTTGCCCAAGCTTAGACCTGTTGACAACACCAGCTGATGATTATTCTATTGTCTTTGCCCTTAATCAGCATCCTCATTTGATAATTATGCTGAAATCTTCCTGATTTTCAAACAGTGACTCCTACAGTCATCCACGAATTCTGTGTCCCCTCCTGGAATCTTACTGGGGACATTCAAAGGACCATTTCTGCACCCTTTACCAATGGTCGAGCCTACATTTGCTTTCTCCAAAGTTTGCCCAGAACTGACACCAACACTAGCTGAAGAGTATTCTATTGTTCTAGTCCTCAAAAGTCATGTTTGACTGCAAGAGGCAAAGTTTTTCCTTTGCCTCTTGCAGTTATCCAGAAAAAAGCTCCTTCAATAAGAATTCCCCTGTTGCCATCTATATAACCAAGAGAAATCAAATTGCCTATATATCTTGACTATATATTGCTTACACAGTTGTTAACACTTAGGGCTTTTTCACATTGATGGTGTCAGGCTCATAAAGGAAAGTTATACTTCAGCATACCCAGTTCTTCAAAAGTCATGAAAAAGAGAAGAAATACATGTGAAGCGTTACCCTCCATGAGCCGCTGAATAAGATGGGTTTTCTGTTCTTTGTCTTAACCTTCCCAAGAGCTTCAGCTCCTCTGACGTGCCAGATTGAGTGATATATCAAACGCAGGTACCAAACCAGTTATAAAAGGTATTCGTAATGTATTATCACTTAGTAAAGTTGATAACCAAGCAAATACATATAAATTGGCAATTGTGGTAATGATAAGATTGTAAGCTCTAACGAGCAGGGTCCTCTGATTCCTACTGTATTAAAGTGTATTGTATTTGTACTGTCTACCCTCAAGTTGTAAAGTGCTGTGTAAACTGTCGGCGCTATATAAATACTATATAATAATAATAATAATAATAATAATGCAGGTGTGGCAATTGTGGTAACGCAGTTCAGCATACAATATGGTTAATAGTAAGGGCTAAGCATAAAATGACATGTAACACCCAGATTAGCATAAACAGTAGCAGCGCCACCTAAAGTGCAGCACTGAGCAGCGATGAAGCTTGATCTAACTATCCTGATAGTGTACCCTAATGGTGGCTATGCTAAGCCTAACCCAACTGGGTAGGCACTGTCCAGAGAAATTAAGGAAATTGGGAAAGGGAACAAAGGGGTTTGCTGCATGATTTTTTGGAAGGGGCAGTCCTTTATGTTTTTCTGCCAGCTATTGTTGGGGTGCGTGCGTGCACTTAATGACCATTTTAGTAAAACAGCAGTATATACTTAAAGTATAACTAAGGGTAAAACTTTTCTTTCAGCTTTAGATAGAGTGGAGAGGGGTTAGAACTAGAGTTGAGCGAACACCTGGATGTCTGTGTTCGGCAGGTTCGGCCGAACTTGAAAAAAAGTCCGGGTCCGTGTCCCGGACTTTTTCCGAACTTTACCCGGACACCGAACCCCAATGAAGTCAATGGGGACCCGAACTTTCAGGCACTAAAATGGCTCTAAAACACCAATGGAAAGGGCTAGAGTGCTGCAAATGGCAGCAAAACGTAGTTAAGAGCATGGCAAGTGCTCTTAAAAAAAAATTCCCCTTTAACTTAATTTTTTAATAGCAGATTAGAACAGCAATCTTTAGTAAAATATAGCTGAACGCTGCTCACAACAGACTGATAAAAATATATTTTTTTCTCCCTCCTCCTCCTCCTCCTCCTCAGTGGGCTCAAGTGAGGGCAAAAAGATTGTTCACTGCACCACCCCCCACACAGCAAAATCGATGTAGACTGTCCCTGCCTAACCTCTCCAGCCTGTCCCTAAAATGCTCAAAAAGATCGTTCACTGCACCACCCCCCACACAGCAAAATCGATGCAGACTGTCCCTGCCTAACCTCTCCAGCCTGTCCCTAAAATGCTCAAAAAGATTGTTCACTGCACCACCCCCACACAGCAAAATCGATGTAGACTGTCCCTGCCTAAACTCTCCAGCCTGTCCCTAAAATGCTCAAATAACTTTCCCTGCCTACACTCCGACCTGTCCCTGCATTCTTTTCGGACACAATTTTTCACTGTCTGTCCCTAATCAGCAGCCAGCACGTATGATGTGTGCTCTCTCCCTATACTACAGCAGAATGGAGCACCGCGCTGTGACTCTCGAACTTATAAAGACATGGGTCACATGCTTCAGATGGCCAATCACAGCTACTAATACATTAGTAGGCATGGCTGGGATGGCGCACACCAGTTAAACGCTTGTTGATTGGCTGTTGAAAGCCCGCCATTAAAAGCGCGCCATTACATACAAAACAGGAAATAAAATTTTCGGGTCCGTGTTCGGGTAACAAAAATCCAATTATTCGGTACGAACCCGAATAATACAGTCCGTGTTCGCTCAACACTAGTTAGAACACCTGTCATATTTTATTGCAATCTATGCCCCCCCCCCATTAAGGAGATTCATCCTCTCTATTGGTCCTATTTACTTTTATCATTGAAAGTGAAAGTAAACGAAAATCCCACATTTTTAAATTTTTAAAGTATAACTAAAGGTAAAACTTTTCTTTCAGCTTTGGATTGAGTGGAGAGGGGTTAGTTCGAGTTGATCATGCAAGGACTTTAGAGGCACAATTGTTAAAAAACACAATTTATTTAAGAAATTATTAAAATCAGCAATATGGGTTCATATACAGTACCTCATATAAAATGGACAACAAATAACAGTACATACAATAATATACACAGAATATATAATTAGGTTGAAAGAGTGATATCCTATTACATCACAGATTAGGCCTTGTGATCGGCGACAGGAAGGATAACTGTCGTCTGTCAGGGTCCCATGATTTTACATACAAGTGGTAGATGGTAGATATTTACAATGCTCAACATGTTTCGCTTTTATATAAAGCTTCATCGGAGAGCTTAAATCATATTTCTGTGTATTTGTTGTAATACCGTGGGACAGGTTAATGAACCCACAACTTAGAATTAACGAGAAAGGTGCTCAAATTGCAGATGGAATCCAGGTACGTAATGGTTGTCTATGGATATTTTTTTTGAAAAAAGACTACTTTAAGGACCAGCTGGTTTGTAGATCCAGCCGTATCTGAAAATTATTCTTTAATCCGCATGTAAAGAATAGGGGCATAGGGGTAAAAGCAGCCCTAATAGTAGGCACTGTTCAGGCTTGTAGCAGGAACAGTCAGTGCATTCTTAAGACTCCTGGCCTGCACAGACACCTTCCTCGGATGGGGAACCGCCACCATCCGAGGAAGGTGCTAGGAGTCTTAAGAATTTATTGATAACAAATTAAACAAAATAAAATCTTTTTGTTCACAGATACAGTGTTTGATATTGGGATGACTCAATACTTATAATGATCCACATCCAGCATCCATTACCTATCTACCCTACAGTATATACTGTATATGTATGTCCTGTTATACAGTCAGATGACCAAAGCATCAAAATAGGTTTCAATTTGATCTAATGAGAGTGTAGATCTTTGTAAGTGCTTTTCTTGGAGGATGAAGGCTGTCAATACATTCATGGCTGCAATGTCAACTGGTGTCCCCTATGCAAGCACAGAGGCACCAGAGGAACAGGACCCCAGAAAATATGGTCAGCTGCAGGCTCGCCCAGTTCTACAATAGTGTCTTGGGACATGTGAGCTTGAAAATGTAAATGATCACCCCTTCATGCTATTTGTTTATTCCTTGGGCATACTTCAGCTTTGCCTACCAGGGACTAAACTTCAAGTAACTAGGAATTTCTTACACTTCTCTCCTCTTATGATATAGTCCTTTGGGAGTACCCAGTCAGTACCCCAGGCTAATACTGAGTACCCCAGGCTCACACACCTTCAATAATCCAGTCGCACCAGACCCACTACTTATATATATTGCACATATATATAGTGTCAGCTCACATAATGAGCAGAGGGCAAAAGCAGGAGGACAGATGGCACAATATTCTAACCTACACAGTGTAGTATACAAAACTGATATCACCAGTTGCTCAGCTTGAACTTGCCACCTATGGCATGAAGGACCAAAAAGTAGGTACATAAATGCAGGGATTTCATGATTTGAAAACACTTGAAGAGAACAATTTATAGGATTCTATTGGTATTGCAACCCTGTGGTTCCACATTTCAAAAAATAAATATCCTATTAAGGGATCCCAACCCTTTCCACTGGTTTGGCATTGTGAAACACTTTTTAGTTCTAATCGACAGCAATGCTGACATTGATAGAGTGTTCTCTCAATAAATTGTGATCTTTAATGTAACCTTCAAGAGCGGCAAATCTTAAAAATCAATTTTCTCTATTTTCTAGGCTAATAGGCAAGAAATTGGTAAACAAAAGGTATGGGGAGCTGGAAAATGTGCCAATGCAAAAAAAAAAAATGTTTTTAAAAATACTATTCAACAGGGAGCAGCTTTTTGTAATACAATTAATAACATTAAAAAGACACCATTCCTTTGAAAAATATTAAAATTTTGTTGATGTGCAACAACTGTGTTGCCCACATATTTTGTGTCGTAATGAAAAAAAAAAAAAAAAAAAACATTCAGCAGGGAGCAGCTCTTTTAATACAACTAATTACAATCAAAAATACACCATTCCTTTAATTATTAATAACATCATGTGTATGTGCAACTGTGCTGCCCAATATAAAAAATGTATAACCCAAATTTATCAAACACATAGACTATTTATATATATATATATATATATATATATTTATCAAACACATAGACTATATATATATATATATATATATATATATATATATATATATCACTTTATATGAATAGAGCCAATGTTAAAAGCTAATGTTAAATAGTACTAAAAGCACTATTCAGTCATCAATAAAAATAAGTGCATCAAAATGTGCAATTTAATTAATAACAGCGAGGAAAAACAATAATAAATATGTGTATTTCTTGTTCAAGTATTTTATTGATGAAGAATAACAAATAACAAATAACAATAACAATAACAACGTGTGAGTTACATTGCAGAAGATTGTCATAACCATGACAGGCATTTAACAGGATCAGCCATAACTGTATAGTAAACATGAGAGCGAACGAGCTAACAAGTCGGGCAAAGTTAGATGGAGGCAGGTGGCGCGACCAGCCCGTAGGCACCCCGTAATGGGAACACACTGTGCCTAGACAGGAAGGTGCAGCCAGGTAGCTAGTGAGCCAGGGTTATCTAATGCCCAATACCTTAACATCTCGGAGAGAGAAGCAGAGGGGTGGAGGAAACCGCAGAAAAGACTGACCAGACGTGGGGAACTGGGAGTATAGTCCAGTGAACTGGGAGAGCTGGCTTTACTCACGAGCCTGCCTGGTGGGCTATACTGTGAGAGGCAGGTTCAGGTAAGGACGTTGTTAGTGTTATGGGAGAAGTATTTAGTAAAGAAGAGTGGGGAAGGTGGGGTAGGCGGGGGAGGGAGCATGGGGTGGGAATAGAACAAAAACAGAGAGGGGGAGGGTCGCCGGGGGGAGCCATGAGTGAAGGAAAGGAGTGGGCACAGCTCAGGGTGATTAGGGCATCAACAGGGAGCTATCGAAGTTGGAAGGAAGGAAGTTGTCAACCCAGGGTTGCCAGAGTCTGTCAAACCGATCTATTTTGTCCATTAGTGTAGCTTCGATCTTGGCATGTATCATGGCAGTTGTGACACGCTGTTTAACTTCAAGTAGAGATAAATGCGGAGACTTCCATGCTTTCGCTATGGTCTGTTTCGCTGCCGTGGTCACCTGCAGAAACAGCTTGTGCCGAAATTTCGAAACCATATCTGGTTTCACATTGAGGAGGGCCTGGAGAGGGTCGGGCAGGAGTTGTGTGGACATTAATTTGGAAAGGACCCGAAAGACTTCCTGCCAGAAAGTTTGCACAATTGAGCAAGTCCACCAGATGTGCATATGCGTGCCAGCCTCTGAACATCCACGGAAACATGTTGCAGGGTATGAAGGTTGAAATTTTGCAATGCGTGCGGGTACTAGATACCATCGCAACAGCACTTTGTAGTTTGTTTCTAGGGCTACAATGTTTTGGGAGGCCGATTTAGTTGATTGCCATATTCTTGTCCAGTCCACTTTTTCAATGGAGGACTCAAGATCTCGTTCCCATTTGGATGCGTAGGGCGGAGGATCATTAGTAGGGGGTGCAGTGAGCCTAAAGTAGAGTTGGGAAATGAGGCCTCGCATGTGCGGATCGTCATGGCAGATATGCTCAAAAATGGTCATGTGGGGCAGAATGGGGTCAGTGGGGATGCATTGCGTGAAGAAGTGTTTGAGTTGAAGGTAATGGAAGACCTCTGAGCTTTGCAGGTGGTGAGACGCACAAAGGTCAGAGAAGGGTTTAATGGCGTTAGATGCTATTATAGAGTGAGCTCGGAGGAGACCAGCAGTTACCCAACTGTTGAAGGCTGTAGGGGATTCCCAGGCTGGAGCGAAAGAGGGGTTGTGCAAGAAGGAGAGTAAGGGATTATGCGGTGACCGGAGCTTAAATTTAAATTTCAGAGCATCCCAAAGCCGCAGGGAGTGGCGTACGATAGGATTCGTGATCGACCGACGGTCAGAAGGGGTCAGCCATAATAGGTTTGCGACAGAGAGAGGGTCTGTTTCTACTGCTTCAAGAGATACCCACAAAGGGACTTCCTTAGTAGCGTGCCATTTAGGTAATTGGGCTAATTGGGCCGCCTGATAGTATTTGGTGAAGTTCGGGAGTCCTAGGCCTCCTTGGAGTTTGTGTAGATAGAGGGTCGTGCGGGCAACCCTAGGTCTGGTGGTGCCCCAAATGTAAGAGAAGGTGCGTCGCTGAAGTTGACGAAGGTAGTAGGAGGGAACAGGGATGGGCAGGACTCTAAAGAGGTACAGTACCTTGGGTAAGATGGCCATCTTAGCTACTGTAATGCGCCCCATCCAGGCTAGGGGCAGAGAAGCCCAAGACGTCATCAACCGTGTGAGGTGTCGCAGCATAGGAGGGTAATTAGCCCTAAATAGCTCCGTTGGGTCAGCTGTCAAGTTAATCCCTAGATAGGGCAAATACTGGGACTCCCAGGAAAAGGGGAGGACCGATCGGAGCTGTGAGTGAAGGGAGGAAGTCAGGGAGATATTAAGGGCCTTCGATTTCTCGGGATTAATAACTAGACCGGAGATGCGGGCAAATTTGGTCAGTGTAGAAAGAAGATTGGGAGCAGAAGTGAGAGGTGAGGAGAGGAACAAAAGGATGTCGTCTGCGAAGAGACATAGTTTATGGTGAAAGCCGCCGAGGTCTAGGCCTTTAATATCAGGGTTTGCTTGAATTTTAAGGGCAAGAGGTTCGATAGCCAGGGCGAAGAGGAGAGGAGATAAGGGACAGACCTGCCTAGTACCAGATCGAATTGGGAAAGAGGAAGAGTGGAAGCCAGCGTAACGGACAAATGCAGACGGGGAGGAGTATAGTGAGGATATCCATGTTAGAAAGTGTGGACCAAAACCCCATCTGCATTGGACTTCGTGTAAGTATGCCCATGAGAGGGAGTCAAAGGCCTTTTTAATATCTAGGGAGATCAAGCAGGCAGGTATATTGCGTTGTCTCCAGCCTGGCGAAATAGGATAAAGCCCGTTTGGTCCTTATGGATTAGAGACCCTATGATTGGATTAAGTCGTGCAGATAGGATTTTGGCCATCAGCTTGATGTCTATATTGAGGAGGGATATAGGGCGATAGTTGGACCAAGAGGATTCGTCCATCTGTGGTTTGGGGATCATGGAGATGGCCGCTTTGAGGGAGTCTAGGCCAATGGAATGGCCCTTGAGGATAGAGTTATACGCTTTAGAGAGCATGGGGGTCAAAAGTTCTGAGAAGTGTTTATAGTACGAAGCGGTAAAACCGTCAGGGCCGGGGCGTTTGCGTAATTTAAGAGTTTTGATTGCTGCGCAGATTTCAAGGTCCGTGATCGGTTGCTCTAATGCGTCGCGGTGTGAGGCAGAAAGGGTGGGCATAGATATCGTCGAGAAAAACTCAGAGAGTTGCGAGTCAGTTGGGGGATGGGATGGGGAATAAAGTTTGGAGAGGTGTCGTCTGAAGGTGTCTAGAATTTTGATGGGATTACTAGTGTGGGTGGAGGGGGAGGTTCGCAGACGGATAGGTTTGCGGGTAATATTAGCGTTACGGAGAGAGAGGGCGAGAAAAGTGTCTGCTTTATTCGCTTTGGAGTAAAATTGGTGTTGTGAGCGACGAATTTGCTTTTCGGCCGCATCCGTGAGGAAGAGATTTAGTTCCAGGGTTGCCTTATCAAAAATTTGTTTGTTATTTGGGGTGGGGTGTGCTTAGAAGGAGTTGTGGGCTTGTATAAAAGCTGAATCCAGGGTTTGGTATGTAAGGCGGCGTTCTCGTTTACGGCGAGATGCCAGGCTAATGAGCGTACCCCTGAGCACTGCTTTGTGGGCCTCCCAAACAGTGAGGGGGGCAACGTCAGTGGTGACGTTGTGTGAAAGGTAGTCTTTGATTGCTGCTGCTATTTCAACTTTGTGGGAAGGATGGGTCAAGAGGGTATCGTTCAAAGACCAAGAAAATTTATGCTGCTTAGGAACTAGAGAGTCAAAGGAGGAGACTACCGCATTGTGATCCGACCAGGAAATCGGTACAATAGAGGAGGCCAGGAGGGAGGGAGAGGTAGCAATCGGGGTAAGAATATGATCTATGCGTGTGAAAGTATTATGCGGGTGTGAGTAGTAGGTATATTGTCTCCTGGAGGGGTTGCATTCACGCCAAGCGTCAATCAGGGAATGAGAGTGAAGCAAGTCCCGGTAAATATGTGTATTTCATTATATAAACAAATGGAAGTCTAAAATAAAATAGCCTCATATGTGACAACATAATATGGATTTCTTAAGAATCTTCCCTCCAGCTTCAATAGTGTTCTTCCCAATGTGATATACATTCCAAAAAAAAGTAAATTGTAATTTGTTTTTGCACAGTTGGATGCACTTATTTTTTCGTAATATTCTTTAACCATCTCAATACTCAACATGTTTACCCCCTTCCTGCCCAGGCCAATTTTCTGCTTTCAGTGCTATCAAACTTTGAATGACAATTGTGTTGTCATGCAACACTGTACCCATATGGCATTTTTATAATTTGTTTCACACAAATAGAACTTTCTTTTGGTGGTGTTTATTCACCACTGTTTTTGTTTTTTTTTTTTGCTAAATAAACTAAAAAGACTGACATTTTTGATAAAAAAAAACAAAAATTTTTCCTCCTTTCTGTTAAATAAACTAAAAAGACTGAAATTTTTGATAAAAAAACAAACATTTTTCCTCCTTTCTGTTTTAACAATTTGCAAATAAATAACCTTTCTTCATAAATTTAGGTCAAAATGTATACATTTCTTAGGTGAAAATATACCAAGACAGTGTATATTATTTAGAGCCCACAAGATTTGGCGCTAAAAAAAAAGTGCCTGAAAAGCTCACGAAAACCTATTCCCATTGAAATCGATGAATGCTTTCACCCCACTGGTAGGGTGGTGAAAAAAATCCTGCAAGCAGCATCTTTGGAGCACTAAAAAAAAAAGCGCCTCAAAAACGCACCTCTGCATTGAAATAAATGGGACGTGCCTCAAAAGCATCCAAAAAAGCGCTTCAAAAGTGCCTAAAAATGGTTCTTGAAGCAGTGTTTTAGTCACGTGTCTATAAAAAAAGTGCACCGCTAATGCCTGAAATGTGCCGCAAAAGCGCTTAGAGTTTTATGGGCAGTTTTTATGCGCCTTAGTGTGAAAGGGCTCTAAATCTGTAGGAAAGTTATAGAGTCCACAAACTAGGGTATATAAGTCTGAAAAATGACCAATCCTGATGTACTGATGGCTTATCTCATTTCTTGAGACCTGAAAATATCAGGACAGTACACAAATCACCCAAATGACCCCTTTTTGGAAAGTAGACACTCCAAAGTATTTAGTAAGAGGCATTGTTAGTTTTTTGAAGTTGTAATTTTTTCCCAGTTTTTTCTATTTTTTTCCTACAGTAACTGGTGCAGTACTGCGTCATCATATACATACTGGGTGATGGTGATCAGGGACACCGACTGGTGGCAGTATGTTAAAAAAAAAAAAAAAGTTAATAAATGTTTTCAATATATTTAATACTTTTTTTTTTTTTACATTTCTTTTTTTACATACTGTGACTACATATTATGATTGCTTATAACAGTGAATATCACTGTTATAGACAACCTTGTTTTCTGAATGGAGAAATAAAATTAAGCGCAATATCTGTTTTTTAAAAAAATTCAAATAATATGCAAAAAGTGGTTTCAATGGTGGATGCTGAATAAATAAATAAAAAAAATAAGTCTCATATGAGGTGTGTGAGAAAAGTGCTAGTGCAAGTATGTGCTAAATTAAAGTGCTAATGTTCCAGTGCAATAATATATACTTTTAAATGGTGGTCAATAAATAACTTGTTTTCTGAATGAAATAGATTAATTTAGTGTGTATTGTTGTGATTAGCTGTGATTGGCCACAGCTAATCACATGGTAAAGATGGGCTGTGATTGGCCCTGTCTGTACCATGTGATCACAGCGATCAACACAATAGTACACAATGAATGCCATGAATCAAAGCCATTCATTGTGTACAATTGTTGTGTGATCTGCTGGGATTAGTCACAGTGATCCAATGGTACCAGCAGCGGGCTGATAAACTGATCTGTCATCCGCTGTGTCCGGTGTCCCAGAGAATAACAAGTCCTATTGTAAAATGATGGCCGGGCGGGAAAGGTTAAATTACATGCATAGGTAATGCCCTAAACCTGCACGTAAATGGTGCACCAGTACAATGTACCAAAGAAAAAGAGACATTTACAAAGAAAAAAATACAATTTAAATTGCAACTTAGCCCCCGTTCACACTGACTGTCGGTGCGACATGCGATTTTCAAATCACACCTGAGGCCGCACCCAGGGCCGCTGATGGGGGGGACCACCAGCCCTCTTGTAGGGGGCCCGAGCACAGAGGGGGGCCCACACAGAGAGGGGGGATTAGTGATGGACAACAAATACATAAATCTTCCTTCAGCACCTGAATCTGATCTGTCCCTCTCCTTGCTATCAGCTTTTATCTGTTGAGAAAGAGAGAGTTGTCCCTCACTATTCCCCCTCCCTTGTGTGGGCCCCCTCCCAGCACTTATCTCTGCTCAGGAGTTTATTTGTAAATTATAACTTTGTTTCTCTCTCTGATCACTGAGCTCCAACTGTCCAGCCTGTATATTTTTCTCATCTTATTTTTTATTTAACATAGTTTTTTTTTTAGATTTAGCAGGAATTATGTGAGTTATGTTATATTTGTGTCTGACAATAGTGATTTTGTTGTAATTTTAGATAAATATATCTTTAATATTTTCTTGGGGGGGCCCTGCCAGGTAGTCTGTACGGGGCCCCGCGATTTCTAACAGCAGCCCTGGCCGCACCTAATGTATTTATATGGCTCTTAATAGCTGCAAGTTTAAGTGATTGGGTGGCCCCACCCCTTAGTTATTTAAGAACTGTCAGATGTTTGAGCTGTGAGATGGCGGGAGCATCTGGCGTTCATTGTGATTGACATTTAATCTACTTCCTATTTGAAGCCGCACCCGGTGTGAACCAGGGCTTAATGAAATTTCCATTCTGTTTGGTACCATTTCTAAACAATACAGCCAGGATTCCGCTCAATACCCATATCAGATCCCTATCCTAGATGAGGACCTGGTATGGATTTTAAGGGGCACCCCATGAAAAAAATTAAAAAAACAGCAAGGAGAAAAAACAAGAAGAGTGTGGGATCACCACCAAAATCAATACCATACCTTTATCTGAGCATGCCCAAGCCCTGGATTACCCAAAAAGACATGTAGTGAGCACGCATTATCCTCCCATTTGAACCATGCTAGGCCGCATGCCCTCAATATGAAGAAGACACCTTGCTAACTGTCCCCCTAGGGCCCTCTCCACAGCCCTGGCCCATTCCATACAGAGGTCTGCAGGGCTGGAGGTACCAGAATCTGGAAGCCCCCTTTAAAATAGCGTTGCCCAGAGATCTGCCACCATCATGTAAATAAGTAATGGGTATATAGTAGCCCTGGTTACAAAGGCTTCATCACAAAAAAATTAAGTAGTAAATAAAAACACCACACATTTGTTAAACTTCTTTACTAATCACTTTAGGACTGCTCACATTGCTGCTACTGCAGCAAGGTGGCAGCCCTGGGTCTAGCGACGTAGACCTACTTTGCTGGATTCCCTGCTGTTTCGGCGGCAGTTAGACACAGCGGGAGTCGGGCCAGGGGAGGAGGGAAGGCGATCACCGCCACTCTTCCCCGATTGTCGGGGAAAGACGACTGAGAAAATCCGCCCGCTTGTGTTAAGAAAGCAGGCGGATCTTCTCTGTGACAGGCAGGGAAAGATCACAGGATTCAGCATAGCTGAACCTGCGATTTGTGTCTGTGTCACACAACCCCCTCCCCCCACACACGTCAGTAAGCATGATGTACACATTTAACCCCTTGATCACCAACAGTGTTAACCCCTTCCCTGCCAGTGTCATTATTACAATAATAGTGCATATTTATAGCACTGATTACTGTAGTAATGTCACTGGTCCCCCCAAAAGTTTCAAAAATGTCAGTTAGGGGTCCGATCTGTCCGCTGCAATGTCGCAGTCCCGCAAAAAAAACGCAGATCGCCACCATTACTAGTAAAAAAAAAAACAATAAAAATTACAAATCTTTCCCGTAGTTAGTAACTTTTGTGCAAACCAATCAAAATACGATTTTTGCGATTTTTTTTACCAAAAATATGTAGCAGAAAACAAATTGGCCTAAAATGTTAAAAAATTTGGATTTGTAAATTTTTTTTGAGAATGTTATATATCAGAATGTGAACAATATTGTTTTTTTTTTTCAAAATTGTCGCTCTTTTTTTCAAAAATTAAAAATCGCACAGGTGATCAAATACCACCAAAAGAAAGCTCTATTTGTGGTACAGTGTTGTATGACAGAACAATTGTCCGTTAAAATAACGCAGTGCCGAATTGCAAAATATGGCCTGGTCAGGAAGGGGGTAAAATCTTCCGGTCTTAAAGTGGTTAAAAATACACTAATTGAGAATTTTTTTGTCAAATACATTTTTGCCTAATTATATGACAAAAACTGAATATATTGGATATTTTTTAACTGTCAAAGTAGAAAATGTCATTTTTTTGCAAAAAATTTGCGCTTTTTTTTATTAATATCGCAAAAAATGAAAAGTGCGGAGGTGATCAAATACCACCAAAAGAAAGCTATGTTTGTGGGGAAAGTGGTCTAGTGATGTAGATCATGTCAATCATAAAAAAACAACTCCCCCTGACTCACTAAAAGAAAACTTGCTGACCTGCCGAAACAATGTGCCTGACTGTTACGGATGACATTTCTTGGCTGAGTGATTGAATGTATATAAAGAGGCGGATCCTAGGTGATGTTCTTTTTTGTGGGGTCTCTCTTAAAATTCATACAAAGCTCCTGCCTAGAATAAGGGGCAAAAATGAATTTTGATGGGAACCCCTTGTTATTTTTTGTGTTTGCTTTTTTTTTTTGTGCAGTTTTATTGGTTGTTATGGTGCACTATAACAACAATAACTGTGTGGCTGCTGGTGTCCTAGCAACTAATGACAAAAAATTGATAGCTGTGAACCTAATGGATCTCTCCCTGCATTGCTGGATTTGTTGTTTAGTTACTAACATCTGGTAGAAGTCATACATTACCAAATAACGGTAAAAGGTTTTGGCTGCAAAACATTTCTTTGGGTGCTAACATTATATTGTACTCAATTTTCATTTTGTATTAGCTAAAGCACTTTTATGCAAATAGGTACAATATGTGACTTATCGTACTTACAGGGTTACACCCTTTTTCCATTATCAGGGTGCACCCCATTCTTGTGAGTATTCTTTTGGTATTAGGAGAGGTGTTATTATTTCCCTTGAAATACAAGTGTTAATAAATATTTCTAAAAACTGAAAAAAGTTTGGAGTGGGTTGTAAATTCTTTCTTGTTAAAGTAATTCTAATAAAATATTTTGAAAGTCTTATCACATACCACAAAAAACATCCAATATTTCACTATTTCTTTTCCAACGCCCCTCTGTTTCTGTATCCAAATATAAAGGTGTCTGTTGCCTATTGTATGCCACATTTATTTATTAACTACGAGAGATTAAAGCAGAGCTTGCATTAAAATTCAAAGGTTGGATCACCCTTTCCGCCCATGTCAATTTGCCTAATTACTCCCATTCTTGAGGGAGGTTTTGGCTGCAAACTGTTGGTATTAGGAGGGGTGATATTATTAATACAAATGCTGATAAAAATTTCAAAAAACAGAAAAAAAGTTTTGGCTGGAGAGAGTTGTAAATTCTTTCTTGTTAAAGTAATTCTAAATAAATATTTTGAAAGTCTTATCACATACAACAAAGAGTATCCAAAATGTCACTATTCCCGTTCCAACATCTCTCTGTTTCTGTATCCAAGAATGAAGCTGTCTGTTATTTATTGTATGCCACATTTATTTAATAACTATAATAAATAAAGCAGACCTTGCACTAAAATGTAAGGTCTTATTCGGTGGTGGATCCCCTTTTCCACCCATGTCAAATAGCCTTTTTCCCCCCTGTAAAAATCTGTGAAGAAGTTATCTAACATTCAGCTTTCACACATGAGAGAGTGACATCACTATCCTTGGAATGCAGAGCATCCCAAATTCCAGGAGAAGACCATGTGCCGGAGCATCTTCTCTTGAAATTTGGGATCCTCATAATACCAAGTAAACTGCAGAAAGGTTTATGACATTACTCTCAGTTAGGCGCCACAGCTGGTAACTGGGCATAAAGTAATGGAGCCCTGGTTAGTAGCCTTTTAAGCTTTACAGCAGAGCATTTCCACCCAGACCACATTTTGTTTGTTCCTCCCTGCTGGAGATGGACAGCACAGGAGGAGGGGAGCATAGGAGGATGTCAATTGGCCACAGCTACAGCCTAGAACCTGTGTTGACCTGTGCCATCTGGGACAGAGGACTTTGACTGGCTGCTCTTGGTGGCCAAGGAAACAGAGTTGGCTTCAGTAGCCAAGGTGGAAGGTGATTAGTAGTTGGATGGTAAGGCCCACCTACCACATGGACAGCATAGCTGTGAGCAGGGCCGGTGCTAGACTATTTTATACCCTAGGCAAGATGAGCTACTTGCGCGACCCCCCTCCCCCCCAAAAAAGGGAAGGGGTTAAAAACTCCTCTATGTGACCCTGATCTGATGGTTCCTCCATGTTATGCTGTCATAACCAGTGACCCCCATATTCCTCCATTACACACCCGGGGACCCTAATGTCCCTCCATGTCACACCCAGAGACTTTGATGTTTTTCCATGTCACACCCTGGGACCCCAATATTACTCCATGTCATGCTGTCATACCCACTGACCCCGATGTACCTCTATGTCAGATCCTGATGTCACATTTGGGGACCCTGATGTTCCTCCGTGTCACACCTGGGGACCCTGATGTTCCTCCATGTCACACCTGGGGACCCCAATCCCCCATGGCACACCCAGGGACCCCAATTCCTCATGGCACACCTGGTGACCCGAACCCCTGTTAAACGCGGTGGCTCCTGGTGGAGGGAAAAGCAGAAGTCAGAGAGCTCCACACGTCCTTCATCACCAACCTCCTCAGAGCATTCTGGTGCCTCGTCGCTTCTGCCCCAGTAAAGGTTCCACCCTCCAGTGCCAAGCTCTGGCTCAGGTTCAGCTCTCCTCCGCTCCCTGCTTAATACCAACCCAGGGAAATAAACGGCTGCCCACCAGCTCAGTGCAGAGAGTCACTTCCTGCCCGGGGTTAAGGCCACTCAGCTCCACCTATAGAGGATCATCATGCAGGCAGCACTCTGGGGGGTTCCCTTCTTGCCTTTTGAGGCCCCTCCAACAGTGGTGGAAAGCCAGGGCCTGGTAGTTCCTCCACTGCCCAAGACACTTGGCATCTTCTGCTGTCCCTTCTTCCCCCCCACCTCCGCCCCTCGCCTCAGCTCACAATAATCATTCATGATGGAGAATTCATGATGGAGAGAGAGTGCCGACACCTGGCTGCGCCCCTAGGTGGCAATGCGCCCTAGGCGGCTGCCTAGTTTGCCTAGTGGAAGCACCGGCCCTGGCTGTGAGCCAAATAGAGTACACTAGTTAGCCCTAGGGGCAAGACTCAAACTGGGGGGGGGGGACTTCAGAGTGGTGGGCAGAGCTACACAAATGAGGGGACTGTGTGGAAGTGAGTTGTGCTAGATAGAGCATGCTAGGAGTCCAAGGGCATAGCAGACTGCCAGCAGGAGAACAGAATAAAGAGACCACTGGGCTGCTGCTTTGCTGTGGACAGAGTTACTGTGTGTCCCCAGGACTGTTTATAAAAGAGAGAGACTTGTTGTAGGGAGCTACAGTGGCAGAGCAACATAGGGCAGAACCACAAGAAGAGAGAACTGGGTCTCTGGACAGTACCATACTGCTGTGGAGCAGAGCTCAGACCCATAAAGATAGTTCCTTAGAAGTCAAATGAGGTACAGGCTGGAGAAAGAGGCCCAAAGCTCTATAGGCTGCCTTTTACTGGGTTACATCCTGAAGCTAGCCAAAATATTGGAGGCCTTCAGGGATAGTGCAACTCTTCATCTACATTCATCCTGACCATAGAAACAGCTGTTGGGTTATACACTGCTCCTAGCAGAATATTACCAGTGCATGCAAGTGGTGAGAGGCCTATAGACCATCATTTGTTGGCTGCTAGTATCCAGGGTTGATTAATGTTTAAGTAAAGCCCCTTTAACCGTTACTGGTGTGTCAGTGATTGTTGGGTTTAGGTGCAAGATGGATCATCTCTGGGAGTGGCAGGAAGTCCCAAAGTGAGTAGATTTACCACTTTTTTTCACAGGATTTATATGGGGAAATTTAGCAATTTTGCACATGGATGCGTTCAAAAGTTAAATATTTAAATAAATAAATAAATAAATAATTCAATCAAATAAGTTCACCTTGCATTTTAATGCACAATATACTTTAAAGTGATTGTAAATGTATTGATTTTTCTCCATTTCCCAGGTCCCCCACTGGCTGCTCCCCTCTGGCGAGTGCCCCCATAGAAAACTTGTTTCTATGGAAGCACTCGTGCGGGCTTTCTCCCAAGCCTTACTGTCTAAGTCTATAATCACAGACAGCGGGACTTGGCCCTGCCCCTCGCTTCATTGTCATTGGCTTTGACTGACAATGGCTCCTGCTGCCTGAGACTAGAAATTGAGGGGTGAGAAGAGCTGCAGATCTGCACAGCACTGGATTGAATGAAGGCTCAGGTAAGTAAAAGGTAAGGGGGATCCTGATGCCTAAACATTTTTTATTATAATGCAAAAAATGCATTAAGGTAAAAAAAATATGTATAGTCTTTATAACCATTTTAACTTCAGTTCAGTACATGCTTAATACAATATTCTGATGATAACTGCTATACATGATACTTTACTAAACAAGGGAAAGGATAAGACATCTTCACCAAAAGTACTAATCTCCTGAGAAAGCTCGGGTTAAAGGCATATTGTCAGGACATAACTTAAAGTTTGCTATGTTCCCTGTGATAGTACCTGTTTACACGGCCGGATTAGGAGCACCATGGGTCTGGTGTTGAGGAGCTCCCACAACTCCTGCGTCTGCACACCTGATGTCCCCATTATGAGTAGCTCCGAGACACCTGCACTCAGTTCCTGGCTAAGCACATAAATTGTGTCCATCTCTACACTGAGTTCTGGCATCTACACAACTAATGCACTCATTATGAAGGGCTCCCACCATCCCTGCTGGGTTTGTTATATCCTAGTGAATGCAAAAACAGGAGCTGAAACAGACAACAGTGGGTAGGAAAACCCAAATTCCCAAATGGAGGAATACTGGAAATTATAGAGATCTTACTGATGAAAAACCCAAGACATAAGAAGTCAGGGACTGACTCATCACATCTATATCTGATCTATCTCTTTTCGGGTGGACTGACCCTTTAAGCGACCAGTGCACATTTGGAGTTGCAGCTGGTAAGCTGAGATTGACAACCTAAAAGGACTACAGACCAACTAATTTTAAAAAATGCATTCCTCTATTAAATATCCGATTTAGGAGAGGAAAGTGTTAATTCTCCACACGTGTATTCCAGAGAGCGCAGCCACCAAAGGAAATTATGGGAGTCATTTTGAGCTCCTCTATCCTTCATGCACAGATTAATAAAAATACATCAACCCTCAAGCATGCAAAAAAAGCATCCTCTTACCTTCAGCAATGTGAGCCTCTGGGTTGGGCTAGTGCTGGAAGAGGACATCCGCACCGGCCTAACACAATACTATGAAAGCTAAATACAAGGATTCTGTTAGGACTGCCTGGTGCTCCCTATTAATCCTGCCACTTGGCCAAGTCGGTGCGTGCGGAGTGCAGGTCTGGTCAGGGGAGTTCTCCTACCATCTGCCCATTGCTTTCTGTGAATGGCCTGTTCTTTTTGGACAGCTTAGTCTATATTAAATGATGGGCCTGAAGCTGCAGCCTCATTAGTCCCTACGTTAATCCAGCCCTGCCTATTTGATTCTAAGGGTACTTTGCGTCAACCATCTTTCATATACTGACTCAGTGTTGACAGCTTGCACTATTCTTGCTTGAATCTGTGTGCTGGAGGAGTGGAATGCAGGGACACGTTAGAGGCTGGTTTGGTTCAGGAGCAGGTATAATCAACATGAGACAGAGGACCCCTAAAATAGTGCTGGCGGTCAAAAGGTAAAGACATTTTTGCTGACTACTATCAGGGGTTTAATATACTTAACATCACATCTGCAGCAGAAACAATGAGTGTATTTATTGGAAGGCTGAGAGTCTTTATAAAGTTTAATTGATTACAGTACAAATATAAATGTAAGCATTAGTGCAGTTATACTACATAAGGTTTACAGTATCACAGACTATATATTGCTTGCACAACAGGGAACAATCATGTTTTCATTGTTTATTTTTGTTTTTAACAAATATAATATTACTGTAACTTTTATTTCTAAGGGCTTGTAAATTGACTGCTGGTGTGCGTTATGGAGTTCACTGTACTGATATGCTGATTACAGCTCATCCCGCTGTTTCCTCTTTTTTTCTTTTGTCAAGTTTATTGGAATGTCATAAAAAGGCATTTCATTTAGGTTTGTTCATTGGTGCAGTGTAGTGCAACGCGACACGCTGCTGTGAAGAAAAGTACTACGTGGCCTAGTTTTTCTCACTACACACCACCACAACACAGTGGTGTAAACTAAAAAAAAAATGGACATTAGGCAATTTGCCTATGCATGCATTGAGATAAGCTGAAGAAAAACATGGCCATAATCAAATAAATAGCACTTCTAGAAAACCAGAAATTCTGTTTACCTCTAAGGCATATAAATACACTTCAGTTTAAGTGCTTAGTTATACTTTAATAGCATGCTTTTTTTTCGGTTCTCTCCTGACTACACCAATTTAGGATTAAATTAAAAAAGATAAAGCAAATGTTATGTGAAATGTTTTTTCTTAATATTTGCATGTAAGTATGTGACTTCTCATTACATTTCCACTGAAGAAATGTAATGAGAATAGTGATGCACAGTAAATATTTCACTAGATTTAGCCAATTTAATTCCACTGGTATGCTATTCATTCCCATTGTGTTCATTCCTACAGATGCCGAGAGTGTACAATACACTAGACACGCGCCACAGGCATTGCAATTATTATTATACAGGATTTATATAGTTCCAACAGTTTGAGCTGTGCTTTATAATATAAAGGGAGACAGTACAATACAGTTTAATACAGAAGGAATAGGAGGGTCCTGTTCATGGACATTACAATCAAAAGGGAGGGGGAGGTAATAGCTGCAAGGGATGATCTGATGAAGTACAGTTCAGTACAGTTGAAGTACAGCAAAGTACAGTTTTTAGGTGGAGGAGGGGTAGGCTTGCCTGAATAAATGAGTTTTCAAGGACTAAAAGCAGACAGGGTATGTGCTAACCGGACATACTGGGGTAGGGAGTAGGGATGATCGAACGGTTCGGGTCCACCATCAGTTCGGCCCGAACATTGGGTGTTGGAGGTTCGGCCGAATTTAGAACTTTTTGCCCAAAAAGTTCGGAATTCAGCAACCAGATACGACCAAAATGCAATGCTTCAGGAAATGGGCTTTAAAAGCCTGTGATTGGACCAGAACCATTAGCAAAAGCCAATTGAGGGGGCAGGAGAATGCTAGGAATGTGATTGGAGTGACTAGGGGGTCCCTAGACCAATCATTAGTGAATACGCCCCCCAGTATATAAGATCGCCCCCGCCAAATTCCTAGCATTCTTGTACGGGACATGGAAGAGAGTGGAATGCTGTTCTGTTCTAATGTGTTACAAAGTGTCATTTAGCTATTTTTAGTGTGAGGAAAGGGATATCTAGTGTAGTTAGAGTGCTCCTTTACACTTAAGTTAGCTTCAAAAATTTAGTTTCTGTAGGGAAAGTGTTAAGTGTAAGGGGACCGTAGTGTAGTTTAGGGTTAACTGACAGTGACTGCTATGGAAGGGTGACAAAACCCTTCCATAGCAGGGTGACCGCTATAGATAAATGATCATTTCTCTGAGTTGCTTCGGGACAGGAATATGGCTTCTCACCAGCCAAGCATTTTTTATGTTGCAGGGGCTGCCACTGCCAGTGCTTTTTTGAGGACATGTTTGATGTCAGACATGACATCTGAACATGTGTATAAGGGGTATATATACACATATATGTCTGTATATATACTCCTAGACATATATAGGTGTGATAGTAGCAGAAATATATGCTTGCGCTAATGAAATCATTTACAGTAATATATTTCTGCTACTATCACACCTATATATGGCTAGGTGTCTATATACATATAATTATGTGTGTATATATACCACTATACACAAGTTCAGATGTTTTTCCTGCCTCAAAAGAACCCCAAAAAATGCCAAAAAAACGCTAGCGCCAAAAAAAAAAAAATGCCCAGGTGTGTTTTTGCTGGCATTTTTTTTAGGGTTCTTTTGAGGCAGGCAAAACATCTGAACTTGTGTATAGTGGTATATATACACACATAATTATATGTATATAGACACCTAGTCATATATAGGTGTGATAGTAGCAGAAATATATTACTGTACATGATTTCATTAGCGCAAGCATATATTTCTGCTACTATCACACCTATATTATTTTTCAATAATTGGCTTTTTTATCAAAAATGACAATTTTTAAGAACTTTTTTTGTGTGATTTTGTGTCTGGGGGGTCTAAAAGGTGTACCTGTGAAGTTTCAGCTCTGTAGCATGTCCAGAACCAGAAAAAAAAAGATCATATAGGTGTAAAAGGAGGGTCCCACATCCCTGTTCTACTGAAAAATTATCTTTTTTTTCATGGTTCTGGACATGCTACAGAGCTGAAACTTCACATGTACACCTTTTAGACCCCCAAGATACTAAATCCAAAGTCAAAATCAAAAAATCTCTCTCTTTTTTTTTTTTTCAATAATTGGCTTTTTTATCAAAAATAACAATTTTTAAGAACTTTTTTTTGTGTGATTAATAGTTAATGGGGCATGACCCAGAACCCTAGGGACTTTTTAGGGGCATTTATTGGGTTTTAGGGTTTAAAAATTGTGTTTTTTGATTACCGAATTTCGGGTCTCATTGATTTCAATGGGGTTCTGAAATCCGGGCCGAACTTTCGGGAAGATCGGATGTTCTGGCCGAACCGAACTTTTCAAAAGTTTGATCATCCCTAGTAGGGAGCTTCAGAGAATGGGGGAGGGGCTGGAGCATGGAAGGAGATAACAATGGAATTAGGAAACAAGAGTGAACGTGCAAATTTGGGCAATATCTGCAGATGAGGTTGGGGATGTAGATGGGGGCAGTGTTGTGGATGGCTTTGATTGTTGTAGTTAGTATTTTGGATTTTTATATGTTGGGTTAATGGAAACCAGTGAAGGGATTGGCCGAGGGGAGCAGCAACCACAGATTAGTTAGTAAGGTGTATAAGTCTGGCAGCAGCTATTATGATAGACAGAAGGAGGGTAGCCTGTGTAAAGGTAGACCAGTGAGGAGAGAGTTGCAGTGGTCAAGACCGGAGATAACCAGGGAATAAATAAGTTATTTTGTGGTGTTGTTAAGAATGGGCAATTTCTGTAAATATTAAGGAGGTTAAGGTGGCGTGATTTAGCTAGTGATTGGATATAGAACCTGAAGGAGAGGTCAGAGTCTAGGATTACAGCTAAAACCCTGATGTGTGTGGAGGGACCAATAATTGTGCTATTGATCCCAATTGTAGAGTCATTAGGGAGGATCAGGGAGAAGGAAATATTTCAAGCTCAGTTTTAGACAGACTAAGTTTGAGGAAATAACATGTCGCTCCGTAAATTTGTGATATATGAAGAGATTGAGGGGGTGAGACGAGGAGTAGAGAGCTAAACCTGGGTGTCATCTGCATAAAGGTGGTTCTGGAAGCCATGGGAGGTTATCAGCTGGCCCAAGGAACAGGTTAGGAGAGAGAATAGAAGGAACCCAAAGACAGAGCATTGGGATACCTCAACAGAAAGAGGAAGAAGAGCAGAGGAAATAGAGTTGTATGTGAAACTGAAGGTGCACTGAGATAGGTAGGAGGAGTACATGGAAAAAGCAGAGTCACGTAGGCCAAAGGAGTGGAGTTTATTGAGAAGGAGGCGGTGGTCTACTGTGTCACAGGCAATGGAAAGGTCTAAGAGAAGGAGTATTGAGTAATGGCTGCTGGTTTACACAGTTAGTAGGTCACTAGTGAGTTTTAGTTGGGTAGTTTCAGTATAATGTTGGGGGTGGATGCCAGACTATATGTGGTTGAGAAGGATACAATCAATTAGGTTAGGAACTTATACAGTTGTGGACAAGGCTTTCAAGAAGCTTGGATGCAAATGGGAGCAGAGAGATAGGTCTTAAGTTGTTCAAACAGGTGAGGTCCAGTGAGAATTTTTTGAATATGGGAGTAACCAGTGCATGTTTGAGAGGGAAGGGAAAGTGCCAGTGGAGAATGAGAGATTAGGGATGTGGGTTAGAGAATGTAGGATAGAGCAGAAAGGGGGGCGTAGTAGTTGTGAAGCAACTGGGTTCAGGACACAGGTGGTGAGGTGGGCCTCAGAAAGGAGTTTGGCAACTTCCTCAGTGGTAACAGGGTCAAAGGAGGAAACTATTGAGTGTGGTGTTGGACTTGGTATGCTGGTTGGAATAGAAAGCAGAACACTGATGATCTCACTAAGAATTGTATTGATCTTGATTTAAAAT
Organism: Pelophylax lessonae; assembly: GCF_965119305.1. Taxonomy (NCBI): domain Eukaryota; kingdom Metazoa; phylum Chordata; class Amphibia; order Anura; family Ranidae; genus Pelophylax; species Pelophylax lessonae. The sequence continues at coordinate 638,704,270 of NC_138769.1, read as the reverse complement.
GATTGGCAATCTCTGGGGCAGTAAGTACGTTTTTTATTACCAACCGCTTGCCCACACACTTCATATAAAGTCCCATGTTCCCCTTATTTTTTACTGTTTCCCCTGTTAATTACCCCTTTTTGGCAATGGGCTACATTGTACCAATGTATAATAATTACTGCCATATTACTATGTTTTTACCTTATTATCTTTGTACAAGCCCACTGCCTGACGTACTCTTTTTCTATTTATTTTAATTACTTTATTCCCCTCATATTTCTATGACCAGGGATGGAGGCATCTAGCCCCATTGGGCAGAGCCTCATATAAAGTCCCACCTTCTGAACTTTTTGTTCAATTTTTTCTCAGTAAGTAAGTTAGTGGGTGGAGGTTCTAAGGAAATAAGGGTGGAAAATAGTTGACAAGGATTGGATGAGAGTGGTGTAGTAGGTTTGTTTAGTAGCGTGGAGGCACGAGTTATTTTTGAGAATGGCAGATTTGTAGAGGGTGAAATCTAGTAGGGATTTAATTTTATGCCACACTCGCTCAAGAGCTTGACTGTGTCTCATCTGTTTGCCAGGGCTGTAGCAGGCGAGGCCTAGTCCTGCATGTAGAGAGAGAAGCTAGTGTGTCCAGGAAGGATGAGAGTAAGTTGTTGTAAACAGATGTGGCCAGGTCTGGGCAGGAAAGCTATGAGATTTTATCATAAAGGCAGTCAGTAGAGTAAAGAAGGCAAGGGTTGTGGTGGTGAAGGTTTCTGTAACTGTTTGTTGGTTGGAAGCATAGGAGGTTGCAGACAGGAAGAGTGTGAAACTGATAAGGTTGTGATCGGAGTGAGGAAAAGGAATGTTCGAGAGGTTGCAGGGAGTGCAGAGGAGGGAGAATATAAGGTTTTTGTCCATTGCATTATGTTAAAAGAGGAGGTTAGGTTGAGTAGTTCAGAGGTGGCTGAGGTGTTAATATTGACTGGAATGTTAAATTCACCAAGGATGACGGTGGGTACTTCAGAGGAGAAAAAGTAGGGTAGCCATGCAGAGAAGTCATTTAGAAAGGGTGATACTGGTCTAGGAGGCCAATGAATGACTGCAATGTTCAACAAAATTGGAGAAAATGGCGAATACAGTATGCTTCAAAAGAGCAGTGGGACATAGAGGATGATGTCAGAAGAACATGGAAGTTGTTGTGTGGTGAAAGGAGATGTCCAGCTCTACCTCCTTTTAAACCACAGTGTCTGGGTGAGTGAGTCCAGTGGAGGCTTTCCTTCGAGCCAGGTTTCAGTAACAACAAATAGGTTGAGGGAGTTTGACAGTAAATGTCATTAAGAGAGGCAAATTTGTTAAAGACTGAGTGGACATTCCAGAGGGCAAATAAGTGGGGTGGAGGGGGTGGGGTTGGTTCGTGGAAGCAGGGAAATTGAAATAAGAGAATGAAGGTTGCGACTGCAGCCAAGGAAGGGAGACTTGTGGTTCTCTGGATGAGAGTTAGATGGTGGAGGTCCAGGGTTTGGGGTGATATCCCCAGAAATTAGGATTAGTAGGAGGGTGAGGGAGGCAAGGTGGGAGCAGGATTTATACGAGCGTAAATGCTACTGTGATCTGGAAATGATAACATTATGAGGGCCCAGAAGGAGAAAGAGATGATAACTTCAGTAATATTGTAGTATGCATAGTAGTGCAAAAATCTACTTTTGAGGGCCAAAATGCAAACCAATTACAGACAAAACATTTATCAAACCACAGCCGGGGGTCATTATGCACACTTTAGCACCCTGCCTACAAATAATCTGGCCTCTTCTCAGGCAAAGCAAACCCCTCTAGTGCAGGCCTTTAAGTAACATAGGTTGGATTGATAGCACACCTACACCCGTCCAATAAAGAACACACCCACCAGTGTAATTAATTCTGTCTCTTCATGTATGCCTCAATTACTCACACCTGTTTATCAGGAGCACACACTCTTGGCAAATGAAAGAATGCATCAGCTATATAAGAATATGTACAGTGTCTGTGCAGTGCATAATGAAAAAGGTCAAATGCCCATTTGCATGGAATTTGAACCAATGACCCCGGTGCTGCAAGGCAGAAGTGATAACCAGTTAACCACTGTGCTGCCAAATGCATGCAGCCTCCATCTCTGTTGTGTTAAACAGCCCTAAGTTCCTGGGGTGCAAAAAATTAAGCAATGCAGATGTACCCTGGAAGTCCTGAGTGCCATTGACCAACCTTTTTCTGTGATATGCCACCTGGTTTCAAGGCTGGTTATGGCTGATTACTTTCAGCATGCTCCTATAGGACCATCTCAAATTTTGGGGCCTTTTGCTTGGTAAGAGCCTGCAATTGGTGCTGGTGTGTAATTCACAAGGCTGCTTCTTGTCCTTTCCAGTGGAACACATATGGCAAGATTTGCAATGGTGGTGGAACCCTCCGACACCTAAATACTACATTTCTTTATGCAATTATCTATATCTAGTGGAATTACATCAGGCAGGAGTTCGGTTTCTTGATTTATTCTGTGGTATTGGGTGTTTATTAGCGTGTGAGTGTAAAATAGTGGTGTTTCCCTCTGAATTTTATTAATGCCATTTTGATTTGGATTAATGATGTTGGTACACATATTACATTTTTGTGGTGAAAATTATGATCATTTGGAAATATTAAACAACACACAAAATTGTTATATGAAATAGAGAGAATAAGCGCTCTGATCCTTCAAAGTGAAGGACCACCTGATGATAGAAAGAGTTAATATGTAAAACTCGAAGTAACAAATGTTATAAGAAATTGATGATGCAGTGATGTAATCAAATCACAATAAATATCCGCAGTGTGGTGTAAGAGATACAATTGTAAAACACGTGGTAACAAATGTGGTAAAAAAATATTGATGCTAGTGTAATCAAGTCACAGTAAATCTCCAAAGTGTAATAAAAGAAGATGAAATGATCAATCAAACGATCATAATAAATATATAAAAAGAATACATGAAAAAAATATATTAAAAGATGATACAGTGATAAGTGCTGAATAAGTGCAGGAGTGGTGATATAATATTAAACACCAGTAGCTGGAAAATGTGACAGTGATTCAGCTTCATAGAATAATTAAAAATCCAGATGTGAAAATATAGTGGAGATAATGATGAAAAAATTAGCAATATAAATCCAGAAAATCTCAATAAAATATATATATAGATATATTCATAAACTAATATATACAAGTGCTGATATAAAATGTGAATAAATAAAGTGCTAAAAAATCCATAGAAAAAATGAATGACTATAAAAAGATGATTGCGGTGAGTGAATAAAGTGCTCAAATGTCCATTTAAAAGATCAAGTGGCTAAAAAGATGAAGCAAAAATTCCGGTGACAGCCAGGTGCAGTGGTAGGTGAGCTAACAATCCAGCATTAGGTGTAATGGCCGCTCACCTCCATTCACACTCAAATGGGCGTTTAGGTGCAATCTTTCACCATATAGGACCTCTTGATCTTCTCCAATGGGTATAATACTTATATATGCCGACAATCTCCAAACCATATGTAGTGCTTAAAGATATATGTATATGGGTCTCAGCAATGGTATACTGTATACTCCTTTCCTTTTTGAGCGATATCCTCCTTTAACCATGGTATGTCATTCAAAAAGTAGAGTGGTTGGAAGAGATGCTTTCAATACTGTCACAGCTACCGGTACTGCCAATCCTGTTCAAGGCTTCCATACCTACATGCCTTGTCCAAAGTTTTTTCTCTGGCATTACCTAAACCAGATTTTAGAATAGACACCTTGACTAGTCTCAAAACAGATGCTTGGCAGCAGGATGTTTGGGGGTATATAGGGCACTACACCACCACCAAACACAATAGAGTGGCGGGACACGAATGAAGATACACGTACAAGTAAGTGGTATTCGATATCCAGAGTTGGCAATCCCCAATAGATTATATTTGATGTCTACTTCTAAAAATATCCCTGCTTTTGATCTGTTCCAAGCTGTAGACACTTGCTCCTTTTTTCTTTTGGTGAACATGGTTTTAAGAATCTACCTGAAGCATGGGATTACCTTCCCTCCTTCTTTGATAGAAGTATATCTTCTCAAGTGCTACATCTTTAACAATAGAAACCCAGAGCTGCAAGGTGTCTGTGCGGCTTGTAAGTACATAAATACCTACCTTCACTTTGAGAATGATCTATGTTGATATTTTTGCCCATTAAAACTTATACCTTTATGGTTTGCTAACACAGATCATACAGGAGATTCAGTTGGGAGCTTTCTATCCCAGAATATTGGAACCGTTTATCTAATGATACACGAAAAATGGAACAAAAATAGATAAAGGAGAACTTTAATATTCCTATGAGCTGACATCCTTATCCTTACAGCCTACAAGGTAAATGTAAATTTTAATTTGCCTAAAAGGAACACCAGTATATTATACCATTACAATATAACATACATATACCTTTTATCATCAAGCACTAATTTGGTTCCTGCTGATTTAAGGTGTTACTCGTTGCCCCGCCGCCCTCTGTGGGAGATTAATTGGAACCATAGGTAATTATGGAACAAATTAATATGTAGAATATTGCCATTAATTAGAGTAATGTTTCAAACTTATGCATTTTTTATTACTTCACAATATAGGTAGGTGTCTAGTTCCACCCTTTTGCCCCCCATTGGCCGTTGATCTGCTATGGATGACGTGGTGTATTGCATTGCAGGAGGTTGGTCTATGCATTGGTGTTGAAATCTTTTCTATCATGTGAAGTAAATAAAGATGCAAATATGTGACAATGTTTATTTGTTATTAATTACATATTTTGTTTATTCTGTTAAGAGAGTACCTAATCGTCTGCGGTCCTGAAGAAGCGTAATGCGAAACGCGCTGACCTTTCCAGACCAGCACAACATATGTACCTCTTGTATAAAAATCATATATAATATTTGCATAACCTCTTGGAACCTGTATGGAGGTTTTTCCTATTCAGATTTCATTTTTTTATTGTATATATATATATATATATGCACATATGCCCTTTCTTTTTAAACAATGTTTTGAATAAAATTTAAATATTTTTAACCAAACAATTTTTGCCTGCTCAGTATGTGCCTCTAAAGTCCGCTAATCTTCCGTTGGACAACCATGTTGTACCAACTCTTTTTTGTTTCTGCTTACAATTAGGATTATGGCACACAAGGGTTAGCTCAATTGTTCTCTCCCCCATTTTGTAAAACTTTGCCTAGTTCACGCATCCTTACTCTCTAATTCCTAAATCTGACAGAGTTTTGATTTGCAATAAACCACCTCTGTTCAGAATGTTGGAAAGTTACAGCAGAACTAAATGTACAAAATACAAAAAAATGTGAATAGCCAAGCTTTTTATTGCAGAAGAGACATGCGATGGCTTTTATGCAATAAAGTACACTTACTTTGCCTATTCACAATCCTTTGCGGAATGTACATTGAGCTGCAAATATGCAGGCAGACACATGCACAGAAGTGAAGTCTTCCTCTCTCGGTAATAAAAATGGCCAGTAGGGATGATCGAACGGTTCGGGTCGACCATCGGTTCGATCCGAAAAATTGGCTGTTCGAAATTCGGCTGAATTCCAAACTTTTTTGCGGTAAAAGTTCGGAATTCGGCCACCAGAACCGCCCAAAATGGAATGGGACAGGAACTGGGCTTTAAAAGCCTGTGATTGGCCCAGAAACATCAGTAAAAGCCGATTGGAGTGACTAGGGGGTCCAGAGGCAAATCAGGAGTGAATACGCCCCCCATACCCCCCCCAGTATATAACATAGCCCCGCAAAACCTCTAGCACTGTAATACAGAGGCTGTGGAATAGAGTGGAAGCATTTCTGTTACTCCTGCTGCTTGTAAAGCTCCAGTGTCATTTTGCAATTATTAGTGTGAGGAAAGGGATATGCAGTGTAGTTAGGGTACTATATACCACTATAGTTAGATTCAATAATCTAGCTTTTGTAGGGAAAGTGTTAAGTGTCAAGGTGACCGTAGTGTAGTTTAGGGTGAACTGACTCTGCTATGCCAGGGTGACCGAACTCTTCCATGTCAGGGTGACCGTAGTGTAGTTTAGGGTGAACTGACTCTGCTATGCCAGGGTGACCGAACTCTTCCATGTCAGGGTGACCGTAGTGTAGTATGTAGTTTAGGGTGAACTGACTCTGCTCTGCTATGCCAGGGTGACCGAACTCTTCCATGTCAGGGTGACCGTAGTGTAGTATGTAGTTTTTAGGGTGAACTGACTCTGCAATGCCAGGGTGACCCCACTATGCAGATTATGGGTTAGGGGTATACATATATATATATAGATATAGATATAGATATGTGTATATATATATGTATATGTATACACACACACACATATATATATATATATATATATATATATATATCTACACATATATATATATATATATATATCTACACACATATATATATATATACACACACACACACACACACATATATATATATATATATATATATATATATATACACATACACACATATATATATATATGTATATATATATATATATATATATATATATATATACACACATATATATATATATATATATATATATACCCCTATACAGAAGTTCAGATGTGATGCCTGCCTCCAAAGACGCCCAAAAAACGCCCAATAAACGCCTGAAACAAAAACGCCCAGGTGTGAAAGGAAGGTAACACCATCCCTGCGCTACTGAAATTCTAAGAAAAATATTTTTTTTTCTGGTTCTGGACATGCTACAGAGCTGAAACTTCACAGGTACACTTTTTAGACCCCCCAGACACTAAATCCAAAGAAATCTAATTTTTTTTCAATAATTTTTTCAATAATTGTCTCTCTATCAAAAATGAAAATTTTTAAGAACTTTTTTTTGCCTGATCCATAGTCCCTGGGGCATGACCCAGAACCCTAGGCACTTTTTAGGGGCATTTATTGGGTTTTAGGGCCTCAAAATTGTGTTTTTTGATCCAGAAGTTCATTGATTTCAATGGGGTTCTGGAATCCGAACCGGACTTTTGGGAAATTCGGGTGTTCTGGCCGAACCAAACTTTTCAAAAGTTCGATCATCCCTAAAGACCAGCACCCAGGAGAACCCAGGGGAAAGATAGCGGCATTGTGTGAGGGAACTCCAACAGACCGTTGGAACTAAGGTACATTTTTGTGATCTAATAACAACTTTTTCATTGTTTAATAGAAAATCTTACCATGATGTGTCCTGATCACCAAATAATCTCCATATGGAAACCAGTAGGAACATCCTGATCTTTCAAACATGAGGTATTGTGTGGAAAAGCATCCTCTTGCCTGACCAGATTTCAAAATTGAATTGATGACAGTAAAAAAAAACGTTGTGAGACTATACTGCTAAGGAAATATGTGACTTGAGAAACATACAGTAGTATGAATAATTGTTCAGGGCTATTGTTGCACTGAAATTAAAGGGTTAAATGTTTTAGGATTGTCTGGTTTTCAGCAGATACTCTAAAAGCAAGACTATTCTCTACTGAATGTGCAGTTGCAGGGTTTAATTATGCATGGGAAAGAAAGTCTGTAATATAAGTACAGCAGGACAGATAAAGCTTCTAAGAATTTAGCTCTGAAGGTATATTATTTCATTTGCTCTTTCTGATTCATTCGGGAGCCAGAATGACCTTCAGCCCTGGATTAACAGGAACACAACTGATCTTGCACTTTCTGTCTGTTTTTTGGCAGTTCTGTTTTACCAAGGACAAGTACCATCTTTTCCTGTCATGTCTCTATGTCATAGCTACATTAATATATAACCACTACACAAAGTTAGTAAAAGCTTTTGCCAATTGTCTACCTTCAGAGTTGACTTTCACAATAAATATATCTATAAATATATCTATAAGTCTCCAGCATTGCCCTATAGAAATGAAACCAAATAAAAGTTTCCAAATAAGGGTACTAAAGCACATGTTCTTTTTTTTTTATCATAATACAAATGTGCTCTCTGGGCCAGACCCATGCAGAAGCACATAAGGAGCCCACAAATGCTATATCTCCTGCACACTTACACTTCCAATGTAGTCTTGTGGGGCTTGGCTGCAATAGCTGTATTAAAGCCAGGACTTGCTTTTTGTAATGGGTTTGCTAACAAGAGATGGTGGGTGAATGAAGCCTGCAAACAGTGATTGAAGGTCTAATTCATCCAGTATAATATTGTAACACTCTTGTTGGAATGTATTTTGTTTGGTGTTGATGTGCCAACCAATGACTAGTCCTTGAATCTGCACATAATTTGAGCTCAAGTAAACATGCAAACAGTGGTGGAATGCTTCATTCATTAAGACATTGTTACACTATTTCTGCAGTGATCTTTGTTTAGTGTTAATGTGCATAATAAAGCAACCACATCAGGCAAAAACAACATAGGTCCATCACAAATATATACAGTAGTAGCATTGCACTACTATGTATATACCGTATTTAGCGTACAAATTCAATCCTTCAATATGCAATGCACACCTTAACAAAAGATAGTCAAATCACAACTAATAAATTTAAGGCAGCACACATAATAAAAGAGTGTAAAAAATAAAATGTGTACGCATAATAAAACATGAAACAATAATCCATACCTTTATGTGTAATCTTGAGTAATAATAAAATGTTTATCACTCATCACTCTAGGTGCATTCTCACCACCTACTGGATTGGAGCTCACCATATCAGAAAAAACACTTGTTTAAAGGAGTTGTAAAGGCAGAAGATTTTTTTTTTCTTAATGCATTCTATGCATTAAAATAAAAAGCCTTCTGTGTGCAGCAGCCCCCATCAGCTCCCCTAATACTTGCCCTCTCTGTCCAGCGATGTCCATGAGTGCCTCAGCCATCCGATATTTTCCCTCCTGATTGGCAGAGACACATTGGCTGCCACTGCTGTCAATCAAAGTCAGCTAGCCAATCAGGGGAGAGAGAGGGTGTGGCCGGGTCTGGGCTCCATGTCTGAATGGACACAGGGAGCTGTGACTCAGCTCAGGTGCCCCCATGGCAAGCTGCTGTGGGGGCACTGAACAGGAGGGAGGGGACAGGAGTGGCAGCGAGGGACCCGAGAAGAGCTGCTCTGTGCAAAACCACTGCAACAGAGCAGGTAAGTATAACATGTTTTGCTCCCCCCCATTCCCCATCCTGATTTGGGCCCCATATCAGTTGTATGCTTTGCAATGGCTATAGTTATGGCTTTGGTCACATCAGAGCTGTAACTTCAGATGATTGGGCCCAATAACAAAACCAATAACCATTTTACCTGTTGGTAAGTAAGCAGTGATGTAGCAATATTTTGGGTCTTCGATTTACAACAAAACTTTACTTATGGAAAAACAGCAGTAGTTCTTGTACTTTATTTTGTTTGTGGGGATTGGGTGAGCTTCATATGTATCAAAACAAAAACATAAAATATTCATCCAAGCGCATCAAACTAAAAAAAGCAATGCCAATAGAAAACATAAAATGTACAGGTACTGCAGCTCATCCTTGCTAAATAGGGTCTCGTAAATAAGACAATAGATAAAAAAGTCAAAGCACAATACCTCAGAATATATTAACAACCATGGGAAACACTCACAATTTGATAAAGGATATCATGTCCTAAAACACAGTCCTCAAACACTTTGTGAAATGCAACTTGTCAGCTATGGAGAGACAAATGTCAATTTTCGAACCAATGCCCCTATGCAAATAGAACAAGAGCAAAACAGTGCACTAGAACAGTGAGAAGTCTAAACACCTTTATTAACCACTTATGAACCGCCCACCATTGGTACTTTGGCATTAAATACCGGGGTTATGGCAGCAGATAGCTACCATATACCCCGGTATTTTTCTTAAACGGCGGGCGGTCCGCTTTAACATAAGGGTGGTCTCAGAGGTGGATTCACCGCGGGATCATCTTTATGGATGGTGGGAGAGGTGCTCCCCTGCCGCTTCCCGGACGTTTTCCCCGCTTACTGGAGACGTCGGTAGCGGGAAAAACGATCCAGTCCGCTCTTCTCTCAGGTAGGAAGTCTATGGCCTTGAAGGACCGAAGTGACATCATACATCATTTCCTAGCAACGACCTTAAAGAGCCCGTTATTTTCATCATTAAAAAAAAATTACTTTTTTTCTTGCTTTTTAGTGTAGATGTGAAATCTGAGGTTTTTTGACCCCAGATATCACATTAAAGAGGTCCTGACATGCTTATTTCTATTACAAGGGGTGTTTACATTCCTTGTAATAGGAATAAAAGTGATCATACATTTTTTTTTTAAATAGACAGTGTAAAAATAAAAGATAAAATAAATAGTAAAAAAAAAAAATGTAAGAGCCCCGTCCCCGTTAGCTCGCACGCAGAAGCCAATGCATGCTCAATATATGTGAACGGTGGAATTTTTTAAAATGTCGCATATGCGGATTTTTTAAGTACCAATGCTTGTCGCCATTCCACGAGCGTGCGCAATTTTAAAGCCTGACATGTTGGGTATCTGTTTACTCTGCGTAACATTATCTTTCACAATATAGAAAATAATTGGGCTAACTTTACTGTTTTCTTATTTTTTTATTCAAAAAAGTGTATTTTTTCCAAAAAAAAAATGCGTTTATAAGACCGCTGCTTAAATACGGTGTAATGAAAAATATTGCAACAATCTCCATTTTATTCTCTAGGATCTCTGCTAAAAAAATATATATAACATTTGGGGGTTCTAAGTAATTTTCTAGCAAAAAACTGATTTAAACTTGTAAACAACAAGTGTCAGAAAGGTCCTTAAGTGGTTAAGGAAAAGTATCCACTCACATGAACAGCAATAAAAGTGCTACGTGGAAGCGAGACCATAGATCCTAGTTGGTAGAGGGTCATCCTGCCTCCATAACCTGTGGTGATATGTACTGGAATCAGGGCTACAGGATCAAGGTTGGCCTGCCAGTGTCCTTGCTATTTGAGCAGTGTGAAGCTGACTCGCTCACCCTCTACTTTCAAATGCACCGTATCTCCCAGGAGACACGATTCCATGAGAACTTCTTTCTCAAGCCTATTTCCTGGAGGTAAATGCTGATACTAATTAACTGAAGTAACTGAATTTGACAGGGGGCGGGAACTTAAGAATGATATAGCAAATAGCTTTTTATTACAAATATAACAAGTTTACTAAATGTATGGTATCATGCATATACACTATATTATCAAAAGTATTGGGACGCCTGCCTTTACACGCACATGAACTTTAATGGCATCCCGGTCTTAGTCCGTAGGGTTCAATATTGAGTTGGCCCATCCTTTGCAGCTACAGCTTCAACTCTTCTGGGAAGGCTGTCCACAAGGTTTAGGAGTGTATCTATAGGAATGTTTGACCATTCTTCCAAAAGCGCATTTGTGAGGTCAGGCACTGATGGGAATGAGAAGTGCACAAACAAGGTCCATGAAGACATGGATGAGTGAGTTTGGGGTGGAGGAACTTGTCTGGCCTGCAAAGAGTCCTGACCTCAACCTGATAGACCACCATAAGGTTGGGAGCATGAAATTGTCCAAAATGTCTTGGTATGCTGACGCCTTAATAGTTCCCTTCACTGGAACTAAGGGGCAAAGCCCAACACCTGAAAAACAACCCCACACCATAATCTCCCCTTCATCAAATGATTTGGACCAGTGCACACAGCAAGGTCCATAAAGACACGTTTAAGCAATTTTGGGGTGGAGGAACTTGACTAGCCTGCATATGGTTCTGACCTTAAGCCGATAGAACACCTTTTGGATGAATTAGAGTGGAGACTGCAAACCAGGCCTTCTCGTCCAACATCAGTGCCTGACCTCACAAATGCGCTTCTGATAGAATGGTTAAACATTTCCATAGACACACTCCCACACCTTGTGAACAGCCTTTCTAGAAGAGTTGAAGCTGTTTTAAAGAGTGGGCCAACTCAATATTGAACCCTACGGACTAAGACTGGGATGCCATTAAAGTTCATGTGCATGTAAAGGCAGGTGACCCAATACTTTTGTTAATATAATTTATATAGTTAAGGAAATCTGACCCTATGATGACTTTCCTGATCTGCATATTTGTTTCAGGTCATCAACTCAAAAATATCAAAGCTAGTGGGTCAACCCAACAGCCAGTCATTAACATTTTCAGAAGGAGGTTGAGAATGTCAGCTCTTGTATTTCTGTATTTAGCTGATAGCTGTCATTTAAATTGTTAGATTGTTTAGGAAGGATAAATAGGAGAAAATTTGCTAAGTTCCAGTTAACTAACCTGCAGTACTTACAGTGCTTTCCCTATCACAGGGAAGATTATAGTACTTAGATTTCATATTAGTTTAAAAAAAAAATCGGTCATTGAGCCCTATTTTTACTGACACAGATAGGGGAAAAGTATATAATAGGTCTCAAAGGATTTATAAATGTGTGTCGAGTGTGTTCATTACCTGTCTGAGCAGATGTCAAAACTAACAGGACAAACTGTATTTTCTGTGTCGGAGGCAATTTTATAGACATTTACTGGGATCAGATTTAAAAAAAATAAATAAAAAAAACTTGAAATAATGAAAGGGATAGTATGCATATCCTTAACTTTAAGGTTTTAGGTAACAGTGAAGGTTTTAAAATGTGGTATTTGTTATATCCCATTTTTCACTATTAGGTACATTGTAGTAACTCATAGTAACAAATCCTTCCTTGGTTAAATGATTGCACAAAAGCCTAAATGTAAAAGATTACAATTAATTACAGCTTATGGCTCTTATGGCTTTTATCAAGTTTAAAGAAGCCAGGTGCATACATTTCACTAGCTAGGTTTTTATTTTTTTATTCATTGACAGTAACCTGATTCACTAAACATCAATTACAAGGTGAGCAGAACAAAAGAAAAAAATGTCACCCAATACCCTATGCCCAGCATCTCTGTCTACCACCTTCCCACTTTGAGATGGTAACCTGTGCTGAACAACAGTGGAAGGTACTCTGCCACCATGTTTTTGCCTAGAAGACCATTTCTGCTCTCAAACTGACCACAGATGCCTAGTAGGGATGATCGAACTTTTCAAAAGTTCAGTTCGGCCAGAACATCCGAAATTCCCGAAAGTTCGGCCCGGATTTCAGAACCCCATTGAAATCAATGGGACCCAAACTTCTGTAATCAAAAAACACCATTTTTGAAGCCCTAAAACCCAACAAATGCCCCTAAAAAGTGCCTAGGGTTCTGGGTCATACCCCAGGGACTATTAATCACACAAAAAAAGTTCTTAAAAAGTGTCATTTTTGATAGAGAGCCAATTATTGAAAAAATTAAAAAAAAATAAAAATAAAAAAAAAATAAAAAATTCTTTGGATTTAGTATCTGGGGGGTCTAAAAAGTGTACCTGTGAAGTTTCAGCTCTGTAGCATGTCCAGAACCATGAAAAAAAAGATTGTTTTTTGTCACTTATGGAACAGGTTAGTGGCTTCTCGCTTTTCACACCTTGCCGGTTTAGTAGCAAGCGTTTTTTTGGACATTTTTTGGGGTCTTTTCAGGCAGGCAAAACATCTGAACTTGTGTATACGGGTATATATACCACTATACACAAGTTCAGATGTTTTGCCTGCCTCCAAAGAACCCAATAAATGCCCAAAAAAACGCTAGCGCCAAAAAAAACGCCCAGGTGTGTTGTTGCAGGCATTTTTTTGGGGTTTTTGGAGGCAGGCAAAACATCTGAACTTGTGTATAGTGGTATATATACACACATACTTATATGTATTTTACACTTAGACATATATAGGTGTGATAGGAGCGTAACTATATTGGTGTTAATTATTTCATTAGCGCAAGTAGTTTTTTCTGCTCCTTTCACACCTATATATGTCTAGGTGTATATATATATACATACATAGGTGTGTATATATATCCCCTATACACATGTTCAGATGTCATGCCTGACTCCAAACATGTGCTCAAAAGATCCCTATAGACGCCTGCAGCCAAAAAGAATGCTGACGGGGGCGAAGCCATATTACTGCAGCGAAAGTGACACAAGAGAAACTAGCTTTTCTCTATAGCGGTCACCCTTATATGGAAGGGTTTTGTCACCCTGCCATAGCAGTCACTGTCAGTTAACCCTACACTACGGTCCCCTTACACTTAACACTTTCCCTACAGAAACTGAATAAATTAAAGCTAACTAAAGTGTAAAAGAGCACTCTAACTACACTAGATATCCCTTTCCTCACACTAATAAATGCTAAATGACACTTTGTAGCAGAAGTCCACGAACTGCTTCCACTCTCTTCCATGTCCCTGTATAACAATGCTAGGAATTTGGCGGGGGCTATCTTATATACTGGGGGGCGTATTCACTAATGATTGGTCTATGGACCCCCTAGTCACTCCAATCACATTCCTAGCATTCTCCTGCCCCCTCAATTGGCTTTTGCTAATGGTTCTGGTCCAATCATGGGCTTTTAAAGCCCATTTCCTGTCCCATTGCATTTTGGTCGGTTCTGGTTGCCGAATTCCGAACTTTTTGGGCAAAAAGTTCTAAATTCGGCCGAACCTCGAACAGCCAATGTTCGGGTCGAACCCATGGTCGACCCGAACCCTTTCGATCATCCCTAATGCCTAGTCCCGCAAGCATGGACAAGAATGTTACATCTACTTTACAGCGCACTGTGTATGTTTTCTGGCAGCTAGGAAGGATGTAGGGCAGGGCACACTACTTGAGCTGGTGTCACTTTGGATGGTGACAGTGCAGTTACCTCTCCCCACCCCCACTGAATGGTCCAATCTGTTGACTCCTTAGAACCACCAGACCACCTTAAGGCAACCAAAAACCTATGCAATGACTCAGGCAAACTACTGCCATGCTGCTTTGGAATTTGGCCACAAATCTTTTTTATAGCTGTTGGGATCTGGATCTAGGACCTCTGCTGTGTCTGGCATTAGCCCTTCTTGCTTAGCCACCTGAGATGTTGGACAGCTTCTTGGACAAACTCTCTATCTTGTTTCTGGTGATTCCTGAACTCATTGCTTCTCTCATAAACTTCCTATTCAAGCCATACCTTTGAATTTCCAGCTTGCCAGATTATTGTGCTCTTCTCCAGCCAATATCTTGCTCCCTATACTCCTGGTGCTGCTTGCTTGTTCAATACCACTTGTTACCAACCGTTGGCTAGTTCCTTAACTATTCTTCTGCCTAATCCCAATCAGCAACTACTTGTTATCCACCTTTGGCTTATTTACTGACTGCTCTCCTGCTTGATCCCAATCTCTTACAGCACCCAAGCTTGCTTACCTCCTGGTGGGGTGATCCTGAGGACCGCAACCTGGCACTAGCATGCAGCAAAACCCATCCCCATCATAAGGAGCTTTGGTGAAGACTGGTTAGTGCTTAGATCCACGCCTCCGATGAGCCCATGTCACCCGCCATGGGAATCTGCTGGTGTATTTTTCCTGCTGATTTCTATGTGAGATTCTCCACTGCTATAGCCACTGACCACTGAGCCTTAACCCTGATTGTGAATAATCTGGCCTGAACATAGAGGTTGATAATGCAACTGCTGTAGCTCCTTTCAGGCAGGAAACTGAAGAGCTGCAAGAGTTTGGTGTTACCTACCAAGAAAAATGTTCTGAACTGTCTGTTTAGAGACAGATTCTGCCTGCCTCAAATTTAATAAATTCCCCTCGCTAGTTACAGATGTTATATGTATAATACAATTTATGCATTGTTGGCTCCAGTTCCCTTTATGATATACACAAAAGGCTGCATATGTTTTATGATAGTCTAAACTTTAATAGAAGCAGTTTAAAACTATAGGGCACAACACAATGGGGTTAATTTACTAAAACTAGAGAGTGCAAAATCTGGTGCAGCTCTGCATAGAAACAAATCAGATTCAATTGTAGAGCTTAAATTAACAAGATGAAGGTAGAAGCTAATTGGCTACCATGCACAGCTGCACCAGATTTTGCACTCTCCGCTTTTAGTAAATAAACCCAATATATTTTTATTATCTGAAAAGAAACATTATTGGAGTATAGGAAACAGGTCTAGTGAAGTCTTTCCTCAGCAAATTTCTGCTCATGTGTTTACTACATTTAGGTATGGTTGCTGGGAGGGTTTGGGAGAATTTGAAGAACTAGAGGGTTGTGTGATAACTTAGGTCAAAAGATTTA